>NC_048585.1:37943195-38543195 GCF_013265735.2 Oncorhynchus mykiss | reverse complement strand
CGTGGTCACTACGATATCTATCAATCCTGCTCTCTAACTAAATGTTGGCTATTGATTTGATTTCCCGGTCGGAGGCGCATATTCAACATGACACAAGACACACACACACAGAGAGAGGAAATCGGTCTCTTTAACTTACAAATGCCATCACTGAAGAGCCTAAACACATAATGAAATAGCAAGATAAGGACACACACACACAGACACACACAGTTGTCTCATTACAATAAAGGAATGTAGCCATCAAGTGTCGTATCCCATCCACATCCCTAACCACTTTGTCTCACTCAACGCACATTACACACACATAAACTCTCGTGCCTCTCTGCCTCTCACACCCCGACCCAGCTTCAAACGAGCGCCAGTGATCATTAAAACGGTAGAATGAAAAGGTGGTTAACTTACTATGGGCTCCATGCGAGGTGTGTCGACTAACCGCGGAGACACCAATAGCATCTTGGAGATCAAGTGGAAGGCAGCGACGCACCCGTTAAATCCACTTTGCTGTCCGGTCTATTAGTCCCCTCACTACAAAAAAATAAAAATAAAACCAACAAGGTCGTTCAAAAAAACCAGAAAGGTTTAAAAAACAACCTTTGAGGAAAAATAACGAAGTCTCTTCCACAGTCGTCTTTGTCTGTCGAGTACTGAAGACAACCGTTATGAATTTAAAGGGATACTACAGCCAGAATATATCTAATTGTATATTCCCTTCAGGTAGAAGACAAGTTCATCTTTTCTATTGCAGTAGTCGTCGTAATGGTACAACGTCTAGTATCAATCTAGTGTCGGGTCAGGCACTTACTCGCCAGAGCTGCTGGCTTCCTGGCTGGGGGGGGGGGGGGGGGGGGGGGGGGCGGGGTCAGCTCGGTGATAGGTTGATAAGAAGGCCTACGTCAATAGAGAGGAGGAGACGAAGTTGTTCCATTCGCCTCTCGGCACTTAAAGGGGACATTCCCACTTACTGGGATCGTCTAAGAGGGCAATCGTGTGCGTGTGTGTGTGTGCGCGCCCCCCTAGGGAAGGTTTCTCAGATGAGCGATAAAGAGAGTGACACAAATATCCGCAACACAAAGAGGCTGAGGGAAACCAGTGGTCGTGGTGTTAAACAGTCTGCTGAACACACACACATTAGCTTACGATAATTGTGATTATGCTCATTTAGTTGTCGGTTTGTTATATGTTATAACACAACATGATTCGCTATGTAGTATAGTTGTAATGCGCCACTATTATATATGTGAAATGCTTTATATTCCACTACTGTCAGCTTCATTATACTGTTAAAATATCTTTGTAATACCGTTTTAATAACTAATATCAATGAGCATATTTAAAAATATATATATAATATTTTCACTACAAATATTTCCTCACACTAAACCAGTTTTTTAAAAGTTTTTTTAATGTGCGTACAAGATGACTGGTATATGCATTTAAGGTATATAAAAAAAACATACAATACCATGTGTGGATGGTAGATGTGGGGTAAGCTGATCCTAGATCTGTTCCTATAGGTAATTGCCATGCTCCACACGTATAGACTCTATTCACTTATGTGCAGTCAGTCAGTTATTATATTGATTTCATAAGAATATAACCATGTGCAGATTAAAGATGTCAAGTAAAATGATCCTAGATCTGTACCTACAGAGGTAACATCTACCCAACCTTATTAATTGCCATGTTCCACACGTATAGACTCTCTTCCTATGTGCAGCCAGTCAATCAGTTGACCTTGAGAGAAGGGCCTTACAGTGTCAGCTTTTAACCAGGGTCAGTGGAGATGTGTGTGGGTCTGTGTGTGTGTGCATGTGTGTGTGCTGGGTTGGATAGGTTACTTTCTAAATGTAATCCGTTAACGCCACTAGTTACCTGTCCAAAATTGTAATCAGTAACGTAACTTTTGGATTACCCCAACTCAGTCATGTAATCTGATTACATTACTTTTAGATTACATTCCCTTTAAGAGGCATTAGAAGAAGACAAAAATGTATGTTACCAATTGAATGACATCTATTGTAGGATAAATCAATGTTAAAGTTTACATAGCTGGCCATATATGGATGTTAAATTATACTTTATGGGTTTGTTATGTAGGCTTCTTTCAACCCATCACTTTCTACTACAGATAATAATACGATTCAATTATATGTTTACAATAAAAACCAAAGCCTTTCAGAATTCCATTCATTCCAATAAATGTTATACCCCTTGATCTTCGACAATAGGACTTTGAAATATGGAAGTATAGATTAGACAAATTGTTTTACCTGAGCTTAACCCCAAAACTAAGGACTTATTAGCCAGCCCTACTATGTTGTCATGAATTTGTTGTCATGGGCTCATGAAAATAAATGCTGCGCTCATGGAATGGCATGCTTTGAGCACTACTGAAAAGTGATATTTACATGTGAAAAATGAATGCCATAGTCTGCATTTGCTATAGGCTTATTGTTTACCTTTTTGTTGGCGACACTTTGATATCTTGAGAATATGCAGCAAATCCACAGATGAAACAACGACAAAATGGTTTTGGTAAAAAGCTGAGGGATGGGCCTGGAGAAATGTAACAGCTATCAGATGAATAGACAGAGCTATGGATGCAAGGACTGACCATCCATGATATCAACATTATTATTTTAACCACGTTATGAGGTTATACAAATTATAGTCAAACTAAAACGCAAAACAGATGGTATGGCGTATCTCTGCAAAATGCTGTGGTAGCCATGCTGGTTAAGTGTGCCTTGAATTCTAAATAAATCAGTGTCACCAGCAAAGCACCCCTACACCATCACACCTCCTCCATGCTTCCCGGTGGGAAGCACACATGCGGAGATCATCCGTTCACCAACTCTGCGTCTCACAAAGATAATGGCGGTTGGAACCAAAAATCTCAAATTTGGACCCATCAGACCAAAGGACAGATTTCCACCGGTCTAATGTCCATTGCTTGTGTTTCTTGGCTCAAGCAAGTCTCTTCTTCTTATTGGTGTCCTTTACTAGTGATTTCTTTGCAGGAAATCGACCACAAAGGCCTGATTTACGCAGTCTCCTCTGAACAGTTGATGTTGAGATGTGTCTGTTACTTGAACTCTGTGAAGCATTTATTTGGGCTGCAATTTTTGAGGCTGGTATCTCTAATGAACTTATCCTCTACAGCAGAGGTAACTCTGGTTCTTCCTTTCCTGTGGCGGGCCTCATGAGAGCCAGTTTCATCATAGCGCTTGATGGTTTTGCGACTGCACTTTCAAAGTTCTTGAAATGTTCCGGATTGACTGATCTTCATGTCTTAAAGTAACGATGGACTGTCATTTCTCTTTTCTTATTTGAGCTGTTCTTGCCATAATATGGACTTGGTCTTTTACCAAATAGAGCTATCTTCTGTATACCCCCCTACCTTGTCAACCGATTGGCTCAAACGCATTAAGAAGGAAAGAAATTCCACAAATTAACTTTTAACAAGGTACACCTGTTAATTGAAATGCACTCCAGGTGCATCATGAAGCTGGTTGAGAGAATGCCAAGATTGTGCAAAGCTGTTATCAAGGCAAAGGGTGGATACTTTGAATCATCTCAAATATACAATATATTTCGATTTGTTTAACACTTTTTTAGTTACTACATGATTCCATATGTGTCATTTCATCGTTTTGATGTCTTCACCATTATTCTACAATGTGGAAAATAGTAAAAGTAAATAGAAGTCCTGGAATGAGTAGGTGTGTCCAAACTTTTGACTGGTACTGTATATATTTATATACAGTTGAAGTCAGAAGTTTACATAAACTAGTTTTAATGACTCCAACCTAAGTGTTTCAACCACTCCACAAATGTCTTTTTAACAAACTATAGCTTTGGCAAGTCGGTTAGGACATCTACTTTGTGCATGACATAAGTCCTTTTTCCAACAATTGTTTACAGACAGATTATTTCACTTATAATTCACTGTATCACAATTCCAATGGGTTAGAAGTTTACATACACTAAGTTGACTGTGCCTTTCAACAGCTTGGAAAATTCCAGAAAAGTATGTCATGGCTTTAGAAGCTTCTGATAGGCTAATTGACATCGTTTGAGTCCATTGGAGGTGTACCTGTGGATGTATTTCAAGGCCTACCTTCAAACTCAGTGCCTCTTTGCTTGACATCATGGGAAAATCAAAAGAAATAGCCAAAACCTCAGAAAAAAAAATTGTAGACCTCCACAAGTCTGGTTCATCCTTGGGAGCAATTTCCAAACGCCTGAAGGTACCACGTTCATCTGTACAAACAATAGTAGGCAAGTATAAACACCATGGGATCACGCAGCCGTCATACCGCTCATGAAGGAGACGCATTCTATCTCCTAGAGATGAAGGTAATTTGGTGCGAAAAGTGCAAATCAATCCCAGAACAACAGCAAAGGACCTTGTGAAGATGCTGGAGGAAACAGGTACAAAAGTATCTATATCCACAGTAAAACGAGTCCCATATCGACATAACCTGAAAGGCCGCTCAGCAAGGAAGAAGCTACTGCTCCAAAACCGCCATAAAAAAGCCAGACTACAGTTTGCAACTGCACATGGAGAAATGTCCTCTGGTCTGATGAAAGAAAAATATAACTTTTTGGCCATCGCCATCGACCATCGTTATGTTTGGGGGAAAAAGAGGGAGGCTTGCAAGCTGAAGAACACCATTCCAACCGTGAAGCACGGGGGTGGCAGCATCATGTTGTGGGTGTGCTTTGCTGCAGGAGCGACTGGTGCATTTCACAAAATAGATGGAATCATGAGGGAGGAAGATTATGTGGATATATTGAAGCAAAATCGCAAAACATCAGTCAGGAAGTTAAAGCTTGGCCGCAAATGGGTCTTCCAAATGGACAATGACCCCAAGCATAGTTTCAAAGTTGTGGAACAATGGCTGAAGGACAACAAAGGCAAGGTATTGGAGTGGCCATCAAAAAGCCCTGACCTCAAACCCATAGAAAAGTTGTGGGCAGAACTTTCCCTGCTCGTGTGCGACACTACTACTACTGCTGTCATCCTTACCTCCAAGCGTTTATTCAAGTTGGTTAATCTTTGGAAGCCGACAGCAGTCGCACTATTGGAAGACATAGCTTGGACTGTAGCCTACAAAAGACTATTCTTGCTCTTTTACCGCGATTGATTAAACGCATTTGATGTGTCATCATTGTGGTCTCTGACTTGTGGTCAGACTCGCTCAGGTGGAACAAACTTAAGCCTGTGCCTTTTTTCAAAGCTGATTTGAATGTCATTGAGAAAACAGAGAAGGGTCAAACATATTTTTTTTAGCAAACATCCTTTCTGTATTTAAAAGTAATCCTCAAAGTAATCATCTAGTATTTCAAAAGTATCTGTAATCTGATTACAATATTTTTGCTGGTAATGTAACAGATTACAGTTACCGGTTTTTGTAATCCCTTACATGTAACGGATTACATGTAATCTGTTACTCCCCAACCCTGTGTGTGTGTGTGTGTGTGTGTGTGTGTGTGTGTGTGTGCGTTTAACCAGCTAGGGTTCAACGCAGACATAGGGTCAACATGAAGCTGTAGACATTCAACCAGCTGTATGGGGTCAAAGGTTAGAGGTTAAGAAGGGGGTCCTTGTGTGTTTTTATGAGTGGCCAACCCCTGGTAGGTTTGGGTTGAAATAAGACTGGATGTAAATGGCACTCTATTCCCTATATAGTGCACTACTTTTGACCAGAGCCTATGGGGAATAGGGAGCCAGTCATGAGGCTGTTAGGGTTGAAATAACACGACCAGTAATGGAGGGGTAATGGGCGGATTACATTTAAACACCTGCTTTGAGAATAATGTGAGTAAAAAGGGAAGAGGAGGAGGGAAAGGGAGGAGAAGGGAACGGGAGGAGGAGGAGGGAAGGGGAGGAGGAGGAGGGAAAGGGAGGAGGGAACGGGAGGAGGAGGAGGGAAGGGGAGGAGAGGGGAACGGGAGGAGGAGGAGGGAAGGGGAGGAGGAGGAGGGAAAGGGAGGGGGGAATGGAAAGGGAGGATGAAGTGAAAGGGAGGATCAATAGTGGGGACTGGGGAGATAGAGGATGAAGGGAGGAGGGAGAGAAAGGATGGAAGGAGAAGGTGAGGGAGATACAGGAAGAGATGGAAAGAGAGAGAGGCAATAGAGAGAGAGAGAGCAATGGAAGGAGGTATGGAGTGAGGAGAAAGGAGGATGAGTACTCCCTGGAGAGGGATCCAGGTGGAACAGCAGTGGGCCTGGCACAGTTACAGCAACCCCACGGGACAACTGTGTGTGTGTGTGTGTGTGTGTGTGAGTGTGTGCATCCGTGTGTGATGTATGAGGGGGGGCATGTGGAGCGAGCCAGCGGCATCATCAAGGAGCTCTACTGAAACAGAGAACGAGAAATAAGAGGCAGTGAGTGAACAAGAAAGAAAGAGATTGGGGGGAAAAAAAAGTGATAAAGAGAGGGATAAGTTCTCCTCTGTTAGTTTGGCACTCCGACTCTGAAGTCTGATCCAAGCCACAGACAAACACCCCCTCAGCATTGTACAGTACAGGCTATCTTACCCAACCTCCATACACTGAAGAGTGAGGAAGAGGGGTGAGGAAAAGGAGGGATGAGAAGGAGCGTTACTGGGATGAAGAGCAGGGAAAAAGGTTGGAAGAGGTACAGGGTGTTAGGAGCAGAACAACTTCGACATGTGACGTTTGGCAAACACGGATGAACGTCTAAGGTGAGACTGCGAAAGCTGGTAGGTAAGGAGTGGCTTGAGGACGAGTGTGTGTGTGTGTGTGTCGCTCACGTGCGTGCACTGCATTTGTGTGTCTGTGTCTCTTTGTGTGTGTGTGTGTGTGCGTGCAATGCTAGTTTGTATGTGTGTTTGCTGGCACTCTGCGGTAGCACTCCTGGCAGCTATACAAAGACAGGCTCTCAGTATGCCCAGGATGGGGGGCGGGGGGGGGGGGGGGGGGTAGAAGAGTAGGGAGCATCCCAAATGGCAACCAATTCCCTACACAGTGCACTATTTTTGACCAGAGCCCTATGGGCCCTGGTCAAAAGGAGTGCGCTATATAACGAATAGGGTGCCATTTAGGAGAGCTGTAAAGCCGGGGCGGGGGTAGAGGGGGGAAATGCCAGCCCAAACGCACTGATCAACCCTCTGCACCTGGAGCCTCAATGGGTTAGGTTACACTGAGTCCTCTCTCGCTCTCTCCTCCCTCTCTCTTTCAGTGTCTAATGATCTCTCTCTCTTTCAATCTCTATTTCTCTCTCTTTCTCTTTCAGTGTCTTCCTACCCTCTGTTCCTCCATTTTTTTAATGCTCTCTCTCTCTCTCTCTGTGTCGAATGACCGCGCTCTCTCTTCTCTGTCTCTCTGTCTCTCTCTCGCTCTCTCCACCCCTGCCCTCTGTCCCTCTCTCTCCCTTAATCTCCCTCTCTTAAATCGTGTCTATAAACACACTTGCTCATACTCAATCCACCACTTACTATACATGTGTATACACTGCATAAGCTAACATTGACACACTGAGTCCATTGAACTCTATCTGTAATATTCTTCTTGTCTAGATGACATAATTGTTTGTTTCTGAGAGCTCTTTACTTGCCTCCTACCACTAAACTCCAGCGTGTCGTGGCTTGTAGCAACAAGAGAGAGGAGATGCTGAAGTTATTTGCTTACATATCTTTTGAATCTTTTGGCATCATAATAAGGGCAGAAAAGTGAGGACATTTCAAGTTGCTGCGTCGAATGTTCCTCAATGCCAACATGCTGCAAGGCCGACAACAAGAGCGTGTCCGTGGTGCGCGGGTCAGCCGTTCGTTCACCCTGGAATCCCGCCCACAATTGCTAATAACCAATCCGCATTTGCCCGACTATATGTGCTAAAGTGAAGATCCGAGGTCTGCACCCAACCCTAACCTGCTAATATCAGAAAATGCGCTGTAGGCTACAGTCAGAGATGGCGGAACGTTTTTATGACAGGGGAAGAGGACTTTTCTGTTGACGGGTTTAGATATGTTTCTGCTTCTAATTTTGAGACATATTGGTAACGTCGGCTAGTTGTTATTATATGTTGCACTAGAAGACTAAATGAACCCTTGCTTGCCAGAATAATGTCATGAATCGATAGAATGAATGTGGGACCAACGTTGGGGGAAAGCTGAACATTATGCAAATACTTTTGAGACGTTGTGTCACTATTGACCAATCAAAAGCTCACTATCATTTCCAGCCCATATTGGCTTGACTTTGATACCTAGCACTACCTAGTCTGCATGCTCACTTGCTAGCACCAGCATGAGGGCGACGAAAACGTGGCTATCCGAATGTAAGTGCTAAAAGGATCTCGGCCATTAAGCATTTTTTAAGGTATTGTTTTCTCTTTATTCAACCCACCATCCATTCGCCCTTGATCCAAACAATATTTATTCACCCTAAACCCGCCGTGGGGCCTGCTGGTTATGAGTCAACCCGCACATCACTAGTCTGTACTGTGTGTGTGTGTGGGCCGTTGCCCAGTAGTGTGTTCAGACACTCCCTGCTACTCCTCCACACACACACTCATCAGGTTACACACACACACTCACTCTCTAACTACCCCCTCTCTCTCTCTCTCTGTCTGTCTGTCTCTGTCTCTCTGTCTCTCTGTCTGGCTCCAGTTGCCCAATAAATTACCTAGACAGACACTGGTGTGTGTAAGAGAGAGAGAGAGAGAGAGAGAGAGAGAGAGAGAGAGAGAGAGAGAGAGAGAGAGAGAGAGAGAGAGAGAAATATGATATAGATATATAGACAAGCAAGAGAGAGGGTGGAGGGAAAAGGATGGGCAAGAAACAGATAAAGAGTGAAAGAGAAAGACATACAGACAGACAGACAGACAGAGATCGAGAGAGAGAGAGAGAGAGAGAGTGCGAGACAGAGAGAAAGAGATGGAATGTCTGGGTGTCTTTAAAAATATGTTGATTCTCTCAAATCATGCCGAGTATTTGAAAGACGGGAGGTCAGACATAAGGGTGTGTGCCTGCGTGCGTGTTTGTGGTTAGGAGACAGGGTGCGACCCCAGCTACACCACAGGCGTCATAACATCACTGCAACGCAAGATTTGTCAAGAAATTCTTAGTGCCAGACAGAGAGACAGAAGGAAAGATAGAGAGAGAGAGAGAAAGGAGGGAGGCGAGAGATAGAAAGAGAGAGGGGGAGCGATAGATAGAGGGAGGAAGAGAGAGAAAGAGAGAAAGATGATCTACTTCACTTGCTTTGGCAATGTTAACGTGTTTCCCATGCCAATAAAGCCCCTTGAATTGAATTGAATTGAGAGAGAGAGAGAGGAGGGGGGCGAGAGGGAGGTAAACAACAGAGAAATTCTGAACGTTGAAAATTATTACATTTCTGTATTGGATATACAGTATATATACATATATACAGTACCAGTCAAAGGTTTGGACACCTACTCATTCAATGATTTTTATTTATTTTTACTATTTTCTACATTGTAGAATAATAGTGAAGACATCAAAACGATGAAATAACACATATGGAATCATGTAGTAACCAAAATAGTGTAAAACAAATCAAAATATATTTTATGTTTGAGATTCTTCAAAGTAGCCACCCTTTGCCTTGATGACAGCTTTGCACACTCTTGGCATTCTCTCAACCAACTTCACCTGGAATGCTTTTCCAACAGTCTTGAAGGAGTTCCCACATACAGTATGCTGAGCACTTGTTGGCTGCTTTTCCTTCACTCTGCGGTTCGACTCATCCCAAACCATCTCAAGTGGATTGAGGTCAGGTGATTGTGGAGGGCAGGTCATCTGATGCAGCACTCCATCACTCTCCTTATTGGTCAAATAGCCCTTACACAGCCTGGAGGTGTGTTGGGTCATTGTCCTGTTGAAAATCAAATGATAGTCCCACTAAGTGCAAACCAGATGGTATGGCGTATCACTGCAGAATGCTGTGGTAGCCATGCTGGTGAAGTGTGCCTTGAATTCTAAATAAATCACAGACAGTGTAACCAGCAAAGCACCCCCACACCATCACACCTCCTCCTCCATGCTTCACGGTGGGAACCACACATGCGGAGATCATCCGTTCACCAACTCTGCGTCTCACAAAGACACGGCGGATGGAAACAAAAATCTCAGATTTGGACTCATCAGACCAAAGGACAGATTTCCACCAGTCTAATGTCCATTGCTCATGTTTCTTGGCCCAAGCATGTCTCTTCTTCTTATTGGTGTCCTTTAGTAATGGTTTCTTTACAGCAATTCAACCATGAAGGCCTGATTAACACAGTCTCCTCTGAACAGTTGATGTTGAAATGTGTCTATTTCTTCGGCTGGTAACTCTAATGAACGTATCCTCTGCAGCAGAGGTAACTCTGGGTCTTCCATTCCTGTGGCGGTCCTTGTAGTAGGATGTCCCTTCGGGGTATCCGTACCTATGTAGGATATGCGAGGGTTAGGTTAATAAACAGGCTGGAGCTAGAACCTCGTTGTCGCGCGTCCTTATTTTAGATCATACTACATGGTGTCAGAAGTGGTTTTAAAATTCACATAAATGTGAAGGACGTACCAAGTAAATCATACATTCAGGCTGTTTCAAAGCAGGGAGGGCACAGTGTTGGAGATAAAAACAGAACATATCATTATTGTGCTAGCTAACGAGCAAGGACTAAGTTACTGCTAAGCAACATGTTGCAAGAGGAAGAAGCTGGCGGGATTTCAGGGTTTGCGACTCCAAGTTCAACGGGCTCTGGCGCAAACACGGACAGGCCAGTGGCTAGTGCTGACGGATTTCGCATTAGTCCCCCGGAGAATTTTGTTTGTATGGACATTCAAAACTGGCCAAAATGGATCAGGCGCTTTGAAAGGTACAGGGTAGCATCAGGCGTAAACGTGAAAAACGAGGCATTTCAAGTTAATACACTGATCTACTCTATGGGTGATGAAGCCGAGGATATATTAAATGCTTCAACGTTGAAGTGCCGTTAAAGACTGTTTTGAAACATTTTGTAGGGAGACACAACATTATTTTTGAGAGAGCTAGGTTTAATCTAATCTACCAACATAGACAGGGCTCTAACTCCTCTAGCTCCACAATGAAACAGGGTGCAGGCCAGGCAGCAGGCTGTTAGCCAGCCTGCCAGCATAGTGGAGTCTGCCACTAGCACAGTCAGTGTAGTCAGCTCAGCTATCCCCATTGAGACCTGTGTCTGTGCCTCGACTTAGGTTGGGCAAAACTAAACATGGCGGTGTTCGCCTTAGCAATCTCACTAGGATAAAGACCTCCTCCATTCCTGTCATTATTGAGAGATCATGATACCTCACATCTCAAAATAGGGCTACTTAATGTTAGATCCCTTACTTCAAAGGCAATTATAGTCAATGAACGAATCACTGATCATATTCTTGATGTGATTGGCCTGACTGAAACATGGCTTAAGCCTGATGAATTTACTGTGTTAAATGAGGCCTCACCTCCTGGCTACACTAGTGACCATATCCCCCGTGCATGCCGCAAAGGCGGAGGAGTTGCTAACATTTACGATAGCAAATTTCAATTTACAAAAAAAAAAAAAAAGTTTTCGTCTTTTGAGCTTCTAGTCATGAAATCTATGCAGCCTACTCAATCACTTTTTATAGCTACTGTTTACAGGCCTCCTGGGCCATATACAGCGTTCCTCATTGAGTTCCCTGAATTCCTATCGGACCTTGTAGTCATAGCAGATAATATTCTAATCTTTGGTGACTTTAATATTCACATGGAAAAGTCCACAGACCCACTCCAAAAGGCTTTCGGAGCCATCATCGACTCAGTGGGTTTTGTCCAACATGTCTCTGGACCCACTCACTGTCACAGTCATTCTCTGGACCTAGTTTTGTACCATGGAATAAATGTTGTGGATCTTAATGTTTTTCCTCATAATCCTGGACTATCGGACCACCATTTTATTACGTTTGCAATTGCAACAAATAATCTGCTCAGACCCCAACCAAGGAACATCAAAAGTCGTGCTATAAATTCACAGACAACACAAAGATTCCTTGATGTCCTTCCAGATTCCCTCTGTCTACCCAAGGACGCCAGAGGACAAAAATCAGTTAACCACCGAACTGAGGAACTCAATTTAACCTTGCGCAATACCCTAGATGCAGTTGCACCCCTAAAAACGAAAAGCATTTCTCATAAGAAACTAGCTCCCTGGTACACAGAAAATACCCGAGCTCTGAAGCAAGCTTCCAGAAAATTCGAACGGAAATGGCGCCACACCAAACTGGAAGTCTTCCGACTAGCTTTGAAGGACAGTACCGTGCAGTACCGAAGAGCCTTACTGCTACTCGATCATCCTATTTTTCCAACTTAATTGAGGAAAATAAGAACAATCCGAAATTCCTTTTTGATACTGTCGCAAAGCTAACTAAAAAGCAGCATTCCCCAAGAGAGGATGGCTTTCACTTCAGCAGTGATAAATTCATGAACTTCTTTGAGGAAAAGATCATGATTATTAGAAAGCAAATTACGGACTCCTCTTTAAATCTGCGTATTCCTTCAAAGCTCAGTTGTCCTGAGTCTGCACAACTCTGCCAGGACCTAGGATCCAGTGAGACGCTCAAGTGTTTTAGTACTATATCTCTTGACACAATGATGAAAATAATCGTGGCCTCTAAAACCTTCAAGCTGCATACTGGACCCTATTCCAACTAAACTACTGAAAGAGCTGCTTCCTGTGCATGGCCCTCCTATGTTGAACATAATAAACGGCTCTCTATCCACCGGATGTGTACCAAACTCACTAAAAGTGGCAGTAATAAAGCCTCTCTTGAAAAAGCCAAACCTTGACCCAGAAAATATAAAAAACTAATCGGCCTATATCGAATCTTCCATTCCTCTCAAATTTTTTAGAAAAGGCTGTTTTGCAGCAACTCACTGCCTTCCTGAAGACAAACAATGTATACGAAATGCTTCAGTCTGGTTTTAGACCCCATCATAGCACTGAGACTGCACTTGTGAAGGTGGTAAATTACCTTTTAATGGCATCAGACCGAGGCTCTGCATCTGTCCTCGTGCTCCTAGACCTTAGTGCTGCTTTTGATACCATCGATCACCACATTCTTTTGGAGAGATTGGAAACCCAAATTGGTCTACACGGATCAAGTTTAGATCTGGTTTAGATCTTATCTGTCGGAAAGATATCAGTTTGTCTCTGTGAATGGTTTGTCCTCTGACAAATCAACTGTAAATTTCAAGGTTCCGTTTTAGGACCACCTTTGTTTTCACTATATATTTTACCTCTTGGGGATGTCATTCGAAAACATAATGTTAACTTTCACTGCTATGCGGATGACACAGCGCTGTACATTTCAATGAAACATGGTGAAGCCCCAAAATTGCCCTCGCTAGAAGCATGTGTTTCAGACATAAGGAAGTGGATGGCTACAAACTTTCTACTTTTAAACTCGGACAAAACAGAGATGCTTGTTCTAGGTCCCAAGAAACAAAGAGATCTTCTGTTGAATCTGACAATTAATCTTAATGGTTGTACAGCCGTCTCAAATAAAACTGTGAAGGACCTCGGCGTTACTCTGGACCCCGATCTCTCATTTGAAGAACATATCAAGACCATTTCAAGGACTGCTTTTTTCCATCTACGTAACATTGCAAAAATCAGAAACCTTCTGTCCAAAAAATGATGCAGAAAAATTAATCCATGCTTTGTCACTTCTAGGTTAGACTACTACAATGCTCTACTTTCCGGCTACCCGGAAAAAGCACTAAATAATCTTCAGTTAGTGCTAAATACGGCTGCTAGAATCCTGACTAGAACCAAAAAATGTGATCATATTACTCCAGTGCTAGCCTCCCTACACTGGCTTCCTGTCAAGGCAAGGGCTGATTTCAAGGTTTTACTGCTAACCTACAAAGCTTTACATGGGCTTGCTCCTACCCATCTCTCTGATTTGGTCCTGCCGTACATACCTACACGTACTCTACGGTCACAAGACGCAGGCCTCCTAATTGTCCCTAGAATTTCTAAGCAAACAGCTGGAGGCAGGGCTTTCTCCTATAGAGCTCCATTTTTATGGAATGGTCTGCCTACCCATGTAAGAGACTCAAACTCGGTCTCAACCTTTAAGTCTTTACTGAAGACTCATCTCTTCAGTGGGTCATATGATTGAGTGTAGTCTGGCCCAGGAGTGGGAAGGTGAACGGAAAGGCTCTGGAGCAACGAACCGCCCTTGGTGTCTCTGCCTGGCCGGTTCCCCTCTTTCCACTGGGATTCTCTGCCTCTAACCCTATTTCATGGGCTGAGTCACTGGCTTACTGGGGCTCTTTCATACCGTCCCTAGGAGGGGTGCGTCACTTGAGTGGGTTGAGTCACTGATGTGACCTTCCTGTCTGGGTTTGCGCCACCCCCTTGGGTTGTGCCGTGGCGGAGATCTTTGTGGGCTATACGTTGGTGGTTGAAGATATCCCTCTAGTGGTGTGGAGGCTGTGCTTTGGCAAAGTGGGTGGGGTTATATCCTTCCTGTTTGGCCCTGTCCGGGGGTGTCCTCAGATGGGGCCACAGTGTCTCCTGACCCCTCCTGTCTCAGCCTCCAGTATTTATGCTGCAGTAGTTTATGTGTCGGGGGGCTAGGGTCAGTTTGTTATATCTGGAGTACTTCTCCTGTCCTAATCGGTGTCCTGTGTGAATGTAAGTGTGCTCTCTCTAATTCTCTCTTTCTTTCTCTCGGAGGACCTGAGCCCTAGGACCATGCCTCAGGACTACCTGACATGATGACTCCTTGCTGTCCCCAGTCCACCTGGCCGTGCTGCTGCTCCAGTTTCAACTGTTCTGCCTTATTATTATTTGACCATGCTGGTAATTTATGAACATTTGAACATCTTGGCCATGTTCTGTTATAATCTCCACCTGGCACAGCCAGAAGACGACTGGCCACCCCACATAGCCTGGCTCCTCTCTAGGCTATGTTTTTCCTAGCCACCGTGCTTCTACACCTGCATTGCTTGCTGTCTGGGGTTTTAGGCTGGGTTTATGTACCAGCACTTTAAGATATCAGCTGATGTACGAAGGGCTATATAAATACATTTGATTTGATTTTGATTTCATTTGATTAATATGCGCACAGGAGCAGGGTGAAACCATTGACAGTTTTGTCACAGCTGTTCACAAACTAGCTGAACATTGTCAGTTTGGTGCGCTCAGGGAAGAGCTGATCCGAGATCGGATTGTAGTCGGATAAGAAATATATCACTTTCTGAAAAGTTACAGTTGGATTCCCAGCTGACCTTGTCCACAGCTGTAAACCAGGTTAGGCAGAGTGAGACAGTAAAAAGACAGCAGACGATACTGCGCGACAGCAGCTCCTTGCAAAACGAAGAGAGTGAGGAAGTACATGCATTTTCATACAGAGCTAAAATAACGGAGGGGAACACAGAACAGAGACAGACGTGGAGAAAACAATCACAGACAGCACCAGTAGCTTGTTCAAGTGTTTGTCGCAAATGTGGGAAATCCCCTTTCCACAGATGGAAAGATTGCCCAGCAAAGGATGCGGAATGCAGGAAATGTCACAGGAGAGGACACTTTTCAGCTGTCTGTCGATTAAAGCAAATGCACGAGGTTTCAGAGGAGGTACAGCAGGACAGCATCTTTCTGGGAGAAGTAAAGGGAAACAATGCTGGCTGGCATTCAGACATTAAACTCAATGGGGAAGTTGTGTCATTTAAACTAGACACTGGGGCAGCAGTGACAGCTATCCCAACTAGGCTGTATAGCTATAGCAGAGATGGCCCTTTGCTCTCTACAAACAAAAAACTGTACGGGCCCAGTAATAACATTTTACCAGTGGTAGGGCACTTGGTGATTAAACTGGAGAGTAAAGACAAAAGTGCCATCCAGCCTGTCTTCGTCATTGACTCTCTAGCCAGACCGTTGCTGGGGCTGCCAGCAATTGAAGCATTGCAACTCATTGAGAGAGTGAGCGAACTGGAGGACCCAGGTGAGTGTTTTCTGGTCTAGGAAGGATAGAAGGTGACTACAAAAATCCACCTGAAAAAGGATGCTGTCCCCTGTGCCCTTACCACCCCCCGCCGGGTGCCTATCCCTTTATTGGCCAGAGTAAAGGAAGAGTTGGGGAGGATGGAAGACATTGGGGCGGTGCCTACAATAGAGAGTCCCACAGACTGGTGTGCAGGGATGGTAGTGGTCCCAAAAGCCAATGGGTTAATAAGGATCTGTGTGGACATGACTAAATTGAATGAGGCACTCTGCAGAGAGAGACACATCTTACCATCAGTTGAGCAGTCACTGGCTCAGTTGGATGGCTCACAAGTCTTCACAAAGCTGGATGCCCGCTCAAGTTTCTGGCAGATACCGCTGTCATCAGATAGTAGGGCACCACAACGTTTATAACACCGTTTGGACGTTACTGTTTTAATGTTTTGCCATTTGGAATCGCTGAGCATTTCCAAAGACGCATGTCCCAGCTGTTGGATGGGCTGAGTGGCGTCATAGTCCACGTGGACGATGTGCTCGTGTGCGGAAGGGACAGAGCAGAACATGATGTAAGGCTCACAGCAGTTCTGACCCGACTCCAGGAGACTGGCCTGACACTCAATGAAAAATGCACTTTTGCACAATCAGAGGTCTTGTTCTTGGGACACAAAATCAGTGCAGCTGGAATAGAGCCGGACCCAGAGAAGATCAGCGCCATCACAGATATGCCCAAACCCCAGAATGTGGCTGAAGTCAGGACCTTCTTAGGCATGGCCACATATGTGGGTAAGTTCCTCCCACAGTTCTCAGATACAACCAAACCTCAGAGACTTACTAGTCAAAGACTGGTCATGGGGTCACATGCAACAGGTAGCGTTTGACAAAATCAAAGGAGAGCTGGCCTCACAGAGAGTGCTGGCCCAGTACCGTCCCCACGCTAAGACAAAAGTATCAGCAGATGCATCATCCTTTGGGCTAGGGGCGGTCCTCACACAGATGCAGGACAACATGAAGTGGCGTCCAATAGCATACATCTCCCGAAGCTTATCCGACACAGAGCAAAGATATGCTCAAGTGGAGAAGGAGGCGTTGGCTATCACATGGGCATGTGAAAGGCTCAGCCAATACCGTATTGGCCTGCAGTTTACAGCAGAGACTGATCACAAACCACTGTTGGCTCTGTTAGGGACAAAAGCACTGGACGACTTGCCTCCCAGAGTTCTGCGCTTCTGCCTCAGATTACTGAGGTTCACCTACAAGATGGTGTATGTGCCAGGGAAGGCACTGGTCACAGCAGATGAACTCTCCAGGGCCCCAATTAAACGTCCATTATCAGAGGAGGAGCAATGTCTGGAGGGTGAGGTACAGGTGTCCATTAATGCAATAAGGGACAGTCTACCTGCATCTCAGACCAAACTGCAGCAGATTGCAGAGGTGCACCAAAGTGACTTCCACTGTAATGGAGACCTTCTCATGAAAGGACTGAGGTCCTGGTTACAGGTGACGCTCCCCAGTTCTCTGCGAGCTCCTTTTCTGCTTTTGCCGCAGAATATGACTTCATACATGTGACCAGTAGCCCCTACCATGCACAGAGTACTGGTGAGGCAGAGAGCGCTGTGAAAACAGTCAAGGGACTGCAGAAAAAAAGAACAAGGATCCATACAGGGCTCTGTTAGCTTACAGAGTTACACCACTGCATCATGGGCCGTCGCCTGCCGAGCTCCTGATGGGCAGGAGGCTGCGTTCCCAATTGCCTGTCTCGCCGGCTCAGCTTGCTGTCTCGCCGGCTCAGCTTAAACCCCGATGGCCTAACAGGAAGGCCTTCGCTGAGAGGGACAAACGTCTGTAACAAACGCAAACTGGAGACTTTAAATCGGAGACACCGTGCTAAGGAGAGGCCAGAGCTGACCGAAGGTCAACGTGTGTGGATTACAAACTCAAAGACACCAGCAATAGTGCTGAGGAAAGCGGATGCCCCACGCTCCTATGTGGTGGACACAGGCTCAGAGGAGGTACGGAGGAACAAAACACACCTCAGAGCTCTTCCAGATCTACCAGCCACACAGACCGAGGTCACAGAAAATGCACAAAAAGAGGTTGAAGGAGAGAGAATGCTCAGAGCCACAAGCGCACCCAAAAAGGGATGTGAAGCCACCAGAGTGGCTGAAAGACTATGTTACGTGAAGAGAAAACATACGGTTGGGGACCATACCCAGCAAAAAGAGACTACCTAAGTTAATGTTCATACTGTGTGATTTAATACTTTCATACTGTTTCAGGATGGGAAGTAGCATGTTAGAGAATAATACTGGTTTCCAAATTGCATTTCAGTTATGCTTCAGTGGTTATGCATGTCGAGTTCATGTTCATGGGAGAGGGGAAGATGTAGTAGGATGTCCCTTGGGGGTATCCGTACCTATGTAGGACATGCAAGGGTTGGGTTAATAAACAGGCTGGAGCTAGAACCTCGTTGTCGCAAGTCCTTATTTGAGATCGTACTACAGTCCTCATGAGAGCCAGTTTCATCATAGCGCTTGATGGTTTTTGCAACTGCACTTGAAGAAACTTTCAAAGTTCTTGAAATGTTCCCGGATTGACTGACCTTCATGTCTTAAAGAAATGCCGGACTGTCGTTTCTCTTTGCTTATTTGAGCTGTTCTTTCCATAATATGAACTTTTGACCAAATAGGGTTATCTTCTTATACCAACCCTACCTTGTCACAACACAACTGATTGGCTCAAACGCGTAAATAAGAAGGATAGACATTCCATTATTGAACTTTTAACAAGGCCCCCCTTGTTAATTGAAATCCATTCCAGGTGACTACCTTATGAAGCTGGTTGAGAGAATGCCAAGAGTGTGCAAAGCTGTCATCAAGGCAAAGGGTGGCTACTTTTCAGAATCTCAAACATAAAATATATTTCTTTCACACTTTTTCGGTTACTACATGATTCCATATGTGTTATTTCATAGTTTTGATGTCTTCACTATTATTATACAATGTTGAAAATAGTAAAAAATCAAGAAAGCCCCTTGAATGAGTAGGTGTGTTCAAACAGTCAAAACAAGTGCTACAATTTTATCTTGTGATGTCACTCCTACCACGAAGAGTATGAAGTAGGGGCAGCCTAGACAGTTAAAAACACAAGCATTTAAAAAAAAAATGTTTTTTAACCCATGGTTAGGACTAGTTGCCCTTATCGACAGACCTATAGGGAATTCTAACCCTGGAGAACCCAGGAAGCTTGGGCTCACAAGTGGCGCAGCGGTCTAAGGCACTGCATCTCAGTGCTTGAGGCGAAACTACATACACACTGGTTCGATTCCAGGCTGTATCACAGTTGGCTGTGATTGGGAGTCCCATAGGGCGGTGCACAATTGGCCCAGCGTCGTCCAGGTTTGGCTGGTGTAGGCCATCATTGTAAATAAGAATTTGTTATTAACAGACTTAGTTAACTGACTTAGCCTAGTAAATTAAGGTTAAATTTAAAAAATAATCTTCAAAAATCCAGGAGCTTCTTCTAGCCAATCACATCCTCCTGTGTTCAGAGCGTAACTACTACAACCAGAGTACATGGTCCTATGCCTAATCAAGGCCATCATCTGTAGATGACTCAAGTCATCTGTAATAAACTTTATTATGACACTGTTATAACACATAGATAATAAAACTTAATAAGCAAAGTGAGAGTGTTCTAGTCCTACTGAACAGAACTGTACTGAACGTTTACAGAACAACAAGAGCAACTGGTCTAATTAAGATAAGAAAAACACTTTAGTTTGGAGTTTAACACAAGTTATTTTCAGTGGTGTAAAGTACTTAAGTAAAAATACTTTAAAGTACTACTTAAGTATTTTTTAAACTTTATTATTTATCTTTTTGACAACTTTTACTTTTACTTCACTACATTCCTAAAGAAGATAATGTACTCTTTACTCCACACATTTTCCCTGACACCCAAAATGACTTACATTTTGAATGTTTAGCAGGGCAGGAAAATGGTCCAATTCACGCACTTATCAAGAGAACATCCCTGGTCATCTCTACTGCATCTGATTTGGTGGACTCACTAAACACAAATGCTTTGTTTGTCTGAGTGATGGAGTCTGCCCCTGCCTGTCCGTAAATAAATAAAAAACAAGAATAGTGCCATTTCTTAATATAAGGAATTTGAAATGATTTATACATTTACTTTTGATACTTAAGTACATTTTAGCAATTATATTTACTTTTGATAACTAACATATTTAAAACCAAATACTTTTAGACTTTTACTCAAGTAGTATTTCACTGGGTGACTATCACGTTTACTTGAGTAATTTTCTATTTAAGGTATCTTGACTTTTACTTAAGTATAACAATTGGGTACTTTTTCCACCACTGGTTGTTTTCACATTATGGCTCCGAGTTACTATGCTCATATATCTATCAGTATTGACAGAACTTTAGTGAATGTTATATAGGCCTGATGTTACAGCACAAACACTGAGGGCAAAGTGTATGTATTTTAGATAAGGAATGTGTTACAATGGGCTTGTTATGAGTAAGTACATAATATGATCTGAATGTGAATAAACTTGTTGCCCTCGTCTCGTCTCACAACGGGGTGTTTATTGGGGTCGGGGATGTGAGGCGGTCTGAAGCCATGTGGGTGCGGGGGACTTTCTAAAAACCCTAATCTGTGGAGAGGAGACGGGCAGGAGAGGACACGCACGCACGCCCGCACGCACACACACACACACACACACACACACACACACACAGAGAGGAGACGGGCAGGAGAGGACACACGCACGCGCGCACACACACACACACACACACACACACACACACACACACACAGAGGAGACAGGCAGGAGAGGACACACGCACGCACATGCACACACACACACACACACACACACACAGAGAGAGGAGAGGGGCAGGAAAGGAGAGCATTCACTATTGTTACGCCAACAGAAAGA
This sequence comes from Oncorhynchus mykiss, assembly GCF_013265735.2. Lineage (NCBI taxonomy): Eukaryota > Metazoa > Chordata > Actinopteri > Salmoniformes > Salmonidae > Oncorhynchus > Oncorhynchus mykiss. The sequence goes on along the minus strand of NC_048585.1, from coordinate 38,522,241 downwards.
CTTGGCTTTGCTCTATACACACACACATGCACACGCACACGCACACACACACACTGAAACAAGATCTCATAGTTTCTCTTCGAAATTCCACGTGTTTACAGTGTTAAAACCCCCAAAAACCTCTATAAAGGTAAACAGTGTGGGCATTAATTCTGAGTGGTTAAGGTTATGGTTTGGGGAAGGCTTAAAAGAAAACAATCAAAAACAGTGCGTTGTTTCCATCAACTATCATCAAGCATTCTCACAGCTCGCCAGAGCATCGTGAACTGTAGTGGCACAGTGGTCTAACCAGGGAGCGCCGGCTCTGAGCATCAAGAGTTTGTGCCCAGTGCAGGGCAATTCTAAACATTTTTAAAAATGTGACACACACACACACACACACACACACACACACACACACACACACACACACACACACACTGAACTGGCACCTCCCTTCTTCTCCACTTCTCTCCCTCCCTCCTGTTTTCTTTCTTATTTAGAGAGCTCTCTGCGCCGTTAATTATGTTTTTGGGGACCTGTTGTCGGGGGCGTCGTCGGGGGCAACGGGTGCGTGAAACCATAGTGATGCCAAGGAAGAGAGCGCCTGTCTGACCTTAGGGGGGGAGGAGGGGCAGTGGGAGGAGGGAGAAGGGAGAGGGGTGATGGGGAGGAGAGGTTGTTAAACAGATGACACATCGTTTCCCGTGACCACCGGTCTTTTGCTCTCTCTGGGTCTAGGGAGAGAGAAGGTAGACGGATGCGCGCGAGAGCGAAAGTGAGAGAGAAACAGATAAAGAAAGGGGTGTGAGAGGGGAGGCCAAAGGAAAGACGCTGTGAAACAGGCTTGCGTGTGTGTATGAAAGATAGAGAGAAAGAGAAATAGAGAAAGGGAGAAAAGGGACTTGTGAAGGTCTTCCGCGTTAGTTTGGCAGCCTGCAGAGGGAACACTGTGTTAATGATTAACATGAAGTCACAGAAATTCCATGCCTGGCCTTCCTGGCAGACTCACTGCTTCTCTCTATCTCCCTCTCTCCCTCTGTATGTCTGTCGTTCCCTCTCCCCCCTCTGTTCGTCAACAAAGGAAAATGGCAGGACAAACAGTGGCACAGACATTTATTGCACTATAACCGTAAACCACACACACACAGGCTGTGGCTTGAAACCTGGTCTGATTCCCCTCTCTAGGTGACACAGAATCTGCCCACGAGGATCTCTGTACTATCATGTTTTAACTCCAGGACACACACACACATACACACGCATGGGAGGGGGAGGGGGGGGGGGTTAGAGAGAGAGAGACAGAGAGAGACAGAGAGAGAAGGTAGAGAAGCGGTAGAAAAGTAGGTCGAGAGAGGCAGAAGGGTACTGACTGACTACAGAGGGAGAGGGAGGGGGATGGAGGGAGCGAAAGACAGAAAGAAAGTGGGGTGAGAGTTGTTTGTAACTTTTTTTTCATGGATGGAAAAAAAAGAAAGATAAAAAAATGTGTAATTATTGGAGTGATTGACCTCATTGTTTTGCTTGTCTGACGTCCATGTCTGTTTAGTCTGGACCATATGCAGTGTGGCATTGAGTGTGTGTGTGTGTGTGTGTGTGTGTGTGTGTGTGTGTGTGTGTGTGTGTGTGTATGTGTGTGTGTGTGTATATAGGGTGAGCTCACTACAGGAAGCTCTGGGGGTGAGGGACCGGTCAGTGAAATCGGCTGTGCTCAGCCGGTGGACCTGAGACGCACACACACTGCCCAGACTCTGACAGCCTCTGACTAATGTGATGCAAAGAGAGAGGGAGAAGGAGAGAGAGGGAGGGAATTAGAGAGAGAGAGAGAGAGAGAGAGAGAGAGAGAGAGGGTACAACAGGAAGAGAAAGAAGGAGCAATTAAAGACAAAATGGTTAAATATTCTGCAGAATATTTTCTGCGTCTCTTTCTCCTACTCCCTCCCTCTCTCTCCCCCATCTCTCTCTCTCCCACTCTCCTTCATCCTTCTCTCGGCATCCCCACTGAGTGATGCATAACACTGTCACACCCTCCAGACATCCAACAGAGAGCTGTGTGTGTGTGTGTGTGTGTGTGTGTGTGTGTGTGTGTGTGTGTGTGTGTGTGTGTGTGTGTGTGTGTGTGTGTGTGTGTGTGTGTGTGTGTGTGTGCGTGTGTAGGAGCAGAGTGAGAGTGAGAACTGCTGAACAGAGAGAACGGGGGAATAGAGGAAGGAGGGAGGAAGAGGACGGTGTTAGACAGACTTCTACACTTCTTAACAGAGTACAGATTCAGTACTTTACTGGTTGTGGAAATTGAGCTTACAAATCTCTCAGCTTTGACCTACAAAAGGCCTGCACAAATAATAATTTCCATAAAGTGTGCTATTAACATATTTCAAGCAAATGTAAAGCCATTGAATATTGGCACGATGACTTCTTTCACACAATAACCCCTTGACCAGTTCTGACTCGGTGGAATATAGCTACGAACAGAATTAACTTTTTAGTAGCAGGTTAGGATAATTCATGTAGCAGGTTAGGATAATTCATGTAGCAGGTTAGGATAATTCATGTAGCAGGTTAGGGGAACTTACGCAGCAGGTAAGGTAAATTCATGTAGCAGGTTAGGAGAATTTGTGCAACATTTTAGGAAAATTAACATAGACGGATAGGATAACTAGGTTAGGAAAAGGGTTAGGGTTAGCTGAAATGCTCTCCTAACCTGCTATGAAAAGTCACTTCCAGTCATAGCTGTACCTGCCTGCCCTGACCTTGATTCCGCCTGCCCTTCGGTACCTATTGGACTCTGATCGTGTTTTGGACCCTTTTTGCCTGTCCACGACCATTCTCTTGCCTTACCCTGTTGGATTAATAAACATTGTAAGACTCCAACCATCTGCCTCCTGTGTCTGCATCTGGGTCTTGCCTTGTGCCTTGACAGTAAAGTGCCCATTGCTGGCTCTAAAAGCCACCCAATCAGTTTGCTGCCTGTTCTTAGTAAGAGGTCTGTCTGTGTGTGTGTCTGTCGAGGATTCTGCAGCAATAAAAGAGTAACGCTAGGAAGTAGTTTAGCTGTAGCCTAATGGTTTACACACGCACACATACACTTCACACACACATTATCCTAATGGTTTAATGACTGGGTTGTTATGAAGCCTGCTATTGCTTCACTGTGTGAGCACCGGGAGTCATGAAGAGAGAGAACCTGAGTCATTTTCAACAGAGACGGACAAAACACTCATCAGATAAATAATAACCATGATAACCAACATTTACAGTTATTGTGCAAAAGTCGGAATTTCAAAAACCTTAAATGCAGAAGAGTGGAAGAGGGGAACAAAGAGAGAGAGAGAGAGAGAGAGAGAACAATTAGGGTCTATGCCTTCAACACTACGTTCTGTTCCTATGAAATCAGCAGAAAGACACAATTATGAGCCTCCCCCCCAAAACACACACATGCTGACCTTCCGCCCCTCATTCCCTGCTCCCCCAACTGTGAAATTGAACACCAACCAGAAAAGATGGAGGAGGAGGAGGATGAGGAAGGGAAGGCGGAAAGGGAGAGCACGTGGAGAAACAGGGAGAAGAGGGTTGGAATAGAAGGAAGGAGAAGGAGGAGAAGATGAGGAGTTGGGGGTGAGTAGGAGGAAGAAAAATATTTTACTCAACTAAAACCTACAAGGAAATCCCATATCACAGACATCAAACACTATGGCTCGTTTTTTTCTTCAGATCAAACCTCAGATAGGGGTTAATATTGACTGATCGGTCTTAGGCACTGCATCGCAGACTCGGGTTCGATCCCGGGCTGTGTTGCAGCCGGCCGCGACTGGGAGACCCATGAGGCGGGGCACAATTGGCCCAGCGCTGTCCGGGTTAGGGGAGGGTTTGGCCAGCCAGGATGTCCTTGTCCCATCGCGCTCTAGCGACTCCTTGTGGCAGGCCGGGCGCATGCACGCTGACTCGTGCATACAGTCTTGTCCCATCGTGGCAAGAAGCAGTGCGGCTTTACAGGGTCGTGTTTCAGGGGGACGCATGGCTCTCAACCTTCGCCTCTCCCGAGTCGGTACGGGAGTTGCAGCCATGGGACAAGACTGTAACTGCCAATTGGATATCACAAAATTGGAGAGAAAAAGGGCTGGCTGGCTAGGTCTATGAACTGTAAAATGCCTAGACTAGCAATTACATTTTAGAGGAAATAGGGCATTGTCTCACTGAAGAAAAATATAAATATATCTGATTCTGATTGTGCCTTAATGATAGATCAGAATGGAAAAGATGACATGGGGATCGGCGGGACCTGATTCTAGATCAGCACTCCTCCTCTGAAACACTTTTTGAATACAGGCCCTGTGCAATCAAAGTGGCTGTCGGCAGTACCATGGTCACACTGGAGATAATTACACTGGGGACATTCCTTAGTTGACCGAACGGATAAAGAGAGACACATTTTCACGTTGATTTATGGTCACTTTGGTACTTTAACTGTTGGCACATCGTTACAACACTGTGTAGAGCCATAATATGACATTTGAAATGTCTCTTACACTTTTGTGAGTGTAACGTTTACTGTTCACTTTTGATTATGATCTATTTTACTTGCTTTGGCAATGTAAACATATACAGTGCCTTGCGAAAGTATTCGGTCCCCTTGAACTTTGCGACCTTTTGCCACATTTCAGGCTTCAAACAAATAATTTTTTTTGTGAAGAATCAACAACAAGTGGGACACAATCATGAAGTGGAACGACATTTATTGGATATTTCAAACTTTTTTAACAAATCAAAAACTGAAAAATTGGGCGTGCAAAATTATTCAGCCCCTTTACTTTCAGTGTAGCAAACTCTCTCCAGAAGTTCAGTGAGGATCTCTGAATGATCCAATGTTGACCTAAATGACTAATGGTGATAAATACAATCCACCTGTGTGTAATCAAGTCTCCGTATAAATGCACCTGCACTGTGATAGTCTCAGAGGTCCGTCAAAAGCGCAGAGAGCATCATGAAGAACAAGGAACACACCAGGCAGGTCCGAGATACTGTTGTGAAGAAGTTTAAAGCCGGATTTGGATACAAAAAGATTTCCCAAGCTTTAAACATCCCAAGGAGCACTGTGCAAGCGATAATATTGAAATGGAAGGAGTATCAGACCACTGCAAATCTACCAAGACCTGGCCATCCCTCTAAACTTTCAGCTCATCCAAGGAGAAGACTGATCAGAGATGCAGCCAAGAGGCCCATGATCACTCTGGATGAACGTCAGAGATCTACAGCTGAGGTGGGAGACTCTGTCCATAGGACAACAATCGGTCGTATATTGCACAAATCTGGCCTTTATGGAAGAGTGGCAAGAAGAAAGCCATTTCTTAAAGATATCCATAAAAAGTGTCATTTAACGTTTTCCACAAGCCACCTGGGAGACACACCAAACATGTGGAAGAAGGTGCTCTGGTCAGATGAAACCAAAATTGAACTTTTTGGCAACAATGCAAGACGTTATGTTTGGCGTAAAAGCAACACAGCTCATCACCCTGAACACACCATCCCCACTGTCAAACATGGTGGTGGCAGCATCATGGTTTGGGCCTGCTTTTCTTCAGCAGGGACAGGGAAGATGGTTAAAATTGATGGGAAGATGGATGGAGCCAAATACAGGACCATTCTGGAAGAAAACCTGATGGAGTCTGCAAAAGACCTGAGACTGGGACGGAGATTTGTCTTCCAACAAGACAATGATCCAAAACATAAAGCAAAATCTACAATGGAATGGTTCAAAAATAAACATATCCAGGTGTTAGAATGGCCAAGTCAAAGTCCAGACCTGAATCCAATCGAGAATCTGTGGAAAGAACTGAAAACTGCTGTTCACAAATGCTCTCCATCCAACCTCACTGAGCTCGAGCTGTTTTGCAAGGAGGAATGGGAAAAAATGTCAGTCTCTCAATGTGCAAAACTGATAGAGACATACCCCAAGCGACTTACAGCTGTAATCGCAGCAAAAGGTGGCGCTACAAAGTATTAACTTAAGGGGGCTGAATAATTTTGCACGCCCAATTTTTCAGTTTTTGATTTGTTAAAAAAGTTTGAGAAATCCAATAAATGTCGTTCCACTTCATGATTGTGTCCCACTTGTTGTTGATTCTTCACAAACAAATACAGTTTTATATCTTTATGTTTGAAGCCTGAAATGTGGCAAAAGGTCGCAAAGTTCAAGGGGGCCGAATACTTTTGCAAGGCACTGTATGTTTCCCATGCCAATAAAGCCCTTTGAATTTAATTTTGAGAGAGAGAGAAATGACAGAGACAGAGACAGAGACAAAGAGAGAGAGAGAGAGAGACAGAGAGAGAGAGAAATGACAGAGAGAGTTAGAGGAGAGAGGGAGAGAGAAATGACAGAGACAGAGAGACAGAGAGACAGAGAGAGAGACAGAGAGAGAAATGACAGAGACAGAGTTAGAGGAGAGAGACAGAGAGAGAGAGACAGAGAGAGAGAGAGAGAGAAATGACAGAGACAGAGAGACAGAGAGAGAGAGAGAGACAGAGAGCCAGAGAGAGAGAGACAGAGAGAGAGAGACAGAGACAGAGTTAGAGGAGAGAGACAGAGACAGAGTTAGAGGAGAGAGACAGAGACAGAGAGAGACAGAGAGAGAGAGACAGAGACAGAGAGAGACAGAGAGACAGAGAGACAGAGAGATGACACAGAGACAGAGTTAGAGGAGAGAGACAGAGAGAGAGAGAGAGACAGAGACAGATAGAGAGAGACAGAGAGAGACAGAGAGAGAGAGACAGAGACAGAAAGAGAAATGACAGAGAGAGAGAGAGAGACAGAGACAGAGACACAGAGAGAGAGACAGAGACAGATAGAGAGAGACAGAGACAGAGAGAGAGAGAGAGAGACAGAGAGAGACAGAGAGACAGAGAGAGAGAGAGAGAGACAGAGAGAGAGAGAGAGAGAGACAGAGAGACAGAGAGAGAGACAGAGAGACAGAGACAGAGAGACAGAGAGAGAGAGAAACAGAAAGAGACAGTTAGAGGAGAGAGGGAGGGAGTAAAGAAAATAATGTCCATCACGTTTCTACCAACATCACAGGGAGTCACGCCTACCTCTCGCTGGGTGACATTAACTCTCCTAGTGACGTCTGGCATAGAGACCTCACCCAGTGACGATGGAGGGAGGGAGGGCAGGAGGGCAGGAAGTGGTACGGGTGTATATGGGACAGAGGGGGAGGAAAGGGTGTTTTTAGGAACAAAGTGGACGGGTGTGGAAGTTAGGCAGAGAGGTTGTTTTTAGGAACAAAGTGGGCGGGTGTGGAAGTTAGGCAGAGAGGTTGTTTTTAGGAACAAGGTGGGAAGTGAGGGGAATGTTGTTGGGAGGAGAGAGGGGAAGCTGTGATGTAACAGATGACCTATCCAACTGTTTTCCTACACTGTGTGTGTGTGTGTGCCCCCATGCTCATTCGGGACATTGTTGGCATTCTTTAGAGAGGAGCAACATTGTGCCACCGGGACAGGAAGGAAGAGGGGACTGTGTGTTTGTGTGTGTGTGTGTAAGGTGGAAGACGGTGTGTGTGTGCCATATTTATTTCAAGAGGTTAGAGGTGTGAAATGTTGTTAAACAGAGGTTACATCCCGCACGCCCACACACACACATTATTTTACAATAGAGAAAATCACACTCCAATGTTAAGTATGACCCAATTTTATTCTGCCATAATGACCCAATTCTAATTCCATTTGGTTATAATCTGTCTCTGTAACCAAACCAACAGATTAGGATTGAGAGTTAAAGTGACAACAGTTTATTTGACTAGATAATCTCAACAGTTGTTGTAATCCCAGGATGATTGTCTGCATGTGTTCAGCTCCTACTACAATCATCCCATTCCCACGAGGAACGGGTTAAATGTAAAACAAGTCAAGTCGAATGAACCCAAATCATCAAAACACAATACCATTTGATCCTAGCCTGGCCCCAGATCTGTTTGTGCTTTTGCCTTCTCCATTGTCATTGTCTAGCATGGGAATTCCATAAAGAGTTGGCATGAGAGCAAAAACAATACTGACACCCAGGCTATGTGTAGCCATCATACAAGCAAACATATTGCAAACACAAATCATCTCATTGTCATAGATTAGAAAGCTTGTCTCATATATCTTTGAGGCTGGTTACAGCTTGTAACCAGCCTCAACAGCTACACTTTTAACTCTGTGATAGAATGTCCATTAGTGTTCTGTATAATACATACTTGGCCATAAGTGTTCTGTATTTTGTCGTGTTCTTCCCGAGGTCCAAACCAAACACAGAACAGCTGCTGCTTCTTCAACAGCTAAAAATCATAAAATCACAATGCCCCCTAGTGGCCTTAGTGCTACAATGACACTGGCTTGGTATTCTCTACACACAGTTCAATGCTGTCACTGTTGCCCAAGAAGTCACAACCTGCAACCAAGTGGCCTTTATGCCTTAATTCACATTCTCTCACTGCACACACAGATTCAATAGTGCAACTATTGTCCCTACAAGTCACAACCCCATTAACCCACTATAGCCCATTATCACAGATCATCATTCAATAGGCAATTTAAAGAGGAAGTTAAACTAATAATGGTCGGGGGGGTTACACTGAATTACACTGGAGCAAGAAACAAGGCTCTCTTACTTTCTCCAGCTGTCAGAGAGTCACACTGTGTCGTCCATAACTACTCGCGTTTGCCCATGCAGTCCAGAAAGGAGGGATGAAGAATACAGGGAGTGGAGAGAGAGAAAGAGGGAAGGAGAAAGAGAGAGCACGAGAGAGAGACCCAGAAGAGAAACAAGAGAGAGAGAGACCCAGAAGAGAAACAAGAGAGAGAGTAATTAATGAGCGTGTGGTAGGAAGAAAGGAAATATGCTGCCAGGCAACCAGAATATAACAAAGATATAAAAGGAAGGGTGCTGTGTGTGTGTGTGTGTGTGTGTGTGTGTGTGTGTGTGTGTAGGAGGGGGGCGCCAGCAGAGAAGGAGAAAACCCCTCTGTCAGCACCACACACACAGTCCGTCACTGCTGAAACTAGAAAAGAAATAGAAAGGGAGCCAGGGGCATGTTCTCGTAAAAAACACTTCCTGTTTGTAACTAGTAGCTGACTAGAGAGAGGGAAAACATATAAATAGAGGGAAGGAGACAAAGAAAGTGTAAGGGAGGGTATGAATTACAAAAGAGAAAGGGAAAAGGAGGAAAGAAGGAGGATAGACAAGAGATGGTATTTGGGGAGTTAGAGAGTTGGAGATCTGATTACATATAATCTGATTACAAACAAAAACAACTAATCGGTTCTGTTACCAGCAAAAATGTTGTAATTAGATTACAGATACTTTGAAAAACTAGATGATTACTTTTTGGACTACTTGTAATCAGATTACATGTAACTGATTACATGTAATAATTTCCACCTTTGATATGTGCTGCTTTCTTTGTATGTTCTTTCAGTTTCTGTCTCTCACTCTGTCTTTATCTCTCTCTTTTTATCTCTCGAACCCTATGCCTAAACACACTGCCTCTACACTCCCTCTCTTTCTACCTCTCACACACAATTTCTCCTTCCCTTCTCCCGCCTTCCTTTTTATAATATCTCCAGCTCTACCTTCCTTTTCTCCCTGCCAGTTTCCCTCTCTATATATACTGTACCTCTATACTTCTCTTTGCCTCTCTCTAGTCTCTCTGCTCATCCATCCTACTCTCATCCAGGGTTGGGTAAGTTACATTCTAAATGTAATCCTTTACAGTTACTAGTTACCAGTCCAAAATTGTAATCAGTAACGTAATCAGATTACTTTTGGATTACTTTCCCCATAAGAGGAATTAGAAGAAGACAACCAAAATCCATCAAACGAATTTGGTGTGTCATCATAGTGATCTCTGACTTCTGGTCAGACTCGCTCACGTGGAACAAACTTAAACGTGCACTTTTTTTCCAATGCTGAATTGAATGTAATTGAAAGGTGTCATGATGTATATTTTCACACAAACGTTAACGTGAACTAACTTTAACCGATTACAGTTTGTTTTTTTGTAATAAGATTACATGCAACTGATTACATGTAATAACTTACTCCCCAACCCTGCTCTCACCACACAAAGCCTCTCTTTAACAGCTCTCTCTCTCTCTCTCCCTCCCTCACTTCCAGAGTCAAATGGTGCCAGGCACACACATTCTTCTTTTAACACACTTCATTATCTGTTGATAGAAGAAAGACCATCTTTCTCTCCTTCCCTTCCGCTCTCTCTCTCTATCTCATTCTCTCCTTCTTAATCTCTATCTGGCCCTGTCTCTCTTGCATACTCTCCCTCCCTTCCTTTCTCTCTATCACTCTGCCTCTCCCTCCTCTCTCTAACCACACACATTCCTCCCCCGTCTGCCCTCTAAAAATCAATATTACAGACACTGCTTGTTATCACCCAAATGAGATACAGCAGACAGAGCAACATGGTCTCAGAGCATTTCGTATTATTCTGTATGTAAATCTGAGATCACGCCATTTAGAATCAAATGTTACGTTTCGTATGGTACGTATTAATTTGTGGATGTCCATCATCCATTTCATATCAGTATTCATATCAGTGAATTGCCATTCATACAATATGTTACCAATTTGAAAAACGTACAACATGTTACGAATTCCAATTTGTTGCGGCTAACGTTAGCTAGGGGTGGCTAGGTGGCTAATGCTAATGTTTGCTAGCTGGCTTACATTACAGTTAAGAAGTAGGTTAAAGGGTTAAGGTTAGGGTTAGCTAACATGCTAAGTAGTTGCAAAGTAGCTAAAAAGTAGTAAGCAGTCGCTAAGTAGCTAATTAGCTAAAATGATCAACCACCCTACTTTCGTTTTTGCCTTAAGTAACCTTCTGTCTTATTTAACCGTACCAAACTTAACATATCATATTAATTTGGGTGTCCCGGATTTACGTTTACTATGTCAAGTCTAGTCTATGAGACCAGTATGGACAGAGACAGAGCTTACAAGATGGCCACACACTTAATGTGCTTGGTTTGGCTCCTCTACGTCTCTCTTTTGTCCTGTGGGACCACCCACACACACAGATACACACAGTTATTGATCTGTCTGGAAAAACGTTGTCCTTTGTCCTGTTCTTTAAGAGAGAGGGAAAGAGAGAGAGAGAGAGAGAGAGAGAGAGAGAGAGGTTGTGGTTAAGCACTTTACCCTCAGACTACAAGGCTCTGCTTGTGTACCTGTGGCTTTCAACATTAGCTCATCTCCAGACTCAGACCTGTTTGTGTGTGTGTGTGTGTGTTTGTGAAGCCCTATATAATGACTTGAATTTATATAACATTTTTGACAAGGGCCCTATTGTTCCTGGTTAAAAGTAGTGCACTATATAGCGAATAGGGTGCCATTTGGAACGCAGCCCCTAAACTCACACAACATAAACACTTATACAAGTGGCTGTTGTAATGTAATAGTGTGTGTGTGTGTGTGTGTGTGTGTGTGTGTGTGTGTGTGTGTGTGTGTGTGTGTGTGCGATGGTATGATTCTACTGCCCCCTGTTGGCAAACAAAGTGCAGTCTAAACGAATACAAGCATAGTACTTTTAAACAGGGTCTATAGGGCTCTGAAAGTAGTGTACACACAGGGAATAGAATAGAGAGATGCAGCTGTAATATTGCAGCTGGTAGATGCAGTATAATGTGAACAATGTATGGACAAAGAGAGAAACAGCCACATATAATGCAGGGTATCTTCATTTATGAATCTAGATGTGCCTATGTATCTTTGTGAGAGTATATGCGGGATGGGCGATGAAGGTGGTAGCGTCCCTGGCCTAGTCTCCCCTCTTTGGGCCGGCGGTGGAGATTGTGGGCTGTAGCCCCCTGGTTGTAGCCACACTTAGCGCAGGGCTGAAGTGGAGTGAGAACGAGAGCGAAGGAGGAGGAAGAGGAGGGAAAGGAAGGTATGTCGGCTCTTTTGTGTTGCTGTGCCGAGAGGCTTGAAGTGAGACATCCAGGGGGAGGCCATCGATAGCCAGAGCTGCGCCCGGGAATCCTCACCAATCCTCATCCTTCCCCCATGGTGGCAGCGATAGTGGTGATGGTGGTAGGCTTGGACTTAAAACAGACAGCTTGTGGAAGTCATGGTGCTGGCATCCATCATAGAGGCCACTCCAGTCTCACTAGCCTGGCTACGGTCACCCAAGCCTGGGGAGAGGGCGTTGTTCGCTGGGGTATCTCCACTGGATCCATTGGCTCAGTAGGTGGTGGTGGTGGATGGGAGAGAGGGGGGGTAGAGGCTGAGGCCGACTTCGGGGCATCGTAGCTGGATGGTCCGTAGCTGGTCCAGGGGGTAGTGGTGGTGGTTCTGATGGCTGGTACAGACAGCTCATTGTGCTTCGCTGCAATACGACGCGTTCCCAGTGAGAGAAGCTCAACGCAGCCCCGCTGGAAGTAACGATTGAGGAAATAGACAAGCTAGAAGAGGAGGAGGGAGAACGGGGAGAAGGTCTGTACTGAAAGAGACACAAAGACATTGCGAAAGATGGAAGGGGGGGGGGGGCGGAGGACACTCAGTATTACGATCTCACAAAGCACAGCAGTTATTTGCTAAGGATGATCAGATCTTATGTCTGATCTTGTATAAAGATCCCAATCACCTTTATAGTACTTTAATTTTGACTGGACTGGTCAAAAGTAGTGCACTATATTGGGTATAGGGTGCCATTTGGGACATACTGATTCATTTGATTATTAGGGTGTCGTTTTTAACATTCCATTACGCTGTAGCTAAACATGAAATCAACAACCCACTGGGCACAGACGTCAACCCACTGGGCACAGACGTCAACCCACTGGGCACAGACGTCAACCCACTGGGCACAGACGTCAACCCACTGGGCACAGACGTCAACCCACTGGGCACAGACGTCAACCCACTGGGCACAGACGTCAACCCACTGGGCACAGACTTCAACCCACTGGGCACAGACGTCAACCCACTGGGCACAGACGTCAACCCACTGGGCACAGACGTCAACCCACTGGGCACAGACGTCAACCCACTGGGCACAGACGTCAACCCACTGGGCACAGACGTCAACCCACTGGGCACAGACGTCAACCCACTGGGCACAGATGTCAACCCACTGGGCACAGATGTCAACCCACTGGGCACAGATGTCAACCCACTGGGCACAGACGTCAACCCACTGGGCACAGACGTCAACCCACTGGGCACAGACGTCAATTCAACGTCTATTTCACGTTGGTGCCCGGTGGGAATCTTCTTTTCCACAAATAAAAATGTGTGCGTATGAATTACCTTGCTTACGCTCTGAGCGCCGTCCCAAGCAGGGCTTACTGGGCCGCTCGTGGCGTTGTTCTCCATCACCACGTTCCCCACAATCACAGAAACCGTACATCTTACCGAACCGTACATCTTATCGAAATCATACAGGCTAAACTGTCCATACAGGCTAAACTGTCCATACAGGCTAAACTGTCCATAAAGGCTAAACTGTCCATACAGGCTAAGCTGTCCATACAGGCTAAGCTGTCCATACAGGCTAAACTGTCCATACAGGCTAAACTGTCCATACAGGCTAAACTGTCCATACAGGCTAAACTGTCCATACAGGCTAAGCTGTCCATACAGGCTAAGCTGTCCATACAGGCTAAACTGTCCATACAGGCTAAACTGTCCATACAGGCTAAACTGTCCATACAGGCTAAACTGTCCATACAGGCTAAACTGTCCATACAGGCTAAACTGTCCATACAGGCTAAGCTGTCCATACAGGCTAAGCTGTCCATACAGGCTAAACTGTCCATACAGGCTAAACTGTCCATACAGGCTAAACTGTCCATACAGGCTAAGCTGTCCATACAGGCTAAACTGTCCATACAGGCTAAACTGTCCATACAGGCTAAACTGTCCATACAGGCTAAGCTGTCCATACAGGCTAAGCTGTCCATACAGGCTAAACTGTCCATACAGGCTAAACTGTCCATACAGGATAAACTGTCCATACAGGCTAAACTGTCCATACAGGCTAAACTGTCCATACAGGCTAAACTGTCCATACAGGCTAAGCTGTCCATACAGGCTAAACTGTCCATACAGGCTAAACTGTCCATACAGGCTAAACTGTCCATACAGGCTAAACTGTCCATACAGGCTAAGCTGTCCATACAGGCTAAACTGTCCATACAGGCTAAACTGTCCATACAGGATAAACTGTCCATACAGGCTAAACTGTCCATACAGGCTAAACTGTCCATACAGGCTAAACTGTCCATACAGGCTAAGCTGTCCATACAGGCTAAGCTGTCCATACAGGCTAAACTGTCCATACAGGCTAAACTGTCCATACAGGCTAAACTGTCCATACAGACTAAACTGTCCATACAGGCTAAACTGTCCATACAGACTAAACTGTCCATACAGGCTAAACTGTCCATACAGGCTAAGCTGTCCATACAGACTAAACTGTCGGTAGATACCGCGCATTCTCTTGTTGATAAACAGCTATGGGGGAGCCATCTCCAGAATCTCCTTAAGGAACATCTCCTTGGCGATGGCAACATACAGGTTTTTGCTGGCACTTGAATATACAATGCATTTTCTCTCCTTTCTCTCTCTCCATCCATCCATCCATCCATCCCTCTCTCTTTATCTCTCCATCCATCCATCCATCCCTCTTTATCTCTCCCTCACCTCCCGCTCTGATTTCATCAGGTCGGTCTCCACCGACATCCAGAGTTTCCCAGGGAAGCCAGGGACGTGGCAGGGCAGGGCGGTAGTGGCACAGAGTCTGCCCGATCGGCCTGGTGGGTTGCAGTGGCAGGTTCTGTCCCTGAAAGGAATTTGTTTACATTAAATTGGTTTGACAGGGACCATGTACAACTGAAACATGGCTAAATCTTTCAAAAATCTGTTTTGCATTGTAGGCCTACTTTAGCCAAGGCTGCGCCCCAAATGGCAACAGATTATCGTCAAAAGTACTGAACTGAGTTTGCAAAACATTAGGAACACATGCTCTTTCCGTGACAGACTGACCAGGTGAATCCAGGTGAAAGCTATGATCCCTTATTGTCACTTGTTAAATCCACTTCAATCAGTGTAGATGAAGGGGAGGAGACGGGTTAAAGAAGGATTTTTAAAACCTTGAGACAATTGAGACATGGATTGTTTATGTGTGTCATTCAGTGTGAATGGGCAAGACAAAAGATTGAAGTGCCTTTGAACGGGGTTTATGGTAGTAGGTGCCAGGTACACCGCTTTGAGTGTGTCAAGAACTGCAATGCTGCTGGGGTTTTCACGCTCAACAGTTTCCCGTGTGTATCAAGAATGGTTCACCACCCAAAGGACATCCAGCCAACTTGACACAAATGTGGGAAGCATTGGAGTCAACATGGGCCAGCATCCCTGTGGAACGCTTTCGACACTTTGTAGAGTCCATGCCCCGACTAATTGAGTTTGTTCTGAGGGCAAATGGGGGGTGCATCTCAATAATAGGAAGGTGTTAACGAAATAGCTCATATATCCAGTCCCCAGGCAGGTGAACAATAAAATCATTCAGCATACAGACAGCAAATAAACACAACATATTCTCACATTTCCCTGGTCCAGACGAAGCCTCTTGGCAGCCTTGGCAACCGGGGTGAGCGTGAGGATCGTGTCTGCCCGCTCTTTGAAGCATGGACGCTCCGCGGAGAAGTTCTTTCTCGAGTTTTTGTCTGTGCGCCTTGCAGGTTGGTAAAGAATGATTGATGGACGGAATTCACTTGAAAGCTGCATGCTTCATACATATTAAAAACGTCACAATGCGAACTTTTTTAGTAACCAATGCCAACACACAAAACATGTAGTCACAGTGAGACGCGAGCCATACGTAAAAGTAAAACCATAGACGCCAAAGAACTCCGAAGCTATTCTAAAGATAAATACCGGTCCAACAATATTTTTGTGTGTGTTTTTTCTTTATTGTGGTAGGGGGGGAGTTTCGTTCTGTTTCTTTGAATCAACCATTCAATAAACCGCCTCAAAGGAAAGCATGCACAATAGTGAGAGCTATGTCCACTTACATTGGTTGTTTTGAAGCGCGCTGAGGGAGCCACTCGGATGTCAACGATTGATATTCTGAGTGGAGACTAATCAGATTTTTTTTTCGAGCCTTTACTGTTGTTTGGATTGTTTGCGCGCGCGAAATTACCTTGGTTTAAATCGCATTATGATGTCACCTCGTTGCCATTGAGCTTCTATGATGTCCATAAAAACAAGTGCTACATTTAAAATTAATGACGAAAGCAATCGTGTTTTCTGTTATTGAGAAGTACCTGTGAAGCAATATAAACTTTTCGGCTTGCTTGCCAAAAATATGGCCACGAATAATTTAGCGGAACAATCGCAACAGCTAAATGGTGACAGCATGAGTGCATCTCCAAAAGTGTTAGGCATAGACCTAACGGTTCACAAACGGCACAACAGTACGAGGGTACGAGATGTTGAAGCTGAGACTTCCGCGATTGGCACTGACGTAGATCTTAGCTACCTTCTGGAGGAAAACGCTCGACAGATGCTCAAATATCGGAAGAGGCCTCGCCTTGACCACGAAAAAACAGTGAAACTGAGCAATTCCTTCTTCAATCAAGATTTCCCCACGAGGTTGTGGAAAATAGTGGATTCGGACTTGTTCAAGTCGGCCACATGGGACAAGAATGGCATTTACATGCTTCTCGATGAGGAACGGTTCACCAAGGAGGTGTTGCAGCGAACAGGATTCCAACCTACTCTCCCATGTGTCACCATGGCAGGATTCGACCAACAACTGATCCTCTACGGTTTTCAAAAGCTCTCCTCAGCTACCCCCACCTCAAAGGTATGGCCTAATTGATCAAACACATTAAGTGGCCTAAATCTATTAGCAATGCATTACCAATATGGATACATGTTTTTGTCACAAATGGCACTCTATTTATTTCATTTATGGTGTCATTTGGGACATAAAGCCTACCTACACTATCATCATATAGGCTATTTATGGCTCACAATCATAACTCACTGTCACAATCTATAGGATTTACAAATAGGCCCTATCTTATCTCAATGCCTGTCTTATGTTTTCCAGTTGTCCATGTACTACCATCACAGCTTCAGACAGCACCAGGAGAACCTACTGAAGAAGATCAAGGTGGTTGCAGAGTTGGAAGCGGTGGAGGAGGATGATGTGGAGATAGTCATGGTCATCCCTGGTCCTCCCCGTCAGCCCGACCCTCCTGTTACTCCCATTAGCCCTCCCGTTACCAGTAAAGCTGAGACCCGGGACGGCCAGGCCGAGAAGGATGAGAAGAAGGAGAAGGAGCAGCTCTCGCTAGCTGCCAAGGACTTGGTTGCCAAGATCAGCTCGGCTGTTAACCAGAATAAGACCGTTCTGCTGGTCACACCCTCCTCCTCCCACACCCCATCCACACCCACCCCGGCTCCAGCCTCCTCCCCAGCCCCGTCCTTTACCTTGTCCTACCCCACCTCAGCCCCCTCCTGCTCCTACTCCAACCCATCCACCCCTGCACAGGCCCTAACCCCCTATTACACCTACTCCACCCCGGCTCCCACCACAGCCCCAGCCTCCTCCTCCCCAAACCCACCAACGGCCTCTGTGGCTGGGGCATCTTCGCAGACCTCCAGGCCTACCACCACCCATGAGGGACACAGCGGTAGTAGTCGAAGCATCACTCCCATAGGCCATGGTTGGGTGAGGCTCAACCCCAACCCTTTCGACAGGGCACCAGGACCAGCTGGACCAGCCCCAGGTCCCCCTGTGGCCACCTCCGATGCCTGCCCCTACCACCTAGCCCACTCTTTGGTCTTCACACCCTCCATCAACCACCAGCTTTGTATAGCCAAGGCCCAGTTCGAAGAGGCAAATGAGGCCCAGGCACTCCAAGCCCACCAGTCACAAGCCCAGGCCCGAAATGCCCACCTAGCACAAGCTCAGTCCCATCAGGCTCAAGCCCAGCAGGTCCAAGCTCAGGCCCTAAATGCCCACCAGGCCCAAGTCCATCAGGCCCAATCCCAACAGGTTCAAGCCCAGGCCCTGTATGCCCAGATGGCTCAGGCCCAGATGGCATGGATGCAAGCAGCGATGTATAACCCTTGGGTCCTCCAGGCCATGCAAATGCAGATGGCAGCCTATATGTCCTCCCCACCACACTACCTGCACCGGCCAGCAGGGGGGTTCTCAACCACTCACCACATAAACCCAGTCTTCCCCAGTGGGAGCAGTAGCCCTGCAAGAGCAGGGTCAGAGTCGGGCCGCTACTCCCCTGATCCGTCTTTCTCCCCGCCCAATCTCCGAACCCCTCTATCCCTCCATTCCTTGATCCACCCATCTAAGCCAAACCTTGAGTAGGCCTATGAGCCCCCTCTTCCCCACATCCCTGAAATACTTTTAGAGAAAACCTAACATCTAGATTATTAATAAACTATTTTGCAGTTCATATTTGTTTGGTTAGTGGTTTCTTTTGTGTGTGTGTGTGGGGGGGGGGGGGGGGGGGGGTAAAAAAGATGTTCAAATCCCCGAGCTGACAAGGTACAAATCTGTCATTGAAAATAAGAGTTTGTTTTTAACTGACTTGCCTAGTTAAATAAAGGTAAAATAAATCAAATTCAGAGTAAAGCCCAGTGTGGTCTCAGAGTGTTGCCTATTTTACCAGGTAGTTAGTGAGAGAAAAACCAGGCCCAGTGAGAAAGCCAAAACACCTCCACCTTGTTTTTCTGGTGAGAATAGAGAGATCGATTCTAAAATTCTCTCCAAAAGTGGGTAAAGTACTCTACGCTGTGGAAGAAATGGAATAGCAAGTCCTGAGACATTGGTTCAGTCCTATTAAGAAGCTTTGGAAAGAAAAAGGAAAACAGTGTAATCAGTGTTGGTGTCATTACTCAAAATAGTAATATATTACCTATTACTCAATACTTTTCAACAATAACAAATTCATTTACTTATTACTCCATGGGGAAAGTAATCTGTTACATTGCTCGTTACATTACTTTTGCATTACACCCCAAAATGCTGCACGCCCTCACTCAATGTCAACCTTACGTTATGTAGGCTTATACACCAAATAAGTAACCTAATAATGAAAGATTCTACCGTGGAAAAGGGCAGAATGTCCTCTACTACATACCCAGCTCCAAGCTTGTTCACATAGAGATCTTATTCAATTTGTAACGTCTGCTTCCAACTCACACTCTCAAACACGTAGATCCCCTGAACGCAACTCACTCTCCAGAACCCAATCACCTGAATTCTGATCATCTGTTCACACACCTGTATGTCATTATCACACACTATTTAGTTCAGTTCTTTGCACCCCATCATTGTGAGGTACTGTTTGTTTTGTGACACTCCTTTTTGGAGCTATGGTTTTCCCGTAATTTAATCCTCCCTTGTATGATAGCTTTGGCCTGCCTCACTAACGACGCCTATTCCCTGCCTGTACTTTATCGGATTTCCTGTTATCAACCTATTGCCTGATCTCCCGGACGACGTCACTAGCCCTTTCCCTGCCTGAACTGTTACCTTTTTGGACCCCCTTCTGCCTGCCCCTGGACCCAGCTACCTGCCTCCTCCTGTGGTCCTTTACAAATAAACACCTTCTGCGCCCTGCGCTTGAAACAAGCTCTCTGTCTCCCATCGTGTTCACTACACAATTACTATTCTAATTCCGGATTCTATGCTTGTTCAGCTATCCTGGGTTAAAGCCTGTCCTCCTGAATGATTAAACTCAAGCCTTGGTTGTTTGGATGAGGTAGGCCTACAGTCATCTTCAGCTGCAGTGGTCAGGTCTCTGGGGGTCTTTCACTACGGGTTTTGCTTTGGCATACGAAATGTGGCGATGTCTTCAGATTCACGCCATATAAAGATAGACATGGTTTTAAAAACGTACCTAAATTACACATTGTAAAGAAGGAAGCCTGTACAGAATAACAATATTCCAAAACATGCATCCTGTTTGAAATATGGCACTAAAGTAAAACTGAAAAAAAATGTGGCAAAGAATTTAACTCTTATGTCCTGAATACAAAAGAGTTATGTTTGGGGCAAATCCAACACAACACATCACTGAGGACCACTCAACATATTGTCAAGCATGGTGGTGGCTGCATCATGTTATGGGTATGCTTTTCATCGGTAAGGACTAGGGATTTTTTTTGTTAGGATAAAAATAAATGGAATAGAGCTTGAAGAGTAAAAATAATAACGTGCAAGTATTTTACAATCCACGTGTGCAAAGCTCTTAGAAACTTAACCAGAAAGACAGTTGTAATCACAGGAAAAGGTGATTCTAACATGCTGAGGGGTGTGAATACTTATGTAAATTCAATATTTCAATAGAACATATTTTCACTTTGTCATTGTCGGGTATTATGTGTAGATGGGTGAGATTTTTTTTATTTTTTTTAATTCGACTTGAATTCAGGCTGTAACACAACAAAATGTACAACAAGTCAAGGGGTATGAAAACTTTCTGAAGGCCCTGTATTAGGTTGTATATATATGTATATATATGGTTTTGACACGGTAGGCCTACAACCCAAACAGTGTTCCATATGAATGACTTGTAGTGTTTTGACATGGTTGTTTCATAACTTCATTGTGTCAATTGTTTGCTTTGCTTGTTAGTGTATATCAATTCCCCATAACATATATCACCAGTAGTTCATTTACCTTTAATTCCTATAAATTCTAATCTACAATGTTGTTACTTTGGTTTAGGTAATTTATTTGAATGCATTCAATATTATTATTCCAGTCTTCCCATTCTCATTGTCTGAGTGGACACATTGTTTGCAGAGTGAACAACATATGCTACACTTGTGAGAAACAAGTTTTGGTTTATTTCATTCCTTTTATGAGTTTTGTCAATTTAGTCATTGTCTTTTGCTTGGAGTGCTCCTGTCAGTATTGAGTAAGGACGCGCACGCATAGAAGTAGACCTATAGGCTGCCTGGCCTGGCGTAAATGAAGGCATATAAATGTGCCCATTTGGGGATCTGATAGTATTTCTCAAAGTAATGTTTTCTTCACCTCAAACAGCAAGCAAAGGAAGTCTGTTTTTTACAGAGTAATGGCAGAATCTTAGAAAGCCAGCTGGAGCGGGAGGGTAGTTGGGTCAGCTGAGTTTTTTTTATTCTGCTTATCTCTGGCGCCCTCTTGAGGCATTTGTCTTATTTCATCAGGCTTAAAGCGTCAGACAAGCTCAATGCATATAGCTGATTTTATTAAACATATAGGGTGTATCCAGTGGTGCCCCATCATTCAGGGCAGGTGGGGCTCAAAACAGGTGGGGCTCTGTTTAGCTAAAAAAAAAAAAAGGAAGTAAGAAGTCCACTGTGTGCATATATAAACCCATTTTGTGCATGTTTTGAATGTTATTTTGGCATTAATACGTGTCATGAATCAGTTTGAGAAACAAGGTAAAAAAAATACTAATCTTTGAGTTAATAAAGCTGCGTACAAACATGGTCTCTTTTTTGCTTTCTTGAATAAGGCAGCTCCCAAATGCAGGTGTTTCAGCCTAGCTGTCACAATAGCCTGGAGTGGTGGGTGCAGAGTCAATTGCAGAGAGCAGAGGATACTGGGGAAAACCGTATTTATTGGGATTCCCACACGAACGCCAAAAACCATAGGCGATAAACAGACAGAAAAATAGTCCGACCCAACACAGGGCACTAACGGACAGGAACACAAACATGCACACCCCGACTAACAGAAAATAATCCCGCACGAACATAGGCGGGCCTAACAGGCTTAAATAGACATAAATCAAGAAACAAAATAAGGGACAGGTGCAACCAATAAAACCAAATGAACAGAAAAGGAAAAAGGGATCGGTGGTGGCTAGTAGACCGCCGCCGACGACCGCCGAGCGCCACCCGAACAGGCAGGGGAGCCACCTTCGGTGGGAGTCTAGCTCAGTGCTTTCTGTGGTGGTTGGGCAGCATACGGCGCTTAGAGGTTGGTAATGTTCTCTAGTTGCGCCGTGATTGGCTCAGTGTTCTGTCACTCATGGGGACACTACGTCAACGCAATATCTACAGGGAGAGCTCGAAGATTCAAGCCCCTTGGCTGCTGCCATAGAGTTACATTAGAAGTGCCCATCTAAGAAGGCTCAAGGTCATTGGCTACAGATAAAATGTCAAATCACACTATATCTACAGTAGCTTTGATTGGACATGTCAACATCACACTTTCAAAATATTAGCTAGCAGTCATCATGATGAATCAAGTCAACAATCTACTGGCAAATCCTTTTCAATCCTTGTGATATGAAGAGAAATTACAGATAAAATTTATCGGTGATCATCGGCCATAAACATTACATCGGCCATACACAACAAGTTGGAAATCACAAATTGAACAATTAGAGTTTTTTGTGTGTGTACTTTTTACCCCTTATTGGTAGTTACGGTCTTGTCCCATCGCTGTAACTCCTGTTCAGACTCGAAGGTCGAGAGCCATGCATCCTCCGCCAAGCCACACTGCTCGCTATACCTGGAAGCCAGCTGCACCACTGTGTTGGAGGAAACACTGTTTCCTGGTGACCGAGGTCAGCGTGCATGCGCCCGCCCCGCCACAGGGAGTTGCTAGAACGCGATGGGACAAGGACATCCCAGCCAGCCAAACCCTCACCTAACCCGGACAACGCTGGGCCAACTGTGCACCACCTCACGGGTCTGAGCTGTGAGACAGCCTGGGTCTGTAGTGACGCCTCTAGCACTGTGAAACAGTGTCTTAGACTGCTGAGCTACTCGAGAGGCCCCAACAATGAGTGGTTTGGAAGGAATCAGTGGCTAACTGCAAGCATTGCAAAACAATCGCTAGCCTGCTAGTCAGTAGAGTGGATGTGTGGTCCAATTCTGGGTTTAAGGGTCTCCTTTCCAAGTTTAAAAGGATTAACATTCAACATTGGCCATGCTGTCCATCCAGCATGATTTCTGCCGCTTTCAAAACAACTGGACACTCGGAAATGGGAAATCTCAGACTTCAGTGAGTTCAAGATAACAGGTAACTTAGGAAAAAACTAGCTCCGACTGGGAAAATATGTTTTGAATGGTCATCCAACTCAGAATTCCATGTCGGGAACTCTGGCCTCTTTCTAGATCCCCGACCTGAAGATCACTAACATCATGATTCAACATTGTGTTTTTCAGAGTTCCCAGTTGTCTTGAAAGCACCATAAATCCAGAGAATGCCAGACTTTAAGGACAACATTTGCCCATGAAGGACTGCCACATCACCTTCCTGTTCAAGTGAGCACAGCACAAGGTGAGTCCAAAAATGTATTGTATGCTGCTGCATAAATTATGTAATATTCCAGGGAGATATGTATACTGTAGCTAAGAAAGTAATACTAAGTGTATGTTGTGTAGTAAGCTGTTAGATTTTTATTTGGAATTTGGGAGAAATGTTGTCAGTAGTATATAGAATAAAACAAAAATGTTCATTTTACCCAAACACATTTACAGTGCCTTGCGAAAGTATTCGGCCCCCTTGAACTTTGTTTTATACAGTTTTATATCTTTATGTTTGAAGCCTGAAATGTGGCAAAAGGTCACAAAGTTCAAGGGGGCCGAATACTTTCGCAAGGCACTGTAAATAGTCAAACCAGAGAAACTGATCATTTTGCAGTGGTCTCTTAATTTTTTTCAGAGCTGTATTTTCCGAATGGTGACATTTGCACAATCGGTTTTCTATCGCTCATTTGCACGGCACATCAATGATATCATGTCACCGTGTGGGACTGTGGTTGATAAAGCTTGTCGAGGGTGGGCGCCCTGATTCTAGTTTGTGAGCTTGGCAGGCTACTGCCTGGGAAGGTCTCCCACTCAGAAGTACGAGATGGGGAGGGGGGCAGTGGTAGGTTGACCTCAGGTCTCCCCATTGAAACCCAGAGGTAGGGGGAGCGGGGGGAATCTATCAAATAGCGCACCTCTACCTTTGTACAGTACTAATGCAATTAGTTGTGCAATTTAGTTTGTGTGTTTCATGTTTGAAGTGCAATAGTGTAAAAATCAGGTTCTCTTCTTGTGCAATTTAGTTTTATTTGTGTCTTTTGTTAGCAAAAGGGTAATTGTGTAATAATTTGATTATCTTTTATTTGTATTTATATACTACAATTGACATGGCAAAAAAAAATCATAAAAACAGAATATTTAGAATAATCTTCAGAAAACAAAGTTTTTCTATTTGGTAGCCTACCGCTGTTTAACAAGCTGTCAACTAACTGGACACAAAATGCAGCAAACATGTATTTATTTTTCTTTCAAAAGGCACACAATCAAGGTGCTACTTACTCTACAGTTAATTGTGTACTCGACATGGAGTTGGAAGAGGGACCATGACATGACACATCCATTCCCATGCAAATCTACACTAGCCTGGTCCCAGATCTGTTTGTGCTCTTGTCAACTTCATTGCAGTCATCATCAAGCAACAGCATGACAGTTCCATAAAAGAGTTGGCAAGACAGCAGAAACAGACTGGCACTCAGGCTAACTCTACACACTTGGTTGTATTTCGGTTGGATTTTTGCTCTTTGCAAAATTCCACACAATAGTTCTAGCTTGATTATCATTAATAGGGAAATTCTGAACTGAAGTGTGGGTGAAAGAGACGTGTTTTTAACAGTAAGAATGGAAATAAATATTTTCTTTGTAAGACCGTTTGACCGTGTTGCGTAAATCGTTAAAACAAAAAGGGACTTAAAAAAAAGAAAGTAATATTAACATGAATAGAACTTAAAATACAAGTAAAACAATACAAAAAACTAACTGTAGAAAACTACAGAACATAACACAGAAAAATATGTATTGTGACAACATTAGGAAAAAGGTCCACAACGCAACAATTCCTCTTCTTATAAACCCGAATAGTGTCAACTACATTAGATAGGCAAAGTTATGTAACTTAATATTAGTATGAAACCACATGATGTCAGAATTGCAGTGGTGTAAAGTACTTTTTGGGGGGTATCTGTACTTTATTATGTATATTTTTTACAACTTTTACTTTACTACATTCCTAAAGAAAATAATATACTTTTTACTCCATACATTTTCCCTGACACCCAAAAGTACTCATTACATTTTGAATGCTTAGCAGGACAGGAAAATGGTCAAATTCACGCACTGGAGAGCATCTGGTCATCCCTACTGCTGGTGATCTGGCGACTCACTAAACACACCTGCTTTGTTTCTAAATGATGTTGGAGTGTGCCCCTGGCTATCCATAAATAAAAAATACTAGATCTGATTTGCTTAATATAAGGAATTTGAAATGATTTATACTTTTGATACTTAATTACATTTTAGAAATTACATTTACTTTCGATACTTAAGTATATTTAAAACCAAATACTTTTAGACCTTTACTCGAGTAGTATTTTACTGGGTGACTTTCACTTGTCATTTTCTATTAAAAAGGTATCTTTACTTTTACTCAAGTATGACAACTTTTTCCAGCACTACAGATGTGTATATTTCCTCTTTTTGAGGGTTATTCTTTAAAGAGCCATGTGAGTATTCCAGAAAAAGAAAACGGTGACAAATTCACACCACTGTACGATATTTAGTTTGATTTAGTCATTTATTTTGTCATAGGGATTACTAACACATGAAATGATGTGGATTCTCATTCATAACGGGCCACATTGAGAATGTTTAAAGCAAATGTTATAGAACACATATATAGTACAAAATGCAGGAAATGCAGACTTCCGGGGTGCTGCCCAATAATATCTCCTTTCTCCTGAAGTGTACACTAATTCACGCCTTATAACAAATTTAAAAGCATTGGATTGGTGGAGGCCTGGCTGGGAGTTCTTGCCATATTTCATATACCAGTCATATGCTTTCAAATTAGTGAAGGGAAGTTAACATGTGCACACTTTAGGAGGAATGAGAGATCATTGGGACGTGGCCCAGCTGGGGAAAAGCCACTGTTAACCATCACATATGGACAACAAGCCCTGGCTAGTCATGTCAATCACAATGACATCACATGAGAACAAGCATTACTCTGCCCTCTGCTAGAATGGGCTGGATTGTTAAGGTAAGAGTAGTCTCCAAGGTTGGAAAGGGAATGTTTTGCTGGAATTATGCGAGTGCGTATGTGTGCGCGAGTGAATCTAAAAGTTAAAACATCCACCCACCCCTTTACAATCTAAACCCCAGTGCTTCCTTGCATGTCGCCCCAAACCTTCCATTCTTGTCCTCTTTTTTTATAACCCCCTCCTTCCTCTATCTGTGCCCCAGTTCCGACCGTTCCTCTCTCCCTCCTCAGTGTACCAGCTCCAGTTGGCTGGCGGAGAAGGGCAGCACCCCGCTGACGTAGTAAGCGATGCCCAGGGAGAGCAGGGCGATAACCACCAGTAGTAGCAGCACCTGTAACAAGAGTTCGAAAAGCAGCCTTTATTGTGAGTTTCACCAAAATTGAGACACCAGGTTATACACAGTATGGTCATTTTTGAAGACCCCTTATTGGCTACGTCTGTGGTGTAACTTCCTGTCTCTGGCAAAGAGGTTCCGTTGCTAAGCAGGAGATGCCTAGCTTAATCAATCCGACAAAAGAAACGCTTGTACGGCATGTGACAGAACAAAAGTCCAGTCTCCTTGCACTGCTAAACATCCGTGACGCTGCAACGTGCTTACTTACCCTCCAGAAGCCCAGGTCCTCTACAAACTCCTGCCAGGTGGTCCTGAAACTCGACAGTACCCCCTCACTGTTCTGGAGGTTGGGGTTGAGCAGGGAGTGGCTCTCCATTGCACTGACAGGGAGAAAATGAAGTAGCCCACGGTTAGCTTACATGCCACCATGACATAACTTGATATACACAGAGTATTCTAAACATTAGGCACATCC
Organism: Oncorhynchus mykiss; assembly: GCF_013265735.2. NCBI lineage: Eukaryota > Metazoa > Chordata > Actinopteri > Salmoniformes > Salmonidae > Oncorhynchus > Oncorhynchus mykiss. The sequence goes on along the minus strand of NC_048585.1, from coordinate 38,495,371 downwards.
TTCTTTATATTGAGTTGCACCCCACTTTGCCCTCCGAACAGCCTCAATTCCTCGGGGCATGGACTCTACAAGGTGTCAAAAGCGTTCCAAAGGGATGGTGGCCCATGTTGACGCCAACGCTTCCCGCAGGTTGTGTCAAGCTGGCTGGGATGTCCTTTGGGTGATGGACCATTCTTGACACGCACGGGAAACTGTTGAGCAAGAAACAACCAGCAGCATTGCAGTTCTTGACACAAACCAATACGCCTGGCACCTGCTACCATACCCCGTTCAAAGGCACTTCAATCTTTGGTCTTGCCCAGTCACCCTCTGAATGGCACACATAAACAAGCCATGTCTCAATGGTCTCAAGGCTAAGAAGTCCTTCATTAACCCGTCTCCTCCCCTTCATCTACACAGATTGAAGTGGATTTAACAAGGGACCCCAATAAGGGATCATAGCTTTAACCTAGTCAGTCTGTCATGGAAAGAGTCGGTGTTCTTAATGTTTTGTATAGTCAAAAGTTTGGACACACCTACTCATTCAAGGGTTTTTCTTTATTTTTTATACATTGTAGAATTATAGTGAAGACATCAAAACTATTAAATAACACATATGGAATCATGTAGTTACCAAAAAAGTGTTAAACAAACCAAAATATACTTTATATTTGAGATCCTTCAAAGTAGCCACCCTTTGCTTTGATAACAGCTTTGAACACTCTTGGCATTTTCTCAACCAGCTTCACGCGGTAGTCAAAAAGTGAATTTGTGGAATGTCTTAATGTGTTTGAGCCAATCAGTTGTGTTGTTATGCAGGGGTGGTATACAGAAGATAGCCTTATTTGGTAAAATACCAAGTCCATATTATGGCTAGAACAGCTCAAATATACAAAGAGAAACGACAGTCCATCATTACTTCAAGATATCAGTTAATCGGGAAAATGTCAAGAATTTTGAAACCATCAAGCGCTATGATGAAACTAGCTCTCATGAGGACCATCACAGGAAAGGAAGACCCAGAGTTCTCTGCTACAGAGGATAGGTTCATTAGAGTTATCAGCCGTTATTGCAGCCCAAATAAGTAACAGACACATTGCAACATCAACTGTTCAGAGGAGACTGTGAATCAGGTCTTCATGGTCGAGTTGCTGCAAAGAAACCACTACTAAAGGACACCAATAAGAAGAAGAGACTTGCTTGGGCCAAGAAACACGAGCAATGGACATTAGATTGGTGGAAATCTGTTGTGTCTTCGTGAGACGTAGAGTTGGTGAACGGATGATCTCCTCATGTGTGGTTCCCACCGTGAGGCATGGATGAGGAGGTGTGATGGTGCTTCGCTGGTGCCACTGTCTGTGATTTATTTAGAATTCAAGGCACACTTAACCAGCATGGCTACCACAGCATTCTGCAGTGATAAGCCATCCCATCTGGTTTGAGCTTAGTATGACTATAATTTGTTTTTCAACAAGACAATGACCCAAAACACACCTCAATTCTGTGTAAGGGCTATTTGACCAGGGAACTGACCTGGCCAAGACAATGTATTTTTATTTAACCTTTATTTAACTAGGTTAAAAACAAATTCTTATTTTAAAATGACGGCCTACCCCGGCGTCGCCCTATGGGACTCCCAACCACGGCCGGATGTGATGCAGCCTGGATCACCCGGATCACCCACAATCGCCCGACCTCAACTGAGATGGTTTTGGATGAGTTGGACCGCAGAGTGAAGGAAAAGCAGTCAACAAGTGCTCAGCATATGTGGGAACTCCTTCAAGACTGTTGTAAAAGTATTTCTCATGAAGCTGATTGAGAGAATGCCAAGAGTGTGCAAAGCTGTCATCAAGGCAAAGGGTGGCTACTTTGAAGAATCTCAAATATATTTTGGTTTACACTTTCTTGGTTACAACATGATTCCATATGTGTTATTTCATAGTTTTGATGTCTTCACTATTATTCTACAATGTAGAAAATAGCAAAAATAAATGAAAACCCTTGAATGAGTAGGTGTGTCCAAACTTTCGACTGGTACTGTAGATAGGAGTGGCTTTCCGTCACACTGAGGGGGGAGAGAGGGGAGATGGTGGTAAATGCGATAGACTGTAACATTACTTATATATACACACACTGAGATTATCGGAGGAGCGGAGAGACATTGAAGATAGGTTTGACAACCAGTACACAGTGATGCAAATTCATCCATATTTTATATGCTGCACTTCTGTTCTAGTCTCTTGCCCCCTCTTGTGAGTGGGTGTGAAAATCAGAAACGGCAACACACATACTACAGTAGTCACCTCCTGTGGAACCCTTTCACCTCGTGCTACCCTGTCCCCGCCTCACCTTTTGCTCTCTGCCATCCGCATGGTCTCCAGCTTAGAATGGGTGTAACAGAGTTAAGATCATATCAAAAGCTCACTCCGCAGCTTGAAGTCTACTCGCGTTGCCTAATCTCCCCCCCCCCCCCCCCCCCCCTCACCTCTCGCTCTCAGCCATCTGCATGGTCTCCAGTTTGGAGTGGGCTCCTCTGTTGAATCCTTTAACTTCCTGCTCCTCCAGGCCCTCCAGCAGACGGATAGCGTCCTTGTTCACCCCGCGCCTCTTGGCCAGTACAAGGGGAGTCGACCCGTTGTGGTTACTGAGAAAGTGAAAGGGAACGCTTGGATGTTAGATTGTAAAGAGGTGCTGGTGCTTCTTTCAGATGTTAAGCCCACATTCACTGTCCTGCATCAGCCCATGGCCCGTGGAGTAGAAATGGGGTAAAGGAAAATATTGTTCAGGATGGCAAAACTGGGATGGGGGGGTTGTTACGTTTGCTAGTTTAATGTGTCTTGGATGGTCCATGATAATGCACATTTTGTCAGACGGTAGGCTGTCTCTAAGGCTCTGAACCGTTCCAACACTAGCTTTTACCCATCCCTCCTTCCCTTTCTCACCAGATATATCTAGACTTGAGCCACTCTCAGCATTCAAGCTCTTTCTCTTAAAAAAATAAAAAAATAAAAGCCACTACCCCTCAATCCAACTCCCAGCCCCTCTCTTACCAGATGTCTATCTTGAGGCCGTTGGACACCAGGAACTGGATGGTATCCACATGTCCACAGAGGTGCAGGGCTGTGTTTCCCTGGTAGTCTGTAGCCAGGAGGTCTGCCCCAAACTTATGGAGGAACCAACAGATGTCCACGTTCCCCCTGGCAGCAGCTAGGTGCAGGCCCGTACGACCCCGGTTGTCCCGTATGTTTGGGTCACAGCCAGTCTCCAGTAGCCGCTTGGCGAAAGGCAGGTCCCCGTCAATGCAGGCCTGCAGATAGGGATTTGCCTTTATTTAACCAGGTAAGTTATTGAGAACACATTCTCTACTGGGCAATTCCGTGGGAAAGTCAACTTGAGCATCCGCAACAACAACAAAAAGTTGTCATTTCATTGGCCATCTAACTAACGACATGTGTTCTAGCTAAGATTCTATTGGAAAATATATGCGGAAATGCATTTGTCATACATGGCAGTACTATTTTAGATAGAAAGATAAGAGTGTTTATCAACAATTTTTTTCTCCAAATGAAAGCCCCCCAAAATATACGGACTTCGTCCAGTGTCCAGAAAAGTGGATTGGCAGTATAGGCTAAGTTTGGGCGGTATCCAGATTTTCATACCAGTTCTGTAGCATACCGGTATGTTGTATTACCGAATGTGCACACAATAGGCTCCATTTCAAATTTGTTTTATTATAATAATAATACAATGAAAAGGAATACAGTCAAGACGTTGACAAGGTTATAAATAATTATTTTTAATTCAAACAATACATTTTGCTTCCGTCAAAGAATCCTCCATTTGCAACAACTACACCCTTGCAGACCTTTGGCATTGTAGTTGTCAATTTGTTGAGGTAATCTGAAGAGATTTCACCCCATGCTTCCTGAAGCACCTCCCATAAATTGGATTGGCTTGATGGGCACGTCTTACGTACCAAACGGTCAAGCTGCTCCCACAACAGCTCAATAGGGTTGAGATCCGGTGACTGTGCTGGCCACTCCATTATAAACAGAATACCAGCTGACTGCTTCTTCCCGAAATAGTTATTGCATAGTTTGGAGCTGTTCTTTGGGTCATTGTCCTGTTGTAGGAGGAAATTGGCTCCAATTAAGCGCCATCCACAGGGTATGGCATGGTGTTGCAAAATGGGGTGATAGCCTTCCTTCTTCAAGATCCCTTTCACCTTGTACAAATCTCCCACTTTACCACCACCAAAGCACCCCCAGACCATCACATTGCCTCCACCATGCTTGACAGATCGCGTACAGCACTCCTCCAGCATCTTTCCATTTTTTCTGCGTCTCACGAATGTTCTTCTTTGTGATCCGAACACCTCAAACTTAGATTTGTCTGTCCATAACACCTTTTTCCAATCTTCCTCTGTCCAGTGTCTGTGTCCTTTTTCCCATCTTAATCTTTTCTTTTCATTGGCTAGTCTGAGATATGGCTTTTTCTTTGCAACTCTCAGTTGTGCACCGGGGCCTCCCACTCCTCTTTCTATTCTGGTTAGAGTCAGTTTGCGCTGTTCTGTTAAGGGAGTAGCACACAGCGCTGTACGAGATCTTCAGTTTCTTGGCAATTTCTCGTATGGAATAGCCTTAATTTCTCAGAACAAGAATAGACTGACGAGTCTATGTGTAACCATGCCAGATCAGGAGCTCCACACACATCCACTTGCGGGATTGTCACAGATCATCCACCCAGACAGCTGATGAAACTGTGGGTTTGCACAACCAAAGAATTTCTGCACAAACTGTCAGAAACCGTCTCACGGAAGCTCATCTGCGTGTTCGTCGTCCTCACCAGGATCTGACTGCAGTCCAAACGCTCACCTTTGATGGCCACTGGAACGCTGGAGAAGTGTTGTCTTCACCGATGAATCCCGGTTTCAGCTGTACCGGGCAGATGGCATCGTGTGGGCGAGCGGTTTGCTGATGTCAACATTGTGAACAGAGTGCCCCATGGTGGCGGGGGGGTTATGGTACGGGCAGGCATAAGCTATGGACAATGAACACAATTGCATTTTATGGATGGCAATTTGAATGCACAGAGATACCGTGATGAGATCATTGTCTTGCCATTCATCTGCCACAATCACCTCATGTTTCAGCATGATTATGCACGGCCCCATGTCGCAAGGATCTGTACACAATTCCGGGAAGCTGAAAATGTCCCAGTTCTTCCATGGCCTGCATACTCACCAGACATGTCACCCATTGAGCATGTTTGGGGTGCTCTGGTCGACGTGTACGACAGCGTATTCCAGTTCCCGCCAATGTCCAGCAACTTCACACAGCCATTGAAAATGATTGGGACAACATTCAACAGCCTGTTCAACTCTATGTGAAGGAGATGTGTTGTGCTGCATGAGGTAAATGGTATTCACACCAGATACGGACTGTTTTTCTGATCCACGACCCTACCTTGTTTTTTAAAATGGTATCTGTGATCAACAGAGCCATATCTGTATTCCCAGTCATGTTAAATCCATAGATTAGGGCCTAATGAATGTATTTAAATTGACTGATTTCCTTATATGAACTGTAACTCTGTAAAATATTTTAAATTGTTGCATGTTGTGTTAAAATTTTTGTTCAGAGTATTTTTTTCGGGGGGGGGCACACAAAACAATTAAGACAACAGGGATCTTGGTCCAGGAGGGGATTGAATGTTTCTGCTGTAACCAAGAAGCTTGATCTTGACATCTCGCCACAAGTTAACAGACTAAATGCATAGCTGGATCCCTGAGCTGGATATAATTTATTTGACAAATCTTAGGTTTCTTAGTTATACTTAACTTATAATAAATTATTATTTAAATGGTATTGAAAATCATACCGTCAGTATTTCGAAATATACCCCATTATACGATATAATGTGTATCGACCTAGCCTAGTATAGGCACATGTAGATTGTCTCATTTATATATTTTGCACAATATTTTAGAAGAATTGTAATACAAAAAAATTGTATATTTACCCACAATTGTTTTTTTTAAACCTTTATTTAACTAGGCAAGTCAGTTAAGAACAAATTCTTATTTACAATGATGGCCTACACCGGCCAAACCCGGGCGGCGCTGGGCCAATTGTGCGCCGCCCTATGGGGCTCCCAATTTTCTTCGAAAAGGCTATCCATGTTTTGATCTAAGACTTACAAACTCACTACTTTTACTATTATGTTTAGTCTCCTGAAAAAGCTTGTCCATTTCATGTAACATCCATAATGCTTCTTATTTTCTTTATTTCACTAACATGCCAATATTTAGAGGTCTGCTTTTAGGGGGGGAACACTCCCCCCAAGGGGTACTATAGACACACACATCAAAAGTTTTGTTTACATTTTGTTTGTCCATTCTGTGAGACATTAAAGTTGTGATTTTGCGTGCAAATGTAATGTCCATAACGCTGGAATCGTCCTACTACAATAGCAACCCGGGATGAGTTCGATCAATAATAGTCAATTGATGGTGTCTATATGGCTTTCAGAACATTTGGGAATTGAACATTTAAAACCCCCAATTTAGTGTCATTTTTCATCCCATCCAGCTGTAGAAAATACAAGTTTAAATTATTTATTTTGATTCAAAGTATGTACAGCTTTTCCGTCCCCACAATATATAAATAACCATGTGTTTATTTTGCATGCACACCTTTTATTGACTTTTGCTGGTAAAAAAAAAAAATGTTTCAGTTTATAAAACAACTTTGATTAGGCTAATAACTTTATCAACCCTAGCAACCATCAACTTTAAAGACTGGGGGTGTATTCATTCGTGCACACTGTAGCTAAATGTTTTGCAACCAAAAAGGTTTTTCAACAGAAGCGAGAGTTTCTTATTGGACAAATTCAGGAAGCTAGGTCCCTCCACGTTTTGTCCCGTTTGCATCAGTTTGCTTCCTAGTGAATACACTATTATTGCCCAATCCCAAATTGACCCCCAGACCCTACACCTTATGCTCGTGCGGAGATCTGAGAGGATTTGACAGATGTAAGCAACATGGTGAAACTTCCACTTTTGCAGTGAGCAAGTGGATCTATTACCATATCGTTTACGCCGGTCAAATCCTCTCAGATCTCCACACTCTCCACCCTAAACCAACCTCTCCACTCACTGGACCCTTTTGATCACTCGACTAAGCATGCCTCTCCTTAATGTCAATATGTCTTGTCCATTGCTGTTCTGGTTAGTGTTTATTGGCTTATTTCACTGTAGAGCCTCTAGTCCTGCTCACTATACCTTATCCAACCTATTAGTTCCACCACCCACATATGCAATGACATCTCCTGGTTTCAATGATGTTTCTAGAGACAATATCTCTCTCTTCATCACTCAATACCTAGGTTTACCTCCACTGTATTCACATCCTACCTTACCTTTGTCTGTACATTATACCTTGATGCTATTTTATCGCCCCCAGAAACCTCCATTTACTCTCTGTTCCAGACGTTCTAGACGACCAATTCTTATTGCTTTCAGTCGCACCCTTATTCTACTCCTCCTATGTCCCTCTGGCGATGTAGAGGTGAATCCAGGCCCTGCAGTGCCTAGCTCCACTCCTATTCCCCAGGCGCTCTCTTTTGACGACTTCTGTAACCGTAATAGCCTTGGTTTCATGCATGTTAACATTAGAAGCCTCCTCCCTAAGTTTGTTCTTTTCACTGCTTTAGCACACTCTGCCAACCCGGATGTTCTAGCAGTGTCTGAATCCTGGCTTAGGAAGACCACCAAAAATTCAGACATTTTAATTCCAAACTACAACATTTTCAGACAAGATAGAACTGCCAAAGGGGGCGGTGTTGCAATTTACTGCAAAGATAGCCTGCAGAGTTCTGTCCTACTATCCAGGTCTGTACCCAAACAATTTGAACTTCTACTTTTAAAAATCCACCTTTCTAAAAACAAGTCTCTCACCGTTGCCGCCTGCTATAGACCACCCTCTGCCCCCAGCTGTGCTCTGGACACCATATGTGAACTGATTGCCCCCCATCTATCTTCAGAGCTCGTGCTGCTAGGCGACCTAAACTGGAACATGCTTAACACCCCAGCCATCCTACAATCTAAACTTGATGCCCTCAATCTCACACAAATTATCAATGAACCTACCAGGTACCTCCCCAAAGCCTTAAACACGGGCACCCTCATAGATATCATCCTAACCAACTTCCCCTCTAAATACACCTCTGCTGTCTTCAACCAAGATCTCAGCGATCACTGCCTCATTGCCTGCATCCGTAATGGGTCAGCGGTCAAACGACCTCCTCTCATCACTGTAAAACGCTCCCTGAAACACTTCAGCGAGCAGGCCTTTCTAATCGACCTGGCCGGGGTATCCTGGAAGGATATTGACCTCATCCCGTCAGTAGAGGATGCCTGGATATTTTTTAAAAATGCCTTCCTAACCATCTTAAATAAACATGCCCCATTCAAGAAATTTAGAACCAGGAACAGATATAGCCCTTGGTTCTCCCCAGACCTGACTGCCCTTAATCAACACAAAAACGTCCTATGGCGTTCTGCATTAGCATCGAACAGCCCCCGTGATATGCAGCTGTTCAGGGAAGCTAGAAACCATTATACACAGGCAGTTAGAAAAGCCAAGGCTAGCTTTTTCAAGCAGAAATTTGCTTCTTGCAACACTAACTCAAAAAAGTTCTGGGACACTGTAAAGTCCATGGAGAATAAGAACACCTCCTCCCAGCTGCCCACTGCACTGAAGATAGGAAACACTGTCACCACTGATAAATCCACCATAATTGAAAATTTCAATAAGCATTTTTCTACTGCTGGCCATGCTTTCCACCTGGCTACTCCTACCCCTGTCAACAGCACTGCACCCCCAACAGCAACTCGCCCAAGCCTTCCCCATTTCTCCTTCTCCCAAATCCATTCAGCTGATGTTCTGAAAGAGCTGCAAAATCTGGACCCCTACAAATCAGCCGGGCTAGACAATCTGGACCCTTTCTTTCTAAAATTATCTGCCGAAATTGTTGCCACCCCTATTACTAGCCTGTTCAACCTCTCTTTCGTGTCGTCTGAGATTCCCAAAGATTGGAAAGCAGCTGCGGTCATCCCCCTCTTCAAAGGGGGGGACACTCTTGACCCAAACTGCTACAGACCTATATCTATCCTACCATGCCTTTCTAAGGTCTTCGAAAGCCAAGTCAACAAACAGATTACCGACCATTTTGAATCTCACCATACCTTCTCTGCTATGCAATCTGGTTTCAGAGCTGGTCATGGGTGCACCTCAGCCACGCTCAAGGTCCTAAACGATATCTTAACCGCCATCGATAAGAAACATTACTGTGCAGCCGTATTCATTGATCTGGCCAAGGCTTTCGACTCTGTCAATCACCACATCCTCATCGGCAGACTCAATAGCCTTGGTTTCTCAAATGATTGCCTCGCCTGGTTCACCAACTACTTCTCTGATAGAGTTCAGTGTGTCAAATCTGAGGGTCTGTTGTCCGGACCTCTGGCAGTCTCTATGGGGGTGCCACAGGGTTCAATTCTTGGACCGACTCTCTTCTCTGTATACATCAATGAGGTCGCTCTTGCTGCTGGTGAGTCTCTGATCCACCTCTACGCAGACGACACCATTCTGTATACTTCCGGCCCTTCTTTGGACACTGTGTTAACAACCCTCCAGGCAAGCTTCAATGCCATACAACTCTCCTTCCGTGGCCTCCAACTGCTCTTAAATACAAGTAAAACTAAATGCATGCTCTTCAACCGATCACTACCTGCACCTACCCGCCTGTCCAACATCACTACTCTGGACGGCTCTGACTTAGAATACGTGGACAACTACAAATACTTAGGTGTCTGGTTAGACTGTAAACTCTCCTTCCAGACCCATATCAAACATCTCCAATCCAAAGTTAAATCTAGAATTGGCTTCCTATTTCGCAACAAAGCATCCTTCACTCATGCTGCCAAACATACCCTTGTAAAACTGACCATCCTACCAATCCTCGACTTTGGCGATGTAATTTACAAAATAGCCTCCAATACCCTACTCAACAAACTGGATGCAGTCTATCACAGTGCAATCCGTTTTGTCACCAAAGCCCCATACACTACCCACCATTGCGACCTGTACGCTCTCGTTGGCTGGCCCTCGCTTCATACTCGTCGCCAAACCCACTGGCTCCATGTCATCTACAAGACCCTGCTAGGTAAAGTCCCCCCTTATCTCAGCTCGCTGGTCACCATAGCATCTCCCACCTGTAGCACACGCTCCAGCAGGTATATCTCTCTAGTCACCCCCAAAACCAATTCTTTCTTTGGCCGCCTCTCTTTCCAGTTCTCTGCTGCCAATGACTGGAACGAACTACAAAAATCTCTGAAACTGGAAACTCTTATCTCCCTCACTAGCTTTAAGCACCAACTGTCAGAGCAGCTCACAGATTACTGCACCTGTACATAGCCCACATATAATTTAGCCCTATCAACTACCTCTTTCCCAACTGTATTTAATTTATTTATTTATTTTGCTCCTTTGCACCCCATTATTTTTATTTCTACTTTGCACATTCTTCCATTGCAAAACTACCATTCCAGTGTTTTACTTGCTATATTGTATTTACCTTGCCACCAAGGCCTTTTTTTGCCTTTACCTCCCTTCTCACCTCATTTGCTCACATTGTATATAGACTTGTTTATACTTTATTATTGACTGTATGTTTGTTTTACTCCATGTGTAACTCTGTGTTGTTGTATCTGTCGAACTGCTTTGCTTTATCTTGGCCAGGTCGCAATTGTAAATGAGAACTTGTTCTCAACTTGCCTACCTGGTTAAATAAAGGTAAAATAAAAAAATAAAAAAAAAATAAAAAAGTGCATAGGGCATCGGGTCTAGGGGTCGATTTGGGATTGCCCCCTTGTGTTGGACTCTACCTGCAGCAGGGGAACGGAGGTCTGCGACGAGTCGTTAATGAAGACATAGGACATGTCCGAGTGGGTGTCAGAAAATTCCAGCGTACCTGAAGAGGGGGAGGGAGGGACGGTAGCGGAGAGAAGGGTGAGAGGGAGGTAGGAATGAGTAAGGAACGGGGAGGAGGGTAGGAAAGAGCAAGAAGGAGGGAGGGAAAGAAGAGAGGAGGGAGGGAAAGAAGAAAGGGATGGACAGAGGGAATGAGAAAATGAGACAGGAATGTTTAATTTTTTTAGGCCTCTGTAGAGTGCTGAGGCAGTAACCAAAAGGGAGCTGGTTCAAATCCCCAAGCCGGCAATGTGGAAAAATCTGCCCTTGAGCAAGGTAGTTAAATCCACAAAAATAACTGCTTCCGGGCGCCGATGACGCACTGGTGTCGAGTAAGGCAGCACCCCGCACCTCTGATTCAGATCGGTTTGGTTAAATGCGGAAAACACATTTCAGACGAATGCATTCAGTTGTGCAACTGACTAGGTATCCTCTTTCCTCTAGCTTGCCGTCTTGGCAAGATAAAAATCAAAAGCTAACGTTATGTTAACTTGCCTTGACATTAGCTAGCTAACTGATATTCATATGTTTATGTAACGTAGCTAACGTTAGTTAGCTTACTAGCTAGTAGGCACATTGTTATTATAACACAGAAATATCTACTAAATACTGTAGCTAGCTAACGTTATTGACATCGAATCGTTTCATGATCCAACATACCCAGCCAGCTAGCTAGCTAGTACCAAACGGATGCTAGCTAGCTAACACACTCGTAATAACGTGACAACAAGCATTTGTCGAGCTTATTCAGTTGTTCGTGATGTTAGCTAGTTACCTGTTTAGGTGTTCCAAATCAGAGGAGAAAATCTAAATTCGCTTTTCTGCTAAGCAGTGTGTTGTTGTGGTGGATGCTGAACCAGCTGTGATTTTACAACAGCTCAGCGCAAACTGGGTTACTCTCTGGGTGTAATCATTACGCCGATTCTGTTGCAAAACGTTTTGCAATATAAATCGTTTACTCCGATGGCAAAACGCAAACGAGAGTTTCTATTGGACAAATTCAGGTCGGTCCCTCCCCGTTTCGTTCCGTTGCTCCATTTGCTTCCGTTTGGTTCCTAAACAGTAAATGGTTCCCGTAATTAATACACCCCTGTTTTTTTGCGGCAGAGAAAGAAGGCTCTCTCAGAATCGGATCTATCAGTCAATCTGCATTTATAGTAGGCTTAAATTTACACATATTATTACTGTGGAAAGATACATTAATATACAAATCAGTTGACCTAGCCAGAATTGTCCCACCATATAAAGCATTATGGAATTCAACATAAAAACTTTGCCATTTTGTTGTTGTCATTTACCAGATACTCTTATCCATAGAGACTTAGAGTAGTGAGTGCATAATGCAATACATTTTAAGGTCACAACACACGACATACATTTTTTTTTCTCAAAATACAACAAGAAAATTGTCTTACCTGATGCATTTACCCCATCCAGTGGCAGTCTTAAAAGGCTGCATTTCCACAGGCAGCCCAATTATGTTATTTTTCCACAAATTGCTATTGCATTTATAGTAGGCTTAAATTTACACATATTATTACTGTGGAAAGATACATTAATATACAAATCAGTTGACCTAGCCAGAATTGTCCCACCATATAAAGCATTATGGAATTCAACATAAAAACTTTGCCATTTTTTTGTTGTCATTTACCAGATACTCTTATCCATAGAGACTTAGAGTAGTGAGTGCATAATGCAATACATTTTAAGGTCACAACACACGACATACATTTTTTTTTCTCAAAATACAACAAGAAAATAGTCTTACCTGATGCATTTACCCCATCCAGTGGCAGTCTTAAAAGGCTGCATTTCCACAGGCAGCCCAATTATGTTCTTTTTCCACAAATTGCTATTTTGACACTAACCGGAGAAAAAGAGTAGAATTGGTCTGCCTGTGTAAATGCAGCAAAATGAACCCCCACTCCAAGAGTGGTTAAAAACTGTTGATGATGTTGTGGTTGACAATCGAATATGACTGCTGTGGCTTTCCACGGAAGAGATGACGACAAAATAAAAGTGTTATACTTTAATGTTGTCTTGTTAAGCACACAGCACGTTCTGTGTTAAGTACCTACTAGGTTAGGTATGTTGCACTCTTCAAATGTGGTAACTCCACGACATCAAACAACATATATTTAATTTGGACCCTTTTACAACATACTGTAGTCTAGATCTGTATAGGTGGTATATCATTTTGTTTAATTTCTCTCAAACAATCCTACTCATTGTTCTTCATTCAATCTCAATCTGTGTTAGTTGTAATACTTTTATTTCATTGTGAACACAACACTGCACCTTTTGACTAAATCTGTTGAGGAAAATGTAGCATAATCATTGCAGTTATACATCTCTGTTATACGTGTAAAATGTGGATTTGTATGAAAAATATTTATTTTTCAGGTTCTCAAAATTCCTTTTAAGACAGTGGAATATATTCAACAGAGGTCAGTGTCAAAACAGTGACAACAAAAATGTGTTTTTATCTTTTTGTGTCATTCAAATATAACCATAGAAATATATATTTCCATATAAAACATATCCTAAATGTTTTTTTTGTTCGTTCCTATCATCGAATGTACAGATCATCTTCCCCATAATGTATTTGTAAATAACCTTTGAACAAGGGAATAATTACAGTGAAGTATAAGAATTACAATCTAGATTACAGACAAAAGAACAACAAATGAGAAAAAAATCTAATTGAAAAAGATGTACTCAGGGCTACCAATGAGAGATGGGCCTATGTGTTAGACATAGTGGTTACAACTTAAGTCACCCAGCACTTTTAACATCAGTGGCTGCGTTCCAGGCCACCTACATTGCAGGCGTTGCATTGGCGTCAGATTGCTAGATCATATGATGTGGTTAGCTGATATATTACTCACCTATCCAAGTGTTTTGAGATCTCGCAGGCGTCTGCAATGTAGTCGCACTGGAACGCATCCATTGACATGACAGCAACTGAGGAGAGCAGATAGGGACTACAGCAACACAGTAGGCCATCGTTTGCTCTGATAAAATGTATGGTGAGCTTCTGTCCAACAGCAAATATTGTAACGGAAAATGTGTGTGTGGTGTGTTTGTTGTTAGTTTGTGATTCCTTCCAAGCAGTTACTGCGTACTTGTATGTTTTGGCTCAAGTATGGGTGGTGGAGGGTTTTATAAAACCCAAATTTGGTCACAAAAAATGGAGCAAAGATAGTTACTCTCCTCACCTCGATAACCTGAGTGAAACCATGGAGAAAATGATGGTTCTAAATAATTACAAAGCCAACATGATTTGGTGCAATGTACGATCGATCGGCTTGGTCACCCATTCCAGTCAGTGAAAGAGGTGAGTTTAAAGTAGCAATATTCAATATCTGTTTCCACCCAAAGTGTGAAACCCCCCTAACAACTGCATTTGTAAACAAAGGGTTGGGTCTTGGGAACATGGAACTGCCATTGAGTTACTTTAATTCTATGTTATCTGTCCAACACAGTGACAGTTAAATGACACAATTCACTATTAGGGTCTCACTGTAGGTGGAAACTCAAATTATGGAGTGGTCCTTAAAAGGAGATGACATGGTCACAATAATCATGGGTGTTCAGTGTTGATGGCTTGTGTTCCAGCAGTAAATTGGGGGGGGGGGGGGGGGGGGGGGGGGGGGGTGATGTTGGTGGTTAGAACCTTCAACCTCCATCGCTGTAGCTAAACTGAAAAGACTGACTCCATTCATACCACAGGAGGTTGGTGGCACCTTCATTGGGGAGGACTGGCTCATAATAATGGCTGGAGCTGAATAAGTGGAATGATATCAAATGCATGCGACACATTGGTTTCCATGTGTTTGATGCCATACCATTCGCTCCGTTCATGCCATTGTTGTGAGCCGTTCTCCCCTCAGCAACCTCCTGTGATTTATACCAATTATAGGCACTCGCATTACTGCAATACATTCACATACACATAAATGGGATCTTCTATAAATAGAAGTATGACGATTTCTTCAAGTGATTCGGCATGGGATGACGTTACCTCACTCGATCTGTCTATGCCACTCATTCTAATATTTGAAAAGTGATGGATTTGTCTTTTTCAAAACTGTTGTCAAGTTGAGCCCCAGGGTAGGGTAGCAACAAAAAAAGAACATATTGGTTTCTAATAGGACCACAAGCATATATCGCAATACACTTACTGTTTCTCTTAACTGAAGCAGACATAATCGCTATCATACGTGTGTGTGTGTGTTTGAGTATAAAAAGCGGCTGGCTAGCTATAGCAGTTAACAGGTATGTGTAGCAGGTCTCTTAGGTTCATGACAGCATGTAGTTGTAACGGTAGAGAACGTATTCATCCCAAATAGCATCATATTCCCTATGTAATGCACTACTTTGGACCAGAGTCCTATGGGTAGGTCACTATATGGGCCATTTGGGATGTAGCCCAGGAAGTGAAAGCGGTTTAGTGCAGGCCAAAGGAGTGGTTTGGGGTTGCACTCTCCGAGGTAGCCGTGAATGTTTTCAGACACATAACCATAGTAACGTGAAAAGAACAAAATGAAGACACATAAAACACACAGTATAGCACCACTGTCGGTAATAATCTAGTTTAGAACAAGACCGCTCATCTCTTCATCCCTTTCTGTCTTACATCAATACAAGGGCATCATAAACCCACAGAAGGGCCCTCGTCGGCTAATTCGGGAGCCCCTCACCCTCCTAGTGAGACCCCTAGATGAAGCAGGAGAGGTGCTCAAATTCAGTCAGTCAAAGTTTTTTTGTTTTTTTACCATTTCAATTACTCCACCTCCACCTCTCTCTTTTCCTTTCTGATAAGTAATCATCACCCTCTCCTTTGTTGTTTCAGTCTCTCTCTTTTTCATTTCCCATCTCTCCATCTTCATCTCTTATCCCAGCTACAAGATCTTGCTGCAGACTTGACAGCGACTGACTCGGCTGCGTTGGTTGCCTCCCTTCAGTGTGTCCATCGGAGGGGGGTCGAACTCCCGGTTAGGCTCAACCGTGGTCAGCCAGAAGCTGTACTTGTTGGCAAAGTAGTGGCAGGTGCCCTTGGCCCCATTACACTCGATGAAGGGTGTGGCGCGGAAGTCTTCCAGACAGGACCCTGGAGAGGACAGGGACTGGCCGCCGCCCTCAGCCCCGGCAGCAGTGTGCTGTATGGGGGGAAGGGAGAGAGTGAGAGGAGAGGAGGGGACCAGACAAGACCTAGGTGTTAGTCTCTAGATGGTGGTTTAGACTATGGAGTTATTGGGTAGTGAACTAGCTTTCATTAGAGAATCAAATATAGGCCAGGATTCAAAGCGTGATTGACATTTAAAGGCCATTTTACGATTGAGCCGACATCTTCAAGCGGTTGCCATGAATGTGATCGCAAACGCAGGAATATTGGCTTAAGGCACTCTGGGCGACAACGCTCTATAATGCACAGCGGATTAAATCTGGCCTTAATCCCGCCCCAACTCACCATGAGAAAGGAGTACCCGATCCAGAGGGACCTCCAGCCGGCAGGGCAGGTGGGGATGGTGAGGTCCTGTGAGTGGACAGCTACAGGCTGGGAGTAGGCCTCGCACACGGAGCACCTGCTGATGTACTGGCTGATAGCCTCCTCTCCCACCGGCATCATGGGGATGGGTGCCGTGGTGGACAGCCAATAGGACTTGTCGTTGCGGCTGGCGTAGTAGCAGATCTCGTTGGGCGTGCAGTACAGGAACGGGACAGTGCTGAAACGAGGAAGGCAGGAGCCTGCCATACCTGCGAGAGAGGGGAGAAGAGGGAGAGAGGTGGAGAGAAGGGGGAGTCGGGGAGGAGAGATATAAAGTTGAGCTTGCCGCAAGTTTTTTAGGTCGCTCTGCCTGCCCGAATTGTATAATTGCTCATGTTGCCATTGTGTGTGTGTGTGTGTGTGTGTGCGCGTGTGTGCAAGTGTGTGTGTGACGTACCGAGGTCCTGGTTATGGGCCTTCTCCTGCCCCTCAACATACAGCAGACTGTATCCTTCCCAGAGCTGAGCCATGCCCTGAGGACACATGGGCACCTGGTTGTTCTGACTGTGCTTCACCAGAGTGTAGCCAATACTCCTGCTGCGCGCCACACTACCTGTGGGACCCTGCAGTCCAGGCTTACCGGGCAGACCTGGGTGAGAGAGGAGAGGAAGAGAGAGGGGAGGGGAGAAGTGAGGAGGAAGTATGTAAGTAGTACAGGTTCATGTTGGGTATCACTTTACTTAAAACCTCCGGCTATAATGCATTATGATGCGGTTATAAAGCAATGTAAGAGTTGTCATGTTGTATAGAGGTCGATGTGTGTTCGGACGGATTCACATACAGACATTCTAGATACACACTCATACTCACAGTTGGCAAATACACTGTAGGCACTATACGCGCGCGTACACACACACACACACACACACACACACACACACACACACACACACACACACACACACACACACACACCTTGTGACCCGGTAGGTCCAGGGAAACCAGGAGGACCAGAGTCTCCCAGAGGTCCGTCCAGGCCTGACCCTCCGTTCCTCCCCTGCTTCCCTACCGCGCCGGGCCTGCCTTTAGGACCTGGAACAGAGGAGGAGGTTCTGATGTTACTTCATGTTTTAATCCCTAATGGGTCAGGTTTGGATCAGGGTACTGTAAACTGATCCTAGATATGGGATTAGGGGGTGACTGTGGTTAGTCTGAATCCACACAAGGCAAAACTGATCCTAGATCAGTATTCCTTCTCTGAGATGCTTTGTGAATATAGTCCCAAGTAGGTTACTTACCCCCCTGCCTGGCCTCTGGCTGTTCTAAGTGGGCTACTCACCCCCCCTGCCTGGCATGCCGGGATTGCCTGCTTCTCCCACGGACCCTGGAGTTCCGTTGGTCCCGGGGTCTCCCATGTCTCCATAGGGTGTCGGAATGTCCGGCCTGGGGAAAGTTATACCTTGGGGTCCCTTACGACCAGTATCACCTAGAGGGGGAGGGAGAGAAGTGTGAGGAGGGGATAGGAGGGGGAGGAAGGACAGGATAGGGAAAGAGAGAGAGGGGTAGAGAGAGAGAGAGAGAAAGAGAGAGAGAGAGAGAGAGAGAACGCAAAATGAGAGATACATTTTTTACAATTAATTAATCAAATTGACAAAGACAAGTGTTTCATCTTCAAGATCAGTGTGTGTTAAAAGGATAAGTCTCTCACCTCTCCTTCCTTTGGGTCCTTTCCCACCGTAGTATCCTGGATCTCCAGGGAAGCCCATTTGTCCTGATGCTCCACTGTACCCAGAGTCACCTCTCTCTCCTGGGCAACACAGCAACAACAACAACAACATTTACAACACACCCCATCAGACACGCGGTACACCAACTACGGGGTAAGAAAATGTCAGATCAACATCCAATTCTGGCTGATACTTTATTGAGTTGTCAACAAATGTGCCCATCAGACAAATTGTACGTTTCAGATGAACATCCAATTTAGGTTGATATTCAAACGGGAATCTTACTTGAAATAAAGCAATTTGACCCTATGATTTGACCCTATGAGTCTATAAGGCTACCGTCAAGGGTAATCATCCTCAATCTGAGAGCCATCATCACTGTACCTTGCTTTTGAATCACATTCTGATGGATATTACAGTACATTGATTTGTCATCCCTATACCTTTGAATCCAGGGTTTCCATCCCGTCCTGGGCCACCTGGACCCCCAGGGTCTCCACGGTTACCAGGGGTACCAGGGATGCCAGAGAGCCCAGAGTCGCCTCTGTCCCCTTGGGCTGTACCGGGCCCCGGTGGGCCTGGGGGGCCTGGAGGACCACGGTAACCTGGAGGATCCGACCATAAACAATTAACACAAGAGTGAACCAGCTACAGTATAGAGGTCTATAGAGTATTGGATTTAGATGGAGGGAGGAGAATGAGAGATGACTCAGAGGGAGAAATGGAGAGAAGGAGAAGGAGAAGAGGACAACCTGGAGGAACGGACAGAGGGGAGAGGAGATGTTAACACTCAGTAAACTAGGTATAGATATAGAGTGGTAAGAGATGGAGAGATGTAGGGAGGAAAGAGATAGAGGGGAAAGTAGAAAGGAGTAGAAAGGAGGAGAAGAACATGGAAGAAAAAGGAGGAAAGTGAGATGGAGGAATATAAGGAGACTAATCTCAGCTGATCAAATCAAATCAAATTCTATTAGTCACATGCGCCGTATACAACAGTGAAATGCTTACTTACGAGCCCCTAACCAACAACGCAGTTTATTTAAAAAAAAATTTGAATAAGAAATCAGAAATAAAAGTAAGGAGGCCGAGCAGTTGCAATACCAGGCAGTGATGAAACCAGTTAGGATACCCTCGATGGTACAGCTGTAGAACCTTTTGAGGATCTGAGGACCCATGCAAAATCTTTTCAGTCTCCTGAGGGGGAATAGGTTTTGTCATGCCCTCTTTATGACTGTCTTGCTGTGCTTGGACCATGTTAGTTTGTTGGTGATGTTGACACCAATGAACTTGAAGCTCTCAACCTGTTCCACTACAGCCCTGTCGATGAGAATGGGGGAGTGCTCGGTTCTCTTTTTCCTGTAGTCCACAATCATCTCCTTTGTCTTGATCACATTGAGGAAGAGGTTGTTGGCACCACATCTCTGACCTCCCCCTTATAGGCTGTCTCGTCGTTATCGGTGATCAGGCCTACCACTGTTGTGTCATCGCCAAACTTAATGATGCTATTGGAGTCGTAACTGGCCGTGTAGTCATGAGTAAACAGGGAGTACAGGAGGGGAGAGAGCACACACCCCTGAGGGGCCCCTTTGTTGAGGATCAGCGTGGCAGATGTGTTGTTACCTACCCTACAACCTGGGGGTGGCCCATCAGGAAGTCCATGATCCAGTTGCAGAGGGAGGTGTTTAGTCCCAGGGTCCTTAACTTATTGATGAGCTTTGAGGGTACTATGGTGTTGAACGCTGAGCTGTAGTCAATGAATTGCATTCTCACATAGGTGTTCCTTTTGTCCAGGAGGGAAAGGACAGTGTGAAGTGCAATAGAGATTGCATCATCTGTGTATCTGTTTTGGCGGTATGCAAGTTGGAGTGGGTCTAGGGTTTCTGGGATAATGTTATTGATGTGAGACATGACCAGCCTTTCAAAGCAGTTCATGGCTACAGACGTGAGTGCTATGGGTCGGAAGTCATTTAGCAGGTTACCTTAGTGTTCTTGGGAACAGGAATTATGGTGTTCTGCTTGAAACATGTTGGTATTACAGACTCGGAAAGGGAGAGGTTGAAAATGTCAGTGAAGACAATTGCCAGTTGGTCAGCGCATGCTCGCAGTACACTACCTGGTAATCTTTCTGGCCCTGTGGCCTTGTGAATGTTGACCTGTTTAAAGGTCTTACTCACATTGGCTGTGGAGAGCGTGATCACAGTCATCCAGAACAGCTGGTGCTCTCATGCATGTTTCAGTGTTATTTTCCTCAAAGCGACTGTATTAGTAGTTTAGCTCGTCTGGTAGGCTCATGTCACTGCCCTTTGTAGTCTGTAATGGTTTGCAAACCATGACACATCTGACGAGCGTCAGAGTACTATTCGATCTTAGTCCTGTATTGACGCTTTGCCTGTTTGATGGTTTGTTGGAGGGCATAGCGGGATTTCGTATAAGCTTCCGGTTTAGAGTCCTGCTCCTTGAAAGCGGCAGCTCTAGCCTTTAGCTTTGTTCGGATGTTGCCTGGCTTCTGGTTGCGGTATGTACGTACGGTCACTGTGGGGACGACGTCATCGATGCACTTATTGATGAAGCCAATCACTGATGTGGCATATTCTTCAATGCCATTGGAGGAATCCTTGGACATATTCCAGTCTGTGCTAGCAAAACAGTCCTGTAGCTTAGCATCTGCTTCATCTGACAACCTTTTTTATTGATTGAGTCACTGGTGCTTCCTGCTTTAATTTTTGCTTGTAAGCAGAGGGATATAATTATGGTCAGATTTGCCAAATGGAGGGCGAGCTTTGTATGCCTCTCTGTGTGTAGATAAAAAGTGGTCCAGAGTTTTTTCCTCTGGTTGCACATTTAACATGCTGATAGAAATTTGGTGAAACAGATTTAAGTTTCCCTGCATTAAAGTCCCCGGCTACTAGGAGCGCCGCCTCTGGGTGAGAATTTACCTGTTTGTTTATGGCGGAATACAGCTCATTCAGTGCGGTCTTAGTGCCAGCGTCAGTCTGTGGTGGTATGTAGACAGCTACAAAAAATACAGATTAAAACTCTCTAGGTAGATAGTGTGGTCTACAGCTTATCATGAGATACTCTACATCAGGCGAGCAAAACCTTGAGACTTCCTTAGATATCGTGCACCAGCTGTTATTTACAAAAATACATAGTCCGCTGCCCCTTGTCTTACCAGACGCCGCCGTTCTGTCCTGCCGATACACCGTATAACCAGCCAGCTGTACAATGAGAATGTCGTCGTTCAACCACAACTCCGTGAAACATAATGTTACAGTTTTGAATGTCCGTTGGTAGTTTAATCTTCCACGTAGTTAATAAATTTTATTTTCCAAAGATTGCACGTTTGCTAGCAGAATGGAAGGAAGTGGGGGTTTATTCGATCGCCTACAAATTCTCAGAAGGCAGCCTGTCCTCTGACCCCTTTTTCTCCACGCAAATGTCTTGAGATGTTCCTTCAATATATCCACATCATTTTCCTACCTCATGATGCCATTTATTTTATGAAGTGCACCAGTCCCTCCTGCAGCAAAGCACCCCCACAACATGGTGCTGCCACCCCCGTGCTTCACGGTTGGGAAGGTGTTCGTTGGCGTGCAAGCCTCCCTCTTTTTCCTCCAAACATAACAATTGTCATTATGGCCAAACAGTTATATTTTTGCTTCATCAGACCAGAGAACATTTCTCCAAAAAGTACGATCTTTGTCCCCATGTGCAGTTGCAAACCGTAGTCTGGCTTTTTTATGGCGGTTTTGGAGCAGTGGCTTCTTCCTTGCTGAGCGGCCTTTCAGGTTACGTCGATGTAGGACTCGTTTTACTGTGGATATAGATACTTTTGTACCTGTTTCCTTCAGCATCTTCACAAGGTCCTTTGCTGTTGTTCTGGGATTGATTTGCACTTTTCGCACCAAAGTACTTTTATCTCTAGGAGACAGAACTCGTCTCCTTCTTGAGCGGTATGACGGCTGCGTGGTCCCATGGGGTTTATACTTGCGTACTATTGTTTGTACAGATGAACGTGGTACCTTCAGGCATTTGGAAATTGCTCCCAAGGATGAACCAGACTTGTGGAGGTCTACAATCTTTTGTTTCTGAGGTCTTAATTGATTTATTTTGATTTTCTCATGATGTCAAGCAAAGAGGCACTGAGTTTGAAGGTAGGCCTTGAAATACATCCACAGGTACACCTCCAATTGACTCAAACGATGTCAATTATCAGAAGCTTCTAAAGGCATGACATCATTTTCTGGAATTTTCCTAGCTGTTAAAGGCACAGTCAACTTAGTGTATGTAAATGTCTGACCCACTGGAATTGTGATACAGTGAATTATAAGTGAAATAATCTGTCTGTAAACGATTGTTGGAAAATTGACTTGTGTCATGCACACAGTAGATGTCCTAACCGACTTGCCAAAGTAATAGTTTGTTAACAAGAAATTTGTGGAGTGGTTGAAAAACAAGTTTTAACGACTCCAACCTAAGTGTATGTAAACTTCCGACTTCAACTGTATGTACAAAATAGGTAAAAAATATAAGTTACAATCAATCTATAGTTTTGTAAAAGGCCAAATTAAGGGTTAAATTACCTTCTTCTCCATCAATTCCTGGCAGGCCAGGGTCTCCCAGTGGTCCAGGGATATTAGAAATGATCGTCTCCCCACGAAGACCAGGCAGTCCTGGGAAGCCCGTCACACCAGGACCCCCTGACATCCAGACAAGAGTTGGGGTCAGCATCAACACACACACACACACACACACACACACACACACACACACACACACACACACACACACACACACACACACACACACACACACACACACACACACACACACACACACACACACACACACACACACACGTTACCCTAGGTGCCTCACTGTTTCTGCTTTAGAAACGGACTCTGGTCAAAAGAAGTGCACTATTACAGGAAATTACGAAATAAGAAATATATTATGGACCGTAAACTATCACCTTCATGCACTTAAGGAAATCATGGATGGCGGAGGCTCAATCAAGCTAGTCATCTTGACTACTTTCTTATGTTATTCTCGCTGCCACCAAAAGTTAAAGAGTGTTGATGGGGACAGAATGTGGTCGGACCATCAGATAATTGGTATACACATTACTCTTACAGAATTTCCGCAAGGTCGAGGATATTGGACATTTTATCAGAGCCTACTGGATGACACTTTGTTTTTAACCAAGACAGAATCATTTATAACTGACTTTGTCCTACATAACATAGGTACAGCAGATCACTTTATTGTATTGGACACTTTTAAATGTGTCTTTAGAGGCCATGCAATTCAATACTCATCTTTAAAACAAAAACAACTTTGGTGAAAATATTTATATTAACAAAGGAAATAGAGGAACTAACAGTGCAGATAGATAGCAAATAAAAACTGTACCATTGAGTTACAGAATAAGTTAGAAGAAAAAAACAAAACTGGAGGAACTTATTCAAGAAAGGTCATGTGTAATATTATAACTGGATCGAATATGAGGGTAATTGCACAAAATTATTTTCTAATCTTCAACACAGAAATGCTCCCAAAAATAATTTACAGAGGCCTGTTACACACTAACTGAAGTTAATTGTAAATACTTTTTTCTGTTAATATGGTTAACTTCACAGCTGTACAGAAAGACTCATGTGAATGCCAAATTACAGAGGAGAAAATTCTTGATACAATTAAAGCCTTTAAGTCTGGGAAAACTCCAGGGCTGGATGACATACCAGTTGAGGCATATCAAACCTTTTTTCGATGTACTCAGAGGTCCGTTATTAGCATGTTTTAACCACTCCTATAAAAATGGTAGACTATCAGATACTTAGCAAGGACCCAGGTGGTAAATATAAAGATCCAGTCCACCTAAAAAACTGGAGACCCCTTACACTTCAGTGTTGCGATGCCAAAATCCTAGCAAAATGCATAGAAATAAAAAAGGTATTGTCGGACATTATTCATCCTAATCAGACAGGTTTTGTACATGGACAATACATTGGAGATAATATAAGACAAGTACTGGAAACAAGAAGACACTATGAAAAATCTGGGAAACCAGGCCTGGTATTCATAGCTGACTATGAAAAGGCCTTTGATAAACCACAACTGGAATTTATATATGAATGCCTGGACGATTTAAATTTACGAGAAACTCTTATACAATGGGTTAAAGTTATGTATAGTAACCCCAGGTGTAAAATGGTAAATAATAGCTACTTCTCAGAAAGTATTAAAATGTCAAGAGGAATAAAACAAGGTTGTCCACTATCAGCATATTTTATTTATTATGGCCATCATTTCGATAGCTATTATTAAAATCAGAGCCAACAATAATATCAAGGGGCGAGAAATCCAGGGCTTAAAAAACAAAGCTGTGAGAGGTTGGATCCCATAGCTTTATAGAGGATCTAGATCATTTCTCTAACCTCTCTGGATTAAAAACAAATTATGATATGTAAACCATATTACATATTGGATCGCTAAAAAATACTACTTTTACATTACCGTGTATTTTACCAATAAAATGGTCCGACGGCGAAGTGGACATACTCGATATTCATATCCCAAAATAAAGAAATTCTCTCACTACAATACATTTTAATAGACAGTTAGCCAAATTAGATGAGATCTTGCAAACACGGCGAGGACAACACCTGTTTATTTGTGGAAAAATCACCCTAATTTATTCTTTAGTCATACCCAGTTTATCTATTTACTTATGGCCCTGCCTACACCTAACAATTTGTTTTTAATTATATGAGCACATTTTTTTCAATTTATTTGGAGCGACAAGCCAGACCAAATTAAACAGCCTTTTTATATAATGAATATGAATTCAGAGGGCTAAAATGATTAAATATTAAAGCATAGTACCTTTCACTAAAAGCATACAAAACTAAGATTAAAACTGTTTCTCTAGCAGATTAGTAAGAATTGCTCACCTCGTGTTCAAGAATGCCTGTTTCCCTTCATTCAGATTACAACCTCTCGCTTTCGGTTATTTGACAATGAAATAATCTCCAAAATATTGCTACTTTTAAAACAAGCCAAAGAAAGCTGGTTGCAATTTCAGTTGAATAAACCACAAAAGACATAACAAATATTAGTCTTGAGTTCAAATATACTAATTGATAAAAAACATATATAATCTTTGTAATCTATATCATAAATAGGACTGATGGAGTTATGTCACACATGCATACACAAACATAACATACATTTCTGCTCTATCCGAAATTACAATCATATGACTGCAGCATTACAACAACAAAAAATGTAGGAGATATGTGGAAAGGGGAGAAGGTAAGGAACTTGTTGGCCCTGCATTAAAAGACCAAAATAGTCTAAATATAATTGTGAAAGTATTTAAGTAAAAATACTTTAAAGTACTACTTAAGTCATTTTTTGGGGTATCTGTACTTTACTATTTACATTTTTGACTACTTTTACTTTTTCTTCACTACATTCATTATGAAAATATTGTACTTTGTACTCCATACATTTTCCTTGACACCCAAAAGTACTCTTTACATTTTGAATGCTTAGCATGACAGAAAAATAGTTAAATTCACAAACTTATCAACCGAACATCCCCGGTCATCCCCACTGCCTCTGATCTGGTGGACTGACTAAACCGACATGCTTTGTTTGTAAATGATGTCTAAATGTTGGAGTGTGCCCCTGGCTTTCTGTTAAAAAAAAAGAATTAAAAAAAAAGAAAATGGTGTCATCTGGTTTGTTTAATATTAGTAATTATAAATGATTTAAACTTTTACTTTTGATACTTAAGTATATTTTAAACCAAATAATGTTATACTTTTACTCAAGTAGAACTTAACTGGGTGACTTTTACTTCTCAGGAACAGCATTTGAACGTTTTTTTTTTTTTTTTAAATCAAAATAAGTTTTTTGGCAGAAATGCCTTCTGGAACATATGAACTTTCATGTGCCTTAATAACAAACTTATATTCCATCCATAAATACAATGGTTAAATTACGAGCCTAGTTGGTTTAGCCATGGAAAAAGACAGGAACGTTCCCACTAGCCATGATTGGCTGAGATAATGTATGGGCTGGACATGCCGGGAGATGAGCTTGGATTGGTCTGCCATGTAGCACGCTTCTGTCTATAACATGTGCTGTTCAGTATGTGTTGATAGTCTTTTCTACTGCGCTGTTTTTGGCAAAAGTCAAGGGGTCTGAATACTTTCCGAAGGCACTGTATATTATCTATGTCTGTGTGACCAACCAGTGTTCGAAACCCTGGTCTTCTGCATGCCACAAGACTGTGTTAGCCCGCTGAGCTAAAGCATAGGCATTAGCTCGGGGAGCTAACACAAGTCTATAGGCAGTGTTAGGGTTGGAGTCGGTCATCACGTTACTCATCAAGGTTACTCATCTACGCTCATCTGTGCTTCTACCCCTGCATTGCTTGCTCTTTGGGCTTGTAAGCCAGCTATCTTTAAAGCACTTTGTGACTACTGACGATATAAAACGTGTTATAAAATACATTTGATTGATTATTTGATTGACTGATTGATTGATCTTTCCTCACCTGACTCTCCTCTAGCTCCCTTCTCTCCGTTGTACCCAGGTCCACCTGGGATGGAGGAGCCCCTCTCTCCCTTCAGACCGGCTGCTCCAGGAGTGCCGGGACGACCCCCCTCACTATAACCTGGGGTTCCTGGTAGACCCTTGGGTCCGGCCAGTCCGTTGAGCCCATCAAGACCAGGAGATCCCGGCAGACCTTGAGAAAGAATACTATTATTGCATTATAATATCGCCTAAAATAAAATGGCATACTAAAGTTATGTTAGAGCAAGCCATGTCAGTTTAAGATAAAGAACCATCTTCTCTCAGGCCAATGATGCTGTATTAGAAATGGTAATATGTGGCATGGAAAAGCTAGAGGAGACTATGGTTCAGAGTGTCTAAACAAACCTTTCTCTCCAGGTGTTCCAGGGAAGCCGGAGCGGCCAGGCGTCCCATCTAGACCTCTTCCTCCTGGGTATCCATTCAGACCCTTAGCGCCGGTGAAACCAGGGGTACCTGAGAAGGGGAGACCCCCAAAAAACACCCCAGGGAACATGTGTGAGCACAAATGAATGTAAAGAAAATATTAATAATGATAAGGTTTCTTTCCCTCTTTTTTTCTATATCACTTCCTGTGACATGATTAACCTGTGTGACCTTTATGACATCACTTCCGGTGACATTATCACCCCGACACTCACCCATTTGTCCGGGTATTCCTCGATCTCCCGGTGCTCCCTTCTGTCCGTTGAACCCAGGGCCGCCTGCGAAACCGTTGTCCCCGGGGGCGCCTTTAGCACCTGGGTCGCCTGAGTAACCAGGGGTTCCGGCCTCACCTTTAGCTCCGGGACCTCCGGGGTAGCCGGACGAGTCACCTCTCTCACCTGAGAACCATACAATATACAGGTAAGAACTTAACCAATATAAAACCTTTACACTGAAAAGGTACAGGAAAGAATGGCAGAGATAACAGAATACAACAGGTAAGAGAATACGGTTAAGAGAATAGCACAGATAAGAGACCAACAATTGTAAGGGACTACAGTTAAGAGAATAGCACAGGGAAGAGACCAACATAGGTACAGTAAGATGACATGAGGTTCACAGATAGGTATACAACAGGTGATGTGACCGCTACTCACCTTTGGCACCTGGCTGACCAAGGACTCCGGGGTTTCCAGGGAAACCAGGTTCGCCATCGTCACCCTACAGAACAATAATATGTCAAACTCAGTATAACATCAACTGCCACTTCTGTCTACAACATCACTGTTAAACTCTTTGTATGGTGGTGTATGTGCCTACCCTAGGTCCAGGCATGCCAGGGAAGCCGATGATGCCGGGAGATCCTTTAGGCCCTGGGTAGCCTGGCCCGGCTGGGCGTCCGGGGATACCAGGAAGTCCTTGTTCTCCTTTAGCCCTGTCAGCATAACCAGGCAGCCCGGGCAAACCCTGTCGACCAGGCAGCCCTGGGAAACCCTTGTCACCTGGGGACAGGGAGGCACAAAATGGAGGATGTAGGAGCTTGTCGGTGATAAGCATTTGATCCTTAATGGCGGCTGAAGGAGCTTGTCGGTGACACATGTTTAGCACAAAATGGCTGCTGCAGGAGCTTGATGGTGGCCAGGTTGAAGATATCCAGTTTAGGACAACGTAATAATTCCAAGAGGATGCTTTTGAAAATAAACAGATTCATAGGACTAGCACCGTTGCTAAATAGCATCTCTGGTCCGATTGTTTAGAAATCTTCCGCATTTACTCAAAGAGTGATGGGATATTAGAACTCTCTTGTTATCTTTGTTACCTTTGTTATCTTCAGCCTCGGTTGGTGGCACACATTTTGTAACAAAATGGCAGATGTAAGACCTTGTTGGTGACACACATTTGGCACAAAACGGATGACAATGTTGATTTGTAGCCTACCACCTACCTCTAGGTCCAGGGAAACCGGGTAGACCGTTGGCACCATTGTCGCCCATCTGTCCCTTCTCAATGTACTCAACTCTGACGGGCAGAGAGGGTGCGCCGGGTGGACCAGCGTTACCTCTGTCACCTGGAACACACACACATAGAGAGAAGCCACATCATTCAGTTTCTCTTTGAACCAAATAACACAGTTAGGGTTTGAACCAGCCGCAGAAATACATTGGTGAAACTAAACCAAAAGAAAAGTACTGTGAGACTATTCATCATGTCCTATTAAAATGATATTCTACTCCCTATCCACTCCCCATCATTCCCTTAGTTCTGTCATTCCCAATCCCGTACCTTTGGGTCCCGGCCCTCCGAAATCTCCGGGCAGACCGTCTCTTCCTGAGAATCCGGGAGCTCCTTTCCCTCCGGGACCTCCAGGTCTTCCAGGGTTACCTGGCATTCCGGGGAAACCCACCAGTCCGGGGTAACCGCTCTCGCCTGTGAACAGGAAAGGGGTCATGATTAGAAAATGGCCCGTGGATCTGACTAATATCCACTTTAGATCGACGTTTCCAAGCCAAATAAACATCAATAGAGCAATAGTAGGTATGGGTCCAATTACTCTAGTCATCTCTCTAAAAATGCCAAGTGCCCGGCGTGGCTCTGGTTAAAAATAGTGCACTGAACAGTGTAATTTGAGATTTGCACTATTGTGAGTGTCCACCCTACCTTGGCTTGGAAGTTAGCTATGGAGGTGTCTATGTTTGGTTATCCACCACCACCTTACCCTTTCTTCCTGGTCCCCCAGGGATGCCGTCTCTTCCCCCGGGGCCCGGTGGTCCTGGAAGACCCCTGAGTCCTGGAGAGCCATCGCCTCCTGGTTCTCCTGGTTGTCCCTTCATCCCAGCTGGGCCTGGAAAGCCTGCATCACCTCTGGCTCCCTTCACACCGGGGTAGCCTGGGCGGGGAGGGAGAGGACAGCGAGTCAGGCATAACTCTTTCCTCTGAAAAACAATAGCGCATTAAAGTAAAATAATTGTTCAAATAGGGGAGGGAGAAAGTGCTGATTTATAAACATATGACATAAAAATAACAAAATGTACCATAACTTACCTTTATTGCACTGTTAAAAACTTACCTTATTGTGACATATACTACAATCATATTCAATATCTAAATTGCATTATAAACTGGGTGGTTTAAGCCCTGAATGCTGATTGGTAGACAGCCGTTGTGTATCAGACCGCAGTTATGACATTTATTTTATAATAGCAACAAGGCACCTTGGGGGTTTGTGCTTTATGGCCAATATACCACGGTTAATGGCTGTATCCAGGCTCTCCGAGTTGTGTAACGCATAATAACAGCCTAAAGTATGTGGACACCTGCTCATCGAACATCTCATTCCGAAACAATGCCCAATAATATAGAGTTGGTCCTCCCTTTGCTGCTATAAAAGCCTCCACTCTTCTGGGAAGGCTTTCCACTAGATGTTGGAACATTGCTGCGGGGACTTGCTTCCATTCAGCCACAAGAGCATTAGTGAGGTCAGGCACTGATGTTGGGCAATTAGGCCTGGCTCGCATTTCTGTATGGACCTCGCTTTGTGCACGGGGGCCTTGTCATGCTGAAACAGGAAAGGGTCTTCCTCAAACTGTTGTCAAAAAGTTGGAAGCACAGAATTGTCTAGAATGTCATTGTATGCTGTAGTTGGCACTATGCATTGGGGCAGGTAGCATTCTCCAGGCAACCACCAAAACCAGATTTGTCCGTCGAACTGCCAGATGGTGAAGGGTGATTCATCACTCCAGAGAATGCGTTGCCAATAGGTTTCCAATGGTCCAATTACACCACTCCAGCCATTGCTTCCAGTGGCAGTTTGGAACTCTGTATTGAGTATTGCGACCGAGGACAGACGATTTGTACGAGCTACGCGCTTCAGCACTGAGCGGTCACATTCTGTGAGCTTGTGTGGCCTACCACTTCGCGGCTGAGCCGTTGTTGCTCCTAGACGTTTCCACTTCACAATAACAGCATTTACAGTTGGCCGGGGCAGCTCTAGCAGGACAGACATTTTACGAACTTACTTGCTGGAAAGGTGGCATCCTATGACAGTGCCACGTTGAAAGTCTCTGAGCTCTTCAGTAAGGCCAACCTACTGCCAATATTTGTCTATGGAGATTGCATGGCTGTGTGCTCAATTTTATACACCTGTCAGCAACGGGTGTTGCAGAAATAGCCGAATCCACTAACTTAGGGGTGTCCACATACTTTTCTATACAGTACCAGTCAAAAGTTTGGACACCTACACCTACTCATCACCTAGTCAAGGGTTTTTATTTATTTTTACTATTTTCTACATTATAGAATAATAGTGAATACATCACAACGATGAAATAACACATATGGAATCATATAGTAACCAAAAAAGTTTAAAACAAATCAAAATATATTTTATATTTGAGATTCTTCAAAGTAGCCACCCTTTGCCTTGATGACAGCTTTGCACACTCTTGGCATTCTCTCAACCAGCTTCATGAGAAATACTTTTCCAACAGTCTTGAAGGAGTTCCCATATATGCTGAGCACTTGTTGACTGCTTCACTCTGTCGTCCAACTCATCCCAAACCATCTCAGTTGGGTTGAGGTCGTATGATTGTGGGTGATCCGGGTGAAAAAATAAACACCCTTTGCCTTGATGACAGCTTTTTGCACTCTTGGCATTTTCTCAACCAGCTGGAATGCATTTTCAGTTAACAGTTAACAATGCCAATCAGTTGTATTGTAACAAGGTAGGGGGGGTGTACAGAAAATAGCCCTATTTGGTAAAAGAGCAAGTTCATATTATTCAAGAACAAATAACAAATATTCAAGAAAGAATAAGCAAAGACAAACGACAGTCCATCATTACTTCAAGACATGGTCAGTCAATACGGACAATTTCAAGAACTTTGAGAGTTTCTTCAAGTGCAGTCGCAAAAACCATCAAGTGCTGATGAAACTGGCTCTCATGAGGACCGCCACAGGAAAGGAAGACCCAGACTTACCTCTGCTGCAGAGGATAAGTTCATTAGAGTTACAATATTTATTTTTTACCTTTTTTTTACCAGCTTCAGAAATTGCAGCCCAAATAAATGCTTCACAGAGTTCAAGTAACAGACATCTCAACATCAACTGTTCAGAGGAGACTGCGTGAATCAGGCCATCATGGTCAAATTGCTGCAAAAGAAAACACTACTAAAGGACACCAATAATGACAAGAGACTTGCTTGGGCCAAGAAACACGAGCAATGGACATTAGACTGGTGGAAATCTGTCCTTTGGTCTGATGGGTCCAAATTTGACATTTTTGGTTCCAACCGCCGTGTTTTTTTGAGACGCAGAGATGGTGAATGGATGAACTCTGCATGTGTGTTTCCCACCGTAAAGCATGGAGGACGAGGTGTTATGGTGTGGGCGTGCTTTACTGGTGACACTGTCTGTGATTTATTTATAATTCAAGGCACACTTAACCAGCATGGCTACCACAGCATTCTGCAGCGATACGCCATCCCATCTGGTTTGGGCTTAGTGGGACTATCATTTGTTTTTCAACAGGACAATGACCCAACACATCTCCAGGCTGTGTAAGGGATATTTGACCGAGAGGAGAGTGATGGAGTGCTGCATCAGATGACCTGGCCTCCACAATCACCCGACCTCAATCAAATTGAGATGGTTTGGGATTTGTTGAACCGCAGAGTGAAGGAAAAGCAGCGAACATGTGCTCAGCATATGTGGGAACTCCTTCAAGACTGTTGGAAAAGCATTCCAGGTGAAGCTGGTTGAGAGAATGCCAAGAGTGTGAAAACCTGTCATCATGGCAAAGGGTGGCTATTTGAAGAAAGTCAAATATAAAATATGTTTTGATTTGTTTAACACTTTTTTGGTTACTACATGATTCCATATGTGCTATCTCATAGTTTTGATGTCTTCACTATTATTCTACAATGTAGAAAATAGTAAAAATAAAGAAAATCATTAAATGAGTGTGTCCAAACCTTTGACTGGTACTGTATACAGTGTATTTTGGCCATATACCACACCCCCTCGGGCTTTATTGCTTAATTATTGTAGTTCAGAATGCAAACAAGTCACGCGAACAAGAATGTAAATACATGTTCAGTTACACTGTTTCATGACATAGTTTAAGCTGCAATTGCACTTAAATTGAGAGAAAGTATGGAATATGAGATTGATAAATGTAAATGATTCCTGCTGGTTTACATTCCAGAGTAAATTAGATAGCTCAAACACATGACAAATACCCTTTTGGAAGCCTTCTATGGTTTCAGTCTTCTATATGTTTCTAGAACAGGCTTTTAGGTTCGTAGGTTGAGGTGAGTCGGTTGGATGGTTATGAGGGTAAGGGTTCACACAAGCCTATCAATGTTACAGCGACACACACAAATGTTTAGTTAGGGTTGCAAAATTCTGGTAAAATTCCCAGGATTTACAGAAATCCTTGTTGGAAGATCCATGGAATCAGGGGGGAATACGAAGGAAATCCGGGAATCTTCTAACCAGGATTTTTGGAAAACCTGAGAATTTTGGGAAAGTTTCTGGAAATTGGCAATCCTAGGTTTAGTAGAGATCCAACATGAAGATTGCACCTAGAAGATTAGTGCTACCTGAAAAAATACTATGAAGTTCAGCAACTTTCCATCTCTTTCTTTGGACTCAAATGCTTAAGGTTTAGAACAGTTCTTAGTTCTAGAAGCCAGTTGTTCTAAAATGGAGAATTCCAAATCGCATGGAGCAGTTAGAGTTGATAAGATGGGCGGAGGAGGCAAGCGTTAGAGCGACTGGTCTAAGACGGAGCGGGGGGGGGGGGGGGGGGGGGGGGTGAAGGGACGCAGGGAAGGGAGTAGCTCACCTTGACAGCCTAGGGAGAGACCCATCACCAAGAAGAGAGGGATGGAGTGATGATAATGATGGATGTAGGTGCAGGAAGGGAGGAGGAAGGGGGAGAAGGACGAGGAGATGGAAAAGACAGAGAGAGGTGAGAGGAAACGCTTTTGGGGATGGAGATCACAAACAGGCAACCAGTGGGAACGGACTGAAGGATCAAATAAAAATAGAGAGAACATGTCAATAAAGGAGAGGAGTGGTGGGGAGCATTCACAATCAACACACAGGCATGGAGGAAAGAGTCTCTGTCTGTTCGCGCTGTGGGCTAAAACGACTAGGAGATGCCTGGGATCTGGAATCAATTGATTCAATGGATTAATGACAACATTCCCAAACATATCCAAAATTCCGGAAATCCTACGACATTCCCCTTGTTTTCCCGATTCTCACCTGGAGGTCCGGTTAATCCTCTGCTTCCGGCTTGTCCGGCAGGACCGGGAAATCCACCCGGTCTGCCCTCTCCGGGAAGTCCAGGAAGACCTGGAGTTCCGGGGTAGCCTTCTGTACCACGCTCACCCTTAGCGCCGGAAACACCGGACCGCCCGTCAAAACCTGGGAGAATACATGACACAGGGTAAAATACAGCAGGACACACAGCAACATACAGTACAGATACACAGAGCCACATAGAAACATACATCCCCGCTGAATAAAAGCATCCATGTGGGCATTATAAAGGCCTTATGAGGGCTTCATTGAACCTTTGAAGTTGTAGGTGTTCCCCATTTTCATATCGAGACAGACAGAAAGTTTGATCAATGGATAGATACATAGCTTACTTTACTGATCCCCAAAGGGTAATTGATCAGATTATTAGTTCATTATCATGCTGAGACCCACCTGGTCCTCCAGGTAGTCCCGATGCTCCTCGCTCTCCCTTGTCTCCTGGTCCTCCGGGAAACCCAGGTGATCCAGGGAGACCTGTTGAGGCCCCCAGAACCTCCCCCGGCTGCCCCTTTTCCCCCGGCCTCCCCAGGAACCCGTTTTTCCCTGGGGCCCCTGGACGGCCCTCGCCTGGGATACCTGGGACGCCCGCATCTCCTCTGGGGCCAGGGAAACCTGGGGGAGGGGGATAAAGTTGGTTCAATTCAATATATCATTATTTTCACTATTACTGTATGTACAGTATGCCATTTAGCAGACACTAAAGGTAATTTGTGTGGGCAGCAAACAAACGAGTGAGTAGAAGTAATTGAAAAACTCAGTCAACTTCATTCATTAAATATTTATGGTCACTAATTGGCAGCAATGGACCACAGATGTCAGTGGTCACTAGAACAGAGAAGAGTGGTGATATTGTCAAGGCTAATTAACATGAGCTCATGGGAACAAGAACATTAGACTATAAAGTCATATCTTATAAATATCAACAATGAACGATAGATATCAAGTTTTAATCAGATTAGTGGTGACTAGATGGTCATGCTTGAAAAGAGAAGAGTGGAGATATTGTTGAAGCTAACGGGTATGACATGAGCTGTGTTAGTCACCTTGTGGTCCAGGCTGACCTCCGAAGCCAGGGTCTCCCCTCTCTCCCTTCCCTCCATCAAAGCCGGGCCGACCGGGACCCCCTGGGAAACCTGGCTCGCCCTTGGGACCTACACACACACACACACACACACACACAACTTCCGTGTAAAAAAAAAAAATCACGAAACAGGAAGTGTTGCCATGGTGATGATGTCTATATGTTACCTGTTCTTCCAGGTATTCCTGGGTAGCCGGGTTCTCCGTCCTCGCCAGGTAGACGACAAGGGACCGTCAACCCTAGTAACAGCCAGTCAGATCAAGGTTAGCACGCACGCACACACACACACACACACACACACAGGGCTGGAGTAACTGATACAATGCCATTATAATATTAAAGTACACACAGTCTAGCTTATACATACATATTGGCCATCACTGTAGCACGTTATTATTATTTGTATGCTTGTTTATGGATATGCATTTATGTGATTACGACTACGTTCGATTATGGTGAGGATTTTAATGTCAATCTGTTGATTAAAAGTAGTTAGTAATTGATTAAGACAATACTATAGGTATGGACAGTAAAAAGTGATCCACAGCTAGTAAGTACATTTATTTTATTTTGGTATTATTTCAATTAAAAAAACTACACTAATGTAAGTCTCATTGGCTACCCTCCCATCGCCTTCCCCCCTCCCTATTGGTTAAGCACTTAGCAGAGGCGGAGCTTAACACATGCACCAGGGTTCAGCAGCTCTGATTGGAGGAGAAGGAGTGAAGTAATGCACTGCTACATGCCAATGGCCACCGAAAGCTCCCAACCATTTTCTGACAGAGGAAGAGAGTTGTACTGTAGCTCGGAACTTAGCTCTGGTCCAGGGCGATACACGCGGCTTGCTGTTGCTGAGCCAGCCAGCCTCACGTAATGCCCTGGACCAGAGCTACTTAGAACTCAAACCTGGGAAGAATGTTCCTCATCAAGTGTCAATCATCAACTGATTCAAGCCCAATGGAATCCCAATCATACGGGGAAACAAGGAGCCTCCATTGGTGACAGCATGAACAAATGATTGACATGTTGAGTAAATTACAATTCTGTCCATTGAAGAGTTCAGTTGCTCCTTTCTCTACCATTACATGCTTTGAATGAGCACATGGGGTGTTTCATCCAACCAATAGCCACAGAATGATCTAGTATCTCCTGAGCCACAGGTACACAGTACGTGGACAACCGTCTGCCATCCATTTTGGCACCAAAACGTTCCATAACAATGACCTGGAACTCCCGGTGCCGAAATGGCTGCCATTGGAACTCTGAATCTGAAACAGAGAGGGCCTTAAAGACTATATCTAGGGCTCTGGGGTTCTTTGTCAAGGGCCGTTCTCTTTAACTTCTCACCTCCCTCTGCGTCATTAACCCCCTCCTGCCCACAGCTGTCACCTGGTCAGACAAACATGCACAGGGTCAGAGTGATGGAAGGATGGAGATGCAGGGATGAATGGAGAGAGAGAGAGAGAGAGAGAGAGAGAGAGAGAGAAAGAGAGAGAGAGAGCGAGAGAGAGAGCGAGCGAGAGAGAGAGAGAGAGAGAAAATATAAAGTGTGAGTCAGAGAGAGAGAGAGAGATAGAGAGAGGGGGAAGAGAGAGAGAGAGTGGAAGAGAGAGGAAAGAGGGAGAGTGGAAGAGAGATAGGTAGAGAGAGAGGGAGAGTGGAAGAGAGAGAGTGGAAGAGAGAGCGAGGAAGAGAGAGAGAGAGATGTACTAGTGGAAGAGAGAGGGAGAGAGAGGGAGAGAGAGGAAGAGAGAGAGCGCGGGGAGGGGGGGGGGGGGATACAGGGAGGACAGGACGGCAGAGGACAAGCCAATCAAGGTCATTCAGGTAATTTGCATACAGTCACGCAAATCAATGCATAAGCCAGTTAAAAATCATTCAAACAAACAAACAGCAAATCAGAGGGCAGAGATTAAGCATTCAGTTCAGGCATAAGCAAAGTAAAAATCATTCTGAGATGGTTGGTCAAGGTTATTCTCTTTCAGAAGAGGAGAAAGAGAGGGAGAGAGTGGCAAATATGAACAAAATGATAAAGATATCTGAATAGCTTAGTCGGCAAAAAAAAAAAAGGGTCACATCATGTGTTTCGCCCTCTTTTGTTTTGTAACCTTTCCTCATTCTCTCTCTTCAAAAAAGAATAACGTATCGTATTAAAAAAGATCATTGAATCCGTTTCAGCATTAGCATTGTTGTATCAGAAAACGTAGGCAACAGTCACACGCACGTTCATTCGTATGAGTGGCAAAATGCTGTTGGGTTTTGTGTCATTCAATCTCAGAGAAGCCGTAGCTAGCTAGCCTCATGTCTATTGCAATTAAAACATCTTTCATTACAAGTAAGGTGTCCATCTTAGGACAGCCTCAGTGTCATCAGGAGTTGTCAGTCTCCTGTATACTTACTCTAAATTATCATTATGTTAACATCCATGAACTTGTATTCATTCTTTTTAAAACATCCATTTCTTTCTCCTCTGAGATTGAAAAATCACAGTTCAGTAGTAGCTGTTATTGCGCAATCACAGCAAAGGAATTATTGTTTGTCTGTGTGAATTGATAAAGCAGCTATACTCCTAGACAAAAAAGTGCTTCTGCCCCCATAGGTTAACCCTTTGAAGAACCCTTTTTTGGTTCCATGTAGGACCCTTTTCACAGAGGGTTCTACATGGAACCCAAAAGGGTTCTATGTGGAACCAAAAAGGGTTCTCCCAGGAACAAAAAAAAGAGTCATAGTACGGGGACAGCCGAAGAACCCTTTTGGAACCCTTTTTTCTAACAGTGTACTGTAGCTAAAGGCTGAGGTAGGTTGGCTAGAGAAGATATAAGCGATTAATGATGGGCCTTTAATTGACCAATCAACTGCCTGCAAGGGAATGAATGACGAGAGGAAAACCTTGACGACATAGCAAGCTGCATTGGCTGCTTTAGCAACAACCTTACTACTGCTCTTGTATTGTTCTGTATGCCCCAATCGTACGTATTTTCTTCGGTGTGTCTGTAGCTACTGAAGGGCTGTGGTACTTAGGATGCATCGAGACGAGCAGCCCAATTCTGATATTTTGACCAATCACATCTGATCTTTTCACGTCAAAATCTTTTTCAGACCTGATCTGATTAGTTAAGATCAGAATTTGGCTCCCTGTCTAAACGCAGCCTTAGTTACTGAAATACTTTGTGTTGTTCGCACAATGGGAAGCAAGTGGGATTCTCAAAGTTGTTCTTTTAGACAGTTTGCCTGTTCTACGTGTAGTCTTCCTGTG
Organism: Oncorhynchus mykiss; assembly: GCF_013265735.2. NCBI lineage: Eukaryota > Metazoa > Chordata > Actinopteri > Salmoniformes > Salmonidae > Oncorhynchus > Oncorhynchus mykiss. The sequence continues at coordinate 38,456,949 of NC_048585.1, read as the reverse complement.
GAGAGGATAGGATACACACTTTATATATACACTTTCACATTACTCTCTCTCTCTCTCCACGGCCTCCTTGTTGGGTGGCACATACCTGGCGGGCCAGGTAAACCAGGTTGCCCTGGTAACCCGGTGAAGCCCGGGTCGCCTGGCAACCCGCGGGTACCGATGGTACCCTGGTAGCCAATCCCATTCTCTCCTGGTTCACCCGCGCGACCTTTGGCCCCCGAGAACCCTGGGAAACCTCTCTCTCCGACGGTTCCGTAGCCATCGACATCAGCCTGGGGAGTGGAGAGGAACAGTTCTATTACAATACACAGGACATGGCGTGTGTGGGTGTGTATCTATAAAGGTGTGTAAATGTGTGTGCCTGGGTACAGTACGTGCGCGCGTGTATCTGTGTGTGTATCTATTAGTGTGTGTACATGTGACTCACAGGAGGCCCAGGCTGTCCAGGGAACCCAGGCAGTCCATCTCTCCCGGGTCGGCCCATGTCTCCAGGGGGGCCCTGAGGACCCAGGGCCCCCAGTTCACCCTTGATCCCCCGGCTGAACGACGGGTAGAAGGAGGCCCCCTTCTCTCCTTTACGCCCAAAGAAACCCCTCTCACCCGCACGACCCTGAGGGGAGAAGAAGAGGTGCTACCATCACATTCTGTAGTTTGTCGTCATACCTCAGATTTGTGAAGCAGACCTAGTAATGCATGTACACTTTTAATATTTGTACATTGAAACAAGGAGTGAGTAGACATAAACTGCTTCATTTTTAGAGTAAACATACGTTTTAGCAGCATTATACTTTTACATATTTGGAGAAAATACCCCAAAACACAAGTAAGCTTCAAACAGTCAAATCCTGATCACTTACAGGTGTTCCTGGTTGTCCTCCGAAACCGGGTATGCCAGGGTCTCCGCTCTCGCCTTTACGTCCGAACCCCCCAGGTCTTCCATCAGACCCAGGAGCACCCGGTGGCCCCACCCCACCCGAGGTGCCTTCTCCCAGGCAGTTACAGTCACCCAGCTCCCCTGGACCACAGAGGAAGATGGAAGTAAGGTAAGGAGACAGATTAAGATACATTAAAGCTTTACTGTCCCAGCTGTATAATAACCCAACACACTTGAGAGGTGTTGGGAAAGAACTGGGTACGATTGTTATAGTGTAAAATGAATGTACAGATGTACGATGTGTTTTTTTATTTGATTTGATTGAACTTTTAATTATTCAGGGGAGCCCAATCACAACGGAGCCCTGAAAACAAACAACCCACAACATGATAATTCAATTCATCAATAAAGCAGCACAAATAAACTACAGGATTACCTCAGATACACACTACATCTCAACAGCACAAATAAACTACAGGATTACCTCAGATACAGACTACATCTCAACAACACAAATAAACTACAGGATTACCTCAGATACACACTACATCTCAACAGCACAAATAAACTACATTATTACCTCAGATACACACTACATCTCAACAACACAAATAAACTACATTATTACCTCAGATACACACTACATCTCAACAACACAAATAAACTACAGGATTACCTCAGATGCACACTACATCTCAACAACACAAATAAACTACAGGATTACCTCAGATACACACTACATCTCAACAATACAAATAAACTACAGGATTACCTCAGATACACACTACATCTCAACAACACAAATAAACTACAGGATTACCTCAGATACACACTACATCTCAACAACACAAATAAACTACAGGATTACCTCAGATACACACTACATCTCAACAACACAAATAAACTACATTATTACCTCAGATACACACAACATCTCAACAGCACAAATAAACTACAGGATTACCTCAGATACACACTACATCTCAACAACACAAATAAACTACAGGATCACCTCAGATACACACTACATCTCAACAACACAAATAAACTACATTATTACCTCAGATACACACTACATCTCAACAACACAAATAAACTACAGGATTACCTCAGATACACACTACATCTCAACAACACAAATAAACTACAGGATTACCTCAGATGCACACTACATCTCAACAACACAAATAAACTACAGGATCACCTCAGATGCACACTACATCTCAACAACACAAATAAACTACAGGATCACCTCAGATACACACTACATCTCAACAACACAAATAAACTACAGGATTACCTCAGATACACACTACATCTCAACAACACAAATAAACTACAGGATTACCTCAGATACACACTACATCTCAACAGCACAAATAAACTACATTATTACCTCAGATACACACTACATCTCAACAACACAAATAAACTACAGGATTACCTCAGATACACACTACATCTCAACAGCACAAATAAACTACATTATTACCTCAGATACACACTACATCTCAACAACACAAATAAACTACAGGATTACCCCAGATACACACTACATCTCAACAGCACAAATAAAATACAGGATCACCTCAGATGCACACTACATCTCAACAACACAAATAAACTACATTATTACCTCAGATACACACTACATCTCAACAACACAAATAAACTACAGGATTACCTCAGATACACACTACATCTCAACAGCACAAATAAACTACATTATTACCTCAGATACACACTACATCTCAACAACACAAATAAACTACAGGATTACCTCAGATACACACTACATCTCAACAACACAAATAAACTACAGGATTACCTCAGATACACACTACATCTCAACAGCACAAATAAACTACATTATTACCTCAGATACACACTACATTTCAACAACACAAATAAACTACAGGATCACCTCAGATACACACTACATCTCAACAACACAAATAAACTACAGGATCACCTCAGATGCACACTACATCTCAACAACACAAATAAACTACAGGATTACCCCAGATACACACTACATCTCAACAGCACAAATAAACTACATTATTACCTCAGATACACACTACATCTCAACAGCACAAATAAACTACATTATTACCTCAGATGCACACTACATCTCAACAGCACAAATAAACTACATTATTACCTCAGATACACACTACATCTCAACAGCACAAATAAACTACATTATTACCTCAGATGCACACTACATCTCAACAGCACAAATAAACTACATTATTACCTCAGATACACACTACATCTCAACAACACAAATAAACTACAGGATTACCTCAGATACACACTACATCTCAACAGCACAAATAAACTACATTATTACCTCAGATACACACTACATCTCAACAACACAAATAAACTACAGGATTACCCCAGATACACACTACATCTCAACAGCACAAATAAAATACAGGATCACCTCAGATGCACACTACATCTCAACAACACAAATAAACTACATTATTACCTCAGATACACACTACATCTCAACAACACAAATAAACTACAGGATTACCTCAGATACACACTACATCTCAACAGCACAAATAAACTACATTATTACCTCAGATACACACTACATCTCAACAACACAAATAAACTACAGGATTACCTCAGATACACACTACATCTCAACAACACAAATAAACTACAGGATTACCTCAGATACACACTACATCTCAACAGCACAAATAAACTACATTATTACCTCAGATACACACTACATCTCAACAACACAAATAAACTACAGGATCACCTCAGATGCACACTACATCTCAACAACACAAATAAACTACAGGATTACCTCAGATACACACTACATCTCAACAACACAAATAAACTACAGGATTACCCCAGATACACACTACATCTCAACAGCACAAATAAACTACATTATTACCTCAGATACACACTACATCTCAACAAGCACAAATAAACTACATTATTACCTCAGATGCACACTACATCTCAACAGCACAAATCAACTACATTATTACCTCAGATACACACTACATCTCAACAGCACAAATAAACTACATTATTACCTCAGATACACACTACATCTCAACAGCACAAATAAACTACATTATTACCTCAGATACACACTACATCTCAACAACACAAATAAACTACAGGATTACCTCAGATACACACTACATCTCAACAACACAAATAAACTACAGGATTACCTCAGATACACACTACATCTCAACAACACAAATAAACTACATTATTACCTCAGATACACACTACATCTCAACAACACAAATAAACTACAGGATTACCTCAGATACACACTACATCTCAACAACACAAATAAACTACATTATTACCTCAGATACACACTACATCTCAACAGCACAAATAAACTACAGGATTACCTCAGATACACACTACATCTCAACAACACAAATAAACTACAGGATTACCTCAGATACACACTACATCTCAACAGCACAAATAAACTACATTATTACCTCAGATACACACTACATCTCAACAACACAAATAAACTACAGGATTACCTCAGATACACACTACATCTCAACAACACAAATAAACTACAGGATTACCCCAGATACACACTACATCTCAACAGCACAAATAAACTACATTATTACCTCAGATACACACTACATCTCAACAAGCACAAATAAACTACATTATTACCTCAGATACACACTACATCTCAACAACACAAATAAACTACAGGATTACCTCAGATGCACACTACATCTCAACAACACAAATAAACTACAGGATTACCTCAGATACACACTACATCTCAACAATACAAATAAACTACAGGATTACCTCAGATACACACTACATCTCAACAACACAAATAAACTACAGGATTACCTCAGATACACACTACATCTCAACAACACAAATAAACTACAGGATTACCTCAGATACACACTACATCTCAACAACACAAATAAACTACATTATTACCTCAGATACACACAACATCTCAACAGCACAAATAAACTACAGGATTACCTCAGATACACACTACATCTCAACAGCACAAATCAACTACATTATTACCTCAGATACACACTACATCTCAACAGCACAAATAAACTACATTATTACCTCAGATACACACTACATCTCAACAGCACAAATAAACTACATTATTACCTCAGATACACACTACATCTCAACAACACAAATAAACTACAGGATTACCTCAGATACACACTACATCTCAACAACACAAATAAACTACAGGATTACCTCAGATACACACTACATCTCAACAACACAAATAAACTACATTATTACCTCAGATACACACTACATCTCAACAACACAAATAAACTACAGGATTACCTCAGATACACACTACATCTCAACAACACAAATAAACTACATTATTACCTCAGATACACACTACATCTCAACAGCACAAATAAACTACAGGATTACCTCAGATACACACTACATCTCAACAACACAAATAAACTACAGGATTACCTCAGATACACACTACATCTCAACAGCACAAATAAACTACATTATTACCTCAGATACACACTACATCTCAACAACACAAATAAACTACAGGATTACCTCAGATGCACACTACATCTCAACAACAAAAATAAACTACATTATTACCTCAGATACACACTACATCTCAACAACACAAATAAACTACAGGATTACCATAGATACACACTACATCTCAACAACACAAATAAACTACATTATTACCTCAGATACACACTACATCTCAACAACACAAATAAACTTCATTATTACCTCAGATACACACTACATCTCAACAACACAAATAAACTACATTATTACCTCAGATACACACTACATCTCAACAGCACAAATAAACTACAGGATTACCTCAGATACACACTACATCTCAACAACACAAATAAACTACAGGATCACCTCAGATGCACACTACATCTCAACAACACAAATAAACTACAGGATTACCTTAGATGCACACTACATCTCAACAACACAAATAAACTTTATTATTACCTCAGATACACACTACACCTCAACAACACAAATAAACTTTATTATTACCTCAGATACACACTACATCTCAACAGCACAAATAAACTACAGGATTACCTCAGATACACACTACATCTCAACAGCACAAATAAACTACATTATTACCTCAGATACACACTACATCTCAACAACACAAATAAACTACAGGATTACCCCAGATACACACTACATCTCAACAGCACAAATAAACTACATTATTACCTCAGATACACACTACATCTCAACAACACAAATAAACTACAGGATTACCTCAGATACACACTACATCTCAACAGCACAAATAAACTACATTATTACCTCAGATACACACTACATCTCAACAACACAAATAAACTACAGGATTACCTCAGATACACACTACATCTCAACAACACAAATAAACTACAGGATTCCTCAGATGCACACTACATCTCAACAACACAAATAAACTACAGGATCACCTCAGATGCACACTACATCTCAACAACACAAATAAACTACAGGATCACCTCAGATACACACTACATCTCAACAACACAAATAAACTACAGGATTACCTCAGATACACACTACATCTCAACAGCACAAATAAACTACATTATTACCTCAGATACACACTACATCTCAACAACACAAATAAACTACAGGATTACCTCAGATACACACTACATCTCAACAGCACAAATAAACTACATTATTACCTCAGATACACACTACATCTCAACAACACAAATAAACTACAGGATTACCCCAGATACACACTACATCTCAACAGCACAAATAAAGTACAGGATCACCTCAGATGCACACTACATCTCAACAACACAAATAAACTACATTATTACCTCAGATACACACTACATCTCAACAACACAAATAAACTACAGGATTACCTCAGATACACACTACATCTCAACAGCACAAATAAACTACATTATTACCTCAGATACACACTACATCTCAACAACACAAATAAACTACAGGATTACCTCAGATACACACTACATCTCAACAACACAAATAAACTACAGGATTACCTCAGATACACACTACATCTCAACAGCACAAATAAACTACATTATTACCTCAGATACACACTACATCTCAACAACACAAATAAACTACAGGATCACCTCAGATGCACACTACATCTCAACAACACAAATAAACTACAGGATTACCTCAGATACACACTACATCTCAACAACACAAATAAACTACAGGATTACCCCAGATACACACTACATCTCAACAGCACAAATAAACTACATTATTACCTCAGATACACACTACATCTCAACAGCACAAATAAACTACATTATTACCTCAGATGCACACTACATCTCAACAGCACAAATAAACTACATTATTACCTCAGATACACACTACATCTCAACAGCACAAATAAACTACATTATTACCTCAGATACACACTACATCTCAACAGCACAAATAAACTACATTATTACCTCAGATACACACTACATCTCAACAACACAAATAAACTACAGGATTACCTCAGATACACACTACATCTCAACAACACAAATAAACTACAGGATTACCCCAGATACACACTACATCTCAACAACACAAATAAACTACAGGATTACCCCAGATACACACTACATCTCAACAGCACAAATAAACTACATTATTACCTCAGATACACACTACATCTCAACAGCACAAATAAACTACATTATTACCTCAGATGCACACTACATCTCAACAACACAAATAAACTACATTATTACCTCAGATACACACTACATCTCAACAGCACAAATAAACTACATTATTACCTCAGATACACACTACATCTCAACAGCACAAATAAACTACAGGATTACCCCAGATACACACAACATCTCAACAGCACAAATAAACTACAGGATTACCTCAGATACACACTACATCTCAACAACACAAATAAACTACATTATTACCTCAGATACACACTACATCTCAACAGCACAAATAAACTACAGGATTACCTCAGATACACACTACATCTCAACAACACAAATAAACTACAGGATTACCTCAGATACACACTACATCTCAACAACACAAATAAACTACATTATTACCTCAGATACACACTACATCTCAACAACACAAATAAACTACAGGATTACCTCAGATACACACTACATCTCAACAACACAAATAAACTACATTATTACCTCAGATACACACTACATCTCAACAGCACAAATAAACTACAGGATTACCTCAGATACACACTACATCTCAACAACACAAATAAACTACAGGATTACCTCAGATACACACTACATCTCAACAGCACAAATAAACTACATTATTACCTCAGATACACACTACATCTCAACAACACAAATAAACTACAGGATTACCTCAGATGCACACTACATCTCAACAACACAAATAAACTACATTATTACCTCAGATACACACTACATCTCAACAACACAAATAAACTACAGGATTACCATAGATACACACTACATCTCAACAGCACAAATAAACTACATTATTACCTCAGATACACACTACATCTCAACAACACAAATAAACTTCATTATTACCTCAGATACACACTACATCTCAACAACACAAATAAACTACATTATTACCTCAGATACACACTACATCTCAACAGCACAAATAAACTACAGGATTACCTCAGATACACACTACATCTCAACAACACAAATAAACTACAGGATCACCTCAGATGCACACTACATCTCAACAACACAAATAAACTACAGGATTACCTCAGATACACACTACATCTCAACAACACAAATAAACTTTATTATTACCTCAGATACACACTACACCTCAACAACACAAATAAACTTTATTGTTACCTCAGATACACACTACATCTCAACAGCACAAATAAACTACAGGATTACCTCAGATACACACTACATCTCAACAGCACAAATAAACTACATTATTACCTCAGATACACACTACATCTCAACAACACAAATAAACTACAGGATTACCCCAGATACACACTACATCTCAACAGCACAAATAAAATACAGGATCACCTCAGATGCACACTACATCTCAACAACACAAATAAACTACATTATTACCTCAGATACACACTACATCTCAACAACACAAATAAACTACAGGATTACCTCAGATACACACTACATCTCAACAGCACAAATAAACTACATTATTACCTCAGATACACACTACATCTCAACAACACAAATAAACTACAGGATTACCTCAGATACACACTACATCTCAACAACACAAATAAACTACAGGATTACCTCAGATGCACACTACATCTCAACAACACAAATAAACTACAGGATCACCTCAGATGCACACTACATCTCAACAACACAAATAAACTACAGGATCACCTCAGATACACACTACATCTCAACAACACAAATAAACTACAGGATTACCTCAGATACACACTACATCTCAACAGCACAAATAAACTACATTATTACCTCAGATACACACTACATCTCAACAACACAAATAAACTACAGGATTACCTCAGATACACACTACATCTCAACAGCACAAATAAACTACATTATTACCTCAGATACACACTACATCTCAACAACACAAATAAACTACAGGATTACCCCAGATACACACTACATCTCAACAGCACAAATAAAATACAGGATCACCTCAGATGCACACTACATCTCAACAACACAAATAAACTACATTATTACCTCAGATACACACTACATCTCAACAACACAAATAAACTACAGGATTACCTCAGATACACACTACATCTCAACAGCACAAATAAACTACATTATTACCTCAGATACACACTACATCTCAACAACACAAATAAACTACAGGATTACCTCAGATACACACTACATCTCAACAACACAAATAAACTACAGGATTACCTCAGATACACACTACATCTCAACAGCACAAATAAACTACATTATTACCTCAGATACACACTACATCTCAACAACACAAATAAACTACAGGATCACCTCAGATGCACACTACATCTCAACAACACAAATAAACTACAGGATTACCTCAGATACACACTACATCTCAACAACACAAATAAACTACAGGATTACCCCAGATACACACTACATCTCAACAGCACAAATAAACTACATTATTACCTCAGATACACACTACATCTCAACAGCACAAATAAACTACATTATTACCTCAGATGCACACTACATCTCAACAGCACAAATAAACTACATTATTACCTCAGATACACACTACATCTCAACAGCACAAATAAACTACATTATTACCTCAGATACACACTACATCTCAACAGCACAAATAAACTACATTATTACCTCAGATACACACTACATCTCAACAACACAAATAAACTACAGGATTACCTCAGATACACACTACATCTCAACAACACAAATAAACTACAGGATTACCCCAGATACACACTACATCTCAACAACACAAATAAACTACAGGATTACCCCAGATACACACTACATCTCAACAGCACAAATAAACTACATTATTACCTCAGATACACACTACATCTCAACAGCACAAATAAACTACATTATTACCTCAGATGCACACTACATCTCAACAACACAAATAAACTACATTATTACCTCAGATGCACACTACATCTCAACAACACAAATAAACTACATTATTACCTCAGATACACACTACATCTCAACAGCACAAATAAACTACATTATTACCTCAGATACACACTACATCTCAACAGCACAAATAAACTACAGGATTACCCCAGATACACACAACATCTCAACAGCACAAATAAACTACAGGATTACCTCAGATACACACTACATCTCAACAACACAAATAAACTACATTATTACCTCAGATACACACTACATCTCAACAGCACAAATAAACTACAGGATTACCTCAGATACACACTACATCTCAACAACACAAATAAACTACAGGATTACCTCAGATACACACTACATCTCAACAACACAAATACACTACATTATTACCTCAGATACACACTACATCTCAACAACACAAATAAACTACAGGATTACCTCAGATACACACTACATCTCAACAACACAAATAAACTACATTATTACCTCAGATACACACTACATCTCAACAGCACAAATAAACTACAGGATTACCTCAGATACACACTACATCTCAACAACACAAATAAACTACAGGATTACCTCAGATACACACTACATCTCAACAGCACAAATAAACTACATTATTACCTCAGATACACACTACATCTCAACAACACAAATAAACTACAGGATTACCTCAGATGCACACTACATCTCAACAACACAAATAAACTACATTATTACCTCAGATACACACTACATCTCAACAACACAAATAAACTACAGGATTACCTCAGATGCACACTACATCTCAACAACACAAATAAACTACAGGATTACCTCAGATACACACTACATCTCAACAACACAAATAAACTACAGGATTACCCCAGATACACACTACATCTCAACAACACAAATAAACTACAGGATTACCCCAGATACACACTACATCTCAACAGCACAAATAAACTACATTATTACCTCAGATACACACTACATCTCAACAGCACAAATAAACTACATTATTACCTCAGATGCACACTACATCTCAACAACACAAATAAACTACATTATTACCTCAGATACACACTACATCTCAACAGCACAAATAAACTACATTATTACCTCAGATACACACTACATCTCAACAGCACAAATAAACTACAGGATTACCCCAGATACACACAACATCTCAACAGCACAAATAAACTACAGGATTACCTCAGATACACACTACATCTCAACAACACAAATAAACTACATTATTACCTCAGATACACACTACATCTCAACAGCACAAATAAACTACAGGATTACCTCAGATACACACTACATCTCAACAACACAAATAAACTACAGGATTACCTCAGATACACACTACATCTCAACAACACAAATAAACTACATTATTACTTCAGATACACACTACATCTCAACAACACAAATAAACTACAGGATTACCTCAGATACACACTACATCTCAACAACACAAATAAACTACATTATTACCTCAGATACACACTACATCTCAACAGCACAAATAAACTACAGGATTACCTCAGATACACACTACATCTCAACAACACAAATAAACTACAGGATTACCTCAGATACACACTACATCTCAACAGCACAAATAAACTACATTATTACCTCAGATACACACTACATCTCAACAACACAAATAAACTACAGGATTACCTCAGATGCACACTACATCTCAACAACACAAATAAACTACATTATTACCTCAGATACACACTACATCTCAACAACACAAATAAACTACAGGATTACCATAGATACACACTACATCTCAACAGCACAAATAAACTACATTATTACCTCAGATACACACTACATCTCAACAACACAAATAAACTTCATTATTACCTCAGATACACACTACATCTCAACAACACAAATAAACTACATTATTACCTCAGATACACACTACATCTCAACAGCACAAATAAACTACAGGATTACCTCAGATACACACTACATCTCAACAACACAAATAAACTACAGGATCACCTCAGATGCACACTACATCTCAACAACACAAATAAACTACAGGATTACCTTAGATGCACACTACATCTCAACAACACAAATAAACTTTATTATTACCTCAGATACACACTACACCTCAACAACACAAATAAACTTTATTGTTACCTCAGATACACACTACATCTCAACAGCACAAATAAACTACAGGATTACCTCAGATACACACTACATCTCAACAGCACAAATAAACTACATTATTACCTCAGATACACACTACATCTCAACAACACAAATAAACTACAGGATTACCCCAGATACACACTACATCTCAACAGCACAAATAAAATACAGGATCACCTCAGATGCACACTACATCTCAACAACACAAATAAACTACATTATTACCTCAGATACACACTACATCTCAACAACACAAATAAACTACAGGATTACCTCAGATACACACTACATCTCAACAGCACAAATAAACTACATTATTACCTCAGATACACACTACATCTCAACAACACAAATAAACTACAGGATTACCTCAGATACACACTACATCTCAACAACACAAATAAACTACAGGATTACCTCAGATGCACACTACATCTCAACAACACAAATAAACTACAGGATCACCTCAGATGCACACTACATCTCAACAACACAAATAAACTACAGGATCACCTCAGATACACACTACATCTCAACAACACAAATAAACTACAGGATTACCTCAGATACACACTACATCTCAACAGCACAAATAAACTACATTATTACCTCAGATACACACTACATCTCAACAACACAAATAAACTACAGGATTACCTCAGATACACACTACATCTCAACAGCACAAATAAACTACATTATTACCTCAGATACACACTACATCTCAACAACACAAATAAACTACAGGATTACCCCAGATACACACTACATCTCAACAGCACAAATAAAATACAGGATCACCTCAGATGCACACTACATCTCAACAACACAAATAAACTACATTATTACCTCAGATACACACTACATCTCAACAACACAAATAAACTACAGGATTACCTCAGATACACACTACATCTCAACAGCACAAATAAACTACATTATTACCTCAGATACACACTACATCTCAACAACACAAATAAACTACAGGATTACCTCAGATACACACTACATCTCAACAACACAAATAAACTACAGGATTACCTCAGATACACACTACATCTCAACAGCACAAATAAACTACATTATTACCTCAGATACACACTACATCTCAACAACACAAATAAACTACAGGATCACCTCAGATGCACACTACATCTCAACAACACAAATAAACTACAGGATTACCTCAGATACACACTACATCTCAACAACACAAATAAACTACAGGATTACCCCAGATACACACTACATCTCAACAGCACAAATAAACTACATTATTACCTCAGATACACACTACATCTCAACAGCACAAATAAACTACATTATTACCTCAGATGCACACTACATCTCAACAGCACAAATAAACTACATTATTACCTCAGATACACACTACATCTCAACAGCACAAATAAACTACATTATTACCTCAGATACACACTACATCTCAACAGCACAAATAAACTACATTATTACCTCAGATACACACTACATCTCAACAACACAAATAAACTACAGGATTACCTCAGATACACACTACATCTCAACAACACAAATAAACTACAGGATTACCCCAGATACACACTACATCTCAACAACACAAATAAACTACAGGATTACCCCAGATACACACTACATCTCAACAGCACAAATAAACTACATTATTACCTCAGATACACACTACATCTCAACAGCACAAATAAACTACATTATTACCTCAGATGCACACTACATCTCAACAACACAAATAAACTACATTATTACCTCAGATGCACACTACATCTCAACAACACAAATAAACTACATTATTACCTCAGATACACACTACATCTCAACAGCACAAATAAACTACATTATTACCTCAGATACACACTACATCTCAACAGCACAAATAAACTACAGGATTACCCCAGATACACACAACATCTCAACAGCACAAATAAACTACAGGATTACCTCAGATACACACTACATCTCAACAACACAAATAAACTACATTATTACCTCAGATACACACTACATCTCAACAGCACAAATAAACTACTGGATTACCTCAGATACACACTACATCTCAACAACACAAATAAACTACAGGATTACCTCAGATACACACTACATCTCAACAACACAAATACACTACATTATTACCTCAGATACACACTACATCTCAACAACACAAATAAACTACAGGATTACCTCAGATACACACTACATCTCAACAACACAAATAAACTACATTATTACCTCAGATACACACTACATCTCAACAGCACAAATAAACTACAGGATTACCTCAGATACACACTACATCTCAACAACACAAATAAACTACAGGATTACCTCAGATACACACTACATCTCAACAGCACAAATAAACTACATTATTACCTCAGATACACACTACATCTCAACAACACAAATAAACTACAGGATTACCTCAGATGCACACTACATCTCAACAACACAAATAAACTACATTATTACCTCAGATACACACTACATCTCAACAACACAAATAAACTACAGGATTACCATAGATACACACTACATCTCAACAACACAAATAAACGACATTATTACCTCAGATACACACTACATCTCAACAACACAAATACACTTCATTATTACCTCAGATACACACTACATCTCAACAACACAAATAAACTACATTATTACCTCAGATACACACTACATCTCAACAGCACAAATAAACTACAGGATTACCTCAGATACACACTACATCTCAACAACACAAATAAACTACAGGATCACCTCAGATGTACACTACATCTCAACAACACAAATAAACTACAGGATTACCTTAGATGCACACTACATCTCAACAACACAAATAAACTACAGGATCACCTCAGATGTACACTACATCTCAACAACACAAATAAACTACAGGATTACCTCAGATACACACTACATCTCAACAACACAAATAAACTACAGGATTACCTCAGATACACACTACATCTCAACAACACAAATAAACTACATTATTACCTCAGATACACACAACATCTCAACAGCACAAATAAACTACAGGATTACCTCAGATACACACTACATCTCAACAGCACAAATCAACTACATTATTACCTCAGATACACACTACATCTCAACAGCACAAATAAACTACATTATTACCTCAGATACACACTACATCTCAACAGCACAAATAAACTACATTATTACCTCAGATACACACTACATCTCAACAACACAAATAAACTACAGGATTACCTCAGATACACACTACATCTCAACAACACAAATAAACTACAGGATTACCTCAGATACACACTACATCTCAACAACACAAATAAACTACATTATTACCTCAGATACACACTACATCTCAACAACACAAATAAACTACAGGATTACCTCAGATACACACTACATCTCAACAACACAAATAAACTACATTATTACCTCAGATACACACTACATCTCAACAGCACAAATAAACTACAGGATTACCTCAGATACACACTACATCTCAACAACACAAATAAACTACAGGATTACCTCAGATACACACTACATCTCAACAGCACAAATAAACTACATTATTACCTCAGATACACACTACATCTCAACAACACAAATAAACTACAGGATTACCTCAGATGCACACTACATCTCAACAACACAAATAAACTACATTATTACCTCAGATACACACTACATCTCAACAACACAAATAAACTACAGGATTACCATAGATACACACTACATCTCAACAACACAAATAAACTACATTATTACCTCAGATACACACTACATCTCAACAACACAAATAAACTTCATTATTACCTCAGATACACACTACATCTCAACAACACAAATAAACTACATTATTACCTCAGATACACACTACATCTCAACAGCACAAATAAACTACAGGATTACCTCAGATACACACTACATCTCAACAACACAAATAAACTACAGGATCACCTCAGATGCACACTACATCTCAACAACACAAATAAACTACAGGATTACCTTAGATGCACACTACATCTCAACAACACAAATAAACTTTATTATTACCTCAGATACACACTACACCTCAACAACACAAATAAACTTTATTATTACCTCAGATACACACTACATCTCAACAGCACAAATAAACTACAGGATTACCTCAGATACACACTACATCTCAACAGCACAAATAAACTACATTATTACCTCAGATACACACTACATCTCAACAACACAAATAAACTACAGGATTACCCCAGATACACACTACATCTCAACAGCACAAATAAACTACATTATTACCTCAGATACACACTACATCTCAACAACACAAATAAACTACAGGATTACCTCAGATACACACTACATCTCAACAGCACAAATAAACTACATTATTACCTCAGATACACACTACATCTCAACAACACAAATAAACTACAGGATTACCTCAGATACACACTACATCTCAACAACACAAATAAACTACAGGATTCCTCAGATGCACACTACATCTCAACAACACAAATAAACTACAGGATCACCTCAGATGCACACTACATCTCAACAACACAAATAAACTACAGGATCACCTCAGATACACACTACATCTCAACAACACAAATAAACTACAGGATTACCTCAGATACACACTACATCTCAACAGCACAAATAAACTACATTATTACCTCAGATACACACTACATCTCAACAACACAAATAAACTACAGGATTACCTCAGATACACACTACATCTCAACAGCACAAATAAACTACATTATTACCTCAGATACACACTACATCTCAACAACACAAATAAACTACAGGATTACCCCAGATACACACTACATCTCAACAGCACAAATAAAGTACAGGATCACCTCAGATGCACACTACATCTCAACAACACAAATAAACTACATTATTACCTCAGATACACACTACATCTCAACAACACAAATAAACTACAGGATTACCTCAGATACACACTACATCTCAACAGCACAAATAAACTACATTATTACCTCAGATACACACTACATCTCAACAACACAAATAAACTACAGGATTACCTCAGATACACACTACATCTCAACAACACAAATAAACTACAGGATTACCTCAGATACACACTACATCTCAACAGCACAAATAAACTACATTATTACCTCAGATACACACTACATCTCAACAACACAAATAAACTACAGGATCACCTCAGATGCACACTACATCTCAACAACACAAATAAACTACAGGATTACCTCAGATACACACTACATCTCAACAACACAAATAAACTACAGGATTACCCCAGATACACACTACATCTCAACAGCACAAATAAACTACATTATTACCTCAGATACACACTACATCTCAACAGCACAAATAAACTACATTATTACCTCAGATGCACACTACATCTCAACAGCACAAATAAACTACATTATTACCTCAGATACACACTACATCTCAACAGCACAAATAAACTACATTATTACCTCAGATACACACTACATCTCAACAGCACAAATAAACTACATTATTACCTCAGATACACACTACATCTCAACAACACAAATAAACTACAGGATTACCTCAGATACACACTACATCTCAACAACACAAATAAACTACAGGATTACCCCAGATACACACTACATCTCAACAACACAAATAAACTACAGGATTACCCCAGATACACACTACATCTCAACAGCACAAATAAACTACATTATTACCTCAGATACACACTACATCTCAACAGCACAAATAAACTACATTATTACCTCAGATGCACACTACATCTCAACAACACAAATAAACTACATTATTACCTCAGATACACACTACATCTCAACAGCACAAATAAACTACATTATTACCTCAGATACACACTACATCTCAACAGCACAAATAAACTACAGGATTACCCCAGATACACACAACATCTCAACAGCACAAATAAACTACAGGATTACCTCAGATACACACTACATCTCAACAACACAAATAAACTACATTATTACCTCAGATACACACTACATCTCAACAGCACAAATAAACTACAGGATTACCTCAGATACACACTACATCTCAACAACACAAATAAACTACAGGATTACCTCAGATACACACTACATCTCAACAACACAAATAAACTACATTATTACCTCAGATACACACTACATCTCAACAACACAAATAAACTACAGGATTACCTCAGATACACACTACATCTCAACAACACAAATAAACTACATTATTACCTCAGATACACACTACATCTCAACAGCACAAATAAACTACAGGATTACCTCAGATACACACTACATCTCAACAACACAAATAAACTACAGGATTACCTCAGATACACACTACATCTCAACAGCACAAATAAACTACATTATTACCTCAGATACACACTACATCTCAACAACACAAATAAACTACAGGATTACCTCAGATGCACACTACATCTCAACAACACAAATAAACTACATTATTACCTCAGATACACACTACATCTCAACAACACAAATAAACTACAGGATTACCATAGATACACACTACATCTCAACAGCACAAATAAACTACATTATTACCTCAGATACACACTACATCTCAACAACACAAATAAACTTCATTATTACCTCAGATACACACTACATCTCAACAACACAAATAAACTACATTATTACCTCAGATACACACTACATCTCAACAGCACAAATAAACTACAGGATTACCTCAGATACACACTACATCTCAACAACACAAATAAACTACAGGATCACCTCAGATGCACACTACATCTCAACAACACAAATAAACTACAGGATTACCTTAGATGCACACTACATCTCAACAACACAAATAAACTTTATTATTACCTCAGATACACACTACACCTCAACAACACAAATAAACTTTATTGTTACCTCAGATACACACTACATCTCAACAGCACAAATAAACTACAGGATTACCTCAGATACACACTACATCTCAACAGCACAAATAAACTACATTATTACCTCAGATACACACTACATCTCAACAACACAAATAAACTACAGGATTACCCCAGATACACACTACATCTCAACAGCACAAATAAAATACAGGATCACCTCAGATGCACACTACATCTCAACAACACAAATAAACTACATTATTACCTCAGATACACACTACATCTCAACAACACAAATAAACTACAGGATTACCTCAGATACACACTACATCTCAACAGCACAAATAAACTACATTATTACCTCAGATACACACTACATCTCAACAACACAAATAAACTACAGGATTACCTCAGATACACACTACATCTCAACAACACAAATAAACTACAGGATTACCTCAGATGCACACTACATCTCAACAACACAAATAAACTACAGGATCACCTCAGATGCACACTACATCTCAACAACACAAATAAACTACAGGATCACCTCAGATACACACTACATCTCAACAACACAAATAAACTACAGGATTACCTCAGATACACACTACATCTCAACAGCACAAATAAACTACATTATTACCTCAGATACACACTACATCTCAACAACACAAATAAACTACAGGATTACCTCAGATACACACTACATCTCAACAGCACAAATAAACTACATTATTACCTCAGATACACACTACATCTCAACAACACAAATAAACTACAGGATTACCCCAGATACACACTACATCTCAACAGCACAAATAAAATACAGGATCACCTCAGATGCACACTACATCTCAACAACACAAATAAACTACATTATTACCTCAGATACACACTACATCTCAACAACACAAATAAACTACAGGATTACCTCAGATACACACTACATCTCAACAGCACAAATAAACTACATTATTACCTCAGATACACACTACATCTCAACAACACAAATAAACTACAGGATTACCTCAGATACACACTACATCTCAACAACACAAATAAACTACAGGATTACCTCAGATACACACTACATCTCAACAGCACAAATAAACTACATTATTACCTCAGATACACACTACATCTCAACAACACAAATAAACTACAGGATCACCTCAGATGCACACTACATCTCAACAACACAAATAAACTACAGGATTACCTCAGATACACACTACATCTCAACAACACAAATAAACTACAGGATTACCCCAGATACACACTACATCTCAACAGCACAAATAAACTACATTATTACCTCAGATACACACTACATCTCAACAGCACAAATAAACTACATTATTACCTCAGATGCACACTACATCTCAACAGCACAAATAAACTACATTATTACCTCAGATACACACTACATCTCAACAGCACAAATAAACTACATTATTACCTCAGATACACACTACATCTCAACAGCACAAATAAACTACATTATTACCTCAGATACACACTACATCTCAACAACACAAATAAACTACAGGATTACCTCAGATACACACTACATCTCAACAACACAAATAAACTACAGGATTACCCCAGATACACACTACATCTCAACAACACAAATAAACTACAGGATTACCCCAGATACACACTACATCTCAACAGCACAAATAAACTACATTATTACCTCAGATACACACTACATCTCAACAGCACAAATAAACTACATTATTACCTCAGATGCACACTACATCTCAACAACACAAATAAACTACATTATTACCTCAGATGCACACTACATCTCAACAACACAAATAAACTACATTATTACCTCAGATACACACTACATCTCAACAGCACAAATAAACTACATTATTACCTCAGATACACACTACATCTCAACAGCACAAATAAACTACAGGATTACCCCAGATACACACAACATCTCAACAGCACAAATAAACTACAGGATTACCTCAGATACACACTACATCTCAACAACACAAATAAACTACATTATTACCTCAGATACACACTACATCTCAACAGCACAAATAAACTACAGGATTACCTCAGATACACACTACATCTCAACAACACAAATAAACTACAGGATTACCTCAGATACACACTACATCTCAACAACACAAATACACTACATTATTACCTCAGATACACACTACATCTCAACAACACAAATAAACTACAGGATTACCTCAGATACACACTACATCTCAACAACACAAATAAACTACATTATTACCTCAGATACACACTACATCTCAACAGCACAAATAAACTACAGGATTACCTCAGATACACACTACATCTCAACAACACAAATAAACTACAGGATTACCTCAGATACACACTACATCTCAACAGCACAAATAAACTACATTATTACCTCAGATACACACTACATCTCAACAACACAAATAAACTACAGGATTACCTCAGATGCACACTACATCTCAACAACACAAATAAACTACATTATTACCTCAGATACACACTACATCTCAACAACACAAATAAACTACAGGATTACCATAGATACACACTACATCTCAACAACACAAATAAACGACATTATTACCTCAGATACACACTACATCTCAACAACACAAATACACTTCATTATTACCTCAGATACACACTACATCTCAACAACACAAATAAACTACATTATTACCTCAGATACACACTACATCTCAACAGCACAAATAAACTACAGGATTACCTCAGATACACACTACATCTCAACAACACAAATAAACTACAGGATCACCTCAGATGTACACTACATCTCAACAACACAAATAAACTACAGGATTACCTTAGATGCACACTACATCTCAACAACACAAATAAACTTTATTATTACCTCAGATACACACTACACCTCAACAACACAAATAAACTGTATTATTACCTCAGATACACACTACATCTCAACAGCACAAATAAACTACAGGATTACCTCAGATACACACTACATCTCAACAACACAAATAAACTTTATTATTACCTCAGATACACACTACACCTCAACAACACAAATAAACTTTATTATTACCTCAGATACACACTACATCTCAACAACACAAATAAACCACCATAATCATCCAAAACACCTGCAAGCCTCAGTGAATTCAGCCCTCATTCAGCCCTCATCAACTACCCTATTGGCACCAGGGATTCCAGATTTAATTACGTTTGTAAATGATTTCAAAACATGCAGAGACACAAGGGACCTCAAGATTTATCCAACCCTGTGAGCGGATTTGGTGCCCCATATTTTTGTTGTTGTTACTTTAACAGAGAATTGAGATATGTTGGAAGTTAATGTAGAAGAGCTGAGTAGACAAAAAGGGAGAAGTGAAGTGATGTACAGGAATTAAGAACGGTTCAGCCAACCTTCTGATGAAGGAGGCAGGGGTGAATATTAAACCTGTCACCTGTGATAAAGTGAAGTGCGTTATGGTACAGTGCATCTTGGGGTTTTAAAATAGTTGCTGCTACATTCTAGTAAATGGTGTCATCATAATCAAAAACCTGGCAGGAAGGTGCCTGTACAACTTGCTGTACAACTTGCTTCCTGCGGTTTAGGGAGAGGCATGATCTATTTATTTGATTGATCATTTTTTTTACCCCCCAAAAAATGTTGTGATATTTTTTTGGGTGGGCGGAGGGGTACATTATCCATTTCAAATTCTAAGTTTATAGAACCTGTACCTGTAGTCTGCCATTCAATATATATGTATATATTTGTTTAAAGAAATACATAGAGTTTAATATAAATAATACATTCAGTATAAACAGGAAGAGAAAACTGGGCCTCCACACCCAACCTCCCACCCCATTCTCTCAACCTCACCCAGCCAACATGTCTCCATCCAAACCCCCACACCCCACTCCCGGAAACCATGTTTCACACCCCTTCCCACGCATCACGCACCCCTCCCACCCACCCACCCACCGCACGCTCCCGCACCCCCTCCCAGCGACCAGAGAAAACACTCCCCACACTACCCCCTTCCAAGTGGGCCTGAAAGCAAATAAAGTAAAATCAGTGTAGACGAAGGGGAGGAGATAGGTTAAAGAAGGATCTTTAAGCCTTGAGACAATTGAGACACAGATGTGTGTCATTCAGAGGGTGACTGGGCAAGACAAAAGTTTGAATTGCCTTTGAACGGGGTATGGTAGTAGGTGCCATGCACACCGGTTTTAGTGTCTAAAGAACTGCAACGCTGTTGGGTTTTTCGCACTCAACAGTTTCCCGTGTGTATCAAGAATGGTCCGCCACCCAAAGGACATCCAGCCAACTTGACACAACTGTGGGAAGCAACATGGGCCAGCATCCCTGTGGATCACTTTCGACACCTTGTAGAGTCCATGAATTGAGGGCAAAAGGGGTGCAACTCAATATTAGGAAGGTGTTCCTAATGCCTTGTACACTTAGTGTGTATATTGTATGTGTTGGGCTTTATGGATTGTTTATTTGTATGTGTTGGGCTTTAGCCGAGATTATTCTTCACAGAGTCAAGTATATTTGTCCAGGCCTCAATTGTTCCACCAGCACCATTAATTCTAGCTGTCTATAATTCTAATGTTATAACCCCCCCCCCCCCCCCGGAGTTCGCTATCGCCAGCCCACTAACCACCGGTCCTGGTTACCCATCATTAAGCACACCTGGACTTCATCACTTCCCTGATTACTCCCCCTTTATCTAGCACTACGTTGTTATCCCCCATCAGGCTGTATGGTATCTGTGTTCATGTGCAGATGCTACTTTTGTGCAGGTGTTCACTCTATGCTTGTTCGTATTAAACTCACCGGACTGCACCTGCTTCCTAAACTCCCTGCCTCTTTGTTACAGCCGGCAGTAATCGTCTGTGACTAATTGAGAGATTCAAGGCGCTGTCCTCGTTAAGTATCCTAACAGATGCAAAGCATTAGAAGTTTTTATCCGTGCACTTTCATATTCATTTTGTAACTTCACCTCCGAAGCATTTAACTGCAGGGCAGTGGAGGAAAAGGGAGGACTATGTCTCGCTTATTTAGGGGACAGTTGGGATCAATCTCATTGTAAAAAGTTTCCTTGGTGTTAAATGCAGTCTGTGATCAAACTTTAAAATGTATAAGTTAAATGGTTCGAATTACAGGATGCCAAGGTCACATTTTCCCATATCCTGTTCCAGTTGAAGGTTTGTTCAGATCCAATTAGACCTGTGGACCATACTTTTTAAATGGCTAGCTCAGAATATGAGCTTTCCCAAAAGGTTGTATTTTATATTGAGCTATATAGTGGTTAGAGCGTTGGGCCAGTAACTGAAAGGTTGCTAGATCGAATCCCTGAGCTGACAAGGTAAAAATCTGTCGTTTTGCCCCTGAACAAGGCAGTTAACCCACAATTCCTAGGCCGTTATTGAAAATAAGAATTTGTATTTGTTCTTATCTTGCCTAGTTAAATAACAAAACAGAGATCAGTCCTTTCGGGAGCCCAGACAATTCATTTATAAATCCCATCATTGAATGGTTCGGTAGTTGGGTTCCCCAAGGGAGTCCATAGGCCAGCTTAACGAATTTGCCTGGTACTGTGAGGCATCTTTCAAATCTTGGAAGGTTCTCAAACCATTACTGTCTATGATATCTGCAAGGGTGTGGATTCCACATTTTGACCATTGGGGGAGAGGGGGTGGGGGTGCAAAAGGCCACCCTCCGGATCACAAGGCGTTATTGTGAAATGTTGGAGTATGGGCGTGCCATTTTCATTCCCAGTTACATTGTTATGAAATTTTCTGCCAAATAAAAATTGTGTGAGAAATAATAGGTTAAAAACATAGATGACATTGTTTAAGAGATATTTCAGTGACGAACAATTCTTCAAGAGCAATAGGAGACACCATCTTTCTATAAATACTCAGGCAGAACGATCTCTCCAATTTAGGATGTGACAAAATGCTAGTGCCTGGAAATACAAATTTAAAGTTTGGTACGGATAGTCCTTCATCTTACCCTCTTTGCAAGTTTGTTTATTTGACCTTTATTTGTTTATTTGACCTTTATTTGTTTATTTGACCTTTATTTGTTTATTTGACCTTGCCATGCACATTTTGAAAACCGCACTATGGATTCGATCCCAGTAGCCAGAAGTTGGAGACAAGGGAAGCATTGAAGTACAGAAATTCAGCCGTGGCAATATATTCATTTTGACAATAGATATTTGGCCAGTTAAAGCAACTGGGATATTAGTCTACCGATTGGGATTGCATAAGTAGAGATGGAGTCTCTCACCGGGGTCTTGAGAACCAGTAGGGCAGATTTGGTTAGATGTATTTTAGAACTTAAGACAGAGCTGAATTTGTCTATGATCGACAGAGCTTTTGAGAGGGATATAGATACACTGTCTCGACGAAGTAAAATATCTTCGGCGTATAATGAGATGACGTGATCCATAGAATTTAGACATATGGGTGTAATTTCTTTCGAGGTATGACCTACTTCAATTAAAAGAAGCTTACTTTAAAAAAAAATCACAGCTTCTTAACTAGCTCATTGGTAGTCTTTTTTAAACGTAACATTTTTGTAAATCCGAAAGCCCACAAATGCCATCCAATGCATGCACGTGAAACCTATCTGAAATGTTTCTAAGGGAATTCGAAGACATCATACATTTTAGTTGTTCCCGCATAAAGTACCAATTTTAAATCAATATGGGCTTTCTGCAAGGCAACAAAATCAGATTGCAGCTCTAACGTAGCCTGGTCAGCAGTAGGGACAATAGTGTACATAACAGCTTAATCTGCATACAGATGAATGTTACAGGTTTCTCCAGATAGACCAATATTATTTATGTAACTAGTAAAGAGGACAGGTCGCAAAATCGACCCCTGCGGGACACCTTTAGTAATGTCGAGGTCATTTGACTTGGCACCATCAGAAAGCACACAGAATCGAAGGCCTTTGATTGGTCGAGCAATATGGCAGAGCAGTGATTCCTATGACCTAAGCAATTTAACACGTTATTTAAGACAAGCGTAGCTGCTGAAACAGTGCTGTGTTCAGGTCTAAAAGCAGACTGGTGCACATTAAGAATATCATTTGAAGTAAAACATTTATTTTTTTAAAGATCTTAGCTGAGAGTTTTCCAGTGATTCTAATATTTTTGCAAGGCAAGATAGGCTACAAATTGGCCGGTAGTTATCTAGGTTATCGAAGGATCCCCACCTATGTGAAGGAGGAGGACATGCGCAACCTTCCAGATATTAGGGATAGTCAAAGATTCTACAACTGGGGGGGGGGGGCAGAAAGCTGCAGTAGAAAGGGATCCAGCAAATCAGCCCCAGAGGATTTTTAAAATTATTTTTTACATCAATTTTGCTTTTTTTTGTCCGTAATGTGAATGTGTGTGTGTGTCTGTGCGTATCCTACCTTTGGGTCCCTTATATCCACTGGCTCCAGGTGGTCCCTGGGCTCCTGGTCGTCCTGGCGTTCCTGGTAGATTGTCGAACAAGTCGGTTTGGATGTTGGTTACTGCGCACACACACACACACACACACATAGATGATTCGACAAGTTGTACAGAATAGTAGAAGTATTGGTACAAAGAACACTTACACCACTGTAGTATTTCGCGCGCGTGCACACACACACACACACACACACACACACACACACACACACACACACACACACACACACACACACACACACACACACACACACAAACACAAACACAAACACACAAACACTCTTGACCTCTAACTTAAAAACTCTGTTACTTTGGTCTGTTAGTTAGCTCATATGGAATAGGAAGGGTTGGTCAGTCTTTGGACAAAACAAACTTGTTTTGTCTCTGTGCATCACATCTGCCTTTGTTAGAATGTTTTTAGCGAGCAGGGAAACATAGCAGGAAAGTACAAAACATTTACCCATTGTTGTTCATCCTCATTTGTAGCAAAGATATCATCAGAAAATCTCTAATATTTTCTCTCTCCCATATGCCAGAGCCATAGATGTGGAGACTGTATCGGTGTACTGTTTATCTATGGTCCTGCCATACGGGTGGGTAGGGAGACACCTAGTGGCCAGATGTGAGAAAGCATCTTGGATTTGAGCAACCACTCTTCCCAGCTACACTGGCATGTGCTAGTAAAGAGTGTTCTGACCACAGGTGGTTGGATGCAACTTAATTGGGGAGAACGGGCTTGGGGTCATAGCTGGAGTGGAATGAGGGGAATGGTATCAAATGCATCAAACACACAGTTTCCATGTGTATGATATCATTCCATTCGCTCCGTTCCAGACGTTATTATGAGCCGTCCTCCCCTCAACAGCCTCCACTGGTCCTGACGGTTAGTTTAGATCAGAACCATGCGTATACATGTAGTTGTATACCTATGGCTCAGGTTTGGAAACTTGATATAGTTGAGGTATTATTTTTGTTTCGGTGGTCTGAATATTGCCATGGTAACAGCAATATCCCCACTCTGGTGGCAGGGACTACCTTCTGGTATGCTAACTTCCAGTGTTTGGCCCTTGGGCCCCATAGTGACGACCAGACGGGCGCCGCTGGACGAGTCTTCATCTCCAAGAGGACGGCACAGGACACACAGTCAGTTACATCCCTCCCTTTGTACCTTTGTTTCTTCATTTATTCCTCTGTCTTTAACTCAATCTGTCTTTAACTCAATCTGTCTTTACCTCAATCTGTCTTTAACTCAATCTGTCTTTAACTCAGATGTTTTATTTTTTAGTATTTTTTACCCCTTTTTCTCCCCAATTGGTAGTTACAGTCTTGTCCCGTCGCTGCAACGGGAGAGGCGAAGGTCGAGAGCCGTGCGTCCTCCGAAACACGGCCCGCCGAGCCGCACTGCTTCTTGACACACTGCCCGCTTAACCCGGGAAACCAGCCGCACCGATGTGTCGGAGGAAACACGTAAACAGCGTGCATGCGCCAGAACCCTCCCCTAACCTGGGCGACGCTGGGCCATTTTGTGCGTATCGAACCAGGATCTGTAGTGACAGCTAGCACTGTGCCTTAGACTGCTGTGCCACTCGGGAGGCCACCTCAATCTGTCTTTAACTCAACCTGTCTTTAACTCAACCTCTCTTCTCTCATTCTCTCACTACTTGTCTTTCCTCTCTCTTTGTCGCTCTCATCTTTCTCACTTGAAACAAATATACTTTTTCTATCTCTTTCGCCAACAACACTTCGATTTAAATGAATAAAAAGTTAGACAAAAAAAATGGAAGCTAACAGTCACTCAGTACCTCAAACTGTTATTATCGCTATAAAGCTCCATCCCTCATCCGTCCCGCATGAAACATGGCGGATATGATTATGCCGATGCGTAACATACCAGATCTGCCTGGTGGTCCGGGTGGTCCAGGGGTTCCTGGTAAGCCTTGTCCTCCTGGTTGGCCCTCAGGACCATAGCTCTGTCTGCCTGGGTTACCCCTCTCTCCCTTAGGCCCCGGTGTACCAGGGAACCCTGGGCTGCTTCCGCGACCTGGGAGAGGGTTGAGAGAGGAGAGACGAGGAGGTGAGAGGGAGAGAGGAGGGGAAAGGAGAGGATGCCTGTATGCATGCGTGTGCCTGCGTACGCGTATGCATTTGTGTGTGTGTGCTATGTGTGCGTGCCTGCGTGCATGTGTATGTGTGTCTCAGTGTTACCATCGCTGAAGGAGTCGCCTGGTCGTCCTGGTTGTCCTGGAAACCCTGGAGCTCCCGCGTCCCCTGGTTGGCCAGGGAGGCCGTCGATGCCGTTGTCACCTGGTGCTCCTGCAACCAATCAGAGGACAGGTGATCAACAGAGGGGATTGTGGGTATCAGGCTTTTTCATGATACATAACATGTTTGTGTGTGTGTGTGTTACCTTGAACAGACATCCCTTGTGCATCAGTGTAGATCGGGGGTCCGGGAGGCCCCTGTTCTCCCTGGTCACCCTAAAAACAAACAGAAGAAAAGACCATGTATTTACTTCTTCACCCCCTACTGGCAGACTGGAGCCTTGCAACTCAAACCCTCAGAACAAGATGACACAATTCTGATCTTTATCCACAAATTATTGGTCTTTTGACCAATCAGATCTGCTCATCCACCGAAAATTGGGCAAAAGATCAGAATTGTGAAAATACGGCCAATATTGCATGATATTCCATTTGTATGAAATACACAGTAATTTATTCATTTCAGAAAAACGTATTACCTTAGGTCCTCTGTAGCCTGGTTGGCCGGGGAACCCTGGACTTCCTGTGAATCCCTTTGTGGGAAAGAGATTCATTGGTTCATTAATCTGTTTATAAATCAATGTATTATTTGATTTAAGTGTGTGTGTGTGCCTCTCTCTCTCTTGTCTCTCGTTTTGCCTCTGGCTGTGTGTGATAGAGCCTAACTGTGGTGTGTGTGTGTGTGTGTGTGTGTGTGTGTCCTACCTGTCTTCCTGGAGATCCGGGAGGCCCGTTAAAACCAGGAGGACCCTGCCAAGAGAGAAACAAGAAGTCCGCCGGAGAACAGTTTAGAATCAGAGTTAAGAATCCCAATTAACAAAACACAATGAGTGTATACCAATAATACCTATTTTGTTGACTACTTCCTACAAGTTTAAAAGCATCCTATTGGTAGGGGTACGGACCAGTATGGGTTTCCACCATATTTATTATACCAGTCATTCCTTTCAAATCAGTGAAGGGAAGTGAACAAGTGCACACTTTGGGAGGAAGGAGAGACGATTGGGACATTATCAGACATAGAAGGAGGGGAGGAGCTTACCCGTCCCCCTGGATACCCCAAAATTCCACTCTCTCCCACCTCGCCAGGAAAGCCGAAAGGACCCTGGCAACAGACGTATGGGTCAAACATTTACAACATACTTACTGCTTGCTAAATGACAGACTATTCCCTATGTAGCCCACTACTTTATAGGGGCAATCTGCAGTTCAAACGATAACAAAGCAGTCATTCCGCCACTGATTTGGTAAATAGCTGAGGGATGGGGCTGGAGAAATGTGAAAATAATAGACAGAGCTATAGATTCAAATACTGGCCATCCATGATATCAAAATGATAGTTTTAACCGTGTTTTGAGGCTATACAGTGGTTGTTTACAATTGCATTGTTTACAAACAAAGGAGTAAAACAAGCTTATATTTGGAGCTTTGATGGGTGAAGACAATTTATCTAAGTTCATGTAGCATTTATGAGTTATGTTCTGCAAG
This sequence comes from Oncorhynchus mykiss, assembly GCF_013265735.2. NCBI lineage: Eukaryota > Metazoa > Chordata > Actinopteri > Salmoniformes > Salmonidae > Oncorhynchus > Oncorhynchus mykiss. The sequence continues at coordinate 38,426,035 of NC_048585.1, read as the reverse complement.
AATCAATGGGTATATAAACTCAGCAAAAAAAGAAACGTCCTCTCATTGTCAACTGCGTTTATTTTCAGAAAACTTAACATGTGTAAATATTTGTATGACCATAACAAGATTCAACAACTGAGACATGAACTGAACAAGTTCCACAGACATGTGACTAACAGAAATGGTATAATGTGTCCCTGAACAAAGGGGGGGGGGGGGGGGTCAAAATCAAAAGTAACAGTCAGTATCTGGTGTGGCCAACAGCTGCAGTGCATCTCCTCGTGGACTGCACCAAATTTGCCAGTTCTTGCTGTGAGATGTTACCCACTCTTCCACCAAGGCACCTGCAAGTTCCCGGACATTTCTGGGGGGAATGGCCCTAGCCCTCACCCTCCGATCCAACAGGTCCCAGACATGCTCAATGGGATTGAGATGGCAGAACACTGACATTCCTGTCTTGCAGGAAATCACACACAGAATGAGCAGTATGGCTGGTGGCATTGTCTTGCTGGAGGGTCATGTCAGGATGAGCCTGCAGGAAGGGTACCACGTGAGGGAGGAGGATGTCTTCCCTCTAACGCAGTGTTGAGATTGCCTGCGATGAGATTGCCTGCAAATGACAACAAGCTCAGTCCAATGATGCTGTGACACACCGCCCCAGACCATGACGGACCCTCCACCTCCAAATTGATCCCGCTCTAGAGTACAGGCCTCGGTGTAATGCTCATTCCTTCAACGATAAGCGCGAATCCGACCATAACCCCTGGTGAGACAAAACCGCGACTTGTCAGAGAAGAGCACTTTTTTGCCAGTCCTGTCTGGTCCAGTGACGGTGGGTTTGTGCCCATAGGCAACGTTGTTGCCGGTGATGTCTGGTGAAGACCTGTCTTACAACAGGCCTACAAGCCCTCAGTCCAGCCTCTCTCAGCCTATTGCAGACAGTCTGAGCACTGATGGGGGTGATTGTGCGTTCCTGGTGTAACTCGGGCAGTTGTTGTTGCCATCCTGTACCTGTCCCTCAGGTGTGATTTTCGGATGTACCAGTCCTGTGCAGGTATTGTTACAAGTGGTCTGACACTGCGAGGACGATCAGCTGTCCGTCTTGTCTCCCTGTAGCGCTGTCTTAGGCATCTTGCAGTACGGACATTTCAATTTATTGCCCTGGCCACATCTGCAGTCCTCATGCCTCCTTGCAGCATGCCCAAGGCACGTTCACACAGATGAGTAGGGACCCTGGGCATCTTTCTTTTGGTGTTTTTCAGAGTCAGTAGAAAGGCCTCTTTAGTGTCCTAAGTTTTCATAACTGTGACCTTAATTGCCTACCGTCTGTAAGCTGTTAGTGTCTTAATGACCGTTCCACAGGTGCATGTTCATTAATTGGTTATGGTTCATTGAACCAGCATGGGAAACAGTGTTTAAACCCTTTACAATGAAGATCTGTGAAGTTATTTGGATTTTGACGAATTATCTTGTAAAGACAGGGTCTTGAAAAAGGGACGTTTCTTTTTTTGGTGAGTTCATCATGAATTTTCAGTCCAAAAATTGCTGTAACAATGGCATATTGCCCCTTTAAGGCTCTGGTCAAAAGTAGTGCACACTAGGGAACAGTAGTGCACACTAGGGAGCATGGGTGCCATTTGGGACACACACTGTTTGAAGCAGTAACAGTGACAGTACATTCTCCATTTTGGTTGAAATAGCATTCTTTATGCTCTACTGCAAATAGCTAGCTATTCAATTAAATACATCTTTATTGTCCCCAACAGACAAGACAGACACACTTACAGGTGGGCCGGGTCTACCAGTTGGTCCACGCACTCCTTTGTAACCCCCTTCCCCCTGAGAGAGAGATGGAGAGGGAGAGAGAGAGATGGAGAGGGAGAGAGATGGAGAGAGAGAGAGATGGAGAGAGAGTTGGAGAGAGAGAGAGAGATGGAGAGAGAGATGGAGAGAGAGAGAGAGAGAGAGATGGAGAGAGAGAGAGAGATGGAGAGAGAGAGATGGAGAGAGAAAGAGAGAGAGATGGAGAGAGAGAGAGAGAGAGAGAGCAGGGAAGAGAAAAGCAAAAGGAAACGTTACAGAAACAAAATGGCAACCCCACAGTTGTCCTCACTGGAGGAAAGTCCAGACGCCATCATTCAGGAAGAAAAAAAATAAACAGCATAAAGCAACGAGGAGGCAAAAACAGGTTACAGAACAGCAATGACGAAAACCTTTCACTGCTAATGCTTATGTCTTATGTCCACTTGAAGTGACACTAAAGCATCCGATTGACAGAGTACAGTAACATTAATAAAGTCTCTCTGTAAACATGTGCATGACGCAAACAGTAGATATTCTTCACTTTACAGTACTGCCTGATATCTGCAGATTTTCGTTGTCTTTCAATGTTACACTAATCCTGTCATTTACTTTGTATTCTGTGTGCAACAACGGATATAAAAACACACAGTAAGAAAACAAACAACTCAATAATAACTGCAGTATGACATTGCGATGGGGTGCGGGTGTATAATGGGATAATGGAATGGGACACGGACACTGGGGGGAGGGAAGGGGGGGGGGGGTGTAGGCCGGGAGAGGGGATGGTTGGGGGGCGCGGGGGACTGTATGACACTCCAGGAGCCAGCCAGCGAGCCAGCTATAGGTGGGGCATAGTATCACCACCACCTTCCACCACCCACCCCCCCACCACGGCTCGGCTCCATGCCAGGATGGAGCAACCTGGCTGGGGGAGAGTGGGTCGGTTACCCAGGCCTCCTCTCTGGAGCCCTGGAGCTCTTGAACGTGTGTTTCTCTCATCACAAACCTTAGGTCCTTTGTCTCCTTTAGGAAAGCCCACAAACTCCACCACTCCATTGACCAAGGGCCTGCCTGGGTCTCCCTGCGGGCCCACATCGCCCTGGGTAACGGTAACCAAGGAAGAGAGAGTTTTTACATGGCAACACGATGGGGGTTGAGGGAGAGGAGGGTTGGAGGGGAGGAGGGAGGGGATTGGTTGGGTGGTGGCAACAGCAGTTGTTTTCAGGTAGATTTGGAGGGATAGGTTGGAGGGTTGGTCTAGAGAGGAGAGGGGGTAGGGGTAGTTGGAGGGACGGACTGTGTGTGTGTGTGTGTGTGACCCTAGGAGGGGTGGTAGTGTAGGGGGTTGGGGGGGTTTCGGGCAAGGTAGAGTTTGGCGGCAGGGGGGGTTGGGGGGTATGAAGGGCCGGTCAGTCACACAGTATACTATCCCTTCCCCTATTACGATACGTTTTTACATCCCACACTATCATTACTGATGTCATCCACAGCTAACAGTACAGTTGCTGATTATTTGCATCCTACTTGCTTTGAAGAGCTTCCCAACCCCCTGTACTTTGTAGTGCTACACCAGAAGCAGAATTACATTAGTTTGGCAAGATGGAGGCAAGTCAACATCGGGTTATCTGTCAACTTCAGGTTGACTGTCATAAAAGAGTAGAGACACGTCAACTTCCACCCTCCATGGTATTTTGTAATACTACTTTCCATAATATATAATCAAGATGCTTTTGTGATTCTGTGTCTTAGACCAGCCTTTCGTCCCCTCTCTTCCCCCCTGCCTCAGTGTCTTCCTCCCCCCTCCTCCCCCCGTCTCTCCTCCCTCTTTCTCACCCCTCCGGCGGGCGGGGACCACTGCTCCTGTCTGTGTTACCTTATCTCCTTTGTAGATAGTGGTAATAGGTGCGCCTACTAGCGGCTCGTCGCCGGGCACGCCTCGGGGTCCGGGCTGACCTGCGTCGCCCTGGTGATCCAGAGGACAACACATGTGAGTCAGTCATTATTAGCCAATCAGATGGGAGGATGAGGAGGTTGGAGGTTGGAAGGTGCGGGAGGAATTTGGAAGTTTGAGAGCAAAGGGGGGTGGTGTGAGGGTTGGAAGATTGAGAGAGAGGGAGAAGATGGAGAGGGAAAAAGAGAGGTGGAGAGATAGAGGAGAGGGAGAGGTGGCAAGAAAGAGAGCCAGAAAGAGAGAGGGCCAGGGAGAGAGAAGGGAAAAGGAGAGGGATGAAGAAGGAGAGGGATGGAGAGGGAGAAATAGGAAAAGAGGGAACGAGAGATAGAAGGAGAACACATTAAACAAAAAGAGAACGATAGGAAAGGTGATAAAATGAAATGAAGATAAAAAGACTGAGGAAAAGAGAACGATAGGAAAGGTGATAAAATGAAATGAAGATAAAAAGACTGAGGAAAAGAGAACGATAGAGAGACTCAAAGTGAGAGAGAGAAGTAGGGGATGAGATGGTGGGATTGCATAAGGTCGTTCCACCAATTCGGTCCCTTTTGAGAAGTGTAACTTGGTATAAAAAAAACATTTCACCAAATAAATAGCACATGTTCACATTTATAAAAAAACGAGTTTTCCCATCTCAAGAGGTTCAATAATAAAAATGACTACAGTAGGTGCCTACACCACAACGACACAGTGGTGAAGAACGACAGCGACTCTTCAACCTCAGGATGCTGAAGACATTTAGCCTGTCCCCAAGGGCCCTCGCAGTGTTCTACAGGAGCACCATCGAAAATATACTGTCTGGGGTATGGCAACTCCACCGCTGAGGACCACAAGGCACTACAGAGGGTGGTACGCTCAGCCGAACACACCATTGGCTGCACACTGCATGCCCTCCAGGACACCTACAACACCAGGTGTCGCAGAAAGATCATCAGGGACCGCAGCAACCCGAGCTGTGGCCTGTTCTCCCCGTTTCCATCACTAAGACAGTACAGGAGCATCATGGCAAAAACTCTAAGACTGGCCAATAGCTTCTACCCCCTGACCATCAGGCTGCTGAATAGCCACCACTAGTCAGCTACCTTCGTCCTGCATTGTTGGAGCTCGGAGCTCAAGAATCTAACTGTACCCTGTAATTACATCTGCAACACTGTACATGTGACTATTAAACCCTCTAATCTAATGTCATTTAAGTGCCAAATAAAGTAACAGGGTTGATTGAAACAGGGTTGGCGATTTCATCTGAAATATGCCACGAATCCCTTTGTGACACAGGGAATGGAAGTTTGATGTGTGGAACAGGGAGGGGCAATTGAATGCAAGTGTCACCATTTTATTTTTTAGCAAGCCTTTATTCATCTTAAAAATCGGATTGATTTAATTATCCATGTGGTCTATACTAAAGGGCACTTTGTTTAATATAACATTTAATATAACAGTATCGGTTCACAATTTCTACTTAAAATATCAAAGGAACGCAAAATGCACCTATTTCGTGGAACAACCGATAAACGAAGAAGGGGAGATAGGATTGGAGGAGTAAGAGAACGTGTATGAGGGAGATTGATAAAGAGAGAATTGAAGAGAAAGAGGAGGGTTGATAAAGAGAGAAAGGGAGAGAGAGCTCTGGCCGACTTTATCTTTCTTCCGATATGTCACTGAGAAGAAAACAATTTAGAGAGCAATTTCCTCAGGCCAAAACAGAAAATATATAATATAGATTTTTTTTAATTAAAGGGATAAATAACTGACTTTACTAAAATGTTTGCTTGTCATCTATCCAAAAGGCTTATCAGTGAATCTAGCTGTTCCTCTTTCAACACGACTTCCAATTAGTAGTTTGTTATTGTTTGTTTGTTTGTTTGTTGTTGTTGGGGGGTTGAACAACAAGATACATGCAGGGAGGATAAGATGGCAAGATGGCGGATTTAGCCATTGATGGATCGGTGGTGAATGTTAGTGGGTCATTCATTCTCACTGGTGGTCAAATGCAACGGATACTGAATACTGAGGCAAAACTCCCATGATGTTCCAGCACCAACATGCCCAAATAAGGTCAAAGGAATATAACGCAGCACAGGAAGCAGGAGCAAGTGATTCCAGCACCAATCACAGACCACGACACGCCCACCCACATGACAGCTCAGAGATCTTATTATATAAAAATATATAAAAAATATATTACAATAAAGTGGATTTTATAGGCTGAATATAATACATAATATAATATAGAATTAGTTGGGAATCTTATAGATACAATATGCTAGATGTTATTGTCTGTTTCTACCAACTAAAAGTAGTCTTAACACAGACGTAATAAAGATGCCATTTAGCAGATGCTTTTATCCAAAGCGACTAATAACTAATGTGCTAAGACTACTTTTAGTAGAGTCCACAAATTATTGACTTTTATGAGGGTGATGAAAAGTTCTAGAATAATCTCTGAGCTGCCATCCAACAGTAAGGAAACATGTTATTTTAGTAATGCCACAGGACAACTGTTCGTTCCTTCAATTACATATTAGATTGTGATCTTTTTCGTTCAGATTTGTTAGAGTTCAGATTTGTTAAGAGTCCAGATTCAGAATGAGAAACAAAATGGCCGCCTCCATAGGGCTCTAGTCGTCCCAGTGGCAGTACTGTCATGCATTTGTAAACACACCAGGGGTAAACTGTAAAATCATTGAAGACAAGATCATATTTGAATAATAGAGATGGAACAAACCAGAGGAGGCTGGTGAAGGGGAGGATGGCTCCTAATAATGACTGAAATGGAGTGAATGGAATGGTATCAAACACGTGGAAACCATGTAATGAAACCGTTCCATTCTTTCCATTCCAGTCATTACAATGAGCCCATCCTCCCATATCTCCACCCAATCGCCACCACTGATACTGGTGATGTATTGAGGTAGATGTGTCAGTGGAAAAAACAGAGAGAAGAGGGGGATGAGGGAGGAGGTCAGGAGAGATGGATGGAGGGACTGTTGGGGCTAAAGGGTAATGCACTGTTGGATGTATGTAAGGTCCAGGGGGGGGGGGGGTGGAGATGGGAGGAGGTTGAATAGAGGGGAAGAGGATGTGTCAAACCATCACCAAGAACGATTACATGGCATGCACACAGGGGTCAAAAAGACATCCTTCATCATGCATTTTAACCATCCTCAACACGCATGCACACATAGCAGGCGCGCACGCACACACACACGCACACGCGCGCACACACACACACACACACACACACACACACACACACACACACACACACACACACACACACACACACACACACACACACACACACACACACACACACACACACACACACACACACACACACAGCTAGAATAACCTAAGCCGGCTGTCTTCAGTTTGATCTAATTTGATCTACAGTGAGTATAAAGTTGCCAGTCTCCCTCCCATTGGGAAAGACATATAGATACAAATGGGCTCTGGTCAAAAGTAGTGCACTATATAAGGAATACGGTGACATTTGGGATGCAGATTATGTCATATTACACTCTATCAACAGTCTAAATAGCTTTAGACTGTTGAGAGTGTAATATGACATAATCTGCATCCCAAATGTCACCGTATTCTTTTTGCATGCCATAAATAGCTTTAGACTGACGTAATAAATCAATTACTTCTCAATATAGCTAAAATCCAATGAGTGATAAGAAGGGGTACAGTAGATATGGTTGGACGGGGTGAGGGGAAGTTCTGGTTGGGTCGGGTGAGCGAATAAGATGCTAAAGACCTAATAAACTGATATGATTAATCGATTACTAATCAATAAAATTGATCATTAACATCTAATAATTAGTTGTGTTGTTTTGTTTTGTTGGTGCGTACCTTGTCTCCTGGCTCCCCCTGAAACCCTAGACTGGGGCTCCCCTGGAAAACAAGAGTGGGTATTGCATTTGGACGCCAACACATCACCCTACACATGACAAGCATTGTAAAATTGTATGGATGTAACTATACTGAACAAAAATGTAAACGCAACATGTAAAGTGTTGGTCACATGTTTCATGAGCGGAAATAAAAGTTCCCCGAGATTTCACATACGCACAAAAAGCTTATTTCTCTCAAATGTGTTTGTTAACATCCCTGTTAGTGAGCATTTCTCCTTTGCCAAGATAATCCATCCACCTGACAGGTGTGGCATATTAAGAAGCTGATTAAACAGCATGATCATTACACAGGTGCAACTTGTGCTGGGGACAATAAAAGGCCACTCTAAAATGTGCAGTTTTGTCACACAACACAATGCCACAGATATCTCAAGTTTTGAAGGAGTGTGCAATTTGCATGCTTACGGCAGGAATGTCCACCAGAGCTGTTGCCAGAGAACATAATATTCATTTCTCTACCATAAGCTGCCCCAACGTTGTTTAAGAGAATTTGGCAGTATGTCCAACAGGCCTCACAACCGCAGACCAAGTGTAACCATGCCAGCCCAGGACCACCACATTAGGCTTCGTCACATGCGGGATCGTCTGAGATCAGCCACCTGGACAGCTGATGAAACTGAGGACTATTTCTGTCTGCAATAAAGCCCTTATGTGGGTATAAACTCATTTTGATTGGCTGGTCATGGCTCCCAAGTAGGTAGGCGTATGCCCTCCTAGGCCCATCCATGGCTGCGCCTCTGCCCAGTCATGTGAAATACATCCATTAGGGCCTAATTTATTTATTTCATTGACCGATTTCCTTATATGAACTGAAAATTCCTCATATGAACTCGTTGAAATTGTTGCATGTCACGTTTATATTTTTGTTCAATATACAGTACCAGTCAAAAGTTTGGACACATCTACTCATTCAAGGGTTTTTCTTTATTTTTACTATTTTCTACATTGTAGAATAATAGTGAATACATAAAAACTTTGAAGTAACACATATGGAATCATGTAGTCATGCAAGTCCATATTATGGCAAGAACAGCTCATATAAGCAAAGAGAAATGAAAGTCCATCATTACTTTAAGAAGGTCAGAAAGTCAGTCAATGCAGAACATTTCAATAACTTTGAAACGTTCTTCAAGTGCAGTCGCAAAAACCATCAAGTGCTGATGAAACTGGCTCTCATGAGGACCGCCACAGGAAAGGAAGACACAGAGTTGCATCTGCTACAGAGGATAAGTTCATTAGAGTTACCAGCCTCCGAAATTGCAGCCCAAATAAATGCTTCACAGAGTTCAAGTAACAGACACATCTCAACATCAACTGTTCAGAGGAGACAGCGTGAATCCGACCTTCATGGTCGAATTGCTGCAAAGAAACCACTACTAAAGGACACCAATGATAAGAAGAGACTTGCTTGGGCCAAGAAACACGAGCAATGGATATTAGACCTGTGGGAATCTGTCCTTTTTGGTCTGAGTCCAAATTTGAGATTTTTGGTTCCAACCACCGTGTCTTTGTGAGACACAGAGTAGGATGATCTCCGCATGTGTGGTTACCACCGTGAAGCATGGAGGAGGAGGTGTGATGGCGCTTTGCTGGTCACACTTTCTGTGATTTATTTAGAATTCAAGGCCCACTTAACAAACATGGCTACCACAGCATTCTGCAGCGATACACCATCCCATCTGGTTTGAGCTTAGAGGGACTATCATTTGTTTTTCAACAGGACAATGACTAAACACACCTCCAGGCTGTGTAAGGGCTATTTGACCAAGGAGAGTGATGAGTGCTGCATCACATGACCTGGCCTCCACAATCACCTGACCTCAACCCACTTGAGATGCTTTGGGATGAGTTTCACCGCAGAGTGGAGGAAAAGCAGCCAACAAGTGCTCAGCATATGTGGGAACTCCTTCAAGACTGTTGGAAAAGCATTCCAGGTGAAGCTGGTTGAAAGAATGCCAAGAGTGTGCAAAGCTTTCATCAAAGCTGTCATCAAGGGGGGCAACTTTTAAGAATCTAAAATATGCAATATATTTTGTTTAACACTTTTTTGGTTACTACATGATTCCTTATTTAATAGTTTTGATCTCTTCACTATTATTCTACAATGTAGAAAATAGTCAAAATAAAGAAAAACCCTTAAATGAGTAGATGTGTCCAAACTTTTGACTGGTTCTGCAATATAACAGTCATTATAACAGTCTCCATATAAGTCACCAGTAACAAAAGTCCCCAGTATGGACTGAGTATGCATAGCATTTGTATGCATAGCATTTGTATTCTAATAACTTAGAATGAACAACAGACAATCTCCATTATGACAAAAGCAACATGAAGTACACAGTTTTTAGTTATTTAGTACACACACTCCCCCCTATCGGGTTGGTGGTGTCATTACACTGTCTCCACCATAGAGATCCTTATTAGTTTCTATGGAGCAGACAGGCTGTCTCTGAGGTCAGTACGGTGTCCATATTAGGACAGCCTCAGTCTGAGCAAGACTTTCAGGTCATGTGTCTAAGTGTTGCAGTGGTGTAAAGTACTTAAGTAAACTCTTAGTACTACTTAAGTCGGTTTTTGGGGTATATGTACTTTACTTTTTATATTTTTGAGCACTTTAACTTTTCCACTACATTCCTGAAGAAAATGATGTACTTTTTACTCAATACATTTTCCCTGACACCTAAAAGTACTTGTTACATTTCTAATGCTCATCGGGACAGCAACATGGTCCAATTCACACACACTGACAGAATCACTAAACACAAAAGTGTTGGAGAATGCACCTGGCTATATATATATCAACAAGTAAAAACAAGACAATCGGGCAGTTTTGTTTGCTTATTATAAGGAATGCGAAATTATTTATACTGGTTTTTGATACTTACGTATATTTAAAACCAAATACCTTCAGACTTTTACTCAAGTAGTACTGTATTCTGCTGAGTGACTTTTACTTGAGTAAAAAGTATGACAATTGGGTACTTTTTCCACCACTGTAGTGTTGTCCAGTACTTACTACAGGGCCAGGGGCATCATGTTAGCAGAGCAGGAAAACTCCAGGCCTATAACTACTGAAGGGTCAGGAGTTTTCCCCTATCTAGTGTTGTCCAGTACTTACTACAGGGCCAGGGGCATCATGTTAGCAGAGCAGGAAAACTCCAGGCCTATAACTACTGAAGGGTCAGGAGTTTTCCCCTATCTAGTGTTGTCCAGTACTTACTACAGGGCTAGGGGCATCATGTTAGCAGAGCAGGAAAACTCCAGGCCTATAACTACTGAAGGGTCAGGAGTTTTCCCCTATCTAGTGTTGTCCAGTACTTACTACAGGGTCAGGGGCATCATGTTAGCAGAGCAGGAAAACTCCAGGCCTATAACTACTGAAGGGTCAGGAGTTTTCCCCTATCTAGTGTTGTCCAGTACTTACTACAGGGCCAGGGGCATCATGTTAGCAGAGCAGGAAAACTCCAGGCCTATAACTACTGAAGGGTCAGGAGTTTCCCCTATCTAGTGTTGTCCAGTACTTACTACAGGGCCAGGGGCATCATGATAGCAGAGCAGGAAAACTCCAGGCCTATAACTACTGAAGGGTCAGGAGTTTTCCCCTATCTAGTGTTGTCCAGTACTTACTACAGGGCCAGGGGGACCGGGGGGGCCTGGAGCACCCTGGAGAAAAACAACACAACACAGACAGGAAGTCAGTCGGAGAGAAGACCGATCTATTAGATCTATTAGATTCTATTGTAAAATAGACAGTCATCAAGAGACAATAAGAGAGGTATATTCCCCCAAGTCACTGGCTTTAGTCTTATTAACCAATGTGTAGATTAAACATGACAAACACTCTGTGTAACGCAAAGGTTGTCATGACACTGTTTGGGATAACATAGTTTCTGTAATATACTGAACGCATACAGTATATTAATGGTATATTGTATCTAGATCAACACAGACAGGTGTGTGTGTGTGTGTGTGTGTGTGTGTGTGTGTGTGTGTGTGTGTGTGTGTGCATGTGTGTGTGCGTGTGTGTGCATGTGTGTGTGTGTATGTACCAGGAATCCATCAGGACCTCGAGGGCCGAAGTCACCGGGACCTCCGTCTGGACCTCTAGGACCCTACGGAGAGAAACATAACGCAGAAAAGCGGGTCAGGAACACAGAACACATACAACCCGGTCAGGAACACACCAAGTTATCGAATACACTACATATGCAGAAAGAAATCCAGTATATTGATGTATAGTAATGAGATGTCTTACAGGTACACCATCCGGTCCAGGAACTCCCTGTAAGGACACAAGATAAACTGTGAGCTAAACAACTGGCCCCAGTTCATTATAAACATAGACTTGGGGGAAAGAGGGATGTAGGGAGGAAGGAAGGAGAGTCCGTTTCAGGTCAGACTGACCTCAATGGATGAGATTATAGCAACAACATCATCTCCCTTTCTCTAAACAATCTCCAGGATAGGAAAGATGAGGTAGGGAAGGAGGGAGAGGAAGGAATGTCAAACTTCTCCTGATAATATCCTTATGTGTGTGTGTGTGTGTTACCCCACTGAGTCCAACGTATACAGGCTCTCCCTTCTGTCCTTTAGGACCAGTGGGACCCTGATGGAGAGCGAGAGAGAGAGAGAGAGAGAGAGAGAGAGAGAGAGAGAGAGAGAGAGAGAGAGAGAGAGAGAGAGAGAGAGAGAGAGAGAGAGAGAGAGAGAGAGAGAGAGAGAGAGAGAGAGAGAGAGAGAGAGAGAGAGAGAGAGAGAGAGAGAGAGGGAGGGAGAGAGAGAGAGAGAGAGAGAGAGAGAGAGCGAGAGAGAAAGAGAGAAAGAAAGAGATCATAGCACATTAAAGCTTGTAACTCTCCGGCTGCCAGCTCACTCCATGCAGACCCCCACCACCACCACCAGTCAGCTCAGGGATTCAAACCAGCAACGATTTGGTTACCGGCCCAGCGTTCTAACCACCAGCTGTTACTAGATGACTCTCGTTACAGTCATGTAGTACTGATGTAAATGAAGGTTGTTGCCCACAGCGAATCCAGTCTGGTTCAACACACACTACACTAGATAATTTCGTCTTACAGTGCAAAGATACTCTACGACAATGATAATAAGAACAATGATAATATATGCCATTTACAGTGCCTTTCAGAAGTGTTTCATACCCCTTGACTTATTTCACATTTTGCTGTGTTACAGCCTGATTTCAATATGGATGAAATATATATATATATATTTTATCTCACCCAGAGAACACCCCCAAAGGACAAAGTGAAAACATGTGTTTAGAAATGTTTGCAAATGTATTGAAAATGAAATACAGAAATACCTAATTTACATAAGTATGCATACCCCTGAGTGAAAAAATGTTATTATCGCCTTTGGCAGCGAATGCAGAGGTGAGTCTTTCTGGGTCAGCCTGTAAGAGCTTTGCACACCTGGATTGTACAACTATTGCACAATAAAAAAAAAAATGTTTATCCTTCAAGCTCTGTCAAGTTGGTTGTTGATCATTGCTAGACAGCCATTTTCAAGCCAATTTAAGTCTAAACTCCAACTAGGCCACTCAGGAACATTCAATGTCGTCTAAGGTAAGCAACTCCAGTGTATGTTTGGCCTTGTGTTTTAGGTTAGTGTCCTGCTGAAAGGTGAATTTGTCTACCAGTGTCTGTTGGAAAGCAGACTGAACCAGGTCTTCCTCTAAGATTTTGCCTGTGCGCAGCAAAAAAAGATGACAAGCATACCGATGACAAGCATACTTATAACATGATGCAGCCACCACCATGCCTGAAAATATGAAGAGTGGTACTCTGTGATGTGGTGCGTTGGATTTGCCCCAAACATAATGCTTTGTATTCAGGACATGAATTCTTTGTCACGTTTGTTTTGAAGTATTATCTTAGCGCGTTATTGCAAACAGGAAGCATGTTTTGGAATATTTGTATTCTGTACAGGCTTCCTTCTTTTCACTCTGTCATTTAGGTTAGTATTGTGGAGTAACTAAAATGTTGTTGATCCATCCTCAGTTGTCTCCTATCACAGCCTTTAAACTCTGTAACTGTTTTAAAGACACCGTTGGCCTCACGGTGAAATCACTGAGCTATTTTTTCCCTCCCCGGCAACTGAGTTAGGAAGGACGCCTGTATCTTTGTAGTGACTGGGTGTATTCATACACCATCCGAAGTGTAATTAATAATTTCACCATGCTCAAAGGGATATTCAATCTCTGCTTTTTTTTCTTTCTTACCCATCTACCAATAGGTTCCCTTCTTTGCGAGGTATTGGAAAACCTTCCTGGTCATTGTGGTTGAATCTGTGTTTGAAATTCACTGCTCAACTGAGGGACCTAACAGATCATTGTATGTGCGGAGTACAGAGATGAGGTATTCATTAAAAAAAAAATATTAAACACTATTATTGCACACAGAGTCCATGCAACTTATTAAGTGACTTGTTAAGCAAAGTTTTACTGCTGAACTTTATAGGCTTGCCACAACAAAGGGGTTCAATACTTATTGACTCAAGACATTTCAGCTTTTCATTTTTAATTCATTTGTAAAAATGTCTAAAAACATAATTCCACTGACATTATGGGGTATTGTGTGTAGGCCAGTGATACCAAATCTCAACGTAATCTATTATAAATTCAGACTATAATACAATAAAATGTGGAAAAAGTCAAGGGGTGAGAATAGTTTCTGAAGGCACTGTAGCAGGCACTTTTATCCAAAGCGACTTAGTGCATACATTTTACGTACGGGTGGTGCAGAGAATCAATCCCACTCTCCTGGCATTGCAAAAGCCCTGCTCGACCAACTGAGCTACAGAGGACAACCCTACAGCTACAGACGATAATAGTACAGTAGCTAGTAGACAGTTCAGATAATAGATGTTACTCACAGAGAGTCCTGGAGCTCCAGGTATTCCACTGTTTAGAGTTCTGGGACCTGGTTCTCCCTGGGTACCGTTGCACCCGTCTGCTCCCGGTAGACCCCTGCCACCGTCCGCACCTGGGTGACCCTAGAGAGAAAGATAGGGTTAGGGTGTGTGTGAGTGTGTGTGTGCGTGCGTGCGTGCGTGCGTGCGTGTGCTACAATACTCACTGGGACTCCGTCGGTTCCTGGGAACCCCGGTACGCCCATAGGCCCCTTTTCTCCTTTCAGCCCAGAGGGGCCCCCGAGTCCGACGTGACCCTTTTCTCCTTTGGGCCCTGAAGGCCCTTGGTCACCTGGGAAGCCCTCTGGTCCACTGGGTCCTACTGGCCCCAAGGCCCCTGGACGCCCCTGGAGAGACACAGAGGGGAAATACATGGTGAGAAGGGACCTAAGCTTGGAGTGTCCTATATCCTCAAAAGAGGACTCCTCTTCTGGAGGGAGAAAGAAGAGGAGATGGTGAAAGAGGGGATGTTAACTTCCATGACCAAATACATGACATCATAGGAAGTCCTTGAAATAAAGGGAAGCAGAGGTGACCTTTGGGGAGGAGGAGGAGAGGTGAGAGGGAGTTTAAACGTGAGGGAACATTCAACGACAAATTGCAGGATGTCCATCTTGTTTTAGTTTTATCTCTCTGTGTGTGTGTGTGTGTGTGTTCGTGCCTGTGTTTGTGTGATGCAAGGTTATTATAGTTCTGTGTTTTTATATTAGTTTTACTTATATTTTCCCCCGTTAGCTAGTGATAACTAGTAATTGTGATCAAAGATGATCTATATACTGACAAGATACTGGACTGACCGCACTAATAATGAGAATAAATGTCTGCAAAGGCGGTGAGGACGCGGGATAAGGCACAGACATTCTAGCCAATGAGAGGGCAGATACACGTGTGAACAACAGGCACAACTCTTTCTCAAAGTTGCAGGAATGCCACGTGCAGCCACTTATATCAGTACATTCATAAGGACCTACACCTTATTTTATCAAATAAGCCTGAAGTAGCAAATGAGCAAATACTGTACATTTTATTTTTTTACCAACTTTGACATTCTCTCATTGACCTCCATACAAAAAATACCCACTTCTCGCTGTATTTTTTGCGCGGGCAGATTTTGGGAAGAGTCAAGCCTCTCGCTTGTCCTCTTCCTCTCTGTAGTGATTCACAAGCGAGGCCTATTTGAAACATAGCTACCTCCTGGCCACATTTACCCACCAGCTTCAGTAGCTTGAATACCTCCCAAAAAGCTTGAAAACGCCATTGAAACCCCATTCGAGTTTTGACCAGGTAAAAAAATTAAACTGAACATAATTCATGATGGTTTTTATTTGAATATAGCTTGTTTTCAAGTCAAATATAATAGTTTCAGTATAGTTTTAGTTTTTCCAACAGGTGTGTTAATTAATAAAATAATGAACACACCTGTTTGAAAAACTAAAACTATACTGAAACTCTTATCAGTTTACTAAGCTGTTTTTTCATGATTAGTGTTAGTTTTAGTTTCAGTTTTCGTGTTACTACAATAACCTTGGTGTGATGGCACATTTTGACGAGGAAGAAAGTTTCTACGAAACCCCTGAGTATATAGACGTAGCTAGATGTGGTGGTGATTGTGCTATAGGTCTTTAATCTATAGCAATGAAGAGACTCCACTGTGGGCATGCTGAGGCTTGTGGCTATAACGGGGGTATCCGATTCAAATGGTGATATTCTGGCCCTGAGAAAGAGAGACTACACAGTATGTGTGTTTGGAAGTGTATATTTGCCTAAACTGATATTTTCCCTACAAATGTGTGCAAGACAGACAGGGCTACAACAGATCTAAACGTTCATTACCCAACCTTCACCACAGGGTGGTGACAGAGAGCAGTTATTGCCCTCCCCAAGTAATGACAGTTAAAAGCAGCGAAGCCAATGGTAGTAATAATCTGAGGTGGATGGATTAGGAGAGGGTTAAACTGACACCCTGACATGTGATCGTCATAGTCCTAGTTTACACCAGCTGTATAAGAGGGCAGGGAGCACTTTGGTGTAGGGGAGAGGGTGAGTAGAAGTGTGGATGAGGGGCAGGGAGCACATTCGGTTGGGGGAGAAGGTGAGGAGAGAAGGGGGTGAGGGGGAGAGGGGTTCTTAAGACGAGTCAGGAGAGCGGCTGAGCTTTTAGTGAATTCCTCGACTGGGATGAAAAAACACGTGATGGACACACTCAGACAGCAAATTCAGAGTTCACACACCCCTCCATTAGTGGAAGGCAGAGTCAGTTTACAAACACAGAGGGGTAATTTCTGCACCACACCACCTGGTCCTATAGATATATAACATCTGCCTCCAGACACAACCCTATCAACCTGGCCAGGACCAGAGCTAACCAGAAGAATGCCCCTAACCACAGATCTAGGATCAGATTACTCTACCTCTTGACCCTAACCCTGACATATATGGAGATACAAATCTGACTCTGTATCAGTGGTTAGACTCGAATTAAGTCACAAACTCCCACTGGTGCTGATACCAATGGCTAATGCTAGCCCTGCTGCTTACAATGAGAGTAGAATGAACTTGCCATAGACACTGATCCAAGGTCTGTTAGGGTGTTTCACCTCTAATGGTTAAGGTTTCTGGGAAGGTAAGTTGATCCTAGATCTGTGCCTTAGGGTGACTTCTCTATCCCTAACCATCTACATAGGTCTTAATGACAGGGAGAGGTTAGGTGTAGGCAGTGATCTGCTTAAAGGCCTCACACCTGGTTCTAAACATACAAGTATGTAGCAGTTGGTCCAATGATGTATATAAACACTGGATTGCTGACGCTATGTCTTGGCCGACTGGTCGGCCATATTGGCATTCCTCAGTAGGGAGCAGTCCTTCATAGGAGTGAATAGAATTCTACAGTATTTAAATTAAATATTTCAAGGACAAAAAAGTACTTTAAGGAATTTCTAAAAATATTTGTTATTTGTATGTTTAACTCACATTCTTTAATTTACAAGTATGCATTAAGCTGTCTGTAATATAATAAACGTGGCAAAAACGAATGTACATTAATAAATGCAGTTATATAGCTTCCCATTTTTTTTTTTTTTACAATGGCATGGGCATGGCGGCTTCAACACAGCACCCCCTATCAGTCATCTAGTGTATATATAAATCGTTGGGGTAGACAAGTCGGCCACTTTCTCTCACCCCTTTCTCTCCCTCTCTCTGTCTGCCTGCCTGCCTGATTGTTTCCCTTCCCTCGCTCTCCCTCCAAGGCCAAATAGAACACATTTTTACTCTGTGATAGATAAGAGGTCACTGTAAAGGTGTTTGTAAGGTATGACACTTTGATAACTACTGTGACATAACTCTCGCAGTCTTCCTCCGTGTCTCAACGAATGTCTAGCAAACACCTTTACGGAGACCTCTTACCTAAGACAGAGACAGAGTTGACCCTATTAGGCCGTTACAGTAGCTCTCTAAAGAGGGTACAGGAAGCATCCATCTGCTATATGGATTAAAACGAGCTCTTTTTTATATTTGTTTACAGAAAAAATATCACACAATGTTATTCTGTGATCCCAGTGAAAGTATGTCCACAGTGAAAGCAATAAGAGGTGGAGGGGGCAATAGGAGGTGGAGGGGGCAATAAGAGGTGGAGGGGGCAATAAGAGGTGGAGGGGGCAATAAGAGGTGGAGGGGGCAATAAGAGGTGGAGGGGGCAATAAGAGGTGGAGGGGGCAATAGGAGGTGGAGGGGGCAATAGGAGGTGGAGGGGGCAATAAGAGGTGGAGGGGGCAATAAGAGGTGGAGGGGGCAATAAGAGGTGGAGGGGGCAATAAGAGGTGGAGGGGGCAATAGGAGATGGAGGGGGCAATAGGAGGTGGAGGGGGCAATAGGAGGTGGAGGGGGCAATAGGAGGTGGAGGGGGCAATAGGAGGTGGAGGGGGCAATAAGAGGTGGAGGGGGCAATAGGAGGTGGAGGGGGCAATAGGAGATGGAGGGGGCAATAGGAGGTGGAGGGGGCAATAGGAGGTGGAGGGGGCAATAGGAGGTGGAGGGGGCAATAGGAGGTGGAGGGGGCAATAGGAGGTGGAGGGGGCAATAAGAGGTGGAGGGGGCAATAGGAGGTGGAGGGGGCAATAGGAGGTGGAGGGGTCAATAGGAGGTGGAGGGGTCAATAGGAGGTGGAGGGGGCAATAGGAGGTGGAGGGGGCAATAGGAGGTGGAGGGGGCAATAAGAGGTGGAGGGGGAAATAGGAGGTGGAGGGGGCAATAGGAGGTGGAGGGGGCAATAGGAGGTGGAGGGGGCAATAGGAGGTGGAGGGGGCAATAAGAGGTGGAGGGGGAAATAGGAGGTGGAGGGGGCAATAGGAGGTGGAGGGGTCAATAGGAGGTGGAGGGGGCAATAGGAGGTGGAGGGGGCAATAGGAGGTGGAGGGGTCAATAAGAGGTGGAGGGGGCAATAGGAGGTGGAGGGGTCAATAGGAGGTGGAGGGGGCAATAGGAGGTGGAGGGGGCAATAGGAGGTGGAGGGGGCAATAGGAGGTGGAGGGGGAACGTCTAAGGTTTCTTTTGGACTGTGCAGACCTGGCCGGCAAAATAAGAGAAAAAGAACATCGTTCCCAGTAAACAAAATGACCTTGAAAAGATGTCATCAGGAGCATTTTAGGTGCTGAATAAAAAAAAAAAAGTGTAGACACGTATTTTCCAGTATGGCCACATTTCAACATACGTTCTCAATGAAGTGAGCATTATATCACAATAATCATTGTTCAACCCTCTTAATATAGGAAAGAGGAGCCAACTGAAGAGTGCAACAGAATGTGCATTATTGCTCCCCATCTGTCACATGCACTTATGTTATAGTGAAGTGCAGTTTGCAAACACCTCTTTCAACTGACTTGAGAGTCATAAATCGTTTTTAGGAGTGACTCGTTCATTTTAGTAGTTCATTTGACCTGCTAGTGCTGGCCGCAATGAGTCCTACAGCAGGATTGATACACGCTCCTCCGGCTCAGCAGCTCCAAAGACCTGCTCCGACCCCGGACTGTTTGTCATATGCATCGGTCGCCGGTAGGGGATCCTGCTTGCTCTGGGCATTACTGACACAAATGAACAAAATGAGTCGAAAGATATGTTATTTTTCCTAAACGTGTCGAAACGATCTGAGTCAGTAAAAAGAGCGGAATTTCCCATCACTATCACCCGTATGTTAGCTTTTTCAACAGACCACTTAAATTACATTAAATCAAATGTACTGGTCACATACACATATGCATTTATTTTTATTTTTTTTATTTCACCTTTATTTAACCAGGTAGGCTAGTTGAGAACAAGTTCTCATTTGCAACTGCGACCTGGCCAAGATAAGGCATAGCAGTGTGAACAGACAACACAGAGTTACACATGGAGTAAACAATTAACAAGTCAATAACACAGTAGAAAAAAGGGGAGTCTATATATACATTGTGTGCAAAAGGCATGAGAAGGTAGGCAAATAATTACAATTATGCAGATTAACACTGGAGTGATAAATGATCAGATGGTTATGTACAGGTAGAGATATTGGTGTGCAAAAGAGCAGAAAAATAAATAAATAAAAACAGTATGGGGATGAGGTAGGTGAAAATGGGTGGGCTATTTACCAATAGACTATGTACAGCTGCAGCGATCGGTTAGCTGCTCAGATAGCAGATGTTTGAAGTTGGTGAGGGAGATAAAAGTCTCCAACTTCAGCGATTTTTGCAATTCGTTCCAGTCACAGGCAGCAGAGAACTGGAACGAAAGGCGGCCAAATGAGGTGTTGGCTTTAGGGATGATCAGTGAGATACACCTGCTGGAGCGCGTGCTACACTCAATTAGTATTTGGTAGCATTGCCTTTAAATTGTTTAACGTGGGTCAAACGTTTCGGGAAGCCTTCCACAAGCTTCCCACAATAAGTTGGGTTAGTTTCGGCCCATTCCTCCTGATGTAACAGAGTCAGGTTTGTAGGCCTTGTTGCTTGCACACACTATTTCAGTTCTGCCCACACATTTTCTATGGGACTGAAGTCAGGGCCTTGTGATGGCCCCTCCAATAGCTTGACTTTGTTGCCATCGTAACCAGTGAACTGAGATAAGGCGGAGCTTTACCTAGCATGGACTTGTAGATGACCTGGAGCCAGTGGGTCTGGCGACGAATATGTAGCGAGGGCCAGCCGACTAGAGCATACAAGTCGCAGTGGTGGGTGGTATAAGGTGCTTTAGTGACAAAACGGATGGCACTGTGATAAACTGCATCAAGTTTGCTGAGTAGAGCGTTGGAAGCAATTTTGTAGATGACATCGCCGAAGTCGAGGATCGGTAGGATAGTCAGTTTTACTAGGGTAAGTTTGGCGGCGTGAGTGAAGGAGGCTTTGTTGCGGAATAGAAAGTCGACTCTTGATTTGATTTTCGATTGGAGATGTTTGATATGGGTCTGGAAGGAGAGTTTAGAGTCTAGCCAGACACCTAGGTACTTATAGATGTCCACATATTCAAGGTCGGAACCATCCAGGGTGGTGATGCTGGTCAGGCGTGCGGGTGCAGGCAGCGAACGGTTGAAAAGCATGCATTTGGTTTTACTAGCGTTTAAGAGCAGTTGGAGGCCACGGAAGGAGTGCTGTATGGCATTGAAGCTCGTTTGGAGGTTAGATAGCACAGTGTCCAAGGACGGGCCGGAAGTATATAGAATGGTGTCGTCTGCGTAGAGGTGGATCAGGGAATCGCCCGCAGCATGAGAAACATCATTGATATATACAGAGAAAAGAGTCGGCCCGAGAATTGAACCCTGTGGCACCCCCATAGAGACTGCCAGAGGACCGGACAGCATGCCCTCCGATTTGACACACTGAACTCTGTCTGCAAAGTAATTGGTGAACCAGGCAAGGCAGTCATCCAATTTAGCAGATCTTATTACGGGTGTAGCGAAATGCTTGTGTTCCTAGCTCCAACAGTGCAGTAATATCTAACAATTCACAACAAAACACAAATCTAAAAGTAAAATAATGTAATTAAGAAATATTTAAGTATTAGGATGAGCAATGTCGGAGTGACATTGACTAAAATGCAATAAAATAGAATACAGCATATACATATGAAATGAGTAAAGCAGTATGTAAACATTATTAAAGTGACTAGTGATTCCATGTCTACGTACAGTTGAAGTCGGGAGTTTACATACACCTTAGCCAAATACATTTAAACTCAGTTTTTCACAATTCCTGACATTTAATCCTAGTAAAAATTCCCTGTCTTAGGTCAGTCACCACTTTATATTAAGAATGTAAAATGTCAGAAAAATAGTAGAGAGTGATTTATTTCAGCTTTTATTTCTTTCATCACATTCCCAGTGGGTCAGAAGTTTACATACACTCAATTAGTATTTGGTAGCATTGCCTTTAAATTGTTTAACGTGGGTCAAACGTTTCGGGAAGCCTTCCACAAGCTTCCCACAATAAGTTGGGTTAGTTTCGGCCCATTCCTCCTGATGTAACAGAGTCAGGTTTGTAGGCCTCGTTGCTTGCACACACTATTTCAGTTCTGCCCACACATTTTCTATGGGACTGAAGTCAGGGCCTTGTGATGGCCCCTCCAATAGCTTGACTTTGTTGTCCTTAAGCCATTTTGCCACAACTTTGGAAGTATGCTTGGGGTTATTGTCCTTTTGGAAGACCCATTTGCGACCAAGCTTTAATTTCCTGACTGATGTCTTGAGATGTTGCTTCAACATATCCACATAATTTTTCATCCTCATGATGCCATCTATTTTGTGCACTAGTCCCTCCTGCAGAAAAGCACCCCCACAACATGACGCTGCCACCCCCGTGCTTCACGATTCGGAGGGTGTTCTTCGGCTTCTCCCCCTTTTTCCTCCAAACATAACGATGGCTTAACAGTTTTATTTTTGTTTGATCAGATCAGAGGAAATGTATCCAAAAAGTACGATATTTGTCCCCATGTGCAGTTGAAAAAAGTAGTCTGGCTTTTATGGCGGTTTTGGAGCAGTGGCTTCTTCCTTTCTGAGCGGCCTTTCAGGTTACGTCGATATAGGACTTGTTTTACTGTGGATATAGATACTTTGTACCTGTTTCCTCCAGCATCTTCACAAGGTCCTTTGCTGTTGTACTGGGATTGATTTGCACTTTTCGCACCAAAGTACGTTTATCTCTAGGAGACAGAACGTGTCTCCTTCCTGAGCGGTATGACGGCTGCGCGGTCCCATGGTGTTTATACTTGCGTACTATTGTTTGTACAGATGAACGTGGTACCTTCAGGCATTTGGAAATTGCTCCCAAGGATGAAACAGACTTGTGGAGGTCTACAATTTTTGTTCTGAGGTCTTGGCGGATTTCTTTAGATTTTCTCATGATGTCAAGCAAAGAGGCACTGAGTTGGAAGGTAGGCCTTGAAATACATCCACAGGTACACCTCCAATTGATTCAAATTATGTCAATTAGCCTATCAGAAGCTTCTAAAGCCATGACATCATTTTCTGGAATGTTCCAAGCTGTTTAAAGGCACAGTCAACTTAGTGTATGTAAACGTCTGACCCACTGGAATTGTGATACAGTGAATTATAAGTGAAATAATCTGTCTATAAACAATTGTTGGAAAAATTACTTGTGTCATGCACAAAGTAGATGTCCTAACCGACTTGCCAAAACTATAGTTTGTTAACAAGAAATTTGTGGAGTGGTTGAAAAATGAGTTTTAATGGCTCCAACCTAAGTTTATGTAAACTTCCGACTTATGTAAACTTCCAGCCTCTAAGGTGCAGGGTCGAGTAACCGGGTGGTAGCCATTTAGTGATGGCCATTTAACAGTATGAAGGCCTTGAGATAGAAGCTGTTTTTTAGTCTCTCATTCCCACCTCTGATGCACCTGTACCGACCTCGCCTTCTGGATGATAGGGGGGTGAAAAGGCTGTGGCTTGGGTGGTTGATGTCCTTGATGATCTTTTTGGCCTTCCTGTGACATTGGGTACTGTAGTTGTCCTGGAGGGCAGGCAGTGTGCCCCCGGTGATGTGTTGGGCAGACCGCAACACCCTCTGGAGAGCCCTGCCATTGCGGGAGTTGCAGTTGCTGTACCAGGCGGTGATACAGACTGACAGGATGGCCAAGCCAAATTTCTTCAGCCTCCTGAGGTTGAAGAGGCACTGTGGATGTGGATAGGGGGTGCTCCTTCGTTTTGTTGACGTTGAGAGAGAGGTTATTTTCCTGGCATCTCTCCGCCAGGGCCCTCACCTCCTCCCTCTAGGCTGTCTCGTCATTGTTGGTAATCAGGCATACAATTGATGATTGAGTTGGAGGCGTGTGTGGCCACACAGTTATGGGTGAACAGGGAGTATAGGAGGGGGCTGAGTATGCACCCTTGTGGGGCCCCTGTGTTGAGGATAAGTGAAGTGGAGGTGTTGTCTCCTACCTTCACCACCTGGGGGCAGCCCGTCAGGAAGTCCAGGACCCAGATGCACAGAGCGGGGTTCAGACCCAGGGCCCAGAGCTAGATGATGAGCTTGGAGGCTGTGCATATAGTCAATAACAGCATTCTTACATAGGTATTGACGATTGACGATTGCATCGTCTGTGGATCTATTGGGGCAGTAAGCGAATTGAAGTGGGTCTAGGGTGTCAGGTAAGGTAGAGGTGATGTGATCCTTAACTAGCCTCTCAAAGAACTTCATGATGACAGAAGTGAGTGCTACTGGGAGATAGTCAAGGGGGTCTCGAGTGGCGCAGCGGTGTAAGGCACGGCATCTCTGTGCTAGAGGCATCACTACAGACCCTGGTTCGATTCCAGGCCGTATCACAACCCGTGATTGGGAATCCCATAGGGCGGTGCACAATTGGCCCAGCGTTGTCCGGGTTAGGGTTTCGCCGGGGTAGGCCGTCATTGTAAATAAGAATTTGTTCTTAACTTACTTTCCGAGTTAAATAAATTTAAAAAACAGTAATTTAGTTCAGTTACCTTTGCTTTCTTAGGTACTGGAACAATGTTAGACATTTTGAACTAAGTTGAGACAGCAGACTGGGATAGGGAGAGATTGACTATGTCCATAAACACTCCAGCCAGCTGGTCTGTGCATGCTCTGAGGATGCGGCTAGGGATGCCGTCTGGGCCGGCAGCCTTGCGAGGGTTAACACACTGAAATGTCTTACTCACGTCGGACACGGAGAACGAGAACCCACAGTCCTTGGGAGCGGGCCACGTCAATGGCACTGTGTTATCCTCGAAGCGGCTGCAATATCCTGTTTAGCTTGTCTGGGAGCAAGACGACGGTGTCCGCGTGGCTGGTTTTCCCATTGTAATCATAGATTGTCTGTAGACCTGCGTTTGACCCGTTGAATTGTGACTCCACTTTGTCTCTGTACTGACGTTTTGCCTGTTTGTTTGCTTTACGGAGGGAATAACTACACTGTTTGTACTTTGAAGGGTTACCACATTCAACCCACTAAGACGTTACCGACGGCAACGTCTTTTGGACATCTTTATTTGGTCCTGACCGAAAGTCTTTGTTTGGTCATTTTTTGGTGCAGTCCTTGATTTAAACGGCTATGTTGGTTCAGATTTTTTTGGTCCAGTCTGGACCGGCCCTGATGTGGCCAAAACAAAGATATTATGGGTTCAGATTTGGTACATTCCGGACCAGACCAAATCTGAGCCGATCATAGACATCTATATTTCACAAGTTTGGAACGCACAGTGCAGTGCAGTCCAGCACAGCAGACTACAGTGCATTACAATACGGTGCATTACAATACGGTGCATTTGTCACACCCTGACCTTAGAGATCCTTTTTATTCTCTATGTTTGGTTAGGTCAGGGTGTGACTCGGGTGGGAAAGTCTATTTTTTTGTATTTGGCCGTGTGTGGTTCCCAATCAGAGGCATCTGTCTATCGTTGTCTCTGATTGGGGATCACATATAAGTGGTCATTTTCCTTTCGGGTTTTGTGGGATCTTGTTTTCTGTATAGTTTCTTTGCCTTACAGAACTGTGCACTTTCGTTTTTTTGTCGTTGTTATTTTGCTTTTGGTGTCATCAATAAAAAGACAATGCTACCACGCTGCACCTTGGTCCGGTCATTCCACAAACGAGAGCTGTTACAGCATTACAATACAGTGCACGGTACAGTAAAGCGAAGTAGAGTATAGTACAGTAGAGTACAATACAGTAGAGCACAGTAAAGTAAAGAAAAGTAAAGCATAGTGTACTGTACTGTATTGTACTCTACTTTACTTGAATGTACTGTACTCTACTGAATTCAACTTTACTGTACTCGACTTACCTAAACTGTACTGTACTCTGCTGTACGCTACTCTACTGAATTAAACTCTACTATATTGTACTCTACTGAATAGAACTCTACTGTATTGTACTGTACAGTACTGCAGTGGTTCCCAACCTTTTTTGAAACATGGCACACCTTGATGGGATAAAACAATTCTGCGGCACACCTAAAATGTCCTAATTCATTTATTTAGTGGTAATGATCTCCATCTGATCCATATAGATTAAATAGGGTTTATTGAAATCATGCTCACGTCAGGGGAGATAGCGCTTTAGGCTTTTGAGTCCTTCAATACTAAACCTACTTACATAGAAAGGGAGGGATTGATTGACAGTGGAGAGAGAAAGAGAGAGAAAGAGAGAGAAAGAGAGAGAGCGAGAGAGAAAGAGAGAGAACGAGCAAGAGAGAGAGAGAGCGAGCGAGAGAAAGAGAGAGAGAAAGAGAGAAAGAGAGAAAGAAAGAAAGAAAGAAAGAAAGAAAGAAAGAAAGAAAGAAAGAAAGAAAGAAAGAAAGAAAGAAAGAAAAAGAGAGAGAAAGAGAAAACGGAAAACTACATTCACCACTGCATCATGGAATGAAAATCTAGCTGTTTGAAAACTAAGCTGAAATTCCTGTGTGTGTGTGTGTGTGTGTGTGTGTGTGTGTGTGTGTGTGTGTGTGTATACAGAATAGATAGGGATAGTACTGAAGAAATGGTCTCACTACGTCCCTGAAAATAATATCCATACACCGTTTCCCTTAGGTACAGATCTAGGATCAGCTTCCCCTCCCCAAATCCCAACCTTAACCTTTAGAGGGGAAAATACAAAACTGACCCAAGATCAGTGTCTATTGAGGCTAGGTAAAATGCCCCCCCCTCCCCCTCTCTCTCCCTCTTTGAACTTCATCACCCCAGGGATTTTTTCATCCCTCCTTGCTCCTCCTTCCCTCTCCTCCCCCTTTCCTCCTCTCTGCAAATTTCTAACTTTTTGCATACCTTATTGGTCACGAAACATACCCCCAAGGCACTAGTGCTCTGCTGTCTGTGTATAGTACTGAAGAGGCCATGGAAAGAGAATGTATCGGAACAGGAAGGAGGGAAGGGATGATTGACAAATAGTAACTGAGGAATGGCATGTGTGCCGGCATGAAGTGTACCACACACGTACACAAACACAAACATGAATGCTCACACACACTCACACAGATGCAAGTAGCTACTGTGTGTGTGTGTGTGTGTGTATATTAAGGACAGATGGATCACAGCAGATGTCTCACCCTGCCTGCTCAATTATAAGCAATTACACAGAGCCAGAGGGAACAGTGGCCTACATACACAAACACACAATTCTAATCAAACCCAGTACCCACTAGGGTCGACAGCCTGATCCAATGCTAGTCTGCTACTCACCCCCTTACCCTCACCTTTTACCATTATCCCCTTTACAACCCTTACCCAGCATCTTCTCCCCACCCCTCTACCCAATCCTAGCTCCTCTCGTCTTTGTCCATGCCAACCAGCAGAGAGAGCCCTAGTCTGACACCCTTGCCCAACTCTCACCCTCACCCCTTACCCACCATCTTCTCCACACCCCACCCCTCTGCCCATCACTCTCTCCGTCTTTGTCCATGCCAACCTTCCATCCATCCATCCATCCATCTAGAGGCTGCCAACCAGCCACATCACGTTCCAGCAGACTGCCTCTACTGTGACTCCAAATCCCCTCTGCACAATTGACACAATAGAGCCTATTCTTTACCCATAAGCCCTGTGGCTTTACCGCTCCGACCCAGCCTACCTCACTTCCTGTCAGAACCCTGTTTGGACCTGTGCAGAACAGAAAACAGAACCCATGACCAGACAGATTCTCCCCTCGCCAATCCCCCCGGGGTTAGCGTGACCCATTGTCCGTGACCGGCCAGGCCAGGGGGAAGACTTAGGCTGTCGCACCGCGTGCCCAACAGGGGGAAGTGATGGGCGTCGCGCGAGGAAACAGCAAAGAGGGAGGTTTAATCGATTGGGAGGTTTGATAACCTAATTAAAGAGTATGTGTGCGGACACAATCATCGTCACCCTAAATGCTCCCTTAATCACGCCGTGGGCAAAACACAGTGTGCAGACAGTAGGTCAACTTATGTTGGCCACACACACACACACACACACACACACACACACACACACACACACACACACACACACACACACACACACACAGAGAGTAGATCGGAATAGGACTGACTGATAGCATCTCCTCTAGTCATAGACCCTCTCTCAGCTCTTTTAGATTGGAAAAAAAACAGTGACATTGACATGTAAATACATTTTTGCATCTACTTATGCTTTTTTAGATTTATTTAATATTAGTACTTTCAAAAAGTAAACAAAAATGTCAAAACTTGATGTAAATGTATATATTTAGTTCAGGATTCAAATGGACATACATCCATAATTGCATGGCTCACTACATTGAATCACACATAATTTAAAAGGCCATTTCATAGAGAAGGTAATAAACTGGACTTTACTGGGAAGAGATGGTGATTCAGTCTAAATTCATTGTACTTCCCTTTAACCGTCATTTCCCGAAAGTCACTCTTTCCACACGTCAACTCATTTTTCTCAGCTTCAGAAGCAGGTCATTTTTGTTCAGGTCATTTTTTATATTTTGTCAAGTTTGGATTCTATGTAATGTTTGATGCGCATATTCAATGAGATATCACATCATTTGCATATTTCAATTCAATATTTCCCAAGAAAGTATTGTTGTATTTGTGTCTACATTTACCTGGTAAAAGTTGATTGTGATGTGATTAAGTGGGAAAAAATAGATAGGGTGGGGGGGCCTGGCCTTACTAAGGAAGATTCACTTTAAATTTTATGTCCCAGTATTTTTCCTTTCAAGTTTGAGATGGTCCAGTATGCGAGTATTCCCAGTGGTTTGCCAGCTTAGCTCCCCTGTCCAACTAACTCTTAAAATTGTAATTATTTAATTTTAACATGACACGTTTCACACACTTTCATTACTCATTTGTTTTGCCAGGTGTGTCTGTTTTCTGTTCTCTGGGATATCTGGAGCCTAGTGGTTAGAGCGTAAGGTTGCAAGATCGAGTCCCCAGGTTGACAAGGTAAAAATATGTTGTTCTAACCCTGAACAAGGCAGTTAACCCACTGTTCCTTGGCTGTAAATGAAAATAATAATTTGTTCTTAACTGACTTGCCTAGTTAAATAAAGGATAAAAAAATAATAATAATGTAACCTTGGCAACATGATCAATCTTTGTTGTCGTGTTTTTCTAATCACTCACCCACATTTTCATTCAAGCAATGTTACATATGTATATATGGTTTCTCTGGCAGGGGGCTGAGTGTTTGTGTTGATAATGATGTACTTTGGTACACACTACTAAAGTAACATTTACTACTGAAGGGGAACCCTGGACATAATGCTGTTTGTGTTGTTGATATTCTACCCCGTAAAATAAAATGAACCAATGGCGTATCGTCTTTCATCCAGATGCTTCTCCTCCAACGAAACAGACTTTTATTACCACGTCCACCAATTATAACGGAGTTCCCGATTGTTAGCGGAGCTGTCTGAATGGCATGGTTTAATCTAACAGAAAACGAGAACATTTATGAATGCTTCTCAAATGGCACCCTATTCTCTACATACTGTACTGTTTTTGACCAGGGTCTGTAAGGGCTCTGGTCAAACGTGGTGAACTACGTAGGGAATAGGGTGCCATTTGGGATGCATGTTGAAATGAAGGTAGCGCTGAAATGAAATCCAAACTACGGTAACACAACTAACACAGTTGAGGTCGTTAATGTTAAAGTAGCATACGGATAAAAACGCAGATGTCATGTTGGGAATATTACTTTTTTTTTAAAAACACCTCAATGTATCCCTTAGTCCCTCTAGACCAGGAGAATTCAACTCTTACCCTATGATGTCCGGAGCCTGCTAGGTCTCTGTTCTACCTGACAATTCATTTCACACACCTGGTGTCGCAGGTCTAAATCAGTCCCTGACTAGAGTGGAACAATGCAGTGGAACTAGCTTTCAGGTCCAGAGTTGAGTTGGAGGGCTCTAGATGCTGAAATAACTTACAGATGAAACGTTGACGTCATGTGGACAACTTTATCCTTAAAACACTTTATTAGTTGAATTCATTACTTCTGGCTCTAGACATTTAGGGAAGGCCTTTTTGCTCTGTTATCTTACACTACATAAAATCCCTTCACTGTGAAACCTTTGAGAGGTACAGGGGGATCCTTTGAGAGGTACAGGGGGAACGGGGAAAGAGGAGAAAAGGAAAGAGGGAAGATGATGTGGGTCTCGTTCCTCTCACTTTGACACGTTTCTGCCACCATTACATGGTAGGAGAGAGAGAGCTTGGTCGAGTGGGAGTGGACAGTATGTGAGTGTGTTTCAGAAAGAGAATATGTGTCCTTGAACATGTGTATGACTGTACAAATGTGTGTGTGTGTGTGTCGCGGGGGGGGGGGGGGGGGGGGGGGTCCTTCCAGCTGTGTTTATGTTGGGATTGAGATTCCTGTGTGTTTTGTTAACAACCCGCTCAGGGGAGTGTGTGTAAGTGTGTGTAAGTGTGTGTAATATTGTGTGTGCCCAAAGCGTGGGACTCCTCCACTGTCCTGGTTCTCCTCTGTGTTATTGCTCCTCAACACACGGCTCCCCCTGACACCTTGTGTGTGTTCCAAATGACACCCTATTCCCTATGTAGGGCACTACTTTTGACCAGGGTGCATAGAGCTCTGGTCAAAAGTAGTGCAGTTTAGAGGGAAACGGGTGTCATTTGGGACACTAACTAGCCTCTCTGACCAGGCTCATAGTGGTCCTACTTCTGGGAGCAAGAATACCAGAAACCTCAGGCACTTATTTGTATTTCTTAAAGGGGTTAAGACTGAAAACCATTAGCAAAAATGACAGGATTGGGAAATTCTGCTCTGAAATATCCAAAGTTCTACTGGCCTTGAAACCCAAAAACGTACACTACTGCCCAAAGCGTGGAAATGGCGCCGGAGAAGAAGGCAGGCGTTTTACGTGTTCCCAACCGATTGTTTTTGTTGTTCGTCGTACCCACAGTGACCGTACGTACATACCCCAACCAAAAGTAATGGATTACAGGCAACATCCGCACTGAGCTAAAGGCTAGAGCTGTTGTTTTCAAGGAGCAGGACTCTAACAGAAGCTTACAAGAAATCCTGCTATGCCCTCAGACAAACCATCAAACAGGCAAAGCGTCAATACAGGACTAAGATCGAATCGTATTACACCGGCTCTGACGCTCGTCAGTGGCAGGGCTTGCAAACCATTAAAGGCTACAAAGGGAAGCACAGCCGAGAGCTGCCTAGTGACACGAGCCTACCAGACAAGCTAAACTACTTATATGCTAACTTCGAGGCAAATAACACTGAAACATGCATGAGAGCACCCGCTGTTCCGGAAGAGTGTGTGATCATGCTCTCCACAGCCTTTGTGAGTAAGACCTTTAAACAGCTCAGCATTCACAAGCCCGTACGGCCGGACGGAATACTGTGAGCATGCTCTGTCCAACTTGCAAATGTCTTCACTGTCCGAGTCTGTAATACCAATATGTTTTAAGCAGACCACCATAGTGCCTTGCCTAAGAAAGGCTGGTCATGACTCACATCAACACCATTATCCCAGAAACCCTAGACCCACTCCAATTAGCATACCGCACCAACAGATCCACAGATGATGCAATCTCTATTGCACTCCACACTGCCCTTTCACACCTGGACAAAAGTAACACCTATGTGAGAATACAATTAATTGACTACAGCTCAGCATTCAACACCATAGTGCCCTCAAAGCTCATCAATGTTAAGGACCCTGGGACTAAACACCTCCTTCTGCAACTGGATCCGGGACTTCCTGACGGGCCGCCCCCAGGTGGTAAGGGTAGGTAACAACACATCCCCCATGCTGATTCTCAACACGGGTGCACCTCAGGGGTGCGTTCTTAGTCCCCTCCTATAATCCCTGTTCACTCATGACTACATGGCCAGGCATGACTCCAACACCATCATTAGGTTTGCTGATGACACAACAGTGGTAGGCCTGATCACCGACAACGATGAGACAGCCTATAGGGAGGAGGTCAGATACCTGATCGTGTGGTGCAAGGACCATAACCTCTCCCTCAACATGATCAAGACAAAGGAGATGATTGTGGACTACAGGAAAAAGAGGACCAAGCACGCCCCCGTTCTCATCGACGGGGCTATTGTGGAGCAGGTTGAGAGCAGGTTGAGAGCGTCAAGTTCCTTGGTGTCCACATCACCAGCAAACTAATATGGTCCAAACACACCAAGACAGTCATGAAGAGGGCACAACAAAACCTATTCTCCTCAGGAGACTGAAAAGGTTTGGCATGGGTCCTCAGATCCTCAAAAGGTTTTACAGCTGCCCCACCGAGAGCACTGGTTGCATCACTGCCTGGTATGGCAACTGCTCGGCCTCCGACCGCAAGGCACTACAGAGGGTAGTGATAACGGCCCAGTACATCACTGGGCCAAACTTCCTGCCATCCAGGACCTCTATACCAGGTGATGACAGAGGAAGGCCCTAAAAATTGCCAAAGACAACAGCCACCCTAGTCATAGACTGTTCTCTCTGCTACCACACGGCAAGCAGTACCGGAGCGCCAAGTCTAGGTCCAAGAGGCTTCTAAACAGCTTCTACTCCCAAGCCATAAGACTCCTGAACACCTAATCAAATGGCTACCCAGACTATTTGCATTGCCCCCCCCCCCCCTCCCCCTTTTCACCGCTGCAAAACTCTGTTGTTATCATGCATGCATAGTCACTTTAATAACTCTACCTACATGTACATATTACCTCAACTAACCGGTGCCCCCGCACATTGACTCTGTACCGGTACCCCCCTGTATATAGTCTTGCTATTGTTATTTTACTGCTGATGTCACTTGTTACCTTTATTTCTTATTCTTATCCGTTTTTTTTTAAAACTGCATTGTTGGTTAGGGGCTCGTAAGTAAGCGTTTCACTGTAAGGTGAAACCTGTTGTATTCGGCACATGTGACCAATAAAACGTGATTTGATTTGAGAAGGTGACTTCAGGTGATTTCATCTAAGACTTTTAGTTCTATGAAACAAGATGTGCACCTAAATGTCTATAAGTAACTTATTCTTTCACTAACCTACATGCCTCATATCCTGTCCGTACAGAAATATGGGTCTAGCTACCCACAAACACACTGGTACAAAAGGTGGAGGGCAGCACCTCAAAAGCCTTTTATGTACCAGCTGGAATGTGCTCCTACACGCCTAACACATCCTTTCATTGGAGAGAAATGGGTTGAGTAGTTTGATGCCAAATAGGGCAGGGTAGTCTCTGTGGAAAAGGGGAAATTGCATAAATGATTGTACACTACAGATTAAATTAGATGCTGTAACTGTAATCACACTGGAGGTCTGGATAAAAGTCTATCGGTTCTCACGTGTAGACACCGAACACACACACACACACACACACACACACAAAATTGAGACTGGACTTGGTTTGGGCTTTGACATGAGCGTCAATAGATGGTTAATACGTGTTCTATAACACCATGATGAGTCCCAGACAGGCACGTCCTTGCTGAGGAAAAGATAGAATAACAAACAGAAAAGAATGAAAACATTTAATAAAAATATTTGTATTCCTTTCATCATTTATTAAGTGGTTCTCATCATGGTGGTGATCACCATCATCGTAGATCAGATCAGTTCTTTGATATATTTACTGTTA
Organism: Oncorhynchus mykiss; assembly: GCF_013265735.2. Taxonomy (NCBI): domain Eukaryota; kingdom Metazoa; phylum Chordata; class Actinopteri; order Salmoniformes; family Salmonidae; genus Oncorhynchus; species Oncorhynchus mykiss. The sequence continues at coordinate 38,392,385 of NC_048585.1, read as the reverse complement.
AATCCATATGTCCCCTCTACGGACCTTCTAAATGTGGTATGAAAACATTGTATTTCAGTTCATATGACGGGGATCGTATAGGACGTAATTGAGTGTGGCACATGTAAACAAGATGCTGAGGGTTCTACAGTAAGAATGCAGAAATAGGTTCTGAAATGAGAAAAAAGCTAAAGATGCGTATCAAGAGTCTCAGAGTAAGAGTGCTGATCTAGGATCAGGTCGCCCTTTTCCATGTAATGTTATTCATTGTGATCTAAAAGGCAAACTGATCCCAAATCAGCACTTCTGTGTTCTAAGTCAGGATGAGACAGAATTCACCAGAAGGGGGCAGTGTAATGCATTGAAATGCCACATACGGACAAAATAACTCAAGACACAAGAACTTGATCTATGGTGACCATTAAGTCAATACTGGCTTTAAATCTCTCTCTCTCTCTCTCTCTCGCTCTCTCGCCTTTGAACTTGAAAAACAAAACGAAAGCGAGTGAAGGGGATAGTGAGTGAAAAGACGACGGGAGGGAGGGAAAGGAGGGAGGGAATGAGGGATAATGAAGGGTTGGAGAGAGGTTGTCAGACGGCTATTGTCTGTCTCTAGTCTAATGACCAGCGTCGTCGTGGTGACCACTTATCACCCGACCACACACCTGCCCGGACAGACCAGCAGTCTAGTAGGGGTTAAAGGTCAGATAGGACATGAGGGGAGGGGAGAAGGGAGGGAGTCAGGGAGGATGGCAGATAAGAAGAAAGAGAGAGAGAGCGAGAGCGAGAGGAGGTATGTATGTGTAGCTGTTCAAAGTCAAAGTTAGTCCTCCTGAAGTTTAGTACGCCTGACCTGTCAGTACAGTTTTCAGGGTGGGATGTTAAACGGGTGTCCTGACTCTCTGTGGTCACTAAAGATCCCATGGCACTTATTGTAAGAGTAGGGGTGTTAACCCCGGTGTCCTGGCTAAATTCCCAATCTGTCCCTCAAACCATCATGGCCACCTAATCATCATCGGGTTCCAAATGGCTCATTCATCCTCCTCCTCCACCTCTCCCCTGTAACTGAGAATGTGTTCTCAGTCAACTTACCTGGTAAAATAAGGGTAGAATATATATCTTTTTTTTTAAATGGGTGAGAGTTGGTCCTGCATGGGCACTAGAACTTCAAAGTGTCCTTGACCTACTCACTGTACAGCGGATGAATCTTTAGGAATGTTAGGTACATTTACCCGCTTGGCCGAAACAAAGTAGAAAAGTCACAGAGTTCACTCTGAAGCAAACATTTTATTTTTTTTAAAGAAGGCTAGTTGACTAAAAGGACTGGAAAACCCCAGATCCACCTAACACACTATCATCATCACCAATGTGTCCATGTTATGATGAACTGATAAACATCCTGAGCCTGTCTGTGTGTTTGTGTGTATGCATGGACGGTGTTTTGTAGGTCTGACCAACTCTGTGGGAGGTAAAAAGTTGCTCAAATTCTATACATCCATCATTTCTCAGTGTGTGTGCGACTCATGGTGTGTGTGCGTGTGTGTGTGTACTTGTTTAGGTCAACCTGCTGTAAGCCTAAACAAGCCTTTAGTTAATGTTTAGACTGAACTAGGAGGTTCTGCTTGGGTTAGAAGAGGTGGATCATGAACTGATAAAACAGAAAAGTGCTTTTCAGAGAGAAGGGTTGAGGGGCGCAGGTTGTTGCAGAGGTAGTGGGCGAGTGTACGCACACAGTCTTGTACAGCTTATCCTAACCCCTAACATAATTCTAACCTTAACCATAAACCCCCTAGAAATAGCATTTGACTTGGTGGAGCTAAAAAAATGTCCCCAGTTGGTCAAATATCCGTTTGTTTACTATTCTTGTGGGCACTTCTGGTCCACACACACACACACACACACACACACACACACACACACACACACACACTCTCTCTCTCTCGGCATTCAACACGGGACTGTGAGTTGGAAGCCAGTCAGCAAAACGTAGACACCGCTAATAATGACAAAAACAGCACATTAGAAAACATTTAGAGAGAGATGGAGGGAGTGAAAAAGAGGGAGAGAGAGAGATAGGAAGAGGGAGAGAGTAGTGTGCTCAAAGAGTTCTCATAGCGCCAGCTCTGATCTGCTCAGTGTGCAATCAGAGTCACAATGTGTGTTTTTGTGTGTGTGTGTCTAGAAGACCCTCCATCTGCTCGTCAGCATCATCACTACCGCCTCCACCCCCTCATCTCATCTCCTCCCCATCGGTCTCTTTATCTGTCGGCCTCTCGATCTCGCTCCTCCCTCTCTGAAATAAGATTAGGGTAAGGAATTCGGTCAAGCTGGAGGTCCAGGGACGTACTCTTTCATCGAGGGGCCCAAGAGGGACAGAGGAAGATAGAGAAAGAGGGGGAGAGGGGAAGAGGGAGTTCACTATCCTCTCATGCCTAACCCCCTACTGGCTCTGTGTAGGAGTAAGCTTAATCTCTTAAAGACTTTTAGAGTAACAAGTATACACATTCTATTACACTGATCCTCTGTGTATTTGTAAAAGATCAGCAACTGATTTTGACTAAAGAAGCACTAAGGCCACAAGGCTTTGATGATCTCAAATCCACACAGCTTTGCATTGTTTAATTTCCTACCTCTCCATTTCTCTCTCTCTCTTTCCCAAAGTGAAGACATATGTTTCAGGGCCCTGGGTCTTGGTGTGGTCCCTTGGGGCCCGAGGCCCTAAGCAGATAAATGCCTGGTGTTGATGTTAACACAAAGCATCCTGTTGTCCCTCCGCGACCCCTCACCTCTGGTGGAAACGTCTCTCTCTCTCTCTCTTGGTGTGTCCATGTATAAGTGGATTCCCATCTATGGATAGAGGCTAAGGGATAGGCCTAAGATAGAGATCGGGATGAGATAAGGGGGGGGGGTACCTGTATGTATCAGTGTGTGTGTCCCATCTCCAGATTTATGGTCCCACAGTGTAAACATTTATCCCAGATGTTATTGTCGATATGTTTCCCTGCCAGCTGATCCTCCTCTAAGCCTAGACTCTAAATGGAAATGTTCCAATATGTCACAGTATTATTTATTACATTAAGGCGTTTGTAGATAATAACCTGATTAGAAATCACTTGATGGTGCCGTCCTGCTATTGTATGGCATCATCGATTCAGAGACAGCTAAGACAAAGGGTGGAGGTGGAAATGTACATGGAGAATGACATAATGCAGCTGGCACGGTGTCCATTTTGGAGGGTGTAACTTGGGCCGAGATGGCTAAGCGATGTGTACACTCGTAGAAAAAAAAGCAAATATCTACAGCCTAAAAGGGTTCTTCGGCTGTCCCCATATGAGAACCCTTTTTGATTCTAGGTAGAACCCTTTTGGTTCCAGGTAAAACCCTTTTGGATTCCAACTCTTACCACAAAGGGCGTAACAAGGAGCCCAAAAGGGGTTCTAACTGGAACCCAAAAGGGGTTCTAACTGGAGCCCAAAAAGGGTTTCTAACTGGAGCCCAAAAGGGTTTCTAACTGGAGCCCAAAAAGGGGTTCTAACTGGAACCCAAAAAGGGGTTCTAACTGGAGCCCAAAAGGGTTTCTAACTGGAGCCCAAAAAGGGGTTCTAACTGGAACCCAAAAAGGGGTTCTAACTGGAGCCCAAAAAGGGTTTCTAACTGGAACCCAAAAAGGGGTTCTAACTGGAGCCCAAAAAGGGGTTCTAACTGGAACCCAAAAAGGGGTTCTAACTGGAACCCAATAAGGGGTTCTAACTGGAACCCAAAAAGGGGTTCTAACTGGAGCCCAAAAGGGGTTCTAACTGGAACCCAAAAAGGGGTTCCAAAAAGGGGTTCTAACTGGAGCCCAAAAAGGGGTTCTAACTGGAACCCAAAAAGGGGTTCTAACTGGAACCAAAAGGGGTTATCTTATGGGGACAGCCAAAGAACCCTTTTGGAACCCTTTTTTTCTAAGAGAGTAGGATGGCTGGTTGAGGTAGAGGTAGGATGTCTTTTGCCTGAGACACTGATCCCCACTTATGGTTATTGGGTGGTAGGCTGATCTGATCCTAGATATGGGGTTAATAGCTTCCAATGGAATAGGGGAATAGGGATGATACTCTGTAGGGCTTAGATACTGATCTTATGTCGGTTTGGCATGTCATCCCGTTATGGTTATGGTTGTTATAATGGTAGGCTAATCGGATCCTATATCAGTAGATTAGAAGACAAACCTCCACTCAAACATGCTTCCAGTGCAAGTTTTGCTTATGTTTAAGGTTATGATTCAGGTGATATAATCAGATTTAAATACCTACGTCTACCTCAAGCGTGCTTCTCAATTTCCGCCTAAACTGATCTCGTGTCTTTCTTTTTCTGTAAAGTCCCCATTGTGGTTGACGTCTGTGGTAGTCTTATCTGATCCCAGATCTGTGGTTAAGACAAATACCTCAAAACGTGCCTTTGAGACAGGAGAAAACTGAGCAGAGACAAACCAACACCCTCCACTTAGGGTTGGCGTTAAACAATAGGAGTGTGTGTGTGTGTGTGTGTGTGTGTGTGTGTGTGTGTGTGTGTGTGTGTGTGTGTGTGTGGAGCGTAATATAGTCGCCACTATGTTATTTGCTGCAAGGCCTCTATCCGTGTGTCTGTGTAAGTGTAGGCTGCAGCCCCACTGTGTGTGTACTGCCTCAGACAGCCCTTAGGTAATTGCTGTTTGGCTACAGACTGGGTACCGTAGAGGTAGTAAGTAGGTCCTTGTGCTGGTAAGACTAGTGTGTCAGACTGCTGAAAGCCGCTAGGGAGCTGAGGCACAGACATGGACAAGGGGACTAACGCATACACACGTACTGAATAAGACCAACCCAACTCAATCTCTGGAGGTTGCGTTGGAATAGACACAGACATGGACATAGACACGCAAACACACACACACCGACAGCTGCTCAGCACACCTACGGTCGGTCTGAGCCAACCGAGCCAACCAGAGAGAGTGTGAGATGTTTGCAGCCCACTGGCGAAGCTAAAATGATTCACTTTGATATCAGTTCATCTGACAACATAAAAAGCTATTTAGTCGGATTAGAAAAACAACGTGTGTGTGTGTGTTTGCGTGTGTGTGGAGCCTTTTAGCTTGCCAATATAATTCTAACTGCACCACACAGAATAAATAACCAGATAGATCAAGGCCACGAGAGGCAAAACTGATCTAAAAAGGTGCACTCAGTCAGAGTAGACTAAACATAGAGAATCAAAGAGAGAGAGAGAGGGGGGGGGGGGGGGGGTTGAGAGAGGGGGGAGAGGGAGAGGGGAGGAGAGGGAGATGGGGAAAGAAAGAGAGAGAGATCAACAGGGACACAGAGAGAAAGAGCCCCAGAGAGAGAGAGAGAGGAACATTTTCTCTGTCCCCTGGGCTAAACAGCTTGTTCCAACTGGAGGTGGGTATTCTGCCAAATGAATTGGAAATACTTTAGGATGATATGTTTCTACAATGTTTCTTTGGACCATGCCTGCAAGTGTCAAATCCACAGACAATGACTCATGTTATTGAACTTGACCATATAATTCAATGTTCTGTCCTGTAGCCATACCTAATGACTAAACCTTACATCAAGTGTTGAAAACATTAGCATGATGCATCATGGGTGTGATACAGATACTGGCAATGATAAAAAAAAATCTGCTTTGGCAAAGGGAGAAGGTCTGAATGAGGCTTGAGGCGTAGAAAACAGCCTCCCTGAGAGGTTAACCTGTCTCACTCATCTAAATCTATACACACCACATCAGACCACCACAAACGTTTTGGCACGAGAAGTGTCTAGGGCATCTGTCCGGAGGACACGAGTCAGGATGGGAGTCTCCACTCTACTTTCGATATCGTCCTCTTTTATTTCATTGTTTTGCTTATCACCGCGTCCTCTTGTTCCTTCCATTATTCTTTCACTCCATCACCAGTTCCTTGTCCTATTCTTGAAGTTGTTTATTCGCTGTGTGGGGTAGGAAGCCAAGTGATAACGTGAGGGTATGAGCCCTCTCTAGCTGACCCCTCCTGCGACATGGTCTACGAGGTAAGGACATGGTTATTTTCTGCGGTAGACAGTAGCTGTCAGTACTACGCTGTTGTGAACCCACCCAGTGCTATTTTACAATGCTATACCCCCCCCCCCTTAACTTACAGGGTCTTCACACATATACTTTTCGTTAAAAATACCCTCGGCTACACTGTGAACTTGTCATGTCTCGACCGCTACCTCCAGAACAGCGGAGGCTACTGAGGGGAGGACGGAATGGAACGGAGTGAATGGAATGGTATGAAACACATGAAAGCCATGGGTTTGGTACCATTCCATGTACTCCATTCGGGCCATTATTATGAGCCGTTCTCCCTTCAGCAGCCTCCATGTGAGGTAGAGCACGACCCCCCCCCCCCCCCCCGAAGCAGGGCAGTGTAAACAGAATTGTCTCGTCGAGCCAACGCTCTTACAGTAAAAATTGTTTTAGCACAGCCATGTTTTCAAAACAGCTGAAATGTAGTCATCCCCCCCCCCAAAATTTGACTTGTTTTATTACATTTTTTTACCTGAAATAATAGTTACATTCTGAAATGGTTGCCGTAGCATTAAATCTCAATAGTGTTTTGTTTTTGTGCTTGACTGCACTGGGTCTAATAGCTGTATTATCAGCTAGTTTAATGTGTGCGGACGAGAAAATAAACTCTTTAATTTCCTGCACATGCTTGTGGATTTTAGCATTATTCGAGTGGGATATGGTTTGGTTGCATTATTCAAAATGGTAATATGTTTTAGAATTAAGTTGCTCGAATTGTTAAATAGTTTGTGCTTACTGGCTAGTGGCTACTGTGATATTAGTGTCACACACGTCGGCAGCAGTTAGCACTAGCTAGACGTCATGTTAAACATCTCACGTTCTTTTCTTCTATTCATCCGATCATAAATCAACCCAGTGATGTCGTTGTTTTTATTTGTTTCTTTATCCCCTCCCCCCGTGTCAAAACAATTCTTGTCGGCAAGAGGGCGAGGTGAGGTTGTAGGCTTGAGTCCCAAATGGCACTCTATTCCCTATGTAGTACACTTCTTTTGACCAGGTTCTATAGAGCTCTGGTCAAACTTAGTGCACTGCGTAGAGAATAGGGTGCCATTTGAGACGCACAAAAAGTAATTCAGGGACATGATCTGGTAATGTTTTGTTAGGGGGTGAGGGGCGGGGGGCAGGGGTGTAGGTAAGGGTGAAAGGGGGATGGGAGGGATAATGGATAGGGGTGGGGCATGTGTCCACTAGTGTTCCTCCCCCTGGCATTTAGAATTTGGGAGTGATCGCTGGCACACACAGACAGACAGACACAGACAGACAGACACAGACAGACAGACACAGACAGACAGACACAGACAGACAGACTCTACAAGGTGTGGAGCAGTAGCAGGACAGAACAAACAGTGGCTTGGAGCGAGGCCAGAGCAGGTAAAGGAGCCACTGTCAGGCCTTAGGGAGAAACACAGGGTAACATCTCTGTTTGCCAACATCTAGACCTGCCTAGCCCAGAACACAGGGAAACATTCCTGTTGGCCAGCATCCAGATTCGTCTAGCCTGGGCATTGTCACTGCATGAGACCACATTGGTAAAAGGTTATCAAGTAGCTACAGGTGAGAAGCAGGGATAGTGTGTGTGTGTGTAGGTGTGTGTGTAGGTGTGTGTGTGTGTGTGTGTGTGTGTCCGAGCACTCGTATGTGTGTGCACTATGTGTGTGTGTGTGTGTGTGTGTGTGTGTGTGTGTGTGTGTGTGTGTGTGTGTGTGTGTGTGTGTGTGTGTGTGTGTGTGTGTGTGTGTGTGTGTGTGGTTGTGTGTGTCTAATTCTCTCAGATCAGGGTTAGGTAAGGTAATTGACTATGACTATTCCTAGCCTGCAGGTATCAACTTCAGCAAAGGGCTGAACACAGCTAGACAGGTATGGTTAGGACCCGTTGAGCTTGGACTCTCCTATATACTGTGGAGACGAGGACAGAAGACGAAATAAACCAGCCATCACGGCAGCAACAGCAGAGGATATTTTTCCGAAGACTATTAAAGTAATAATCTACGTAAGTGTGCAACACATTTCTGGCTAATGTCTATCTTTTTAGAATGACTGATTCATTTACGCTCTTGAACTATAAGTGGTCAGTTGGTGCTTGAGGGATCTAAATAAGATGTTAAAACAAAAGGAGTTTGATTTTAGTGCGTAGGCACGCTTTTAAAGGAGAGTGTGTGTGTATGTGCGTGCATCTGACAAAAAAAAATACAAAACACATTTACATTCGTAACACCTTTGCTTTTCTTGAATTAACCCGTTCACGTTCTTTTCTCACTAGCACAGATTTTGCTCATAGCTACTTTACTGAGGAAATCGTTGAAATCGTTGGTTGTTTAATACACTACCATACTCACTCACGTGTTTAGCACACGGCCTCACATGTGAATCCTTAAAGAGATGGGTGGGGCTAAAGCTTAAGAGGGTGTGAAGAAGAGCTCTCCAACAGGTGTATCAAAACGTTCAAGGGCCATTTTCTCAAAAGTGGGGTTACAAGTGTATCAACTTTCAAAGCAGAATTACTTTCCCATTGTTCCTCAACTGTAGTCGATGATATCCGATTTTCTAGATCCAAGTCTCTATTTTTATCCAATGTAAAAAAACACTATTTCAAATGTTGGTACATAAGACCGGATCCAGCGGGTCGGTCACAGTGAATGTGTGTGAGAGGGAGAGAGAATAGAGATGTATTCATGCCTTACCCTGCTGCCTTTCTCTGGATTACAATTGCATCCCCCACTACAGTCCAACCCATTACACGGTTCTCCTGTCGTCCCCTGGAGAGAGAGAGAGAGAGAGAGAGAGAGAGAGAGAGACCGTTAGTATTACATTGTGTACTGTATGCCATTAAGGAGACACTTTTATCCAAAGCGACTTGAGGCGGGAATACATTTTCATATGGTTGGCCTTAGTGGGAATCAAGCCCCATGCAAGACCCATGCAAGCCCTTAGTGGGAATCAAGCCCCATGCAAGCCCCATGCAAGCCCTTAGTGGGAATCAAGCCCCATGCAAGCCCCATGCAAGCCACATGCTCTACCAACTGAGCCACAAGGGAGAGATAGAGAAACCTGCACTATCCAATCACAGCAGCAAGATTTGTGTCGTTGCCAGGGCAAAAGGGCAACCAGTGGAGCACAAACAGCATTGCAAATACAACCTACAGTGCCTTTGTTAGGTTACAGACTTATTCTAAAATGTATATATTTTTTAATTCCCACCATCAATCTACACACAATACCCCATAATGACAAAGCTAAAACAGGTACACTCTAGAGCTCTGCCAGAGTGTCCAACAAGTTCTTGGTCACGTCCCTGACCAAGGCTCTTCTCCCCCGATTGTTCCGTTTGGCTCGGCTGCCAGCTCTGGGAAGAGCCTTGGTGGTTCCAAACGTCTTCCATTTAAGAATGGTGGAGGACACTGTGTTCTTGGGGTCCTTCAATGCTGCAGACAATTTTTGGTACCCTTCCGCAGATCTGTGCCTTGACACAATCCTGTCTCGGAGCTCTATGGACAATTCCTTCGACCTAATGGCTTGGTTTTTGCTCTGACATGCACTGTCAACTGTGGGACCTTATATAAACAGGCGTGTGCCTTTCCAAATCATGTCCAATGAATTGAATTTACCACAGGTGGACACCAATCAAGTTGTAGAAACACCTCAAGGATGATCAATGGAAACAGGATGCACCGGAGCTCAATTTCGAGTCTCATAGCAAAGGGTCTGAATATTTATGTAAATAAGATATTTCTGTTTTGGATTTTTAATGCATTTGCAAAAATTCCCCCAAATCTGTTTTCGCTGTGCCATGATAGTGGTAGTGTGTGTAGATTGCGGATCATTTTTTAAAAATGTATTTAATCCATTTTGTAATAAGGCTGTAAACGTAACAAAATGTGGAAAAAGTCAAGGGGTCTGAATACTTTTCCCTTTTATACTTCAACTACGTGCACACTTTTACAACACTGTACATAGCCAATAATAAAACATTTGAAACCTCTATACGCTTTTAAAAACTTTTGTGAGTGTAATGTTTACTCATCTTTCCCTTGTTTATTTCCCTTTTGTTTTATTGCCTATTCCATTTACTTTGGTTATGTAAACATATGTTCCCCATGCCAAAAAAAGCCCTTTGAATTGAGTTGCGAGAGAGAACCACATACAGTACCAGGCTTAACCTCTAGGACCAACACTTTCAAGTGCTCCATTTGATTTGATTGTCTTTGCCGGGTACAATTGAACCAACGGAATAATATAGAATAAGTGTTTGATCTATAATTTGGATCCACGTCTGCTAACTAATATCTTATGACGATGAAAAGTGTTATATGAGGAATAAACAACCGCCGTGATTTTTTTGTTAAAGATGCGTAGTGGGTTTGATCATGCCACTGACACAAATACACAACACATTTAACATGTTTGAAATGATCAGAAATAGAGAGGAAAAGACCGGGTGCCACATACCAGGCCAGTCTAACCACTATCTTATAAGTAGAGCTCTTACATGGGGAACACATAGGGGATCTGCTATCGTAGTTTATCAATCACGCGTCAACCTTAATGCAGCTTTTGTTCAAAATGAATACACATTTTAAAACGTCTCCCCCTGCCCATTTCAATAATCACATCAACCTTTATTCATCAAGCACATTTCTTAAAGAAAGCGGATGCATTTCAAAGTCCGAAATAAAATAATAAAAGGTGAGAAAGATACAAACGAGACGGTAAAACAAAGTTGGACAAATTAAGAGAGTAAAAAAAACCCCACTAATAACAGTGGACTGAGAGATGCATTAAAATAGATTAAAATGTTTAAGATATATAAAATGGGATAAAATCAATAAAATAGATACTGTAGCATGACTGAAAAGCACAGCTAGAAAGGTTTCTAAAAAGGTTTCTACAGTTTCTGAGGCCCTCGGATCCTTCAGCAGGCTGTTTCAAATGTCAGGACCATGGTGGCTGAAGGCTAGACTCACCAACATGTTTGGTTATGACCTTTGGAACAACTAAAAGGCCAGAGGATCTGAGGGACCGACCAGGCACATATCTTAAAAGCATGTCAGACCTGTCTTTGTGTGCAAGGCCACATGGTGCTTTCATTTTCTTAAAAAAAAAAAAAAACAATTCTAAAATGAACAGTTAACCAATGCAGGGACTTTTAAGATAGGTGCATGTCTCAATAGTCCTTGCACGTTATGCTTCGTTGGAATACCTACAACAACTTCAAATCCATCACACTATTAGCATAGATAAAGTACATAAGCCATCTCACACATACCAAAGCCCATTCACAGAACAATGCGCATGCTCCTTTCTTAGAAACCAGAGCGGGAACGGAAAACAACCTCTCATGTGAGAAACTCTGTGTGTAGGTCTACACACAGAGTCGAAGCCTACTCATGAACAGCCAGTCAGTCTGTCAGTCAGTCAATGTTGAGACCGTCTGGGACCGGGAACAATGCAATATAGGTCCTTTCATAGAGGATTAACAACCCAGCAGCAGTCCTGGGCTAGGGGCTCCTAGGGGCCAGCTAGGGGCTAGCTAGAGGTCAAGGGTCAGGGATGGCGTTTCAATGCGATTAGGGATGAAAGGGTGTCGGTTGCGTCCTGGGGAGGTGAGCAGCCTGGTCTCATAGACTAGACGTGGCACAGTAAACAAAAACCCGGGACACTCAAATTAGTACATGTTACATTTGGTATGGTTACATGAAACAGAAGGTTATTGAAGACAAAAATGAAAGGAGGGTGGTTGGTCGGCATCGATAGGTAGGCTTATAATGGGAACGTCTATCAACCCAGCGGTTGCGTGTTCAAATCTCACCGTGGACAACTTTAGCATTTTAGCTAATTTGCAACTACTTACTGTTTTTAGCTACTTTACAACTACTTATCATGTTAGCTAACCCTTCCCATAACCTTAACCCCTGGATTTGCTAATATTAGCCACCCAGCGTTAGCCACCCAACCAACGTTAGCCACAACAAATTGGAATTCATATCATATGTATTGCAAATTCTTAAAATATTGTACAAATTGCAATTCGTAAAATATCAAATTGTTATTTGTAACATATCATACGAAATGGATGATGGAAAACCACAAATGAACACATACCATACCATACCATACCAAAAGTAGCACATCATATTAATTTGAGTGCCCCGGATTTTCATTTACTATTTTACATCTACCCCTGAATACAGGTTGAGGTGAGAGGAGAGGGGGGGGGGGGGGGGGGGGGGGTTGAGGGGGTGCGAAAGGTGACAGGGTTTGGAGCTGTACGGATGTGGGTTGTAAAGAGTGAGGTGGTTGTGATAGCTATGTGTGTGTCTGTACGGGTAGTGTGTTCGTGATTGTAGTGTGAGTGTAAGTTATACCCATCATGGAGGGCCCCTCGTGGAGGTGAAAGGGTAGGGGATGTGATAGGTGAAGGGACAGGGGTAGGAATGCAAGGCCAAAGTTATATGGAATTAGGCCCAGGATCCCAGGGGCCCTGTAAGAGGACCTCACAGTCTGTTGTGGTGTCTGGCCATACAGATGTGAATGTGTGTGTGTGTGTGTGTGTGTGTGTGTGTGTGTGTGTGTACACCACAAGGTGCATGGTGAACACCCCTACAGGTTGTTGCGGCTGAAACGTTGAGCAAACACAGTCCCAGGTTCATAGATCATAGACCACTTCACATGACCAGCAGACATGTCACTAGCTACCTCCTGAAACTCTTGACCTCACTCTTACAGGGGGGTTCTCTAACAAATACAAGTGAAGGAGGGGGTGGGGGGGGGGGTAGATAGAAAGAGAGGGAAAGGAAAGTCTGCCCTCTCTCCTCGCTCTCTCTGTTGGTCAAGTTCTCCCTCTCTTTCCTGCACTCTTTCCTCTGATCTCCACACTCATGCTAATCAGAGTGACAGAAGCAGGGCAAGGTTACTCCACTGGAGGGAGAGAGAGAGAGAGAGAGAGAGAGAGAGAGAGGGGGAGAGGGAGAGGGAGAGGGAGAGAGAGAGGGAGAGAGAGAGAGAGGGGGAGACAAAGAGAGTGGGAGAACGAGAGAGAAAAAGAGAGAGAGAGTAAAGACAGAAAAAGAGAGAAAGAAAGAGAGAGAGCGTAAAGACAGAAAGAGAGAGGCCATGGTCTCCACATGCTACTTCAGACATGTGCGCAGAGAAACACATGGATACACAGACATAGGCCTGTCAACGAACAATGGATAAAACAGAAAGAGAGAAAAATAACACTGGGAGAGACAAAAAGACAAAGAAAAGGGAGCCGTCAAACTTTTGTCATGGGACTCCCTCTCTCTCTATTCAGCTTCCAGCTCAGTCAAAATCCTGATGTGAAAGTATCCTACCGCACATGTTGATGCCCTACTCTATTGGGTTCCCACGCCAAGTGTGTATGTGTGTGTGTGCGTGTGTTTGTGTGTGTGAGTGTCTTCTAAAGGATTATTCATTTAAAGACACCACACCTTGACTTTCTACTTTCCCTGATTCCCTATGAAAAGCCAGTGGGGGAGATGTACAATAGGGTGGAACTTAAGGACTAATCTGCGGCCACACACACACACACACACACACACACACACACTAGGGTTTGGCGGTATCCAGATTTTCATACCGTAATACCGTTCCTGTACCAAAACGGGGTATACGGTATTACAGGCAGTGCACACAAGGGGCGCTATTTCTTTCCAAACATAATATATACACGGTATATAATAAAAATACGAATAAAATTCTGTACAAAACAATTTAGGCAGATGGGATCTTTATCCAGGAGGGGATTGATAGTCAATACTGTAACTAAGAAGATCTTGCAAGCTAGCAAACCAAATGCATAGCTGGAGCCCTGAGCTGGAGATAATTTATTTGGCACATCTTACTTAGATAGTTAACTAAGTTACCCCTGCATTTCAAAATATCCTGGTATACGTTATACTGCCCAAGCCTAACACACACACACACACGAGCGCACACACACACACCCTTCGGGGCGGGAGAGAAGGATTCATTTACACTCTCTGACAAACAAGGAGAGAGCGAGAGAGCGAGAGCGAGAGAGAGAGAGAGAGAGAGAGAGAGAGAGAGAGAGAGAGAGAGAGAGAGAGAGAGAGAGAGAGAGAGAGTGAGTGAGTGAGAGAGAGAGAGAGATGAGGATTTAATTTCTGTGTTGAGATAAGAGATGAAACAGGCTTTGGAGCAGAAGGAGCTGCCTTGGATTGGGTGGACTTCTATGCCTGTCGTAGAACGTGTTCTCAATGAGGAGGGTTCTTTGAGATTTTCTTTACCATTCACAAAATATTGCACACAGACAAGCACGCACAAATACAGACACACACTACATCCAACATCCAACAGCCATTGACATACAGATGTGAGTCTGTCATCTCCAAGTAACCCAATGTTGTCTCTCAATATTTAACCAATGTTTATCAATCAATCAGACCTATTTGCTTATACTTGACAGAGTAAACACCAGGTACATACCTCAGTGCTATTAAACATCCACCTTAATAATCACATCACTGCTCTGATAACACATGTTCAGGCCTTAGTATTGCCCCTCTGTGTTTCTTCCCAGAAGTCTCCCTGTTTACTAAGTGCTAGATCATACCTCATCACTCCACTATCTGTCAATCAAAGTGTTACCCAGCTCCTCGACACAACCCCCCCCCCCCCCCATTCAGTAATGTAATCGGATTACTTTCCCTTTAAGAGGCCAAAGAAGAAGACAAAAAGGATCCAACAAACATTTGGTGTGTCATAGTGGTCTCTGACTTGTGGTCAGGTAAGTCTCGCTCAGATGGAACAAACTTAATCATGAGCCTTTTTTCAAAGCTGAATGAAATGTCATTGAGAAAACAGAAGACAAAAAAAAAATGTAAAAGTAATCCAAGAAGTAATTATCTAGTTTTTCAAAAGTATCTGTAATATGATTACAATATTTTTGTTGGTAAAATTATTTTGTAATCAGATTACATGTAACAGATTACATGTACATGTAATCAGTTACTCCCTAACCCTGCCTGACAACATAAAAGTCCCTCGTTGACAGTTAAACCTGATTGACTGATCTCTGAGTGACCTCATCAGGTAGTGCATACTGTGTTTGACCATGATGTTAACAAACTGTCATGCAAAGAAAACCGACTAAACCTGCCTTAGTGGGTCTTTGATGAGAGATGGATGGAGGGATGGCAAGATGGAGTGATGGATGGAATGATCGAGGAAAGAGAGGGAGCGAGAGAGTACACATTAGCCACATGTCTTTCCTGTCCTTTCTGTAAAAAATAAATAATGTACGTTGTTAAAGAAGAGAAGGCTGGAGGGATGAAGGGATGGAAGAATGGAGGAGTAGAGGAATGGAGGGACCTTTTGTGTGAGAGATGGGATGTTGTTAAAGGGACTAAAGGGAGTAAATGTAAATCTAGTAGTCTGGTCTGTCAACGTGTGTCAGTCTGTGTGACAGGTGGTGTATATCTGACCTCACTCTGACTCTGTTACGGTGATATAGAGGGAAAACAACACGAGAGGGAGAGATGAAAAGGGAAGATGAAGAGATGTCATAGAGAAAGGAAAAGAAGAGAGTAGGGAGTGGGAGAGAGAAACATACTCATAAAGTATCCACCAATGTGGGCCATCCAATAAGAGGCCATCCTTAGCAAGTAGAGGAAGTTGTTGTGTAAATGAATCCAAACAGGAACCAAAGCAAAATATTGTAAATATTGTTAACACAATTACATTTGAGTCATTTAGCAGACACTCTCATCCAGAGACACTTAAAGGAGCAATTAGGGTTAAGTGTCTTGCTCAAGGGCACATCAACAGATTCTTCACATAGTCGGCTTGGGGATTCAAACCAGAGACCTTTTTGGTTACTGGCCCAATGCTCTTAACTGCTAGGCTACCTGCACTTCATGACAAAAGACGTGGTGATCATCCTTAATCAATATCAGATTTATTTTTCACATTTCGTAAATAGCAAGCTAGATCATTTGGAAGGTTATGGTGGGGGGAATGGGAGTGTGTGTGTGTGTGTGTGTGTGTGTGTGTGTTTTACCGGTAAACATCTATGGGAATGTTCCACTTTGTGTTTCTCCCACTAAACCTATGAATTCTTCTTGCGAAACGCAATTGTAGCCTAACCGACTGTATCACCCATATCTATGCATAGTCACTTTACCTCTACCTACACGTACATATTACCTCAATTACCTCAACTAACCTGTGCCCCCGCACATTGACTCTGTACCGGTACCCCCGGTATTGTTGCTCTTTAATTATTATATATTTTTTTCCTTTATTTTTTACTTCAGTTTATTTTAGTAAATACTTTCTTAAGACAATTTTTTCTTAAAACTGCATTGTTGGTTTAAGGGCTTGTAAGTAAGCGTTTCACTGTAAGGTCTACCTACACCTGTCGTCATCGGCGCACGTGACAAATACATTTGAATTTGATTTGGTTTTGATTTGATACCGACTACAGTGAACCTGGCTAGGCTAAAGTAAACTGAGGACTGGAGTACCCTAAGCTGCTTCCAGACCTCATATCTTTCTCTAACGAGAGAACATGTAAACAGGTGCCTCATATCTATCTCTAACGAGAGAACATGTAAACAGGTGCCTCATATCTTTCTCTAACGAGAGAACATGTAAACAGGTGCCCGGACACAAGTTCAGACGGTTTATGACAGTTCCACAAGGCAACTGTTTGGAAACTGAGCTACTAAACTCTAAATTCCATGTCAATCCCGTCGTGTTGAAGACAAAAGGGGCCAATAGGGGGCCAAGGGATTTGGTTTAGGTATGCCATGCCCCCAACCCACTCTGTCAAGAGAAAGACCGTTTTACTGCAACAAGTCCAAACTGTATTGGCAGGACTGCATGTTTGGCTAATGCCACATATCATCTTCTCTTTACAGGTATTTCTTGAATATAACCTTACGTTTGATTGATTAGTACAAAATGACATAGCTATTGTTATCAATCATGTGAATTGTGTCCCTCAGAGCTAGTGTCCTTGTGTGACGTGAATACTGCCTCAAATACCAGTAGACAATCACCTGACATCAATCAATGTCAATTCCTGACCTTTAGCCCAGTAGCATCCCTTCAGCTCAGCAGCTGACCTTTAGCTAAGGAAGCACCCCAGGAAAAGTAGCTGCTGCTTCTGCAAAAGCTACTGGGGATCAAAATAAACAAACAAACTCATTATCTCAGTAGCATACCTTCATGTGAGGTCACATTGTTGTCGGTGATCAGGTCTACCACTGTTGTGTCATCAGCAAACTTAATGATGGTGTTGGAGTCGTGCTTGGCACTGCAGTCATGAGTGAACAGGGAGTACAGGAGGGGACCGAGCACGCACCCCTGAGGGGCCCCTGTGTTGAGGATCAGCATGGCGGATGTGTTGTTACCTACCCTTACCATCTGGGAGCGGCCCATCAGGAAGTCCAGGATTTGGTGGTTCGTTGGAGGGCATAGCGAGATTTCTTATAAGCTTGAGAGCGGCAGCTCTACTCTTTAGCTCAGTGCGAATGTTGCCTGTAATGTATGTACCATCCCTGGGTGCACAACGTCCTCGATGCACTTATCGATAAAGCCAGTGACTGATGTGGTGTACTCCTCAATGCCACCGGAAGAATTCTGGAACATATTCCAGTCTGTGCTAGCAAAACAGTCCTGTAGCTTCATCTGACTACTTTTTTATAGACCAAGTCATTGGTGCTTGCTGCTTTAATTTTAGCTTGTAAGCAGGAATCAGGAGGATAGAGTTATGGTCAGATTTGCCAAATGGAGGGCGAGGGAGAGCTTTGTATGTGTCTCTGTGTGTGGAGTAAAGGTGGTCTAGAATTGTTTTCCCTCTGGTTGCACATTTAACATGCTTATAGAAATTAGGTCAAACTGATTTAAGTTTCCCTGCATTAAAGTCCCTGGCCACTAGGAGCGCCGCCTCTGGATGATCGTTTACCTGTTTGCTTATGGTGGAATACAGCTCATTGAGTGTGGTTTTAGTGCCAGCTTCGGGCTGTGGTGTTATGTAGACAGCTACGAAAATACAGATGAAAACTCTCTAGGTAGATAGTGTGGTCTACAGCTTATCATGAGATACTCTACCTCAGGCGAGCAAAACCCTGAGACTTCCTTAGATATTGTGCACCAGCTATTGTTTACAAATATGCATAGGACCCCGCACCGTGTCTTACCAGAGGCTGCTGTTCTGTCCTGCCGATAGAGTGTATAACCCGACAGCTGTATGAAACATAAGATATTACAGTTTTTAATGTCCCGTTGGTAGGATATACGTGCTTTCAGTTCGTCCCATTTATTTTCCAGCGATTGAACGTTAGCTACAGAACAGAAGGTAAGGGCAGATTAGCCACTCGTCGCCTGATACTCATGTCTTTCCGCGAAACCTACGTTTCCTTTTCCAGCGAATCACGGGTTTCTGGGCCGGGTCGGATGGCCGTAGTATATCCCTTGTGTCCGACTCATTTAAGAAGAACTACAATTTGACGTGAATAATCCCAGTTCTGATGTCCAGAAGCTCTTTCCGGTCATAAGAGACGGTAGCAGCAACATTACGTACAAAACAAGTTATGAACAATGCAAAAATATATTTTTTTTGCATGGTTGGTTAAGAGCCGATAAGACGGCAGCCCTACCCTCCGGGCGCCATCTTCACCAAGATGACGCCGGAGGGTAGGGCTGTGATATGACCAATACAATACACTGTATTATCCCAGGCATGTTGGAACTTTTACTGCAATAACACAAATACATAGAGTACCATACTGTATTTTTCCACCCGAAGGGGTGTATTTCTCAAGATGAAGAGGCTTAGGAGGGAAGAGCATAGAATCTGTCCGGGTGAGAAGACAGGCTGTGCGGTGTGCCAATGCCCTAACATGTAGGACAGGTACTGAAGGCTGGAGAAGACAACACACGCCACACACACACTCCTGAACTTGTCATGCACACACACATCATACAAACATTCTCCCGAAAATCTACCGTATCCTCTCGAGCAGTGGTTCTCAACTCTCTCTCTCTCTCTCTCTCTCTCTCTCTCTCTCTCTCTCTCTCTCTCTCTCTCTCTCTCTCTCTCTCTCTCTCTCTCTCTCTCTCTCTCTCTCTCTCTCTCTCTCTCTCTCTCTCTCTCTCTCTCTCTCTCTCTCTCTCTCTCTCTCTCTCTCTCTCTCTCTCTCTCTCTCTCTCTCTCTCTCTCTCTCTCTCTCTCTCTCTCTCTCTCTCTCTCTCTCTCTCTCTCTCTCTCTCTCTCTCTCTCTCTCTCTCTCTCTCTCTCTCTCTCTCTCTCTCTCTCTCTCTCTCTCTCTCTCTCTCTCTCTCTCTCTCTCTCTCTCTCTCTCTCTCTCTCTCTCTCTCTCTCTCTCTCTGGATTTGCTTTGGGTTTGGGTCATTTCAAAGAAAAAAGACACTGAGTGCAAGATCAGAAACTATTCCTCATGGATCAAAGGATTGAGAGTCAGTCCTGAATTTGGATTTGGGTTAGTTCACGAGGTTGGGTCACAGTTAAAAAAGGGTTGAAGCAATGCCATGTTGTCTGAGGTCTCAAACCTCAGAGGGTATCGGTTGGTTGTTGGTCAGGGCCCAACAGGGCTCAAGTTAAAGTTACAGGCCAATCACCTTTATGACCTCATCAGATATGTTGGTCACATGATGTCACGTAGGTTGATACATTTCTATGTTTTCATTTATAAAGTCCCACTGAACCTAACGTCATTATCAAACTTTAGACATATTAGTTACCACACCCAGTCTTAGCGATGGCTAACTCTGGAAATTTCTTTGGCCTCTACGTAAATCCAATTAGAGTTTTTTTGCACCTTATTTGTGGAACAATCTTCAACGTGTTTAGAAATGTGATGTTTTGGTGCCTCGAGGCCAATTCAATTTTTTATGACCATGTTTTTCTTTCTGCTTGCATTTGGTATTTTTATTTTGATGTGTGTATTTTCTGTAATTTATGTCATTCAGGGCTCATCTGTAAAAGAGACCTTGGTCTCAGTATGACTCCCTGATCAAATAAAGGTTAAATGAATCAAATAAAACACAATCTCTTATCTCGCCTCTCCCTGCTCTGTTGACTTTCTAAGTTTAGATGTCTGATCTCGGTTCTTCCATTCTGCCAGCAAGCCATCCATCAGCCAGAATGTCGAACTTCCGATCGGTGTCCTATATCTCCTGGCTCTGGGACCACTTGGAAGACATAGCCAATGCCCCCGTTGGCCCGATGCAGCCCTGACTGAGATCAAACAAATGTTTCTGATCCTTGTTATAAGTTTACTGAATTCACTTAGTTCAATTCACTCAATTCACTCGGTTCAATTCACTCAATTCAGTTGGTTCAATGTGTTCAATTCACTGGGTTCAATTCCCTCCACTGATCCTGCATATAACAATTCTATGGAATGGATATGTTATGATGCAAGATTATGAACTCTCTGAACTGTATTATCAACCCTCTAATCTGTGATGTCATAGTGCTCTAAGGCTTCCAGAATCAACAACACAAGGTGGAAACCACAGCGACCGCTGCCGTGTCCCTCCTTATCTCTCTCCTAAATCACCATGCCCAATGGCAGCGCTGGCCCAGGTTGGCATGCCGCCATGCCCGTCGCCTACAGCAACCATTGACAGAAAGAATGTATGTGTTTCCAATTATTGGAAAGGAGGAGTCCCTCTGTTTACATGTACCTTCCATAACGCACTGAAGCGACAGATACTGTAGGGGAAGAGAAAAAACAAAACAATAGACTATAGTTTTATATCTCCTCTTTCTATCAAAACACCCCTGACATGTAAATATACAATAATGGCGGGCAAAAAGTGATATCAATAATCAATCAGGAGCCAGAATTCCAATCCCAATGTCATCACAGCAGTGGGAAAGATAAGTCAACATATCCTTAAGAATAATACTTCCCACTGCTATGCACACTGTATAATAAGCCAGTATTGATTACATCCGATATGAGTGTTTTTACAGAGCACACTTTAATATCTAACTACAAACAGTTTATACAGACAATCCAACACAAGACAGACAAAGAGTACACACCTACCTGGTTAAATAAAGGTTAAATAAAAATAAAAATAAATAAAAAATAAACAGATCACAATGTAATACCACAACAGATATGAATGCTAACGCTAATATTTGCAATACACATTCAGATAGAGATTTACACTTCCAGTTAGCGTAGCTTACACAGCAGGCTAACTACACCTGGGTTTCACTGGGAAGGTCTGTATGAGTCTCTCCAGACACAGAGAGATACCAGGATGCAATTTACCCCTAGGTACAGATCTAAAGTCAGATTATCTCCACAAATCCTAGTCTTAAACCATTATGGGAGAGCAGTGAAGAACTGACCTTAAATCAGTGTCTAGGGGCCTAGTTTAAACTACTCTGACAAGGGCAAAATCACAGCTGTTCAAACTGGCCTCTCATTTATCCCTAATCAAACAAGCAAACACGCACGCACACACACACACACGCACACACACACACACACACACACACACACACACACACACACACACACACACACACACACACACACAGACACACACGTCTCTCATCTCACTTCTCGTCAATCTTCTAGATGAAGTACGACAGCCCACATAATGTCATGACGTTATAATGAGTGAACTCTCAACATGTTCTATGGAGTGATTCTATGGAGTGATTCTTCCTCCCTAAAGCAAGGGGTGTAACTGGGGCCCTTTTGTGGCACACATAAGAGGGTGTAAGTGGAGGAGTGAGGGGTGCCTGTGGGGCCGACATTAGGAGATAATAACTAGGCTAAAGATCATAGGGTTCACACCACCTTTTCTAATGCTGCTGCTGTGTGTGTGTGTGTGTGTGTGTGTGTGTGTGTGTGTGTGTGTGTGTTGGCCCATAGCGAGATTAACAGCTTATGCACTTTAACAATTAGGGGTTCAACAGGGTTCTTCTAATATCCTCAAAGTTCTTTGAAGAACCTTAAGGTTCTTGGCACTGAAAATGGCCCCCAAAAGGTTCTTCCAAGAACCCCAATAGGAGGTGGGGGTTCTCGCATGAACTTGACTGCCCAACTGAAACATTTGGAATTGAATTTGAAAGGACAGCAGGTGCTGGCAATTCATTGAAAAATGTAAAGATCTCCTCAATTTAAGGTAAGGTTTGTCCCTTGTATGATCTAAATTGATATAGTTTTATGATGATACCATCTATCTTTTCATATTTATGCAAATCTTTCTAAAACAGAAAATGGACACAATTCAATGGAAGTCTGTCAACAAAGAGGAAAGAATATGTTGAAGGCTAGCTGTAATGCGTGCAGATGACTGAACTCCTCACTTTTGTGTCTGCAGGTATACAGACAATGGGGCATACAAAGGTATGTCAATTGGTATTGGTATGTTATGCAGATTACATTTACCATCCTCCTCCCTTACCTCTTCAATGAATATCCCAGAGGCCTCTACATTATGGACAAGGTATGTGTATGAAACCTATTACCAAAACAGGTTTTTTCATTCACATTCACCACAAAAACCAAGGTAGGAATATTGTTGTGTGCATATTTTGTTAATCATCTGTATAATTGCTATTTTTTTGGATTCACAGACTTCCTCCTACCTACACCTCTGATGAATATAACAGGAAACCTGTTCGATCACCATGCACTGCAAAATCCTTCCGGCTATGGATACGGAGAACATAAACACATTAACATCAACACGCCAGAGGATATACCCATTGGACTTTAGGCTCTGCTGGGAGTTTACCTCATATTTTTATTATTTTTTATTCTGCTTTGCAACTAAACTCATAATAAACATTGAGAACTAAAATATTGTGTTATTGTTGATATTGTTATGCATATTATTATTAACTTTAATAATAATAATAACAGGGGGGGTAGTTCAAAAGGTTTTCGATGATCTCTTGTTTTTCGAGTTTACAGTAATAGCTCATACTTTACTGCATGTGAGCATAACACAGGGCTCCTATGGGAATAGGGATGATGTTTCACCAGATTCACATGTAACGATCTGGGGCCATAGAGTACGAATGATGATCACGAATTGTGATCTAACAGGCAAAACTGACCCTAGATCAGCTCATGGCAGGGTTCCTATGAGAATAGTTACGTTTGACATTGTTGTGTATGAGCATCAAAAGAATGCATGCTTGTCATTGGTTCTAACTGTCTTAGTTGATTGGCTCTCATTCATTGTGGGCCTGGGAGAACATGAGTCTTATTATGAGTCAGCAGTTTTTCCTGGTCAGGTCACATGGTCAGGGACAAGGCATGATGACGTGACTGTTTTGTGTTTTAGTATCTGTTGTGTGCTGAGATCTCTGCCCACCGTTACAGGCTACCTAGCCAAGGCGCACATTGCATTACCTTACTGTATCCCGCCACCCGGCCAAGGAACGCCTTACATTACCTCGGTGTATCCTTCCGACGCTGCCAGCCAGGATCTACTTATAGAAAACAATTGTTTTGCCTGGAGAGGTGCGAGCTCTGCTCCTTTTCCTTTTTCTGACACAGAAGCCAAGGGAGGGCTGGTGGGGGAATAGACCGTGTGTGTCGACAGCCACTGATGTTGACGGACTGTGTGTGTGTGTGTGTGTGTGTGTGTGTGTTTACACAGTATCATCTGCATTCAATGTTGGCGTGTGTGTTATCCATCCGTCTGTCCAGTCTGTCAGTACTCTAAGCTGGCCACAGGGGGCGATGTGTCATCCATACCATTGGTAGTCAGCCTTACCGAGTCTGTTCACACATGGGGAAATTCCACCTACACTGACCCCCTAAATACACACACACACACACACACACACACACACACACACACACACAAACACGGGGGGGGGGGGGGGTGGTTCAATCAGGTCCTCCTTGTCAAACCTGAAAACGTAATCATTAGAACCAGTGCTCGACTTGGGATGAAAGAAGTGCAGGAGCTGTCTTTTTCCAAGTCGGTCTATTAGACTATGTTCACCGAAATTCACAAAGAGCATTATGCTATAGCGACCTCTGATTATTCACTGTTAAGGGTTCCCACACATGTTCCATGACTTCTCTACTACTTTTAACCAAATGTTCATGACTATTATCATAGCCTACATTAAAAAGTAAGCATTACTGACACTGGAAGGCTGCTGTGCCTGATCCCACGTTGTCCTGCCGTTGTGCCCTTGTTCAAAGGCATTTTACCCACCATAAAGTAGAACTGCACTGTTAGTCACATGTGGTCAACCCTCCATCTGGAGAGCTCCTGGGTGTGCAGGCTTGGCTTTTGTTCCAGCCCTGAAAACACCCAAGTCTGCTTATCAAGGTCCTGTTAAGCAGCTGGCTTGAACAAAAGCCTGCACACCCAGTAGCTATCCTGGAGGATGGTTGCCACCCTTGACATAAAATATTGCAACATTACAATCAAATACTTTTGTCTTTATAAAAGGATTCCCTCATTCAATGAATCAGGGATCAAATTGATGAGGTAGGCTACTTCAAAGCAAGGTAACTAACTAGACATGCTTATATACAAGGCTCAAATATGAATGTTTCAAGGGAGATCTATGCACAGCAAGTTATTTGTCAATTAGGCTATTCTTAGAATATTTTTTACATGACTACTATTTAATAAAGGGGAATCCCAGCTTTCCAACGGTGCTGATTTACTTAGGCTATCTACAGTGCCGGTGTAAAGGCGACAACGACATGAATGCAATAGTTAACTAGCGCGATAACTGCTACAAGTTATGTTTTGAATTGGCTATCTAGTTAACTTAGCTAATTAGCTAGCTAGCAAACTACATTTGTTTATGTAAACCCGAAATCGAGCTAGCTAGCTTTCATTTTACTATGGCTTGACATTCGAAAGCAAATCAATGTAATTAACCAGCTGCTGGCGAGGTGATTTGTAACTTTGCAAGCTAACGTTAGCTACGTTAGGTTACGTTAGCTACAGCCTACAGGACCGTATCTAACCGTTAGCTACCTAGCAAGCTAACTAACTACCGCAGAGACTAACGTGACTGGCCTATGTGTTCTATTTACAGAGTCCGATCCCATCAACATCTGCAGCGGCATTAACATCAAGCTCAGCACCAGGAACTAGAGTAAGTCACCTTAAATAAATATTTCCATGATTCGATGATGAGCAAATAAATATACTGGATCTAGACATTAGTTGATTGTTTAGGCAAAGCTTGAAGTCTAATTTGGAGAAAAGCAGAGTTATTAGTAAGGAAGGGATGGCGTGGGTGACGATGTGGTCTTGAGCAAGGCACTTAACCCTAATTGCTCATGACAGTCTGCCAAATGAATAAAAATTAGATGTGATATTACTGGTGTCTGTTGGGGGTGGGTAGTGTGTGTGAACGTTAGTATACATGATCTATTGACATGAGGGGGGTGGGTGGATATAGTACCTTGTTTGAGTGGGGACAAAGTAGTAAAATGTTTGCTAATCACTGACTAGCGTGTGTCCTACAGACTAATACTGTTGCTGCTAATTATGACATTGACACTAGCTTTAGTAGTACAGATTCCGTAGACCCATTGGATGAAAGCTTTCAGCCGGGAACAAGCTCAATATCATCTGACTCGGAGGAGGAAAGGACTGCATGGTGCTGGTTAGAGCCAAAGTGTATAGTCTATGAGTCCAAGGTCATTGAGCCCATGAAGTTTTGCCAGACCAGCTGCCATTGCCTAACACAAGACCACGTTCACCAGCTGAAGAACAGTCAGGACCCTGCCTGGAACATTCAGCCAACACAACATCCATTTTCAGTTATACTGATGTTGTAGTATCATGTAGAATTCCTAGTATGCTCACAACTGCACTGTGGTATAGATATTGCTAGCTGTTGTACATACAGTGCATTTGGGAACTATTTAGACCTTCACTTTTTCCACATTTTGTTACGTTACAGCCTTATTCTAAAATTGATTAAATTGAAAAGGTTCCTCATCAATCTTCACAAAATACCCCATAATGACAAAGTGAAAAACAGGAATACCTTATTTACGTAAGTGTTCAGACCCTTTGCTATGAGACTCGAAATTTAGTTGAGGTGCATCCTGTTTACATTTATCATCCTTGAGATGTATCAACAACTTGATTGGTGTCCACCTGTGGTAAATACAATTGATTGGACATGATTTGAAAAAGGCACACACATGTCTATTTAAGGTCCCACAGTTGACAGTGCATTTCAGAGCAAAAAGCAAGCCATGAGGTGGAAGGAATTGTCCGTAGAGCTTCAAGACAGGATTGTGTTGAGACACAGATCTGGGGAAGAGTACCAAAAACATTCTGCAGCATTGAAGGTCCCCAAGAACACAGTGGCCTCCATCATTCTTAAATGGAAGAAGTTTGGAACCACCAAGGCTCTTCCTAGAGCTGTCCACCGAGCCAAACTGAGCAATAGGGGGAGAAGGGCCTTGGTCAGAGAGGTGACCAAGAACTCAAATGGTCAATCTGACAGAGCTCCAGAGATCATTTGTAGAGCTGGGAGAACCTTCTAGAAGAACAACCATCTCTGCAGCACTCCACCAATCAGGCCTTTATGGTAGAGTGGCCAAATGGAAGCCACTCCTCAGTAAAAGGCAAATGACAGCCCACTTGAAGTTTACCCAAAGGCACCTAAAGGACTCTCAGACCATGAGAAACAAGATTCTCTGGTCTGATGAAACCAAGATTGAACACTTTGGCCTGAATGCCAAGCATCACGTCTGGAGGAAACCAGGCACCGCTCACCACCTGGCCAATATCATCCCTATGGTGAAGCATGGTGGTGGCAGCATCATGCTGTGGGGAAGTTTTTCAGCGGCAGGGACTGGGAGACTAGTCAGGATCGAGGGAAAGATGAACGGAGCGAAGTACAGAGAGATCCTTGATGAAAACCTGCTCCAGAGCACTCAGGACCTCAGACTGGGGCGAAGGTTCACCTTCCAACAGGACATCAACCCTAAGCACACAGCCAAGACAACGCAGGAGTGGCTTCGGGACAAGTCTCTGAATGTCCTTGAATGCCCAGACATCTTTGGAGAGACCTGAAAATAGCTGTTCAGCAACGCTCCCCATCCAACCTGACAGAGCTTGAGAGGATCTGCAGAGAAGAATGGGAAAAATTCCCCAAATACAGGTGTGCCTAGCTTGTAGCGTCATACCCAAGAGACTCTAGGCTGTAAGTGCTTCAACAATGTACTGAGTAAAGGGTCTGAATACTTATGTAAATGTGATATTTATGTTTTTTACGTTTAATAAATGTGTCATTTATGGGTTATTGTGTGTAGATTGATGAGGAAAAAAAATATTTAATCAATTTTAGAATAAGGCTGTAACGTAACAAAATGTGGAGAAAGTGAAGGGGTTTTGAATACTTTCAGAGTTCGATAAAATGTTTTATATCATCTTTTTTACAAATGTACTGACAAGTGACTAAATGATTCCAGCTGCATCAGAAACCAGTAAAGTGTTGACTTAAACTTCTGGATGAATTCATTGTGATATTGATGAGATGTATTTGGAAGTCACCAGCTACAATCTTACTCCCAACAGAAAATGCAGGGAGCTGGTGTATCATTTCAACTTTCAATTGTTGGCAAGTAAACATGCTTCAATAAAACAGTAGATTAGTCTGTCAATGTAGCAAATAGGTAGACATGACTTGTATTGAAGACAAAGTTTATTTGCTCTGGAGACCGAGGTGAGTTTACACAGCAGTATGCAGGAACAGTTATGGTTTTGAATGACATATACAGTATACAGTGGAAGGAAAATATACTACTAACTCCTTTAATAAATACCACGGTTTTACAAAGGGAATACTTGCATACTGTATGGTTTGTTTTTGGGGGATGCAGTGAGGTGTTCGTAGTCTCTTTGATACAAGGGTAGATTGTTGTTATGGGACCTTTCACATCTCCTCGAGTCAATCAACTTCTTTGTATCCAACATACTGTCCATCGTGTGAGGGATAAATTGCTTGAATGGGCCCAACAACACACGCAGGCAAAGGGATTCGGTGTCCTCCGCCATGCTTCTCCCAACATAGAACAAACTCAGAAAATAATCTGTAGGCCACCAGGCGATATTGCCTGTCTGGGGCGGCTTGTACAGTAGTTTAGAGGTTAAGAGTGTTGGGCCAGTAACCAAAAGGTCGCTGGTTTGGAATTCCCAAGCCGAGTAGGTGAAAAGTTTGCCAAAGTGCCCTTGAGCTATGCACAACGTCTGTAAGAGAATGACAAAAATGCTATTGTGTACTCTCTGCATTTCTACTGTAACATAATATTACACACCTCACAGACACACTTTAGCTAGCTACACCACACAGGTATAGTTACTGAAAGACCAATATGAGTCATGAAGCCAAAGTCATGCCTTTACTCTTTGTCAGCATCATCAAAACAAATCTCCAGTTTTTCTCATAATGAGTTAGCAAGGCTAGCTAGATAACATTCGCTAGCTATAATGTTAGTCTACAGTACATTTTGGGTATGGCAAACAAAGCTAGCTAGCTCAACTTGGCTAGTTTGGTTCGAGGTGGTTCTAGCAAGCCCAATTCCCGATCACAAAATTACACTGTACTGAACGACACTACCCTTGTGTAAAAAGAGAGCTTATGTTGCTAGCTAGCTATCGACAGCAAAACAACTTACTTGTTTGTCATTAGCCCTCCTGATCCAGGTGGTCTAGGCTGCTGCTGCCAGTTGATCTTGGAGGTTCTAAAGAACGTCTCCAGCACCACTCTATCCATATGTGTGTCAGAACTGTGATGGTCCGTCACACACACAATCCAATCGGTCTGCAGTGACCCTTTCCAGTAAGAACTGTCCAAAATTGAATGTGTTGCATCGCAGACATTCCTCTTTTGTCATCATGGCTGGACAGCACCTGCATAGGGAACACCAGTTGGAGTTTGACCGTGGCTCTTGCTGTCTGACCCCATCGCTGCTTGCTGGTCTCTTGATTATTGAAGCTTACATACACTCAATTAGAATTTGGTAGCATTGCCTTTAAATTGATTCATTTGGGTCAAAGGTTACGGGTAGCCTTTCACAAGCTTCCCACAATAAGTTGGGTGAATTTTGGCCCATTCCTCCTGACAAAGCTGGTGTAACTGAGTCAGGTTTGTAGGCCTCCTCGGTCGCACACGCTTTTTCAGTTCTGCCCTCCAATTTGAGGTCAGGGCTTTGTGATGGCCACTCCAATACTGTACCTTGACTTTCTTGTCCTTAAGCCATTTTGCCACAACTTTGGAAATATACTTGGGGTCATTGTCCATTTGGAAGACCCATTTGCAACCAAGCTTTAACTTCCTAACTGATGTCTTGAGATGTTGCTTCAATATATTCACATAATTTTCCTTCCTCGTGATGACATCTATTCTGTGAAGTGCACTAGTCCCTCCTGCAGCAAAGCACACCCACAACATGATGCTGCCACCCCCGTGCTTCACGGTTAGGATGGTGGTCTTCGGCTTGCAAGCCTACCCCCTTTTCCTCCAAACATAACGATGGTCATTATGGCCAAACAGTTCTATTTTTGTTTCATCAGACCAGAGGACATTTCTCCAAAAAGTACAATCTTTGTCCCCATGTGCAGTTGCAAACCGTAGTCTGGCTTTTTTATGGCGGTTTTGGAGCAGTGGCTTCTTCCTTGCTGAGCGGCCTTTCAGATTATGTCGATATCGGACTCGTTTTATAGATACTTTTGTACCTGTTTCCTCCAGCATCTTCACAAGGTCCTTGGCTGTTGTTCTGGGATTGATTTGCACTTTTCGCACCAAAGTACATTCATCTTTAGGAGACAGAATGCGTCTCCTTCCTGAATGGTATGACGGCTGCGTGGTCCCATGGTGTTTATACTTGCGTACGATTTTTTGTACAGATGAACATGGTACCTTCAGGCGTTTGGAAATTGCTCCCAAGGATGAACCAGACTTGTGGAGATCTACAATTATTTTTCTGAGGTCTTGGCTGATTTCTTTTGATTTCCCCATGACGTCAAGCAAAGAGGCACTGAGTTAGAAGGTAGGCCTTGAAATACATCCACAGGTACACCTCCAATTGACGCAAATGATGTCAATTAGCCTATCAAAAGCTTCTATGTAAACTGCTGACTCGCTGGAATTGTGATACAGTGAATTATAAGTGAAATAATCTGTCTGTAAACAATTGTTGGAAAAATTACTTGTGTCATGCACAAAGTAGATGTCCTAACCTACTTGCCAAATCTATAGTTTGTTAACGAGAAATTTGTGGAGAGGTTGAAAAACGAGTTTTAATGACTCCGACTTCAACTGTAATCTTAGCTGAGCTATCTAAACCAGAGGAATTTTCCCTGTGTGTATGTATGTGTGAGTGAGTGTGTGTGTGTGTGTGCGTGCATGTATGTATACTTATCTCAATGAGAGAGAACCCTGACCGGGAGGTCAATGATGACTGTAAGGCTTTGGACATTTAGAAAACCATGTTCCCTCATTTATTAACCTCATTACTCGCGAGAGAATCTCTTCCCTCCTTTCCCTTCCCCCCTCCATCCACCCATCCCTCTGTTTTCTCCTCCTCCAAACAATGTCCCTTTCAGGCTCGCGTTAAAATATCTCCCCGAACGTCTCTTTTGTTCAGCTACTAACTTATCCTCTTTCTTTCGCTTCCCTCTCTCCTCTCTTTTGTCCCCAGGGCCAGGGTGAATAGGGAACAACAGAGTTACCTACAGACCATTAGAGCATAGAAACTCTGATTGCACCCAGTTAAATACACCCTGAACACTGAATAGAGAAAGGGGGTGAGAGAATGCGGAGAGGGGGATAGAAATGGAAAGTGGGGGAAAGAGAGAGGGAGAGATACAAGAGAAAGTGCACGGAGTAGGGGAGAGAGAGAGAGAGACGGGAGGGAAAGAGGGATGAGAAAAAAAGATGGATGATTTACAATCAGACACAGGGGTAGAGGGAGAAAGGAGGGAAGAAAGAAAAGAAGAGAGGAAAGAGGTGAGAAAAGGGAAGGAATCCCATCGTTTTTTTTTAAAACACCAAAATATGGTTTCAAAACCGTCAGACTGTTTGAAGTTGCGTGTGTAACCCCTGTACGATTCTAGAATGTCTGCCACACACAAACACACACACTACTTTCATGTTGGGGGTCCCCGGGCAGTTTGGGGTGGGCCGTCGAAACAACACAGATCGCTCGGCGGAAACCCACGGTTCTTCATTATGAGAGTTGTTACAGACTAGAACGCCCCTCACCACTTATCTATTTCTTAATTCCTGCCATGTGTAGAGAGGGCTTAGATCTAGTCTGCATCCCAAATGGCACCTTATCCCCTATATAGTGCACTATTTTTGACCAGGGCCCATAGGGAATATGGTGCCATTTGGAACACAGTCATAGAGTAACTATGGAACACTTCTTTACACAAATAGATAAATTGATACAGAAATTGTTTGAAAATATTGAAAGAAATGGAAAATAGACACAGTTAAAGTCGGAAATTTACATACACCTTAGCCAAATACATTTAAACTCAGTTTTTCACAATTCCTGACATTTAAACCTGGTAAGAATACCCTGTTTTAGGTCAGTTAGGATCACCACTTTATTTTAAGGATGTGAAATGGTTTGCAGACCTCCTCGCTCGCACACGCTTTTTCAGTTCTGCCCACAAATTTTCTATAGGATTGAGCTTTGTGGTGGTCACTCCAATACCTTGAATTTGTTGTCCTTAAGCCATTTTGCCATAACTTTGGAAGTATGCTTGGGTCATTGTCCATTTGGAAGACCTATTTGCGACCAAGCTTTAACTTCCTGACTAATGTCTTGAGATGTTGCTTCATGTCACGTTCTGACCTTTATTTCTGTTTTGTATTTATTTAGTATGGTCAGGGCGTGAGTTGGGTGGGCAGTCTATGTTTGTTTTTCTATGTTTTGGGGCAGTTCTATGTTTTCGGCCTAGTATGGTTCTCAATCAGAGGCAGGTGTCATTAGTTGTCTCTGATTGAGAATCATACTTAGGTAGCCTGGGTTGCACTGTTTGTTTGTGGGTGATTGTCTATGTTAGTGGCTTGTGTCAGCACAGGTCTCATTTTGTAGCTTCACGGTCGTATTTGGTTTATTGTTTTCGTTACTCTTTTGCATAGTGTTCAGTCTTTCTTTATTAAAGATTCACCATGGACACTTACCATGCCGCATATTGGTCCTCAGATCCTTCTCGCCTCTCCTCTTCAGACGAAGAGGAGGACGATCGTGACAGAATCACCCACCAACCAAGGACCAAGCGGCGTGGTAGAAAACAGCGACGACAGCAGCAGCAGCAGCAACAACAACAGCGGCCGGTATCACAGGACTCCTGGACATGGGAGGAGATACTGAACGGAGAGGGACCCTGGGCACAGGCTGGGGAATATCGCCGCCCCAAAGCAGAGCTGGAGGCAGCGAAAGCTGAGCGGCGGCGATATGAGGAGGCAGCACGGCAGTGCGACAGGTACGAGAGACAGCCCCAAATTTTTTTTGGGGGGGGGGCACACGAGGGGTGGAGCTAAGCCAGGTAGCAGACCTGCGCTCACCCCTCGTGCTTATTATAAGCAGCGCGATACTGGGCAGGCACCGTGTTATGCGGTTAAGCGCACGGTGTCGCCAGTACGTGTCCATAGCCCGGTGCGCTATAGGACAGCCCCCCGAGAGTGTCATGCGAGTGCGGGCATCGAGCCAGGGCGTATGGTGCCTGCTCAGCGGGTCTGGTCGCCGGTACGCAGTTTTGGCCCAGGGTATCCTGCGCCGGCTCTGCGTGCTGTGTCTCCGGGGCGCTGGGAGGGTGCAGTGCGTCCTCTGCCCGCGCTCCGCTCGTACCGGGCGACTGTGGGAATGGAGCCGAAGGGAGAGGTGCGTGTAGTAAGCACTAGATCTCCCGTGCTTACCCACAGCCCGGTTCAACCTGTGCCTGCACTCTGGACGGTCCGGGCTAGAGTGGTTATCCAGCCTGGGGAAGTGGTGCCAAGGTTGCGCACCAGAGCTCCAGTGCTCCCCCACAGCCCGGTCTTTCAGGTGCCTCCTCTTAACCCCAAGCCTCCTGAAGGTCTTCCCAGCCTGGTGGTTCCTGTGGCAGCCCCACGCACCAGGCTGTCTCTCTGTCTCCTCCCTGCAGGTGGTCCTGTCTGTCCGGCGCCGCTGCCGGAGTCTCCCGCCTGTCCGGCGCCTCTGCCGGAGTCTCCCGCCTGTCCGGCGCCTCTGCCGGAGTCTCCCGCCTGTCCGGCGCCTCTGCCGGAGTCTCCCGCCTGTCCGGCGCCTCTGCCGGAGCCTCCCGCCTGTCCGGCGCCTCTGCCGGAGCCTCCCGCCTGTCCGGCGCCGCTGCCGGAGCCTCCCGCCTGTCCGGCGCCGCTGCCGGAGCCCCTCTGTCCCGAGCAGCTGTCTCTCTGTCCCGAGCAGCTGTCTCTCTGTCCCGAGCAGCTGTCTCTCTGTCCCGAGCAGCTGTCTCTCTGTCCCGAGCAGCTGTCCCTCTGTCCCGAGCAGCTGTCCCTCTGTCCCGAGCAGCTGTCCCTCTGTCCCGAGCAGCTGCCCCTCTGTCCCGAGCAGCTGCCCCTCTGTCCCGAGCAGCTGCCCCTCTGTCCCGAGCAGCTGCCCCTCTGTCCCGAGCAGCTGCCCCTCTGTCCCGAGCAGCTGCCTCTCTGTCCCGAGCAGCTGCCTCTCTGTCCCGAGCAGCTGCCTCTCTGTCCCGAGCAGCTGCCTCTCTGTCCCGAGCAGCTGCCTCTCTGTCCCGAGCAGCTGCCTCTCTGTCCCGAGCAGCTGCCTCTCTGTCCCGAGCAGCTGTCCCTCTGTCCCGAGCTGCCCCTCTGTCCAGTGGGGTCATTGAGAGGGGTGGTCATGCTGAGAAAGCCACGGAGGCGGACAATAAGGCGGACTAAGACAATGATGAGGTGGGGTCCGCGTCCCGCGCCAGAGCCGCCACCGCGGACAGACGCCCACCCAGACCCTCCCCTATAGGTCAAGGTTTTGCGGCCGGAGTCCGCACCTTTGGGGGGGGGTACTGTCACGTTCTGACCTTTATTTCTGTTTTGTATTTATTTAGTATGGTCAGGGCGTGAGTTGGGTGGGCAGTCTATGTTTGTTTTTCTATGTTTTGGGGCAGTTCTATGTTTTCGGCCTAGTATGGTTCTCAATCAGAGGCAGGTGTCATTAGTTGTCTCTGATTGAGAATCATACTTAGGTAGCCTGGGTTGCACTGTTTGTTTGTGGGTGATTGTCTATGTTAGTGGCTTGTGTCAGCACAGGTCTCATTTTGTAGCTTCACGGTCGTATTTGGTTTATTGTTTTCGTTACTCTTTTGCATAGTGTTCAGTCTTTCTTTATTAAAGATTCACCATGGACACTTACCATGCCGCATATTGGTCCTCAGATCCTTCTCGCCTCTCCTCTTCAGACGAAGAGGAGGACGATCGTGACACTTCAATATATCCACATCATTTTCCACCCTCATGATGCCATCTATTTTGTGAAGTGCACCAGTCCCTCCTGCAGCAAAGCACCCCCACAACATGATGCTGTCACCCCTGTGCTTCAAGGTATGGATGGTGTTCTTCGGCTTGCAAGCCTACCCCTTTTCCTACAAACATAACGATGGTCATTATGGCCAACCAGTTCTATTTTTGTTTCATCAGACCAGAGGACATTTCTCCAAAAAGTACCATCTTTGTCCCCATGTGCAGTTGCAAACCGTAGTCTGGCTTTTTTTATGGCGGTTTTGGAGCAGTGGCTTCTTCCTTGCTGAGTGGCCTGTCAGGTTATGTCAATATCGGACTCGTTTTACTGTGGATATAGATACTTTTGTACCTGTTTCCTCCAGCATCTTCACAAGGTCCTTTGCTGTTCTGGGATTGATTTGCACTTGTCGTACCAAAGTACATTAATCTCTAGGAGACAGAACGCGTCTCCTTCCTGAGCGGTATGACAGCTGTGTGGTCCTGTGAGGCACTGAGTTCGAAGGTAGGCCTTGAAATACATCCACATGTACACCTCCCATTGACTCAAATTATGTCAATTAGCCTATCAGAATCTTCTAAAGCCATGACATACTTTTGTGGAATTTTCCAAGCTGTTTAAAGGTACAGTCAACTTAGTGTATGTAAACTTCTGACCCACTGGAATTGTGATACAGTGAATTATAAGTGAAATAATCTGTCTGTAAACAATTGTTGGAAAAATGACTTGTGCCATGCACAAAGCAGATGACCTAACCGACTTGCCAAAACTATAGTTGGTTAACAAGAAATTTGTGGTGGTTGAAAAATGAGTTTTAATGACTCCAACCTAAGTGTATGTAAACTTCCAACTTCAACTGTATCTATTGGGACATATCTAAGTGTTTCCATTGCGTAACTAAACTAAAGCACACACTCTTCAGAGGTAAACGTGCTAGCCTGAGGCTGCACTGGGACATTTCACGTTATAATGAAATGTCAATCTGGGAGAGATACAAAAGGAAGGATAGCAGGCAGGCAGGCAGGCAGGCAGGCAGGCAGGCTCTCTCGCTCTCCCCTCTCTCTCAGAGAGAGAGAGACAGGGCAAGTTATTACACATCATAGAACTTACTAAACCTAACCCTCTTTCACTTATTTGCACTTCTATGTCCTTCTGCCTCCACTAACCTAGAAATCTCAACCTTTGACATTTTCCTTGAAAGTACATGGTCAAATGAGTCCATGCCCTCCCTTGCCATCCTCATATATCTAGCTATCAGCCTCCCAAATGGAACCCTATAACCTTTATAGTGCACTACTTTTGACCAGGGCACATATAGAATAGGGTGCCATTTGGGACCACACTATCCGACAAATGTTGCTCTTCTACTCTTCAGGATGCACATACTGAGAGCCCAATGAGGAGCTGGGAAACAGGGGCACATAAAGTCACGGGGCACATAAATGGCCTTAACACCGTGACTTATGACCTAGGGGTACTAAATAAATGTGGACTTGGGGCCAGAAGCCCATCCAGCTCTCCTTAATTACACATTAACACTGCATAGAGACCACTCACTGAGACATGGTATTTAGTGTGGTTAGCACTTTTTCCAAACACATGGCTCTCTATGGGAAACGGATCATTGAGAAATGGTATGTACCGGGTTGAGCTTTAATACCTATACTATTCTATACAAATACCACACAAATGATTAGTTAGACACATCTAGGGACTCAAACCAGTGGCAAGCTATGTGGCCTGAGAGCAAAGGTGAAACACATCAATCTGAATCACTTGGGCACTGTGTATCAGTTTGTCTTTAGCCACTGTCTGTAATGTAAAGTGTTGCCCACACTGGCTCCACATTAATCAGTTGGCTTGTTGAGAATACTTATTTTAGTTCTCCATTACGCACACACACACACATGCACACACACACACATGCACACACACACACACACACACGCTCTCGACCGTCTCAGAATAACGTGGTATAAGTAGCATCAGTGTCATAACCAGTAAACCAGCAGAGACATCCAATTCCCTCTATCTATAATAGGAAAACATCATGTCATACTCTGGAATGGCACGGTGTCTAACGGTCTACCTTTAACCGTGCCATCAAAACAGAAAAAAAATTGACATAAACATGCTTCATA
Source organism: Oncorhynchus mykiss (assembly GCF_013265735.2). Lineage (NCBI taxonomy): Eukaryota > Metazoa > Chordata > Actinopteri > Salmoniformes > Salmonidae > Oncorhynchus > Oncorhynchus mykiss. The sequence continues at coordinate 38,355,703 of NC_048585.1, read as the reverse complement.
AAATCTGCTCTTTGTAATAAACCTTTTCATAAACCTCATCATTATGAGTAGCCTAGCTATAGTTAGGTCAACCAATAGGGAAACGGAGATACCGAGTCAGTTGTACAACTGAATGCATTTAACCCAACCCATCTGAATCAGAGAGGTGCCATAATTTACATCCATGTCTTCGGCAACCGGGGAACAGTGGGCTAACTGCCTTACTCGGGGGGCAGAAAGACAGATTTCAGTCAACTCGGGATTCGATCTGGCAACCTTTCGGTTACTGGCCCAACACTCTAACCACTAGGCTATCTGCCACCTCAATAGAGACCAAGTCTTTGAGTGCACCCATCTTCCAAAGTTGGAGAGAGACAATTCAACGCTTGATCAGACTGAGGTGGTCAGGGAGATGGTTGTCTGGGGACGATCATGTAGAAGGCTACTCTGGGAACCAGCCTGAGTCGTGTAGTTACCGGACTTCCTCCTTCACAATGTATGACACCCACTTACGTGATGCCTCAGCAGATCTGCACACCAGACAGACAGCTCACCACACACAGTTCAGAGTAGTACAGTAGCCAGTCGTCCTCACTACGAGCCCTCTGCCTCTGTACTGCATTCCTCTACTGAAATCTCACATTCCTCTCAAGCTTCAGGTGACTCTTCAATTCATGTTTTCAAGATCAGGAACCAGCTGCCAGGGAAAACAAAAAAGCTGGTAAAGATGCATCATTCGAACAAAAACAATTAGCCAGCTAGGCTAGCTAGCCAAAAAGAGTTGACCGGCCAGTCCATCTGCAAATCTGTGGGTCAAAACCACCAGAAATATGCAACGAAACTCAATGTTATCATAAACAAAACAGCAGATTAAAAAAAAAGCTATTAAAAACACTTAAAAATAATCGTATATGTACATATTTACGGGAGCTCTCTGCTTAGGCTGCTACTAGGGCACCATGGCAACTGACTATGACAATGTATTGTATAGAACAGACACATCTTTCTATTATGTGGAACATAGGATCTGGTGAGTTCTAAGTGAAACATTCCTATCTGCAATGCTCTAAACATGGACAAATTACCAACTTCAACAAATATAGTGTGTGTGTGTGTGTGTATGTGTGTACCACACATTTCCACTAACCCTAGATCAGACACATCCAGTCCCCATACCTCCACCTCTCTGACCACTTATCCCCTTCTTTCCTCTCCTCTTTATATCCTCTTTCCCTGTCTTTCCCACCGACCTGAGCAGGTGTTCCACTCTGACTTTGGGGTTCAAAGGTCATAAATCAAAGCAGCCCAAAAAGCCGGGGGTTGTGGGAGGTCACTAAGACAGACGGATGGTGGGAGTCAGGAAGTGGATGGCTCTCCAAACCAGCTGTGTGTGTCACTCAGGTGAAGTGGGTACCTGTGTGTGTGTGTGTGTGTGTGTGTGTGTGTGTGTGTGTGTGTGTGTGCGCGTGTGTGTGTGTGTGCGTTTGTCTGTACCCCAGAGGTACTACACATACACTCACGCACGCACACACACACCTGGGGTAACAATGACTAATCTGCAAGGTGCTGCCCTCTGAAATGCAGACACATGAATCTTACTTCCATATACTCTTCTGTACATGTATATCCATACACTCTGTCATCACCCTGTCTTTCTTTCACCAAGAGGAGATACAGCTGACTTAGAGCGTCTGTACAGTAACAGGTAATAAAATAATAATTATATATATATATATATATAAAGTAAGAATGTGGCACCATATAAACTTGTCCAGGTATATGAACATTCCTCTGTATATATCTCACCGTCTCTCTCTCTTTTCAGAGTCATCTCCTCATTCATTCATCATTCCCTTCATTGGTAGCCGCAGCAGTATTCTTTTCTGTCTCTCCAAAGAGGAAAAGATTCTAGCTTCATAACCATTCATGGGAAGAGGCACCAGGCACTGAACTCTGCTTGCCACGCACACACATGTCCAGTAGGGTTAGAGACACATGACCACATTAGACATAGTCTTCCCTCATCCAAGCAGGTGTGCGAATGTATGTGTGTGTGTGTGTGTGTGTGTGTGTGTGTGTGTGTGTGTGTGTGTGTGTGTGTGTGTGTATGTGTGTGTGTGTGTGTGCTTGCATGTTTGTCTGTGGGAGGTAGAGGACAGCTGCTTTACATGACGCAGTTTATCCTTATTCAAAACAGGTGAAGTGTCTTCCTAACGTTTTCTCCCATTAGCAGGTGTCAACACTACAGGATAAAAGGAAGGATCCTTCCCTGGGATGTGGATTTAAGAGGACAACAGTGGACCGGGACAACAGGTGGGCAAATGCCCAATGAGAGGGTAATGGGTCTACAGCCTTATGCAGTCCTTTGGAGCGTCGGCATTATCGAATCTGGGGAAATTAAACTCTGGGAGTCGTCTTTGAGGGCCCTTAACAGAGGTGGTATCTGGGTGTTGCTCTCCCTAATCCGTCAATGAGCGGTCACCGGTAGGAACAGTGAAGACAGACAGACAGGAAGTCTCAGTAATGAACGGAAGAGAAAGAACGAGACCCCTGAGGGAAGAACGTGGATTTCTCTCTCACCAAACACAGGTTTCAAAATGTCCGCCACACACTTGAGTGCTTCATCACCACGAGATGTAAAATCTAGATCACATTCCGTCGTTCCATTCCAGACAATAGGTCATTATCAGTAAAAAGCTCAGCTCCGCTAAAACCATTGACAACTATGTGAAGTTTTCAAGGGATTATTAAATAAAATGTTAGAACTAGTTTTAATATCCTCATATCTTAAGACCCCCTCCATGATGTAGGCTGCGTGTGTAAAACCCCCTCCATGATGTAGGCTACGTGTGTAAAACCCCCTCCATGATGTAGGCTACGTGTGTAAAACCCCCTCCATGATGTAGGCTACGTGTGTAAAACCCCCTCCATGATGTAGGCTATGTGTGTAAAACCCCCTCCATGATGTAGGCTACGTGTGTAAAACCCCCTCCATGATGTAGGCTACGTGTGTAAAATCCCCTCCATGATGTAGGCTATGTGTGTAAAACCCCCTCCATGATGTAGGCTATGGGTGTAAAAACCCCCTCCATGATGTAGGCTATGTGTGTAAAATCCCCTCCATGATGTAGGCTACGTGTGTAAAACACCCTCCATGATGTAGGCTACGTGTGTAAAACACCCTCCATGATGTAGGCTACGTGTGTAAAACCCCCTCCATGATGTAGGCTACGTGTGTAAAACCCCCTCCATGATGTAGGCTACGTGTGTAAAACCCCCTCCATGATGTAGGCTACGTGTGTAAAACCCCCTCCATGATGTAGGCTACGTGTGTAAAACACCCTCCATGATGTAGGCTACGTGTGTAAAACCCCCTCCATGATGTAGGCTACGTGTGTAAAACCCCCTCCATGATGTAGGCTACGTGTGTAAAACCCCCTCCATGATGTAGGCTACGTGTGTAAAACCCCCTCCATGATGTAGGCTACGTGTGTAAAACCCCCTCCATGATGTAGAGGGTCAACTGATGTTTCCTGATCATGAAACGCCTGCAGATACAATACTTGCTGTATAACTCTGACGATATAGCTAAATATGCGCAGCTGTTTTGCACAGAATAGTCCGAAATGTGTAGTTCTGCCCCAGCAGGACACAACCGAACACTCTGCACCTTATGTGATGTTTTATCGATAACAACCTCTACATTGACCCCGTTTCAGAGTGTTTCAACAAGACATTAAAAACAACTACAGACAGTCTATCTCCATGCATTTCGTACCAACGGAGCGGAAAGGTAAATGTTAGGATGTGAAAAGAGCTTATGGTACGCAGAGCCAGGTGTAGACCCAAGGTAGACATGTCGGTGCAGTGTCCTACTGAACTCTCTCTCTCTCTCTCTCTCTCTCTCTCTCTCTCTCTCTCTCTCTCTCTCTCTCTCTCTCTCTCTCTCTCTCTCTCTCTCTCTCTCTCTCTCTCTCTCTCTCTCTCTCTCTCTCTCTCTCTCTCTCTCTCTCTCTCTCTCTCTCTCTCTCTCTCTCTCTCTCTCTCTCGCTCTCTCTCTCGCTCTCTCGCTCTCTCGCTCTCTCTCTCTGCCAACACACACACCCAGGTGATTAGGTGAGAGGTTTAGGAAGAGAACACCTGAAGAAACCTAAAAGGTTGTCTTGTCATTCAACAGTAATGACTGCCGATACGTCGATTGATTATCCTTGTGTCTTGTGTGTGCACGTTCTTGCATGTTTTTTTTATGTGACTGATGCAGTGAGCACGTGAAGTGTTCCAAAAACCCATGTTTTCATGTGATCTTATGTGAAATCATGCGATTTTATGTGAATCATGTGATCTTAACGTGAAATCATGTGATCTTAACGTGAAATCGTGTGATCTTTCCTGTAAGGGGTGTGTGTGAGGTATTTGTACCTATAGTCAAGGGGACAGTGTCAGGTGCCCTTAGGGACCTTAACACAGACAGGTAATCACTGTCAGCTCGCTATCTGTCACTCACACTCACTCATGGTTTATGACTCTCTCTCTCTCTCTCGCTCTCTTTTTTTCCCATTACCTTGTCTCACTCTCTCCTTCTCTTCCTCCTTCCATCATCCGTGTCTCTCTCTCCATCTACATTCCCTCTCTTTAAATACTTGTCTAATTATGTATTTTGCATTCTCTGTCTCTCTCTCTGGCTCTACCTCTGAAATTACCATCTCACTCTCAAATCTGAGAAAGATTGTTGAAATTAGCTTAATTGACGGTGTAGGTGATTAATACCCTCTCTGACACACACACACACACACACACACACACACACACACACACACACACACACACACACACACACACACACACACACCTCCTCCCACCTAATGCAGAGAAGGGGATAAGAGGAAGGTGGGAGATGAAGGGATGAAAGGTGTGTGACTTCTGCAGGTATTCTGCTCTAGGAGGGAGAGAGAAGAGAGGGGAGAGAGAGGGGAGAGAGGGAGAAGATGGGGAGCCCTGTGTTATGTTACAAGACGAAACAACAAAAGAAAAGCTGTCCCGATCGACAGAAGATTAAAGGGGCACAATAGTCTTTATATCTCTCCCTCGTTCAACAACAGAGGGGTGGAGGGAGGGGTGGAGGGACGGAGGGATGAATCCCCCGCTCTGGTATTCCAGGCCCCTCGGCACACTGACAGCTTTGTGAAAGACGGACAGATCTGGAAGAGGGAAAAAACCTGAGCTGAACATTCCCCAGGAATTCCTTGAAGGAGAGGAAAGAGGAAAGAAAAGAAGAGGGAAGGGAGGAGAGAGGAAATAGACGACTTGGGATGAGTTCAACCGAGGGGTCATATTGACTTGACACAGAAACCATTGGCACTCTATTACCCCGAAACCACACATTCATCCATCCATCTATAAGGGGTATGTTTTATGGACAATATATCAGGGATAAGCGCAGTTCTTAGGCAAGATGTGTAAGGGGAATTCCATAGCGATCAGAGTCAGGCAGTCATGCTCACGTTAACAACATGATCAAAAGTATGTGGACACCTGCTCTTCGAACCTCTCATTCCAAAATGATGGCCATTAATATGGAGTTGATCCCCCCTTTTCTGCTATAACAGCCTCCACTATTCCGGAGCTTTTCCCGCGAGATGTTGGAACATTTATGCGGGGACTTGCTTCCATTCAGCCACAAGAGCATTAGTGAGGTCGGGCACTGATGTTGGGCGATTAGGCCTGGCTCGCAGTCGGCGTTCCGTTCATCCCAAAAGTGTTCGATGGGGTTGAGGTCGGGACTTTGTACAGGCCTGTCAAGTTCTTCCACATCAATCTTGACAAAACCATTTCTGTATTGACCTTGCTTTGTGCACGGGGGTATTGTCATGCTGAAACAGCAAAGGGCCTTCCCAAATTGTAGCCACAAAGTTGGAAGCACAGAAACGTCTATAATGTCACTGTACTGTATGCTGTAGCATTAAGATGCCCCTTCACTGGAACTAAGGGGCCATGAAAAACACCCCCAGACCATTATTCCTCTTCCATCAAACTTTACAGTTGACTAATCTGACGGACTGGCAGATGGTGAAGCATGATTCATCACTCCAGAGAATGCGTTTCCGCTGCTCCAGAGTCCAATGGCGGCGAGCTTTACACCACTCCAGCCGACGCTTGGCATTGCGCATGGTGATTTTAGGCTTGTGTGCGGCTGCTCGGCCATGGAAACCCATTTCATGAAGCTCCGATGAACAGTTCTGGTGCTGATGTTGCTTCCCGGGGAAGTTTGGAACTCGGGAGTGGGTGTTGCAACCGAGGACTGACAATTGTTATGCAATGCGCTCTTCAGCAATTGGCGGGTCACATTCTGTGAGCTTGTGTGGTCTACCACTTAGAGCCGTATTAGCTCTAAGACACTTCCACTTCACAATAACAGCACTTACAGTTGACTGGGGCAGCTCTAACAGCGCAGAAATTTGACAAACTATCTTGTCGGAAAAGTGGCATCCTATGTCGGTGCCATGTTGAAAGTCACTGAGCTCTTCAGTACAGGCCGTTCTACTGGCAATGTTTGTCTATGGAGATTGCATGGCTGTGTGTTCGATTGTATACACTTCTCAGCAACGGGTGTGTCTGAAATAGCTGAATCCACTAATTTGAAGGGGTGTCCACATACTTTTGTATATATAGTGTTATCACCATCTATATTCGTTGTTACTGGTTACTGCCTTGCCCCCCCAAGTTATACCAAGCCTAACGCTCTCTCGCTCCCTACATTCAACTGCCTCCCTATCTCCCTAACTTTTTATTTAATATATTCCTCATATCTCTTTATCCCACTACCCTTCAGATGACAGGCAAAGGAGAAAGACAAAGATAAAAAGGGTTCGAGTCCAGTGAATGTGGAGGAGAAAGAGTAGAGTGCCCCTTTAATTTACAGCTTCTAATAGGGATGCTATAAGGATCAGTAAATTGTGTTGATTTGTGGCCCTCTATTGGTTCACGACCTCCATACATAAAGACCCTGAACACCTCCTCAGACATAACGTGACAGCCATCTCTCTCTCTCTCTCTCTCACTCACTCACTCACTCACTCACTCACTCACTCACATAATCCCCAAAACAGAAACAACTGAAAAATCTGTCTGGAATACTGGATTGGGGGGGTTGTCCACTCTGCGTCAGAAACAAAACCATTGGTGAAAAATAGTTTTTTTTACAGCTTCACAGGGGCAGAACACTATAGACGACCTTTGAACCCTGTGGGCAGCTGTTCTCCGGACAGCTCTCTGGGGACTAGGACCGGCCACAATGCACACACACACACACAGACACACACACACACACACACACAGACACAGACACACACACACACACACTTCTTTCTTAGGGACAGAAAAGGCTCGTAACATAGGGTGCAGTCCCCCTCTCCTTCTCCTCCTACCCCAGTTGGTCATTTAGAATGATAATTGGGTCCTTTCCTTGGCTACGGGGGGGGGGGGGGGGGGGGGGGGGGGGAGAGACACTATAGAAGGGCCCGAGTCAGTGTGCGGGGGTACAGATAGAGAGGCACTAGCCAAGCACTAGCCAAGCTAGGGCCAAGCTAGAAACTAAAAGCACAACAGTCACAAACAGGCTTCTGCTCAATGTAACCTGTTGCAACATAGGTAACATACTGTACTTCTTAGGGCAAAGTATGTTACCTATGTCCGTCCCCAGCTCCATGTGAGCTCCTTAAGAGGCTCCCAGGGGCCCCTGTTCTCCTAGAGGTGACTTTATAGGTCAGGGGAGGAGGTGGAGATGGAGGGTGGGCAAACTATAGCTGGTACACTTGTTATGCTACAGGCCTGGGAGATCCTATGCGGGACATGGTAAACTTGCACAACTGCATTACTGCACATAGACTGAGCCTGATGATCTCCCGGAACAGTTCAAATTCAAGCTCCTTTCTCACACACACACACACACACACACACACACACACACACTTTTTAATTCATTTTTTAAAACTTTTTAGGTTTGTGGGTATTGTTAGATATTACTGCACTGTTGGAGCTAGGAACACAAGCATTTCGCAACACCCACAATAACATCTGCTAAATATGTGTATGTAACCAATAACATTTGATTTGGGAGGCAGAGCTAGTCTAGCGTTAGATCTGATGCTAACAGACATACCCTGTAGGTATGTGAGTAGAAGAGTAGAGCCCACCCAGGGAGTGGGGAGGGTGGTAGGGAGGGTGTGTGTGTGTGTGTGTGTGTGTGTGTGTGTGTGTGTGTGTGTGTGTGTGTGTGCGTGTGTATGTGTGCACAACATACAGTACTTCGCTGTACTACACACTTTCTCCCCTTTGCCTCGCCCCGTCTACCTCTCCCTATGATCCATCAGGTCAGTCAATCCCTCTATCCCTCCATCCCTCTCCCCAGCCCATGAGGGCCGTACAAGGCGGCAGTAAAACCACGCTCCACCTCCCCTCACCCCCTAACCCCCTCCAGAAGAGAGTCAGTGGACCTAGCGGGTCGGGCCAAGCTCAGCCCAGTGAGGTCTACTTCTCCCCGGTGCAGTGTTTGCCACCTCTCTGGATCCTCTAGCCTACCGTGTGGTGGTGAACTCCAGGGCTTAACTCACTGCATGTCTCTAACTTACAGCCGCTGTGGATGCATGTACGTATAAACAGGGTTTAGTTAAGAACCAGGTGTGTGCGTGTGTGTGCTTGCTTGCGTATGCCCTTTCTCTATGTAGGGTCAGGGGAATGGGGCAGAATGTGAGAGAGGCCACCATGGTTCTACACATGGTATCAGAACGTGTTCTAGCTCCTAGCTGTGTCGGAACCCGTTGAGAAATCCACATGCTCTAATTCCCTGGCTTTTCATTCTAGGATGCTTCACATTCCATCGATGAGGAAATCTAGCCTTAGTAATGAATTTGGTGACATATAGAACAAAGGGATGATGAGAGATGCCATCTACATTCTACCCATCCATTCCTTCTTTTATCCGTCCATCCATCCGTCCACGCATGGTAAAAGCCATTCAGAGTTATACTGTATTCCTGTAAAGTCTGCTACAGTAATTATTCCGTTCCAAAACATTCAGCACCCGAATGACTTCTTTAGAAGTATAAATATGACTTCCTCTCTGGTGAAAGTTTCAAAGACAGACCCAATCAGTAAGTTAGTGTGTTTTTCTAACGTTACTAGAGAACATTACTTCAGAGGTGTTGATTAATGCCTTTGACGACACTACACCCTCACCTGCCAGAATGTTTTTTGTCTAACAATTCCTAACATGGATAGATACACACACGCACACGCACACACACACACACACACACACACACACACACACACACACACGATCTGTCTGATATTTCTTAACATTGGATCCTTTGGAAATATGGTGAGGCCCTGATGGAGATGAGATATCATGATACTTCTTGACATTCAAACTACAGTAAAAGATAATTCCACTTCAGATACGTTGGCTGTGTCCTAAATGGCACACTATTCCCTAAACCTAAACCAATGGGCCCTGGTTAAAATGTAGTGCACGGCATACAGTACCAGTCCAAAGTTTGGACACACCTGCTATTTCAAGGGTTTTTCTTAATTTTTTACTATTTTACTATTTTCTACTATTTTTACATTGTAGAAAATAGACATCACAACCATGAAATAACACATATGGAATCATGTAGTAACCAAAACAGTGTTATATATTTAATACGTTAGATTCTTCAAATAGCCACCCCTTTGCCTTGATGGTAGCTTTGCACACTCTTGGCATTCTTTCAACCAGCTTCACCAGAAATGCTTTTCCAACAGTCTTGAAGGAGCTGAGCACTTGTTGGCTGCTTTTCCTTCACTGTGCGGTCCAACTCATCCCAAACCATCTCAATTGGGTTGAGGTCGGGTGATTGTGGAGGCCAGGTCATCTAATGCAGCACTCCATCACTCTCCTTCTTGGTCAAATAGCCCTTACACAGCCTGGAGGTGTGTTCGGTCATTGTCCTGTAGAAAAACAAATGATAGTCCCACTGGCGTATCGCTGCAGAATGCTGAGGCAGCCATGCTGGTTAAGTGTGCCTTGAATTCTAAATAAATCACAGATAGTTTCACCAGCGAAGCACCCCCACACCATCACATCTCCTCCTCCATGCTTCACGGTGCGAACCACATCCATTCACCTACTCTGCATCTCACAAAGACACAGTGGTTGGAACAAAGGACAGATTTCCACCAGTCTAATGTCCATTGCTCGTGTTTCTTCGCCCAAGCAAGTCTCTTCTTCTTATTGGTGTCCTTTAGTAGTGGTTTCTTTTCAGCAATTTGATCATGAAGGCCTGATTCACACAGTCTCCTCTGAACAGTTGATGTTGAGATGTGTCTGTTACTTGAACTCTGTGAAGGGGGGGGGGGGGGGGGGGGGGGTTGCGACTGCACTTGAAGAAACTTTTAAAGTTCTGGAAATTTTCCAGATTGACTGACCTTCATGTCTTGAAGTAATGATGAACTGTTGTTTCTTTTTTCTTATTTGAGCTGTTCTTGCCATAATATGGACTTGGTATTTTACTAAATAGACCTTCTGTGTACCACCCATACCTTGTTACAACACAACTGACTGGCTCAAATGCATTAAGAAGGAAAAAAAATTCCACAAATTAACTTTTAACAAGGCACACCTGTTAATTGAAATGCATTCCAGGTGACTACCTCATGAAGCTGGTTGAGAGAATGCCAAGAGTGTGCAACGCTGTCATCAAGGCAAAGGGTGGCTACTTTGAAGAATCTCAAATCTCAATTATATTTTGATTTGCTTAACACTTTCTTGGTTACTACATGAATGCATATAGTTTTGATGTCTTCACTATTATTCTACAATGTAGAAAATAGTAAGAAATAAAGAAAAATCCTGGAATGAGTAGGTGTGTCCAAACTTTTGACTGGTACTGTAGGCTACCATTTGGGATGCAACAAGACACTATGAATCAAAAGGATTGAATCACATTGAGACCAGTCCAACAAATTATTTCCAGGTAAACAGTTTAGTGCTCAGTTTCCTTTCTTCAAGCTCTGTCATTTTTTTTCAGCTTGAAAAAACGAAACAAATAAAGGTTGGGTCGGACGGTGAGGTCCTGGGTTTTTCCTACACACCTCTGTAACACTGGGTTATCAAACTAACAGTTGTGTACACACACACACACACCGTGCTTTGTCTATTTTCCCAGTGTCCAGTCCCCTCTCTCAGGTGTGTGTGAGAAGTGCCACCCACACGCCCACTGCTGATGACCCATCTAAGCAACCCCTCTTACTTAACCACAGCTCTCAGATGAGCTCTTTTTATCCCTATCCTAAATGTAACTACAGAGATATTAACAGCAAAACTGACTTTGGACCTGAAAAATATCCCAGACAGTTATATTATAAGACAAGGGCTAAGTGTGAGTAAGCCACACATAATCAGAGACAGAAGGGTGAGCATATAAATACAATTCCTAGGACATATATATCCATTCTAGTCAATTCTTTTTCTATGGAGGTGAAAGAAGTGCAGCGAAATTTGAAGTTTGTATTCGCTGTGTATCTATGAAAAAAGGATTCAGAACGAGGACCACTTTCTATAATTCTGTTTATCTATCATTCCATAGTCGTCGCTGTTAAACTGGGTTCCCAAGAGGTTGACCAGACAGAGGGGAATTCTAAACAGGAAGGGGGGGGGGGGGGGGTCTCTCTAACTAAAAGAGAGCTAATAATGCCCTCACTCCTGGCACGGGGGTCACACACATGCACATACAAACACACCACTCCTGTCATGGGGGTGTGAAATGCTGGGTGAAATATGGCTGCCCACGATGGCACTTCGGTCTTCTCACCCTCCATCCCCCCCCTCACTCCTCTCCCCCTTTCTGTCCTGGCTGCCTGAACAGTTACCCTTGACAACAGGCCCTGGACATATGTGACAAACAACGGCCAAGTTGCAGTCAAGTCACACTACATATCTGGTATTTTATTTGCTAACGTTACTAAATACAGTACACAAAACTACACAAATCATGCACCCATCCACACATACAGTACACACAAACATAGTTCAAAATAGAGTATGTTGTCTTTCTGGTGCAAAGCAGTTCAACAACATTGTTTCCTGCTACATACATTGTTCCATTGAGGTTTAAATAAATGTCTAGTCGTTTTAGTGGAGGGTGATTAGCTGCTTCTAAAATCTCACAGGACTGACTAACCGTAGCCTGAGGAATTCACCAACACAGGTACTCACACCTGTTAAGACTTGACTCAAGACTTTGCCCAATACACACACACACACACATAGGCCTACGCGCACACACACACACACGCGCAAACTCTTTAACATGTTTCTACAAGGATTTCCATTCAAACCCCCTTTTAGCTGGGGCCTCACCTAGATACCCCTAGAGAGAGGAGAGGACCTCTCACAGGTAAGTTTGGTAAGCATCAGATACCTGACAGAAGAAGGGAGGGTGGAAAGAGGAGGGAGCAGGGGGTTGAGTTGGGCGATAGTAGTGGGGGGGAGTGTTCTTTGTTTGCTATCGTTGGTTGTCACGGCAGCTGGCTCTGCTTGTTGTTCTAAGATGACACTGGCCCCTGATTGGTCAAGCCTGGTTGAATGGGAACGCTAGAAGAGGGTTGACAGATTCCTTAAATAAGTACAATTAAAATCAGTGTCTGATTGATTGATTGACTGATCGATCGTCCAATTGATTGAGATCATTCTGGCTGACATGAATGCTTCGGGCCTAGAACAGCAAGCAATGTGCCCCAGCCCCTGTGTGTCTACTGGGCTAGCAGAACCAGGCCCAAACATCCACATCAGCTACCAATAACCCACTATGACAGACTGTACAGTAGCAGGGAGCTTGAAAACGTCAGCCTGGATCTTCAAAGTCTTCCCTTAAACGTCAAAGTGTTGTTATTAAGAGCTTGACAGGTCAGGAAACTGCTTCTGATAGTCTGTCTGAGTACGTTTATATGGACACTATTAATTCGATACTAAACAGGTGATGGCAGTAGGCAGATTATCCAGTAGTCCTGTGAAAGTACTTTTCACATACAAACTTTATACTGTATGTCCGAACTCAGAATCAAATATTCTTCCCCAAAAATAACATTGTTCGCTGTGGTAGAACGTTTATTTTGATTTTGCCATTTTCTGCATTTATCAGAGTGCCATCGGGTAGCATGATTTCAGATGTGTCCATGTAAACAGGATTATTGGGGGAATCGTTCCTCTCGCAAAGCATGTCAACGTTTGAATCAAACTAACACATTCATCTGACTATCCACAATAATCACATTATTGTGTGCATGTAACCGTACTCTCTGTTTCTGTCCCAAATGGCACCCTATTCACTATTTAGTACACTAAATACTATGGACCCTGGTCAAAAGTAGTGTACTATATAGGGAATAGGGTGCCATTTGAAGAAGAAATTGTACTACGAAACAAAGATAAATTATATAAAGGATGATTGTAAAAAGCTTTGGTGTACCTTAAATAAAAATGTTGGGAAAGAGGTGAACTCCTATTCATCCGTCATTAAATAAGTTGGCTCATTCATCACAAAACCTGTGATATTGCCAACTACTTGAATGACATTTTCATTGGCAAGATTAGCGAATGTAGGCAACGCATGCCAACAACAACCACCGAACCTTCATAACTATGCAAAACTGACCAAATAATGAAAGACAATCATTGTCATTTTGAATTATGTAGTGTGGAAGAGGTTAAAAAAATTATTGCTGTTTATCAATAATGACAAACCACTTGGTTCTGACAAACCAACCGCTTGGATGGAAAATGACTGTGGATGAGGACTATGTTGCCACTCCTATTTGCCATCTCGGCAATCTAGCGTGTGCCCTCAGGCTTAGAGGGAAGCAAAAGTCATTCCGCCAAAGGAGGCTGCTGAGGGGAGGATGGCTCATAATATTGGCTGGAATGGAGTGAATGGAATGGCAATGAAACACATGGAAACCACGGTGTTGGTGTATTTGATACCATTCCCCCAATTCCACTCCAGCCATTACCACAAGCCCGTTCTCCCCAATTATGGTGCCGCCAACCTCCTGTGCAACCTCCTGTGCAACCTCCTGTGCATTCCGCTACCCAGGAATAGCAAAGCACCCTTTAATGGTTCAAACAGCTGACCAATCAGCCTGCTACAGACCCTTAGTAAACTTTTGGAAAAAATGTTTGAACAGATCTAATTTTATTTCACACTAAACACATTAATCAGTGTTTTCCGTAAGTACATTGAGTAGCTAGCCAAAGAGGAAAAAGTAGTTGTTAGTTGTTCTGGATATTGTCTAGGCCTATGTGATCCGGAGACTAAGATAACCCTTTTAACATGGAATGTGTCTTCTCTTGAGATGAAGGTCATATTTACTGCTTTACTGAGATATGAATTATCACAATGATGTTTGTTTTTTTAAATTATGTATTTTATTGGCTCTGCTGCTGTGGACACTTAAGGTAAGGAAACCAAGGTGTCGTATAGTAATTTGGGTGAACTATCCCTTTAACAGTTTTGCCTGTCAATCAATCACTGTGGGTGGGATTGTCAGGGGAGGGGGCAGGATGTTTGTGAGTCACAGACCTGGTAGGGTTTCAGACCTTTCAATCAGGGAACCCCAGACACCCCGCCAGATTGTGTACCCTTACTTTTATACAAAGTCAAGCGCCTATGAATAGCCCTGCAGGTATGATTGAAGAATGATGCAGGTGTTAAACATGGTTAAGCCCACAGAAAGCAGCAATAGACATTGTTGACACTTTAATCAAATCAGTAAGCCTATATCAATATCTTCAATAATAATAATACCATATAAGTTTCATGACATTAGCTTTTATAACCTTCAACCTGTTTTCTTTTATTATATTTGAATATATATTAATAAACATCTTCATCGAATGTTTTCATAATTTTCATAATTTCTCTCCAGATACTCGCCAAAAAGCAGTAGTAGCCTCCCAGTATGGTTCTTTACTGTTTTAAATCTTTACTAATGACCTACCACTAGCTTTGAGTAAAGCATGTGTATCTATGTACACTGACGATTCAACATTATGCATGTTCACTACCACAGCAAGTGAAATCACTGCAACTCTCAACAAGGAGCTGCAGACAGCTTTGGAATGGATGGCTAGGAATAAACTAGTCTTAAATATATCAAAAACTAAAATCATTGTATTTGGGACAAATCATAAAACTGCTAATTTTTCTCTCCGCCCCATGTCAAAATAAGAAGGATTGCATGAAATGTGTTATAAAATGGCAAAATCTTCTCTCCGCTCCATGGCACATTGTGTAGAATTGTTTTATTATGATGTAGAGTAGTGTTTAATTATTACGTAGACTATCGTGTTATTATGATGTATTGCTTTACTCCTGTTTGGACCACAGGAAGAGTACTAATAGCTAATGGGGTAATAAATCCTACATACTGAATGTGGGACTCACATTCTCTCTGTTTGTGTCTCAGCTTGTCCCCACTAAGAGATCAAGTCCTGCTGGGCAGATTTAGTTTCACATGTTTTCAAAAACAGTGGAGGGTTTCTTCAGTTCAAGTGTCTAAAGCGGAGCTCAGGGAGCCACTCGGGTCAAATACCACCTTCTTTCCTTTATAGTGCACAACTTTTGACCACGGCTCATAGGGCTCATAGGTCAAAAGAAGTGCACTATAGGAAATAGGGTGCCATTTGTGACACATCTCCAATGCGGCCCTGGGGAATAGGTTGTCAGTTGGATCTCATATGACTCAGACATCAAAGGATCTCGAGGTAGAAGTTAGGCCACATTAGAGATGTCTATTTTATCGGCACATTTAAGACAGGCCAAGCTGGAAACATATTTCAAATAGTAGCTATTTTAACCCAGGTCTGCTTCTAACTACTCTGTCAATGGCCTGAGAGTTCTGACAGCAAGATAATATGATGATGAATGAGTGTTGGTTGTTTTGGGGTGTTCTACCTGCCTACAGTATATGTCTTCATGTCTTTGTTGTCATTTGGGATATAGGGGCGTTATAGGGGTGTTATAGGGGGGCCTGTAACAGGTATTTGTTATGAAGTGGGTGGTTGATGGCTGACGGTGGTCCCACTATAGACTGTTGACTTGGTGGTATTCAGCGGAAGTTTAGAAACCGATAAGGTATACCTTAGACAGAAACACAGAAACACATGTGCATGCATACCACCATTCTAACCGTCATACAGTCAGATGTTTGCATGATCAGGCTGGGGGCAGTTTTAGGGACGGGGGACTTTCTAAACAACCCCTCGATCCGTCTAAAATTAATCTGTTCTTTTTTTTTTACACAAGATGGAGAGAACGTTGGCGCCAGGGAAAGAAGAAGAGGAGTGTTGGATTCACTGTCTGAGTCACACGTAGAGACAGGGGGAGGTAGAGCGAAAGAGAGAGAGGGGGGGGGAGATAGAGAGTGAGACAGAGGGAGAGAAAGTGAGGGAGAGAGAGAGGCCTAAAATATACATTTAAGTGGTATATTTATCTCTGTGTCTATGTTGGTTGCTGGTGCAAGGCTAGAGCTCCCATAGAAATAGAACACCTGGAAGTTCTAGAAATTCTAGAATGTACAGACTTTTTCATGGTTCACCATTTACTCAATATGGCGGTACGATTCCATTTGATTCCAACATTCCAAATCCATTATGGCCGCCAGTCCACCAGTTACATTGGAGTAATGGCATTACATTTGAATGTTCAATTCTATGTCTTCTAGTGCTATGGCAGCACCACAGTAGCTGAGTAATGTTCCCTGAGCTTTTCTTGTATACTTATACCCTGGTCAGGTCACTGTGGTAACAGGGCTAGTGGAGGAGGGGGTAGGGGGAAGGGTAGGGAAGAGGTTACATGTGAACCAAGGTAAAAATGCCATTCATTCCTGTTGAATGGAGAGGCAAGTGAAACACTAGCCCAGTGTGTCTGTGTGACAGTGCTAGGTCCCTTTAGTGTATAGGGGTGTGTGTGTTTGCACCCCTGTGTGTGTGTGGGTGTGTGTGTCTGTAGAGATGTGTCGAAGCCGTGGTCTAAAAAGAGAAAGGGTCAAGGGTCAGTGGACTAGCTTCCCTATGAGC
Source organism: Oncorhynchus mykiss (assembly GCF_013265735.2). Classification (NCBI taxonomy): domain Eukaryota; kingdom Metazoa; phylum Chordata; class Actinopteri; order Salmoniformes; family Salmonidae; genus Oncorhynchus; species Oncorhynchus mykiss. Next base: position 38,338,608 of record NC_048585.1, on the reverse strand, counting down.
GCATCAGTGTTTGTGTGTGTGTGTGTGTGTGTGTGTGTGTGTGTGTGTGTGTGTGTGTGTGTGTGTGTGTGTGTGTGTGTGTGTGTGTGTGTGTGTGTGTGTCTGTGTCTGTGTCTGTGTTGCCCATGATAACACAGAGGTAGTCAGGGAGGAGGTCAAAAATAACCTCTGAAAACAACCCGGGAAGAGAGAGGCAGAAGAGTGTCCTGACTGTCCATATGCATTTACAGTAAGTCACCTGTAAAGGGTGAACAGATTCTCTCTTGTCAGAAGTTGTGTTTGTTCAATGCTTATCTCTAGCCATGCCCTTTCTCTCGTGGGATTCTGTCTCAGGTAATTTGGGGTAACCAGCCAGCGTAAAAACACCACACTGACCTTCAATAGAAATTCATTAACCTTCTTTGTTGACGGTAGAAAAGTTTGGGCAATGCTTGAGGGGAGATCCCCAATTGACAAGGGCTAGATACAGAGAGCCATGGGCAAGGAATAGAGAGCGAGGGCTAGGATAGGGTGGAATGTGACTGTGGTGTTGTTTCTAGTCTGCTAGGCATGTTAATCTAATAGCAGTGGAAAAGACAGGTAGGGAGGGATGAACAGATGGAGCTGCAGGTTACAAGTCTAAGCACACCTTTTTAAACAATTACTCACGTCACCAAGAATCTATGACATATACAACCATTCCCATCTTGGAAGTGGACGGGACAAAAACCTTCCTAAACACAGAGCCTAGGTAATAACCCCTTGGAAGTGGACAGGACAAAAACCTTCCTAAACACCGAGCCTAGGTAATAACCTCTTGGAAGTGGACGGGACAAAAACCTCCCTAAACACTGAGCCTAGGTAATAACCTCTTGGAAGTGAACGGGACAAAAACTTTCCTAAACACAGAGCCTAGGTAATAACCTCTTGGAAGTGGACGGGACAAAAACCTCCCTAAACACTGAGCCTAGGTAATAACCTCTTGGAAGTGGACAGGACAAAAACCTTCTAAACACCGAGACTAGGTAATAACCTCTTGGAAGTGGACAGGACAAAAACCTTCTAAACACCAAGCCTAGGTAATAACCTCTTGGAAGTGGACAGGACAAAAACCTTCTAAACACCAAGCCTAGGTAATAACCTCTTGGAAGTGAACGGGACAAAAACCTTCTAAACACCAAGCCTAGGTAATAACCCCTTGGAAGTGGACAGGACAAAAACCTTCCTAAACACCGAGCCTAGGTAATAACCTATTGGAAGTGGACGGGCCAAAAACCTCCCTAAACACTGAGCCTAGGTAATAACCTTTTGGAAGTGAACGGGACAAAAACCTTCCTAAACACAGAGCCTAGGTAATAACCTCTTGGAAGTGGACGGGACAAAAACCTCCCTAAACACTGAGCCTAGGTAATAACCTCTTGGAAGTGGACAGGACAAAAACCTTCTAAACACCGAGACTAGGTAATAACCTCTTGGAAGTGGACAGGACAAAAACCTTCTAAACACCAAGCCTAGGTAATAACCTCTTGGAAGTGGACAGGACAAAAATCTTCTAAACACCAAGCCTAGGTAATAACCTCTTGGAAGTGGACAGGACAAAAACCTTCTAAACACCAAGCCTAGGTAATAACCCCTTGGAAGTGGACAGGACAAAAACCTTCCTAAACACCGAGCCTAGGTAATAACCTCTTGGAAGTGGACGGGACAAAAACCTTCCTAAACACTGAGCCTAGGTAATAACCTCTTGGAAGTGGACAGTAAAAAACTAGCTCGCTCATAGTTCATAGACAGACATAGTATCAATAACAAATGTTAGGACAGCCGCCCAGCATCAAACAACTCTATCTCTGGATGAGACAGCGACGTGAGGCTTGCAAACGAGGTGGCTAAACCACAATGCTAGAACTGTCTGTCTGTTGGAGAATATATATAACATGGGTTATAAATATTATGGGGTATTCCTGGACAAAGAGGTCTGGATGGATGGTGTGTGATAACAGGTCTGGAAAGTGAACTAAGGACAGTGTGGAGAGAACGAGAGACACAAAAAATGGACGGAGTAAAGAAAAAGAAAACGAGAACGAGGGAGTGAGTGAGTAAGGAAAAGACGGAAGAAAGTTAGTCATAAAGTGTCTAGTTATTCACAGTATGGTGTTAACCACACGCTAACCAGCACTTCGAGAAACTGGTACAGACTTCTGCACCTTCATCACATAGCAACACGTACTAAGACCTTACCACACCTCTCCAGGCTTTTTTTACGGTGTACAGTAAGACATACAGGATCCATGTATGTACACTTACAGTAAATTCCCAGATATGGACATTAACAACCGTCTGTAACTCACTGGCTCCATGTTTGAGTGTAAGGGGCACCGGTGGAGGCTGGGAGGAGTGCCCGGTAAAGGCTAGATTGTCTTCTGGGAGGAGGGAGTGGTGGAAAGAGTGGGGGAAAGTAGTGGAGGTGGGGGTGGTAGTGAGAGTGAAGGGGTTGGTGGAGTCTCCCATTACCTGAGAAAGGCTTGGTTGGTTCGGAAGTCAAAATTTGTAGCAGCACCATGCGTTAGCTGTATTACTGTGGCCATTATCTGACCTGTTTGCCTCATTCAAAATGGGAAAGTACCTTACATTCTATATTTAGGCTTTCACATGGCCATACTTTGTGTCCACACATTACTATCATGTAGTCACTTCCAGTCAGTGTTGCTAATCTGGTGGAAAGGGAAGGAGTGGTGAGGGACATAGACAGACATCTCCCCCATAGCGACTGAATGACTGAGGGCCCGTTCAGATTCACTAGACTTGTTGCCAGCACCGGTCTCGTAAGTCACGTGATATTAAAAATGTTTGGGTTCACATGAGCTACACTTACGGTGGCTTCGGAGTCGCTACCAAAGATACGTTCTCCCTGCACACCTCTAGTCTTGTAAATTTTACAGTAGGCTATGAGAGCAGCTTCTCCTTTAAACCATTAGATACACCAATTCACAAGCATGTGCAGACATCAGACGGACAGGAGGACAGTAGAGCCATCACTCTATGTTGCTGTAGTGTTTGTTCCTACTTGGCTACCTGTCAAACTTGTCATAAATGTTTTACATTTTTATTTGTCATTTTTTCCCCCTTTTCCTCCCCAATTTCGTGATATTACAATCTTGTCTCATCGCTGCAACTCACCAGCGGGCTCGGGAAAGGCGAAGGTCGAGCCATGCATCCATCCGAAACATGACCCTTCTTAACATCCGCTAGCTTAAACCGGAAGCCAGCCACGCCAATGTGTCGCCACAAGGAGTCGATAGAGCGCAATGAGCCAAGCAAACCCCCCCAACAGCCAAATCCTCCCCTAACGCGGACGATGCTGGTCACGGTCAGTTGTGACACAAGATCGAACCCCGGGTTGTAGTGACGTCACAATGGTGCGATGCAGTGCCTTAGACCGCTGCGCCACTCGGGAGGACTTCGGTTTTTACTTTGACTAACCGTTCAATCCAAATGGGCATTAATCAAACCAATCAACGTCTTCGTTTTTTTCCTCGCTCAACTTTTTCACCCCGGACACTTTATCTGGACACGGTTCTAAAAGACCTCCGCCAGCCGAAAAGTGAAGTAGCAACATTAACTCCACGCCATCGAATTGTAGTCGCTGTACTCATAACATACCGGAGAGCTATCGCCTTACGGTGGGGATAGCCATGTTACAAGCCCTCGTCAGATGCAATCGTTAGGCAAGGGCAATTTAAGTGTAGGAAAGGATGAAACAGCGTCTGTGCCACCAGCAAGTACAGATAGTAGTATAAATCCACCGGCACAGTTTATTCAAGGCATCTGGAAAGAAATGCTGTCGGCGTGCTCAACCGGTGTCGCTCATTCAGCCGACAGAAACGTTCAACCGGTTCTCCCCGCTAAAGCATTGAGTCAGAGTCAGAGGCTGAAGCCTCCCACCATTAACTCTGACAAATTGAAAACCCTAGTCATTGGCCATATTAGACTTAAAAATAATCATCCAGCGATCATACACTGTTTACCATGGGGGCGAGGCTACCGACGTAGAGGCTAATCTGAAGAGGGTGCTGGCTAAGGCTAAACCTGGCGAGCGTATAGAATATCGGGTTATTGTTATCCATGTCGCCACCAATGATCTTAGGATGAAACAGTCAGAGGTCACCAAGCGCAACATAGCTTCAGTGTGTAAATTAGCTAGAAAGATGTGTCGGTATCAAGTTATTGTCTCTGGCCCCCTCCCAGTTAGTGGGAGTGATGAGCTCTACAGCAGAGTCTCACAACTCCATCGCTGGTTGAAAACTGTTTTCTGTTCCTCGCAAAAAAATAACATTTGTAGATATGGTCACTAGTGTAGCCAGGAGGTAAGGCCTCATTTAACACAGTAAATTCATCAGGCTTGAGTCATGTGCCGGGAGGTTAGGGTCAGTCTGTTATATCTAGTGTAATTCTCCTGTCCTTTTCTGGTGTCCTATGTGAATTTAAGTATGTGCCCTCTAATTCTCTCTCTCTCCCTCTCTTCCTCCCCTCCCAGAGGATCTGAGCCTTAGGAGAATGCCTCAGGACTACCTGGCCTGATGACCCCTGGCTGTCCCCAGTCCACCTGGTCGTGCTGCTGCTCCAGGTTCAACTGTTCTGCCTGCTGCTATGGAACCCTGACCTGTTCACCGGACGTGCTACTTTGTCCCGGACCTGCTATTTTTGATTCTCTCTCTCTCTACCGCACCCGCTGTCTCAACCTCTGATTGACCCTGCTGGTCATCTATGAACTTTTGAACATCTTGAAGAACAATCTAGCCTTAAATGGTCATGTACTATCTCCACCAGGCACATACTGAATAGGAGTTTTTCCTAGCCAGCGTGCCTCTACATCTGCATTGCTTGCTGTTTGGGGTTTTAGGCTGGGTTTCTGTATATTGTGACATCTGCTGATGTTAAAAGGGCTTTATAAATACATTTGATTGATTTTAAGAGGGTATATTTTCTCTTTTGCAAACTTAAATTACGGAACAAGTAAGCCTCAGCTAGCTAGCTAAATATATATGTTTTTTTAACTATTAGTTACAGCTTTCAAACACTGAAGTGAATAAATGTTATAAAACAGTATCATATGCACTATACAGAGCTAGGTAGCAAGCCAAATAAATTATCTAGGCTATGCATCACATAATTGTGAGCTAACAACCGTAAAACTTAAATTAAATGCAGAGTCTCAAATAGCCACCTGTCCCTTTTAATAGTCAGGCAACGGCACACTTTTCAGGAAATAAACACCTGTTTCAAATAAACACCTGGTATAAATTAACTGTTTAGGAAGTTACCATGAATTACCAGGATTTGTTTACAAGGTATAATGTTTGATTCGTTACATTACATACTTCAGTAATGACTCGGCAATCAACAATTTTTATCGCCAATAAGAAACTGCTAGCCATTGGCTGCTAACAGCTGAATACTGCTTGCTAACTTGCAAGCACAAAAACAGTCAACAACAACTTTGAGAGTACAGACCCCAAAAACTTGTCTTATCGCCACCTAGTGGTAAAAGTAAAAACTGCTGAAAATGCACAGTCAAAGATATAAATAATTATTCTGTCAAGGAAGTTTTTTTAAATAGGGGCATACTAAGACTAAATAAATGTGACACAGTGTGTAAATGATAACACATTAGTGTAGGAAATAAATACATTTAGTAAAATGCTGGAAGTGAATGCTGGAATTAAACAATTAACTATGCAAATGAGCAAAAGCTGTGTGCATTAAGGAAATAGACGCCTGGCTCAAATAGAAGCCTCTCTAATAAGCCCCTGTTGTGTCCAGTGATTTAAGGAAATAAATGCCCGGGCTATTAATTTAAATTTTACATTCGATTATATTACAACTTAAGCTAATTACCTCAAAACAAGCCAGGCTTAATTTTGTCCTATAATGCAAATCATTACAATCATTACATGTGATATACAGTAGCTAAACAAATTGTATCTAAAAAACTTGACCTCCGGAGGTGGCACAGGAGACGTGACAAGTTCGCAAGTTTAGATTACACTAAAGGTAGAGGCGAGGGTATTTTCTCATAAACATTAGAGAATCTTCCGTAGTGAGAATACACTCTGAGACTGACTCCTGCTGCTGTTGCCTGAAATATGCAGTGAATAACTTGGCTAGGTCGTGTGAAGGCAGGGACTTGAAAGCTGGAGCAATATCACAGGGCCATGTCAAGGAAGAGGAGGTCTAGGAGGAGCGTGACAGAGACAGAGAGAAGGAGGGGCGGAGGGAAGAAGGGATGGGAAAGAGGCCACTGGTTCAGGAAGACTGGGGAGTTGGGTCTGTAATGGCTGGTAGAAGTCAGCTGATCTGACAGAGACAGAGAGAAAGAGGGAAGAAGAAAAATATAGGATGAGAGAAAGAGGGAAAGGAGGGAAAGGGGAGGAAGCGAAAGAGTTGAAAGTTGGGACTGATACATCTGGTAAGATTCAGCGAAGACGTCCGCTGATTTGACAGAGGCGGAGAGGAGGAGGGACTGAGGGAGGAACAGATTTGGAAGGTGAAGCGGTGAAAGAGCTGGAACCTAGACAGCTGTTAGGATTCACCAATACATCCTCAGCATATCCTTTTCTACACGGGGATGAGACTGGAGGGTGGCATGTACACAGAGAAAAACCTTGTTTTCACCAAGTGACAAATAAAACCTTTGGCTGAAGTTTCTCTTGGAAAGAAACAAGATATTACCATAGCTCTGTGTTAGGTCACTTACAACACCATAGCAATTTGCAAGTCAAAGCAGAGGGCACAGTACACAACAGGCAAGTTATACATCATCCCATTGTATGGCCACGAAAGAAGGTTAGACTTAAAATCGCACAATACTATAGGAACAGTATACACCACTCAATCCTACTCCATTTGTATGGCAGTGACATGAGGCAAGTCTGTAATGTTACATGTGATAGTGTTTATAAACTCATGTGTACTGTACATGTAACGGGACAGTTTACATTGTTTCCGTACAGTAGCTGTCAAACAGTACTGTCAACGTATACACACAGAGACATACAGCATACCGTTGTGACAGGCAAAGCACGTCAACTGACAGTTTAGTGGAAAACAAAGACCGTTCCCCAAATGATCAGAGAAGGTTAACTGCCGAATGCGGTTGGAAATATGTTTGCATACGTACATCTGTACAATGCATCAGTTTCAACATCAACCATCATCAAATAATCAAGAAACCAAGAAGGAAAGTAAGAAATCACACAATTAACACACATGAACACCACAGAAGGGAATGGTCTAAGAAAGATACCAAGAGAAAGAACCAAAGACAGACAGATTAAGTGGCTCAGTGTCGGTGTCCTGATTCGTCAGCGTGTAGGGAGTGTTATAGGGAGTGTTATAGGGAGTGTTGTAGGGAGTGTTATAGGGAGTGTTGTAGGGAGTGTTGTAGGGAGTGTTGTAGGGAGTGTTATAGGGAGTGTTGTAGGGAGTGTTATAAGGAGTGCTGCTGCTAAAACTATTGCTAACCACGTCCCTCAGGCCTCCAAATTTCCATAAATCAGCAAACACACTAGTGATTGGCATTCCAAGTCTTTTCGGTGAGCCGGATCATTTGGTCCCGTTCATTTAAAAACAAGCGTCATTTGGCTCCCAAACGGCTTTTGATTAAAAATGCTTGAAAATCAACCTAGAACTTAGAAAAAGAGTTAAAATCTCTTGTGTAAAGCAAAAAAAAGTATAATGATATGCACATTCAAATGAATGTTTATGCACTGCAAAAATTAGCGTGGGCCAGAATGACGTGCTCTCGCCACTATTGATTTTTGTAACTTATTTTCAGATAATCGTTGTTTAAAACTCAAAAAGCAATAGTAGCAGCCAAATGAACAGCTCTTTCACAATGTGAATCGGTTTCCAACACTCACCAAAAAGAGCCGTTCTAAAAGAGCCATTCGTTCGCGAACGAGCCATCACTAAAACACACGTGAAGCCCAGCTTAAACCATCAAGACAATAACCTTAAACTGTAGGTAGCATAAACGTAATCACATGTATAATATATGGATTTGCATTAGTATACGCATCTAAAGTCCGAATTCAGAAGAATGCTGAAGATGTTGGAAAATGTTTTTCCGGGTGGTGATGTAATATGGAGGACCCGGTAAGCCAACCTATTCCCTATAATGTCAACTCCAACAGAAATAACTTCAAATGTATCACTTCAAATTAAAACCCAGTTGTTGCACTCTGGTTTCTGATTTCAATTACAATTTCAGCCAACGTACAAGAAAATACAAATCAACTTGTCTGCTAATGTTAGCCCTGCCAGTTTGCTATCGACACCTAGTTTACAGCTACAGTACATTAAAGTAAAACAACATTTTTGAAATACATAACTCCATCTAACCATTTATCAAAGAATGTTAGCTAAATACAGTTATATTAGCCAGCCAGCTAACTTTAGTTATTTAGCCAGACTAGGTACTAGTCTAGCCAGCCTAACCAACCACCACAGTTATGGTCAGCAAGCTAGAGCCCAACTACTCAACACCAGCAATGTTTTTATTTAACTAGTCAAGTCAGTTAAGAACACATTCTTATTTACAATGACGTCCTACCCTGGACGACGCTGGGCCAATTGTGAGCCGCCCGATTGGGACTCCCAATCACGGCTGGATGTGATGCAGCCTGGATTACGAACCAGGTACTGCAGTAACGCCTCCAGCACTGAGACACAGTGTCTTAGACCACTGCGCCACTTGGGAGCTAGAACACAACTAACAAAACACAACTACAAATCAAAGCAAAGAGACTTGCAGATTGATGGCTGGGGCCCATCTGATGCTACAACTTTTAAAAACGTTCCAGGGGGATGCGGCAGCCTCACCGGCCGACGGAGCATCAGTGAAATCCCAAATAGATAGATTCCCACTAGATAATTCAATAATTCAGCCACAAAGTACGTGAAGCGCACATCCCCATCTGCTTCTTGCTTACATCACTTCTTGTTTATTCCTGTGATTGGTGGATTGTAGCTCACCAACGACAACACTTGGTCTGGAATGTAATTACATGCTAGCATGTTTAGATCGTTAGTCAGCTTGAGCTAGCATACAAACTCGGTAGCACAGAGAAGATCCTCCATATGAAGTGGAGAAATAGTGCATTATGGGTAATTTAGAAGATATCCGGAAATGAGTCAATAAATATGTAATGATAAACTGATATGGTTTCATGATTGGCCTCAGCGTTGGTGTGTGGGCTTTGGCAGACACACTCTAGAGACTGTCAGTGCGGTTGGCTAGCCAGGCATAGCCTAGCGTTAGTGTAGCATAGAATAACATAACATTAGCATAGCCTAGCGTTAGCATAGCATAGCACAGCTGGGACCTCTGCGGTTTCACTCACCCTAGGAGGCCTGTCTCAACAAGCAGCCTGCTCTTAGAGCCCTCTTATCCCTCCTCACCACAGGAGATCACCACTTGGCAGCAGGGCAGGGAGCAACTAGCTCCCAAAGGGACTCAATTCCGTCTCAATCTGCATTAGAGCAGATAGGCGTAAACTAGGAGGTGAGGGACCCCATAGGGAAGCCATCATGAATCAGTGATTGCATTGCATTGGAATAGGTAGAGGGAAACTGGGGGATTAGGGAACCCACATGGGCTCTATTGCGCCTCATTCAGCATTCACGTAGTCATATGACAACAAGGTGGGCGCCATTCCATGGCCTATTGTAATACGGGGCGAGGAATCCTGTGAGGGAGAAAATCCATCTTACTTAGCTTAAGAGTAGTCATAAGGAGCCATTCCATGGCATTGGAAGAGGGAAACCGGGGAGTGAGGGGCCCCGAGAGGGCTCCATTCCGGGTAACTCCGCATTGGAGTAGACAGAAGGAAACTCCCATTCCGGCTCGCTGCAGAGCAGGAGTCAAGGCAGGGTTAAAGCCAATTTATGCTTGATCTGACAATGTGGTAGGAGGCTTCGTATGGACGGAGCCTCCGGAGGCATGGAGAGGCCAAATCAAGCTCCGTACCGCATCACGGTGCACCTCTTAAATGTTATAACAATGCGGAGGGCTCCATATACACTACATGACCAAAAGTATGTAGACACCTGCTGATCTCATTCCAAAATCATGGGCATTAATATGGAGTTGGTCCCCCCTTTGCTGCTATTAAAGCCTCCACCCTTCTGGGAAGGCTTTCAGCTAGATGTTGCAACAATGCTGCGGGAATTGCTTCCAGTTAGCTAGAAGAACATTAGTGAAGTCGGGTACTGATGTTGGGCGATTAGGCTTGGCTCGCAGTTGGCGGTCGAATTCATCCCTAAGGTGTTCGCGGCACCCATAAGGTTTCTCTTTAACCACGAGAGCCAATGAGTAACAGGCTCACCCGCCTGGGTCATTTACCCACTTAGCCTTGTATGTCAGCACACACACACAGGAACTTCAGGGAAAGACAAACAGGTCCCACCTCGCTCCAGACAGGGAATGTTCCAATGAATAAATGTTGCTTTTGAAGACAAGGCTAACAAGGAACCTGCCACCCGACCGTCTCTATCCCCCCTCTTCTCTCTCACTGATTGATCTCTAACCTCATTGGTGGAGAGGTTGAACAAATGGAATGCTGATGGACCGACCAACAGCAAATCAAATCAAATTTTATTTGTCACATACACATGGTTAGCAGATGTTAATGCGAGTGTAGCGAAATGCTTGTGCTTCTAGTACCGACAATGCAGTAATAACCAACAAGTAATCTAGCTAACAATTCCAAAACTACTACCTTATAGACACAAGTGTAATGGGATAAAGAATATGTACATAAAGATATATGAATGAGTGATGGTACAGAGCGGCATAGGCAAGATACAGTAGATGGTATTGAGTGCAGTATATACATATGAGATGAGTATGTAAACAAAGTGGTATAGTTAAAGTGGCTAGTGATACATGTATTACATAAAGATGCAGTAGATGATATAGAGTACAGTGTATACATATACATATGAGATGAATAATGTAGGGTATGTAAACATTATATTAGGTAGCATTGTTTAAAGTGGCTAGTGATATATTTTACATCATTTCCCATCAATTCCCATTATTAAAGTGGCTGGAGTTGAGTCAGTGTGTTGGCAGCAATGTTAGTGGTGGCTGTTTAACAGTCTGATGGCCTTGAGATAGAAGCTGTTTTTCAGTCTCTCGGTCCCAGCTTTGATGCACCTGTACTGACCTGTATTGACCTCGCCTTCTGGATGATAGCGGGGTGAACAGGCAGTGGCTCGGGTGGTTGTTGTCCTTGATGATCTTTATGGCCTTCCTGTGACATCGGGTGGTGTAGGTGTCCTGGAGGGCAGGTAGTTTGCCCCCGGTGATGCATTGTGCAGACCTCACTACCCTCTGGAGAGCCTTACGGTTGTGGGCGGAGCAGTTGCCGTACCAGGCGGTGATACAGCCCGACAGGATGCTCTCGATTGTGCATCTGTAGAAGTTTGTGAGTGCTTTTGGTGACAAGCCAAATTTCTTCAGCCTCCTGAAGTTGAAGAGGCGCTGCTGCGCCTTCTTCACGATGCTGTCTGTGTGGGTGGACCAATTCAGTTTGTCTGTGATGTGTATGCCGAGGAACTTAAAACTTACTACCCTCTCCACTACTGTTCCATCGATGTGGATAGGGGGGTGTTCCCTCTGCTGTTTCCTGAAGTCCACAATCATCTCCTTAGTTTTGTTGACGTTGAGTGTGAGGTTATTTTTCTGACACCACACTCCGAGGGCCCTCACCTCCTCCCTGTAGGCCGTCTTGTCGTTGTTGGTAATCAAGCCTACCACTGTTGTGTCGTCCGCAAACTTGATGATTGAGTTGGAGGCGTGCGTGGCCACGCAGTCGTGGGTGAACAGGGAGTACAGGAGAGGGCTCATAACGCACCCTTGTGGGGCCCCAGTGTTGAGGATCAGCGGGGTGGAAATGTTGTTGCCTACCCTCACCACCTGGGGGCGGCCCGTCAGGAAGTCCAGTACCCAGTTGCACAGGGCGGGGTCGAGACCCAGGGTCTCGAGCTTGATGACGAGCTTGGAGGGCACTATGGTGTTAAATGCCAAGCTGTAGTCGATGAACAGCATTCTCACATAGGTATTCCTCTTGTCCAGATGGGTTAGGGCAGTGTGCAGTGTGGTTGAGATTGCATCGTCTGTGGACCTATTTGGGCGGTAAGCAAATTGGAGTGGGTCTAGATCAGAGGAATGATAAAACTAACTAGAGTTTGTAGGTGATCTTTCAGAGCACCCTTTAAAAATATACGGTAGAATACAGTATGTGTAAAGCTAAATAAACTACGTAGATTATGTAAAAAAAATATAACTGGTTTTGAATTTTCTCAGTACAGGCCATTTTGAGCATAAAGTTATCTAGCATCTGCTGTGAAGGCAAACATCTTTGTTTAAACTGCAATAGTTTAACCCCCCGTTAACCCTTTTTGACAACAACAACTGGACTCTGTCATGAAGCCATCTTTGTTTAGAGTGTATAAACTGTATAGAGTACATGAACTTGTGTAAACTACCAAAGAGCACTCCCAAACTGGTCATACACAGTTCTTCACAAACGCGGGTCCCGCTCATCCAAACACTCAGGGTGCTGGGTGAATGATTTACTGAACAGCAGGAAGTGAAGGCGGCCATCTTGGATGGTAGATATATGATGGTGGCCCGGTTAGGACATAAATAGTGACCACACAGAGAGAGGATGTTATCGTAATGGCTCTGAAGACGACAGGAGACAGTGCAGATTGTTTTGAGCTGCTTGTAAAGAAAGACGGATCATAAAGAAAGAGAGATAGAGTTATGGGGATGGGCCCCAGTCTTGCTTTCTTTCCACAGGCTAAAGGTCTAGAGTTACATTGAAGACAGCAGGTCTCACTGCTACAGATGTTCAGATGTTCTAGCTTTTAAAAAATACTATTTAGCTGTGAAATGACTGTTTGAAATGAATGTTTGTTCTGTTTTTGGAGTAATTCAAGATTTATTTGAGACTAAATCTGGGATCATTTGAGGCTTCTGGAAGTGAAACATCTGTACATATCCCAGAGTGTACAGATAATAACATCTGTGACCAGAGGGGTTCCGAACAGAATGACTGTGTCATTGACTGTTTGGAAACAGTGACTTTCAACGTGGGATGGTTCAAAGCCACCAACAACGCTACGGAACTCAAACACTCTCATCAGATCATACTAAATTAACTGCCTTTCTCTCAACACCGAGTTCACAGACAGGACACATCATGAGAAATGACGGGAGGATGAAACACAGCTGTGAGGGAGGAGAGGAGATGTAGAGATGTGTTGGGTGAAGAAAGAGGGACACATGTTGTTTTCTCTCCAGTCTTGTTCTCTCGTTCTCCCGTGACTCCTTGTGGAACATCTGTGCGTCGTTTCTCCTCTGACGTCACTTGTGACACCCAAGAATCAAATCAAATGGTATTTGTCACATGCGCCGGATACAACAGATCTTACAACCAACAATGCAGTTTTATGAAAATAAGTTTAAAGTAAAAAATAGATAAGTAATTTTATTTATTTATTAAAGTAACAAATAATTAAATAGCAACAGTAAAATAATAATAGCGTGGCCATGTACAGGGGGTACCGGGACAGAGTCAAGGTGCAGGGGCACCGGTTAGTCGAGGTAATATGTACAGTTAAAGTGACAAGAGTTAAAGTGACTATGCATAGATAATAAGCAGAGTGTAACAGCAGCGTAAAAGAGGGGTGGGGTAATACAAATTGTCTGGGTAGCCATTTGATTAGCTGTTCAGGAGTCTTATGGCTTGGGGATAGAAGCTGTTAAGAAGTCTTTTGGACCTAGACTTGGCGCTCCGGTACTGCTTGCCGTGAAGTAGCAGAGAGAACAGTCTACGACTAGGGTGGCTGGTGTCTTTGACAATTTTTAGGGTCTTCCTCTGACACCGCCTGGTATAGAGGTCCTGAATGGCAGGAAGCTTGGCCCCAGTTATGTACTGGGGCATACGCACTACCCTCTGTAGTGCCTTGCAGTCGGAGGCCGAGCAATTACCATACCAGGCAGTGATGCAACCAGGATGCTCTCGATGGTGCAGCTGTGGAACTTTTTGAGGGTTTGAGGACCCATGCCAAATCTTTTCAGTCTCCTGAGGGGGAACAGGATTTGTCATGCTCTCTTCACGACTGTTTGTTGGTGATGCTCGGTCTTCCTTTTCCTGTAGTCCAAAATCACCTCCTTTGTCTTGATCATATTGAGGGAGATGTTGTTGTCCTGGCACCACACGGCCAAGTCTCTGACCTCCTCCCTATAGGCTATCTCATTGTTGTCGGTGATCTGGCCTACCACTTTTGTGTCATCGGCAAAACTTGATGATGGTGTTGGAGTTGTGCCTGGCCATGCAGTCATGACTGAACAGGGAGTACAGGAGGGGACAGAGCACACACCCCTGAGGGGCCCCCGTGTTGAGGATCAGCGTGGCAGATGTGTTGTTACCTACCTTTACCACCTGGGGGCGGCCCGTCAGGAAGTACAGATTCCAGTTGAAGAGGCAGGTGTTTAGTCCCAGGGTCCTTAGCTTAGTCATGAGCTTTGAGGGCACTATGGTGCTGAACGCTGAGCTGTAGTCAATGAATTGCATTCTCACATAGGTGTTCCTTTTGTCCAGGTGGGAAAGGGAAGTGTAGAGTGCAGTAGAGATTGCATCATCTGTGGATCTGTTGGGGCGGTATGCAAATTGGAATGGGTCTAGGGTTTCTGGGATAAATGTGTTGATGTGAGCCATGACCAGCCTTTCAAAGCACTTCAAGGCTACAGATGTGAGTGCTATTGGTCGGTAGTCATTTAGGCAGGCTACCTTAGTGTTTTTGGGCACAGGGACTATGGTGGTCTGCATGAAACATGTTGGTATTACAGACAAGGACAGGTTGAAAATGTCAGTGAAGACACTTGCCAGTTGGTCAGCGCATGCTCGCACTACACGTCCTTGTAATCCATCTGGCCCTGTGGCCTTGTGAATGTTGACCCGTTTAAAGGTCTTACTCACATCGGCTACGGAGCGAGCGTGATCACAGTCGTCCGGAACAGCTGATGCTCTCATGCATGTTTCAATGTTACTTGCCTCAAAGCAAGCATAGAAGTAATTTAGCTAGTCTGGTAGGCTCGTGTCACTGGGAAGCTTGTGGCTGTGCTTCCGTAATAGTTTGCAAGCCCTGCCACATCCGACGAGCGTCAGAGCCAGTGTAGTATGATTCAATCTTAGTCCTGTACTGACGCTTTGCCTGTTTGAGGGTTCGTCGGAGGGCATAGCGGGATTTCTTATAAGCTTCTGGGTTAGAGTTTCGCTCCTTGAAAGCAGCAGCACGAGCCTTTAGCTCAGTGCGGATGTTGCCTGTAATCCATGGCTTCTGATTGGGGTATTGACGTACAGTCACTTTGGGGACGACGACATCAATGCACTTATTGATGAAGCCAGTGACTGATGTGGTATACTCCTCAGTGCCATCAGAGGAATCCCGGAACATATTCCAGTCTGTGCTAGCAAAACAGTCCTGTAGCTTCGCATCTGCTTCATCTGACAACTTTTTAATTGACAGAGTCACTGGTGCTTAATGCTTTAGTTTTTGAGTGTCAGGAGGATAGAATTGTATTCAGATTTGCCAAATAGAGGGCGAGGGAGAGCTTTGTACGCGTCTCTGTGTGTGGAGTAAAGGTGGTCTTGAGTTTTTTTCCCCCTCTGGTTGCACATTTAACATGCTGGTAGAAATTAGCTAAAACTGATTTAAGTTTCCCCGCATTAAAGTCCCCGGCAATTAGGAGCGTCGCCTCTGGATGAGCGTTTACCTGTTTTCTTATGGCCGTATACAGCTCATTGAGTGCGTTCTTAGTGCCAGCATCAGTTTGTGGCGGTAAAGAGACAGCTACGAAGAATACAGATGAAAACTCTCTTGGTAAATAATGTGGTCTACAGCTTATCATGAGATACTCTATCTCAGGTGAGCAAAACTTTCAGACTTCCTTATATTTCATGCACCAGTTGTTGTTTACAAATATACATAGACCGCCACCCCTTGTCTTAGCAGAGGCTGCTATTCTAAAAGAGTCAAATCTGCCAGCTGTATGTCATTCATGTCGTGTTTGTGTGCCGTTTGTCTATTAAATTATCCAATTATTGTTTTACATTTTTTATTTCACCTTTATTTAACCAGGTAGGCCAGTTGAGAACAAGTTCTCATTTACATCCACAACCTGGCCAAGATAAAAGCAAAGCAGTGCGACAAAAACAACAATACAGAGTTACACATGGGATAAACAAACGTACAGTCAATAACACAATAGAAATAGAAAAAATCTATATACAGTGTGTGCAAATGTAGTAAGATTAGGGAGGTAAAGGCAATAAATAGGCCATAGTGGTGAAATAATTAGTTAGCATTAACACTAGAGTGATAGATGTGCAGATGATAATGTTCAAGTAGAGATACTTGGGTGGAAAAGAGCAAAAATAAATAACAATATCGGGATGAGGTAGTTGGGTGGGCTATTTACAGATGGGCTGTGTACAGGTGCATTGATCGGTAAGCTGCTCTGACAGCTGATGCTTAAAGTTAGTGAGGGAGATATAAGTCTCCAGCTTCAGTGATTTTTGCAATTTGTTCCAGTCACTGGCAGCAGAAAACTGGAAGGGAAGGCGGCCAAAGGAGGAGTTAGCTATAGGGATGACCAGTGAAATATACCTGCTGGAGCCCGTGCTACGGGTGGTTGTTGCTATGGTGACCAGTGAGCTGAGATAAGGCGGGGCATTACCTAGCAAAGACTTATAGATGACCTGAAGCCAGTGGGTTTGGCGACAAATATGAAGCGAGGGCCAGCCAACAAGAGCATACAGGTCACAGTGGTGGGTAGTATATGGGGCTTTGGTGACAAAAAGGATGGCACTGTGATAGACTGCATCTAATTTGCTGAGTAGAGTGTTGGAGGATATTTTGTAAATGACATTGCCAAAGTCAAGGATCTGTAGGATAGTCAGTTTTACGAGGGTATGTTTAGCAGCATCAGGGAAGAAAGCTTTGTTGAGAAATAGGAAGCCGATTCTAGATTTCATTTTGGAATGGAGATGCTTAACGTGAGTCTGGAAGGAGAGTTTACAGTCTAACCAGACACCTAGGTATTTGTAGTGGTCCACATATTCTAAGTCAGAACCGTCCGAGTAGTGATGCTGGGCGGGCGGACTGATGCAGGCAGCAATCGGTTGAAGAGCATGCGATTAGTTTTACTTGCATTTAAGAGTAGTTGGAGGCCACGGAAGGAGAGTTGTATGTCATTGAAGCTCGTCTGGAGGTGTCCACAGTGTCCAAAGAAGGGCCAGAAGTATACAGAACGGTGTTGTCTGTGTAGAGGTGGATCAGAGAATCACCAGCAGCAAGAGCGACATCATTGATGTATACAGAGAAAAGAGTCGGCCCGAGAACTGAACCCTGTGGCACCCCCATAGAGACTGCCAGAGGTCCGGACAACGGGCCCTCCGATTTGACACACTGACCTCTATTTGAGAAGTAGTTGGTGAACCAGGCGAGGCAGTCATTTGAGAATCCAAGGCTGTTGAGTCTGCCGATAAGAAAGTGGTGATTGACAGAGTCGAAAGCCTTGGCCAGGTCGATGAATACGGTATTGTCTTTTATCGATGGCGGTTATGATATCGTTTAGGATCTTGAGGTCAGTTAGGTACATACAGGACCGGAGTTCGAGGCTGGGGACGACAGATAAACAAAATGAGGTACGGTGTTATTGAAACAGTCCAGGCGGCATCAGCTGTGTAGCCGAGTGATCATAGTGTCCAAAGAACAGCAGTAGGTGAGTCAGGGAGCCGTTCAGTAGTCAGTACTACACTAGGCGAGTGGGAGACACAGCGCTTAGAAAGCTAGTGGGCCGGTGTAAGAAGATGGGTCTTCAGCGACATCTCAACGGAAAAGCTCATTGAGACCACATCGGGCGACCACGTCGGCAGACCAGTCGTGGTGGATTGGCGGGGCTCTTCGTTGACAACAAAGGATCCAGGCCAATTGGCAAAAGAGGTATTGTAGCCCTAGAATTAGCTGGTATATGGGCCTAGCTCGTGGCTAGCTCAAGGCTAACTGGTACTTGCTTCAGGACAGAGGTGTTAGCTAACAGTAGCCACTCGGTAGTAGCTAGCTAGCTCCGATGATCCGGTGTAATGATCCAGAGTGGCAGGAATCCGGTGATGTGGTAGTCCGATATGCTCTGGGTTGATATCGCTCTGTGAAGACTGGCATGTATTGTCCGAGCTAAAGCTGGCGGTGTCCGAGCTAAAAGGTGAAGACCGCTAGCCATGGCTAACAAAGACTAGTAGCTAGTTAGCTGGCTAGCTCCTGACGGAGGTTCCAGTTATAAGGAAGAAAAACAGCAGATCCGTACCACATTGGGTGAGGCGGGTTGCAGGAAAGTATATTTAGTTCATAGATAGAAAGTGAGATTAAAATGTAAACAAGAAAATAATTATCCCGGCTATTTACACAGGATAAGACATGGGATAAAACAAAGACAAATGAGGGCCTTATCGGGTGTCTTTAGTAAATCCTTTGCGTCCGACTCGAAAAAATATTCTTCCAGTGTGGGGTGAGTAATTGCTGTCCTGATATCTGATATCTGATAACATTATGTACAAAATAAGTTACAAATAACGCAAAAAAACACACACAATAGCGCAATTGGTTAGGGGACCGTAAAACAGCAGCCATCTCCTCCGGAGCCATTATTTTCCTAAACTGACCTTGAGTTCAACCTGTCGCTAATGCTTGCTCTCGGTTACCCTGTGGTTACATACACCATGGCTACTCAACAATAACGCCATAGTAACCTAATAAGGGCATGTTAACTTTTCACACTAGTACACTACATGTTCAAAAGCATGTGGACACCATCTTGTCAAACATTTCATTCCAAAATCAATGGTATTAATATGGAGTTGGTCCCCCCTTTGCTGCTATAACAGCCTCCTCTCTTCTGGGAAGTCTTTCCACTAGATTAGACCTGGCTCGCAGTTGACGTTCCAATTCATCCCAAAGGTGTTCGATAGAACTGAGGTCAGGGCTCTTTGCAGGCTAGTCAAGTTCTTCCACACTGATCTCGACAAATCATTACTCTATGGACCTCACTTTGTGCATGAGGGCGGCGTCATGCTGAAACAGGAAAGGGCTTTCGTCAAACTGTTGCCACAAAGATGGAACCACAAAATCGTCTAGAATGTAATTATGTGCTGTAGCGTTAAGATTTTCCTTCAACTCAAGGACCTAGTCCCAACCATGATCATTATTCCTCCACCACCAAACTTTACAGTTGGCACTATGCATTCGGTCAGGTAGCGTTCTCCTGGCATCCGCCAAACACAGATTTGTCTGTCTTACTGCCAGATGGTGAAGTGTGATTCATCACTCCAAAGAAAGTGTTTCCACTGCATGGTGATCTTAGGCTTGTGTGCGGCTGCTCGGCAATGGAAGCCAATTGAATGAAGCTCCCGACGAACAGTTATTGCGCTGACGTTGCTTCCAGAGGCAGTTTGAACTTGGTAAGGAGTGTTGCAACCGAGGACAGACAATTTTAATGCTCTTCGGCACTCGGCGGTCCCATTCTGTGAGCTTGCGTGGACTACCACTTTGCAGATGAGCTGATGTTGCACCTAAACGTTTCCACTTAACGATAACAACACTTACAGTTGACCGGGGCAGCTCTGGCAGGGCAGAAATGTTACAAACTGACTTGTTGTAAATGTGGCATCCTCTGATGGTGCCACGTTGAAAGTCACTGAGCTCTTCAGTAAGGCCATTCTACTGCCAATGTTTGTCTATGGAGATTGCATGGCTGTGTGCTCTATTTTGTGCTCTATTTTACTTCACCTGTCAGCAACGGGTGTGGCTGAAATGGCCAAATCAACTAAGAGGTGTCCAAATACTTTTGTATATATATTGTATCTTGGAGTTTTCCTCTAAGTTTTTGTCCACTGCATTTCTTATACATCACTTGTATCGACAGCTGACTTCCTTCCATTTGTGGTTTGACCTCAAAGTATCCACAAAACACCCTCCTTCACCCAATCTCCTACTCCTGTCCTTCTAACAACTGACTCCAATGTAATCAGTGGGGTTCAGAGAGAGTTAACCTGCATCCAAAACGGTACCCTATTCCCTTTATAGTGCACTACTTTTGACCAGGGCCCACGTGAATAGGGTGCCCTTTGTGATACATCCTTCCACTTCCTCTCGTTGTAGACAAAGTGGCTCAAATCCTGAGTGGCTATATGGCTCCCTCAATCACCTCGTCTTATCAGTTAGTTGACCTTCCTAAAATCATCAGACCTTCAAATAACCCCTCTAACGCTTCACAGATAAACTCTAAACAGTTCTGAACCACAGGTCACAGGTCACAGGCACTTTCCCTTTATGACACATTTCTGTTCTGTTCAGTCCCACCAGAAAGGAATGTTGGGATGGTTACGTGATATACCAAGGAACCGTCTAAATCATGACACCTCACCAAAGGCTCCTCACCTCACGTTAGCTACCTGTGACCCCTGACCTCTGAACTACAAATGATCCCATACATCTGTGGTTTTCAGTGACCCTGCTAGCAAGGATTTATGGGTATTGCAGTCATTTAGTAATTTATAGACATTCATTTCTCATGCTGCAGGGGGAGAGAGAGGGAGAGAGATCACATGGGAGAGGGAGGCAGCCAGCGGCTCAAAGAGGGGGAGGAGGTGGGAGAGAAGAGGGAAAGGGGGTAGGAAAGAAGGAGATGTGGAGGGAAAGTAAGATGAAGTGGAGGAAAGGACAGGCTAAGAGGGAGAGGAAAAGAGAAAGAGAGCAAGAGAATGATATTGTGAAAAGGATAGATGTAGGAGACGAGGTTAGAGTGGCGAGAAGGAAGAGAGAGAAAGAGAGGGATAGACAGAGAGGAGGAGGAGGGGAGGGGGTAGACAGGTGGGTGACCCTGCTAGAGCCTAGGGGGCGAGTTACTGATGGGAGGTGTTGGGGGGAAGGGGGGGCATCGCTGGTGATATAAGGGTGACGATTGAGGAATGCTGATGAGTTGTCGCCCCTAGCAACAGTTCGTTAGCCCTTCAGACGCAGTTTCAGCCTGGACCTGTCCCTGTTACCGGTCGGGAATGTCACAGGAATGGGAATGCTTTGGGAATGCTTTCCTCCAGGGGAAAAACACCTAGCGAGTCAGTGCCTTAGGTAGAAGTTGACCGTATTAACCTACTAATACACAGTAAGATATTTCATCATTTTATGCACTGATCCAGGTTCTAAATGACAGAGACATCACCTTAACTCCCTTTACCTTTAATGGTAAAGGTTTGATTGTTGGGTAACCTGACCCCAGATCTGTTTAATTGAACTGAAAGGGCAACTAGCACCTGTAGCTCTGTTCCCATTCCGATTCTAGAACATGGGGGAGACAGTGGAATATGCTATGTAATCCCTGGAGAAAGCTTGGCAGGAATGTAGCTAATAGCTAATAAAGTAAGCAGTTATAAGTCCATTTCCAAAGCTAGAACATTCAAGTAATATCATGCATTGGAGTCAATACTGAGGTTTGCACAATACTGGGAAATGTAACGTTTTACGGACAACCATCCATTCAGTCTGTCCCACATAAACTACATATGTACACTCTTCTAATACTTCTCTTACCCACCTTCTTCTCTTTCTTTATTTTATATGCTGTATCTTTCCCTTCTCCGTTCCCTTTCTCCATCTCTTTGTCATGACCGAGTGGCACGGCGGCCTATGGCACTGCATCGTATCACAATCGGCCGTGATCGGAAGTCCCATAGGGCGGCGCCAATTGTCCCAGAGTCGTCCGGGTTAGGGGAGAGTTTGGCCCGGGGTAGGCCGTCATTGTAAATAACAATTTGTCTTTACTGACTTAACTAGTTAAATAAAGTTGAACATTTTAACTTTTTTATCTTAATAAATGTATACAGTACAGTAGCACACTAATCACTATTCTCTGATAGAAAGCTTTCTCTCCATTCTTCCTCTCCTCTGGCCAACACACACACACAGTGAGTTAGCTAATGCGCTAGCTAGCGGAGGCTATTTTAGGAACAGAGACCCAACTAAATAAATATGTAGAGCAACTGGTGGCTCTGTTGACAAATACAGTTGCTGACCGGCCAGTGTGTGTGTGTGTGTGTGTGTGTGTGGCAGGGTGGGGATAATGTGACAATGGTCATCTGTCTTCCTCATTAGTGAGCTAGAGGCCTTTGGGCACGGTAGAAAGACCGTGGCTGTGTCCCTATTCCCTACAGCCCATAAGCCTCTGGTAAAAAGTAGTGCCGTATATAGGGAATAGGGTGCCATTTTGGACAAAGCCAAGGACAGGAACAAAGCCAGATGGACTTCTATTTACAAGCGAGATAGCTACAGTAGGCCTATTCACCAGAGGCCTAGTGAGCTAGCTACAGTAGGAATTCCATTCACAACCGGGGGATCTCTGGCTAGATAGGTCATTTTCATTCAAGAAGAAAGCTAATAATGAAGCTGAGTCTGTTAGATAACAAAGCTTTTGGTAGTGGTTACGTCACTGGGTAGCCGTAAGGCTTTGTAGTAGAGAATGGAGATGTAGCGTCATATGCTAACTCTTTAGTTCTCTTTGATTGCTAGCACTGCAAAGCAGGCCAAGTAGGTATACAGTGGCATTGTGTTAAGCTAATTATTTAGTAGCAGGTCAAGTAGGCCGACAGTGGCATAGCGCTAGGCTAATTCTTTAGTAGCATGCCAAATAGGCCTACAGTGGCATAGCACTAAGCACATTTTTTTAGTAGCAGGGCAAGTAGACCTACAGTAGCAAAGCGCTAAGCTAGCTCAGGATGAATTCTCAGTCAGAGTTAGGCCAGGGAAGCTAACCAATGCTAGCTGGGTTAGCGGGCAAGCCCCAGCAGTGTTATGGGTGCTGGGTCAACTGACTGTTACTGAGTGACTTATCTACCTGTATCCTTTCAGAGCCTGTTAAAACCCAGGGCCCATATCCACAAAGTGTAGAGTAGAAAATTGGTCGTAAATGCTGAGAATTGAGACATTTTACTCCTACTTTTATGGGTAAAAATAAAAGCAATGCATGAAGCCTTTTTAATCAGAAGAGTCCCACCTAGTCTACAGATATTTAGGATACCTCATGAGCTATCCTAACCAGTTAAGAGTTACCAGCAGGTGTCTTGATAATGGAAAAATGCAGAGAATCAGTGGTTCCTGCGCCACATGCAATTGCTTTGGAGTTGTTAAAAGAATGTTTTGATATTTGGATTTTGATCAATCCATAAATAATCTCTAGACCAACATGCAACAGTATCTCTTGCCCTTTTGACAATCATTTCACAAGGCCTATTTCAAATGATATGCCTAAATATTAATAACCACTACGCTAAAAAATAAACACCTTTTAATTTTGATTATTTAATTACCTACAGCATGTTATTTCAACGTATCCCTTTGGAGAGTAATATCATGTTGTTAAAAAAAGTTGTCTAAATTGGGCATGCCTATAAGTTGAGCAACTGAAAGCATCTAGGACTTATGTTAACTTTGATTGTGTTCAATGAAAATTATAGACCTTCTAAACTTTGAGTGCTTCAGCGAGCAGGCCTTTCTAATCAACCTGGCCTGAGTATCCTGGAAGGATACTGACCTCATTCCGTCAGTAGAGGATGCCTGGTTATTCTTTAAAAGTGCTTTCCTCACCATCTTAAATAAGCATGCCCGATTAAAAAATATAGAACCAGGAACAGATATGGCCCTTGGTTCACTCCAGACCTGACTGCCCTTGACCAGCATAAAAACATCCTGTGGCGTACTGCATTAGCATCGAATAGCCCCCACGATATGCAACTTTTCAGGGAAGTTAGTAACCAATATACACAGGCAGTTAGGAAAGCAAAGGCTAGCTTTTCAAACAGAAAATTGCATTCTGTAGCACAAATTCCAAAAAGTTCTAGGACACTGTAAAGTCCATGGAGAATAAGAGCACCTCCTCCCAGCTGCCCACTGCACTGAGGCTAGGAAACACCGTCACCACCGATAAATCCACGATAATCGAGAATTTCAATAAGCATTTTTCTACAGCCGGCAATGCTTTCCACCTGGCTACCCCTACCCCGGTCAACAGCTCTGCACCTCCCACAGCAACTTTCCCAAGCCTCCCCCATTTCTCTTTCACCAAAATCCAGATAGCTGATGTTCTGAAAGTGCTGCAAAATCTGGACCCCTACAAATCAGCTGGGCTAGACAATCTGGACCCTCTCTTTCTAAAATGATCTGCCGCAATTGTTGCAACACCTATTACTAGCCTGTTCAACCTCTCTTTCGTATCCCCAAAGATCTGAAAGCTGCCGCGGTCTTCCCCCTCTTCAAAGGGGGAGACACTCTAGACCCAAACTGCTACAGACCTACAGTGCCTTGCGAAAGTATTCGGCCCCCTTGAACTTTGCGACCTTTTGCCACATTTCAGGCTTCAAACATAAAGATATAAAACTGTATTTTTTTTGTGAAGAATCAACAACAAGTGGGACACAATCATGAAGTGGAACAACATTTATTGGATATTTCAAACTTTTTTAACAAATCAAAAATTGAAAAATTCGGCGTGCAAAATTATTCAGCCCCCTTAAGTTAAAACTTTGTAGCGCCACCTTTTGCTGCGATTACAGCTGTATGTCTCTATCAGTTTTGCATATCGAGAGACTGACATTTTTTCCCATTCCTCCTTGCAAAACAGCTCGAGCTCAGTGAGGTTGTATGGAGAGCATTTGTGAACAGCAGTTTTCAGTTCTTTCCACAGATTCTCGATTGGATTCAGGTCTGGACTTTGACTTGGCCATTCTAACACCTGGATATGTTTATTTTTGAACCATTCCATTGTAGATTTTGCTTTATGTTTTGGATCATTGTCTTGTTGGAAGACAAATCTCCGTCCCAGTCTCAGGTCTTTTGCAGACTCCATCAGGTTTTCTTCCAGAATGGTCCTGTATTTGGCTCCATCCATCTTCCCATCAATTTTAACCATCTTCCCTGTCCCTGCTGAAGAAAAGCAGGCCCAAACCATGATGCTGCCACCACCATGTTTGACAGTGGGGATGGTGTGTTCAGCTGTGTTGCTTTTACGCCAAACATAACGTTTTGCATTCTTGCCAAAAAGTTCAATTTTGGTTTCATCTGACCAGAGCACCTTCTTCCACATGTTTGGTGTGTCTCCCAGGTGGCTTGTGGCAAGCTTTAAACAACACTTTTTATGGATATCTTTAAGAAATGGCTTTCTTCTTGCCACTCTTCCATAAAGGCCAGATTTGTGCAATATATGACTGATTGTTGTCCTATGGACAGAGTCTCCCACCTCAGCTGTAGATCTCTGCAGTTCATCCAGAGTGATCATGGGCCTCTTGGCTGCATCTCTGATCAGTCTTCTCCTTGTATGAGCTGAAAGTTTAGAGGGACGGCCAGGTCTTGGTAGATTTGCAGTGGTCTGATACTCCTTCCATTTCAATATTATCGCTTGCACAGTGCTCCTTGGGATGTTTAAAGCTTGGGAAATCTTTTTGTATCCAAATCCGGCTTTAAACTTCTTCACAACAGTATCTCGGACCTGCCTGGTGTGTTCCTTGTTCTTCATGATGCTCTCTGCGCTTTTGACGGACCTCTGAGACTATCACAGTGCAGGTGCATTTATACGGAGACTTGATTACACACAGGTGGATTGTATTTATCATCATTAGTCATTTAGGTCAACATTGGATCATTCAGAGATCCTCACTGAACTTCTGGAGAGAGTTTGCTGCACTGAAAGTAAAGGGGCTGAATAATTTTGCACGTCCAATTTTTCAGTTTTTGATTTGTTAAAAAAGTTTGAAATATCCAATAAATGTCGTTCGACTTCATGATTGTGTCCCACTTGTTGTTGATTCTTCACAAACAAATACAGTTTTATATCTTTATGTTTGAAGCCTGAAATGTGGCAAAAGGTCGCAAAGTTCAAGGGGGCCGAATACTTTCGCAAGGCACTGTATATCTATCCTACCATGCTTTTCTAAGGTCTTCGAAAGCCAAGTTAACAAACAGATCACCGACCACTTCGAATCCCACCATACCTTCACCACTATGCAATCTGGTTTCTGAGCTGGTCATGGGTGCACCTCAGCCACACTCAAGGTCCTAAACGATATCATAACCGCAATCGATAAAAGACAATACTGTGCAGCCGTATTCATTGACCTGGCCAAGGCTTTCGACTCTGTCAATCACCACATTCTTATCGGCAGACTCAACAACCTTGGATTCTCAAATGACTGCCTCACCTGGTTCACCAACTACTTCTCAGATAGAGATCAGTGTGTCAAATCGGAGGGCCTGTTGTCCGGACCTCTGGCAGTCTCTATTGGGTGTGCCACAGGGTTCAATTCTCGGGCCGACTCTTTTCTCTGTATACATCAATGATGTCGCTCTTGCTGCTGGTGATTCTCTGATCCACCTCTATGCAGGCGACACCGTTCTGTATACTTCTGGCCCTACTTGGGACACTGTGGACACCTCCAGATGAGCTTCAATGTCATACAACTCTCCTTCTGTGGCCTCCAACTACTCTTAAATGCAAGTAAAACTAAATGCATGCTCTTCAACCGATCGCTGCCCACACCAGCCAGCCCGCCCAGCATCACTAATCTGGACGGTTCTGACTTAGAATATGTGGACAACTACAAATACCTAGGTGTCTGATTAGACTGTAAACTATCCTTCCAGACTCATGTTAAGCATCTCCAATCCAAAGTTAAATCTAGAATCGGCTTCCTATTCGCAACAAAACATTCTTCACTCATGCTGCCAAACATACCCTCGTAAAACTGACTATCCTACAGATCCTTGACTTTGGCGATGTCATTTACAAAATATCCTCCAACACTCTACTCAGCAAATTAGATGCAGTCTATCACAGTGCCATCCTTTTTGTCACCAAAGCCCCATATACTACTTACCACTGTGACCTGTATGGTCTCGTTGGCTGGCCCTCGCTTCATATTCGTCGCCAAACCCACTGGCTCCAGGTCATCTATACGTCTTTGCTAGGTAAAGCCCCACCTTATCTCAGCTCACTGGTCACCATAGCAGCACCCACCCGTATGCACGTGCTCCAGCAGGTATATTTCATTGGTCACCCCCAAAGCCAATTCCTACTTTGGCCGCCTTTCTTTCCAGTTCTCTGCTGCCAATGACTGGAACGAATTGCAAACATCACTGAAGCTGGAGACTCATATCTCCCTCACTAACTTTAAGCTTCAGCTGTCAGACAGCTTACAGATCATTGCACCTGTACATAGCCCATCTGTAAATATCCCATCCAACTACCTCCTCCCCATATTGTTATTTATTTTTTGTTGCTCCTTTGCACCCCAGTATCTCTACTTGCACATTCATCTTCTGCACATCTATCACTCCAGTGTTTATTAGCTAAAATGTAATTACTTCGCCACTACGGCCTATTTATTGCCTTAGCTCTCTAATCTTACCTCATTTGCACACACTGTATATAGACTTTTCTATTGTGTTATTGACTGTACCTTTGTTTATTTCATGTGTAACCCTGTGTTGTTATTTGTGTCGCACTGCTTTGCTTTATCTTGGCCAGGTCGCAGTTGTAAATGAGAACTTGTTCTTAATTGGCCTACCTGGTTAAATAAAGGTGATTTTTTTATTTTATTTTAAATGCAGCATTTTATGCAACATTATCGGCAAGTGACTTGATGCCTACTGTGCCACAGCGATTTAGAATTGTTAAATGGAAGTGACAAGTGTGTTGATACAATGGTGTATTGCGTCGTTTAGAGGATTCAGAGAGTTGACTGTCAACTTATGAAGTTAAGACCAGACAGAGGCAGCATAGAATATTTATTTTTGACAGGCAACCAATTATCTCTTAATCAATCACTAACATCCAATTCCAATCCTTACATTCGTCCCCTCTGACCTAGAAATGTCCTCGATTCTTAACTTCAAGAGACATTATTTAGTTGTACAATATTGACATACTTTATATGTAATTACAAAAAAAACTATCCTGATAGTTATAAGAAAGCTTAGACATGGAAAAAGCATGTTTTGTTTCTCTTCTGAAAAATGCACCCATTATTTTATTTTTTAACAACAAATGCCACTGACAAAATATTTCAATAGCACAAAACACCAACAGTGTAAATTAAACATTTAGTCTGTATAATATCTTATCTTCTTTTTACACACTCAAAATGTAGTTATTTTTTCTTCTTGAACCACCAAAGTCCACAAGGGTGGTCTGGTAGTCTCATGTGCAGACCAAATGCACACCACAGGACCATGGCTGGGCGCACACTCATCCTCAAGACCTACTTCGGTTCCATATAGCCAGAGTCACCCTGTGGAGGCTCCTCAGAGGAGGAAAGGGAGGACCATCCTCAGTGAATTTCTTAAAAATCTAAATAGTGAAACATTAAAAAAGTTATCCTTTTTAGATGAAACTATATTAAATATATTCACGTAACCAAATAATTGATTAAAACACACTGTTTTGCAATGAAGGTCTACAGTAGCCTCAGCACTGTAGGGTAGCACCATAGTGTAGCCGAAGGAGAGGTATCTTCCTTCCTCCTCTGGGTACAGTGACTTCAATACAAAACCTAGGAGGCTCATGGTCTCACTCCCTTCCATAGACTTACACTGTAACTTCTGGAGGATGTTCTCCAACCTATCAGAGCTCTTGCAGAATGAACTGACATGTTGTCCACCCAATCAAAGGATCAGGGAATGAATTTACTACTAAAAGCACAAGCTACAGCTAGCTAGCACTTCCTTGCATAAAGTGTGGTGAGTAGTTGACTAATAGAGAGAGAAAGACAATAATTGAACAGTTTTGAACAAATTAATTTGTTCCAAAATGAAGGAGACACAAGAGAAAGAGAAAGAGCTAGCTATATTTGATTGTATTTTTTATTTGTTTAACTTTCACTTAGCTCGCAAATGCAGCCAGCTAGTTTAGCTTACTTAAACTACCGGCTCAAACAGATTAGGATGCTATGTTAATTAGCTGGCTATGGCTATCCAACACTGGAACTCTTTCAAGTCAAGCTACATTTTTAGTTGTATTAATTATTGCCACCGGGGTCTGCTGGTGTACCTTTTAAACTGCTTATGCAGCTAGCTAGTTTAGCCTACTTAAACACCTGTGTCAAACAGAGAGGGATGCTATGTTAGCTAGCTGTCTATGGCTATCCAGCACTGGAACTCTTTCAAGTCAAGGTAAGCTTTTGGTTTTATAAATGTATTGCCACCAGGACACGCCGGTGTAACTGCTAAACTGATTCCTGACTGTACACTGCACTGCATGAATGTAGCCGTAGGTTTACAAACGTGTTAGTTCTAGAAGTTCTAGCTGACTATGATGTGACAATGATGTTGGCTGTGTGTAGCGGTTAGCGGTTATGATATGAAGGTTTGGCTTGGAAAGGTTTTTTCGCTTGATGTGTTGTGCACTGAAGTCCACAAGTGAAGGGAAAAGGTGAGAGGAGGAGAATGGCATAGATTGTTGCGAGAAGGAATTATATGTACAACGAGCTAAAGGATCATGCTGTTTTTATGTGGCTGCTATGAAAGTGAACTGTTTGGAAGCTTCACCGACTGGCAACCTGAACGACTGGCTTGGCGGATACCAGAACGCTACCTGCCTGAATGCATAGTGCACTGTAAAGTTTGGTGGAGGAGGAATAATGGTCTGGGACTGTTTTTCGTGGTTCAGGCTAAACCCCTTAATTCCATTGAAGGGAAATCTTAATTGGTACAGCATACAATGGCATTCTAGATTATTTCGTTCTTCCAACTTTGTGACAATGCCCTCGTGCACAAAGCACCGTCCATACAGAAGGTTTGTTGAAATTGTTGTGGAAGAACTTGACTGGCCTGCACAGAGCCCTGACCTCAACTCCATCGAACACCTTTGGGATGAATTAGAATGCCGACTGTGAGCCAGGCCTAATCGCCCAACATCAGTGACCAACCTTACTAATGCTCTTGTGGTTGAATGGAAGCAATATCTAGTGGAAAGCCTTCCTAGAAGAGTGGAGGCTGTTATAGCAGCAAAGGGGGGACCAACTCCATATTAATGCCCATGATTTTGGAACAAGATGTTCAATGAGCAGATGTCCACGTACTTTTGGTCAAGTAGTGTATCTCTCTATTATGTGTGGCTATACTTTGGAACAGATTTCCAAAATTAAATAACTTGGAGCGGATTTTCTGGTCTTTTTACAATCTTTGATTGTGGATCCAAATAAAATCACCTGTGGGTCGCAAGTTGGGGAACCCTGCTATAGGAGACCGCTTTGAATAACCCTTTTTGGTTCCAGGTAGAACCCTTTTGGTTTCAGGTTTAGAACCCTTTTGGATTCCATGTAGGAACTTTTCCACAGAGGGTTCTACGTGGAACTCAAAGGGGTTCTACGTGGAACCAAAAAAGGGTTCTTGCTGGAACCAACAAGGTGGTTATCCTATGGGGACAGCTGAAAAAACCTTTTGGCACCATTTTTTCCTAAGCGTTTATAGGCCCTGGTCAAAAGTAGTGCACTATAAAGGGAATAGAGTGCCATTTGGGAGGCAGCCTGTGAATTACCTTATCCATCAGTGGAAAGGATAGCTCAGAGAATAAGGTAAGAGAGGGAAGGAGGGATGAACAGAGGAGGGATGATGTAGCCGGCTGGGTGGATTACCTGGCCTGGCATGAGCTGGGGAACAAGGGATGAAATGAGACGAATAGAGGGATGGAAAAAGGGAGGGAGGAAGCCAAATTACAGGGGGAAAAGAAGGGAACACACAGAGGGAGGGTTCTACATGGCTGATTACATTGATACAGGTCTATCAGCTGCACCATAGCGTGTGTGTGTGTCCCCTAAATGATGGGTTGTGTTGTGGCTGGATCCTCCTAGCTCCTAGCTTTATACAAGGCTGTCTGTGGTTATAATGCTTTATTACATGCTATAAACACACGCATTAACATTTCTGAAGTCTTACCATAAGGTTTATAATGCAGTTGTCTCTCTATAGCCAACTTTAGCTAGAGGGTCACAGCATTAAAAAAACTTTGTAACTGACTTTAGTCTACCTAGGGCAAAGAAGAGAAGAATAGTTTCCCTTGCACAGGCACTTTACTTTTTATATAGGTTATGAATCGTATTATGGTGAAATGATTGAAGTAATGATGTTGTAGGGATCATAAGGATCATCAAAGTAAAGATGGAACGGATCTGTTGGTTTAGCTTAAAAACAGGCCACGTAAACTATCTACTGAAACACAAAGAGAGAGTGGGAGAGAGAGAGAGAGACACTCTGCAGGGAGGGGTGGTGGTGCAGAGAGATAGAGAGAGAAGGGAGAAGGGGGAAAATGGCCAGAGGGTCGCTGGCATTAAGAGAGAAAAGACTAGGCATGTCCGACAAGCTAAGACAACACTTCCACCCAAAACCAAAATGGCGTCCCACCTCACTCACTGACAAGAATAAATCAAATCAAACTTTGTCACATGCGCCGAATACAACAAGTGTAGACCTTACCATGAAATGCTTACTTACAAGCCCTTAATAAACAACAGTGCAGTTCAAGAAGAGTTAATATATTTACCAAATAAACTAAAGTAAAAATAATAAAAAGTAACACATTAACAAGGCTATATACAGGGGGTACTGGTGCCGAGTCAGTGTGTGGGGGTACAGGCTAGAGGTAATTTGTACATGCCGGTAGGGGTGAAGTGACTATGCATAGATAATCTCAATGTAATAATTGATAAATTGCTCAGCAGTCTTATGGTTTGGGGTAAAAGCTGTTAAGGAGCCTTTTGGTCCTAGACTTGGTGCTCCGGTACTGCTTGCCGTGCAGTAGCAGAGAAAACAGTCTATGACTAGGGTGACTGGAGTCTATGACAATTTTATGGGCTTTCCTCTGACACCGCCTATTATATACTGTAGGTCCTGGATTGCAGAAAGTTTGGCCCGCTCCACTACAGCCCCGTTGATGTTAATGGGGGCATGTTCGGCCTGCCTTTTCCTGTAGTCCACGATCAGCTCCTTTGTCTTGCACACATTGAGGGAGAGGTTGTTGTCCTGGCACCACACTGCCAGTTCTCTGACCTCCTCCCTATAGGATGTCTCATCGTTGTCGGTGATCAGGCTGTTGTGTCGTAAGCATATTTAATGATGGTGCTGGAGTCGTGTTTGGCCACGCAGTCGTGGGTGAACAGGGAGTACAGGAGGGGACTCAGTACACACCACTGAGTGGCCCCCGTGTTGAAGATCAGCATGGCAGATGTGTTGTTGCCTACCCTTACCACCTGGGGGCGGTCCGTCAGGAAGTCCACGATCCAGTTGCAGAGGGAGGTGTTTAGTCCCAGAGTCCTTAGCTTAGTCATGAGCTTCGTGGGCACTATGATGTTGAACTCTGAGCTGTAGTCAATGAACAGCATTCTCACATAGGTGTTCCTGTTGTCCAGGTGGGAAAGGGCAGTGTGGAGTGCGATTGAGATTGCATCATCTGTGGATCTGTTGGTGCGGTATGTGAATTGGAGTGGGTCTAGGGTATCCGGGAGGATGCTGTAGATGTGAGCTATGACTCAGGGAGAGGTTGAAAATGTCAGGGAAGGCACTTGCCAGTTGGTCCGCACATGCTTTGAGTACACGTCCTGGTAATCCATCTGGCCTGGGCCTGTGGCTTTGTGAATGTTGACCTGTTTAAAGGTCTTGCTCACATCGGCTACCGAGAGCGTTATCACACAGTCAACCAGAACAGCTGGTGCTCTCGTGCATGCTTCAGTGTTGCTTACCTCGAAGCCAGCATAACAGGCATTTAGCTTATCTGGTAGGCTCGTATCACCTTTTCAAAACTGCTTCAAGGGCACAGATAGATACAGGAGACAGTAAGAAGGACACCCCTTCCCTCTCTTCCCCTTTTCAACCTTTTTATAAAGTAGACAAAGTGTGATAAACAAACCTTAAGAAGAAGGAATGTTAAGCTACGACCCCAAACAATTACGCGCCAGCCCTCAGCTTTTGTGTTGTGCTGAACTCTGACCTTGAATTTACCTCAACCAATAAGGGGACAAGCTGACACTGTTCTGTAGAGAGGTTTGATATTTGAAACGATGCCAGTGTGGGACATTCACCATGCAACCACTAGAACTACAACTGGAAGATGTATGGTTTTTTCAATGGTTCTAAAGGAGAAAACATACCAACATTGCACTGATTCAGGTGCTAGCTAAAAGACAAAATCCAAGATCTAATGTGCTCCTATCAGTGATTTAGATGTGATAAACACGGCTAAAAACACAAATAAAGTGTCATCACTGTTCCACCCCGACACACATTTGTTGTATGGTTTTAACCTTCATTGTGTTTATACTGCACAGAGAGGGCATTGCAACACATTCCTGTGTCTCTGCAGGTATGACTTGTCATCCTATCCCACACACTGTCTGTTTTATAGAAGTCAGTAAAGATTCAAGACAGCAAGGGTAGCCTCTCTCATGACAGCTTTGCAAAGTCAAACTATGGTTATCACCTTAACATTAGAAACACAAAGTATAAAATACAGCTAATATGAGACTAGCTATAGTTAGTGGGTATGGGTATTGCATGGGAAATCAGGGTATAGATCCATTTAGATCTATGTGTAACACAGTGCCTTCAGAAAGTGTTCATACGCTTTGACTTCCACCACATTTTGTTACGCTACAGCCTGAATTCAAAATTGATCCAAAGAATATTGCTCACCCATCTACACACAATACCCCATAATGACAAAGTGTTTTTAGAAATGTTAGCAAATTAATTGAATATGAAATACTGAAATATTTCATTTACATAAGTATTCACACCCGTGAGTCAATACTTTATAGAAACAACTTTGGCATAGTAATTTTTTGTTTGCCCTTTACTCTTGTTTGCCCTTTAATCTTTTAAAAATTCTTCAAGCTCTGTCAAGTTGAGTGTTGATCATTGCTAGACAGCCATTTTCAAGTCAAGCCATATATTTTCAAGCCGATTTAAGTCAAAACTGTAACTAGGCCACTTAGGAATATTCAATGTCGCCTTGGCGACTGAACCAGGTTTTCCTCAAGGATTTTTTAGTGTGCGTATTCTGTTTATTTTTATCCTAAAAAAAACTCCCTAGTCCTTGCCGATGACAAACATACCCATAACATAATGCAGCAACCATCATGCTTGAAAATATGAAGAGTGGTACTCAGTGATGCGTTGGCCCTGACTGTATAGTTTATAGGTCTCCTAACGCTCTCATTATAAAGGCCTTAGGTTATAGGTTATATGACCTGAGAAGAAACCCAAGGAGAGGAAGAAGGAGAGAGAGAGAGAGCGAGAGAGAGCGAGAGAGAGCGAGAGAGAGAGAGAGAGAGAGAGAGAGGCTGGACTGCAGCCCTAGGTAGCCCACTTCCATCCACCCACACAAAAAAGTGAAAACAGAGAACACAGTCGGAACAGAGAGAGGGGGAAAGCGAGACAGAAAGGTGGAGAGAGAGACAGAGAGAGGGAGGGAGAAAGAGCGAGAGAAGGAGAGAGGGAATAGGCATGTTCCCCTGACTGAGAAAGCGCAGCAAGACCTAGAGAGATTAATTTCATTTTTATTTATTTAACCTTTATTTAACTAGGCAAGTCTGTTAAGAACAAATTCTTATTTGCAATGATGGCCTACCTGCGGGGATGAGGGCTGGGATTTTAAATATAAATTTATGCAATGGGAACCTCCCCAGAAAGGAGAGACAGGTTAAAAGGTCAGAGATGGGCTTGGCAACGATAGGGGCAGCAACCTTAAAGAAGAAAGGGTCTAAACCATCAGACCCCGATGTTTTTTGGGGGTCAATTTTCAGGAGCTCCTTTAGTACCTCGGATTCAGTGACTGCCTGCAGGGAGAAACTTTGTAGCGGGGCAGGGGGAAAAACAGGGAGAAGCATCGGGGGTAGTTGCATTAGAAGGGGTGGGAGATGAGGAAATGTTGGACGGACAAGGAGGCATGGCTGAGTCAAATTGGAATCCTGACTTGATGAAGTGGTGATTAAAGAGCTTAGCCATGTGCTTCTTGTCAGTAACAACCACATCATCAACATTAAGGGACACGGGCAGCTGTGAGGAGGAGGGTTTATTCTCCAGGTCTTTAACCGTTTTCCAGAACTTCTTGGGGTTAGACCCACAGAAAGAATTGCTCCTTAAAGTAACTAACTTTGGCCTTCCGGATAGCCTGTCAGCCTGAGTATTCGTGTGCCGAGCCTTTCACCAAATGCAATTTTTGAGGTGGAGTAACTCTGCAAGATCACGGTCGAACCAGGGGCTGAACCTGGGGGCGTGTTTGTTAACAATACCACTGAAAATATCAAAATAGAAGGTCCAAGCGTCTTCGACAGGGGGGATCAAGCTGTTTCTATACCATTTTACAGAGGCCAGTTCATGAATGAAGGCTTGCTCATTAAAGTTTTTTAGCAAGCATCTATAACAAATCAGGACAGGTCGTTTCACTGAGCAGCCATTACGAACACAGGCTGTAAAACAGTGATCACTAAGGTCATTACAGAAAAAACCAGACTGATACCTATCAGGATTATTTGTGAGGATAGCATCAAGAAGAGTAGCCTTTTCTGGGTGTTTGGAGTCATACCTTGTGGGATTGGTAATAATCTGAGAAAAATGTATGGAGTCCCATTGCTTTAGGACTTGGTCAGGTGGTTTAAGTATGTCCTGGTTTAGGTCACCTAGCAGGACAAATGCAGACTTAGTGTAAGGTGCCAGGAGAGAGTTTAAGGCAGGTAGGGTACAGGCTGGTGCTGATGGAGCACCCAGCAACAGTCAACAAACAGCTATTTGAAAGTTTAATACTTAAAACCGGCAAATCAAATTGTTTGGGGACAGACTTGGTGTTCCTTGGTAAAGACTTCCACTTCCCCACCTTTGGAAGATCTGTCTTGCCGAAAAATGTTATTACCAGAAAGGTTAACATCAGTATTCAAAACACTATTCCTTAATCACATCTCAGTAATGACCAACACATCTGGATTGGAGCTGTGAACCCACACTTCCAATTGATCCAGTTTAGGTAATAAGCTTCTTGTGTCAACGTGCAGAAACCCAGGCTTTTACGAGAGCAGAAATCAGCGAAGCAGATATCAGAGCACTAGTCAGAATTGGGGCTAGCAACAGTAGATGGGCCAGGGTGTACATGCACATTTCCAGATATCATCAACAGTAATACCATCAAGGCACGGCATAGTACAGGGAGAGCTTTGCAGTGCTGATTTATGACATCTGCATCAGATGGCAACAAGATCATATTGTACAGCAATTTCATCAGGTAACAATAAACATTAAACACCGGATCTCTCTCACACACACACACACACACACACACACACACACACACACACACAGGATACTGCCTGCTGCCTACGCTTTGGCTTTTGCATTTCAAAACAGATGATTTTCAAAAGTGTTTTAAAATATATTTTCCTTCTTTATTATGTTCACTTAGCCCTGCCGGCCACATTTTTTTTAAACCGTTGCTTTTTTTTCTACCACTTTGAACATTCAGATCTTCATGTTTTTAGGAAGTCACCGCTAAGAACTGAACTTTCCTAAATAGCTGTTCCGAGCACATAAATGTCTCCTATTTTGTTTAACCCCAGGGAGCATATATTAACCCTCAATAAAACCTGTGACTATCTCAACCATCTAAGGTCATTTAGATTTAGGTATGTAAGTGTTACCTCTGGCGCTTTTTACCCTTCACTGAAATACACACACAATGCACACACAAACACACACACGCCATTGGGCACCTACAGCCTTCTATTGCATTCCACCCCCTTGGGCCATGCATATCCACACAGGGAGTAGGGGAGGGTGAGGAGAGGGTGGGGGTAGGAACCACAAATCAAAAGTGATCAGTTAGTGGAGGAATGTTCTACACACGTTCTACACTCTACACTCGTAGAAAAAAAGTGTTCCAAAAGAGTTATTCGGCCTCTGAAAGGGTTCTACATGCAACCCAAAAGGGTTCTACATAGAACCAAAAGGGTTCAACCTGGAACCAAACGGGTTCTACCTGCAACCAAAAAGGGTTATTTAAAGGGTTCTCCTACTGGGGTCAGCCGAAGAACCCTTTAAGGTTCTAGATAGCACTTCTTTTTTTGTTGTTGTAGAGGTGACACCTGCGGAGAGGAAGAGACCCCGACATGTTCTGCCAGGCAGCGAATTCCACCCGAGAGCGAGGGAGGGATAAGAGGGAGGGATGACAGAAAGGAGGAGGGGGGGCTGAGATAAAGGACAAAAGTATCAACGTAAACATTCCAATGACGAGAGCAGAAGAGGGCTAGACGTGCACACACACAAACACACTCCCCGTGACTCCATGTGTCTTGAACAAGACACAGAATATACACACCTGCCTGTTGGAACTATTCCCCCGGAGACAAACTCCAAACAACTTTATCCATATCATCTGAGTGATTTAATTCCTAACAACAATGCCTAGCAACATGACAGATGGACGTGTAGACCAATAGGAATATAAACTCCCGATTCAAAGGAATTACAATTTCGGGTTTTATGAAGCCTTTATAAACCCTTCATGAGACCTTCATAGATGCTTCACGAGTCATTCATAACCAAATGTCATACTATAGGTTGTAAGTGCCACATGTTCAGTAAGGACCCAACAAGTAAAAGTGACAATCTATCTACCGATAGATGAGTCAAATGTTGATATGCTCTATCGGTGTTGATGTGGCCATGACGTGTCTGAGATAGCTCCTATCTATTTGAAGAGAACTGGGAAGATAGCCAGACTGACGCTATCTTGACAAAATCCCCATTCTATTTGTCACCTTTAGAAAACTCACTACTAAATATCTTTCTATTACATTCTGAGCAGTGGAGGGATGAACTCTCGTTTTCACTCAAACACCCTAGATGCCACTTTCTGCAGTTTAAAAAATATATTTACAAAAATCCTGTTCCTCCTGTCATGTAAACCACGGCTTTTTGTGTGAAAAACAGTTTGCCATCAGCTGCGTCAGACATCAGTCCAGCACTTCCTCCGTGGAGTGTTCATAGACTGACGCAATGTTCTGTTTTCAGACCGAATCATATTGTACCCATCTATCAAAACTGTTAATTTAGGGGCAAACCCAAACTTCCACTCAAATTGAATTTATGCTTATCAAAGTCTGATTTGGCTCGTTTGAACAGAAGTGTGTGACTGTGTGAAGACACTGTGTGACCCTGTGTGAGTGTGTCAGTGTTATCTCCAAACCCTGTGGATAGGGGTGTGATAAAGACATGTTATCTGTCTGCAGTAGCAGGGAGAGAGACGGACGGATAGGGGAGAGGGATGAGAGAGAGGAGATAGAGAGGGGGAGGGTGGAGGGGAGGGGAAAGAAGAGGAGAGAAAGAAAGAGAAAGAGTGCAAGAGAGAGAGCGAGCGAGAGACAGCGAGAGAGAGAGACTCCTTACATGCTCCACCACCTCTCTCTGAG
Source organism: Oncorhynchus mykiss (assembly GCF_013265735.2). Lineage (NCBI taxonomy): Eukaryota > Metazoa > Chordata > Actinopteri > Salmoniformes > Salmonidae > Oncorhynchus > Oncorhynchus mykiss. The sequence goes on along the minus strand of NC_048585.1, from coordinate 38,300,008 downwards.
ATACAGTAGGGTTGAGATTGGAACCACTTTGCTATCTCTGGCTAGTCTGGTTAACCACATAAACTCCTCTAACCACACACACACACACACACACACACACACACACACACACACACACACATACACACACACAGGATCTCTGGATACCTTCCACAAAACTGTTACCATGGAGATGCCCACTGTCCCACTATTTAGAGGACCACCCGATGAAGTCATCCGTCACTCACTCAGGCCACACTCCCCAGGACAACAAAGAGGTAGGAGGTTGGACTAATGTATTGACTTAGGCTTGATAGGCTGACCACCATTGAGGGTGGTAGTACAACAGCCAGGTCACCCGTGATACAAGTCAGTATTCGACGTCCGTCCATGTCTGACGACGTCGGGAGATTTACATGGAAACTGGCCACTAGGGTCAACAGTGAGCATTGTTACCTTCAAGTAGTTTCAGTTTTACTAGGTCGTTGCGGGAGGGGATGGCGGATGGGCATAAGCATAAGCATCTGCCTCTGACTCTAGATGTTGCAAGTTCTAAGCCTCACCCAAGCCTTGAACATGACCTTAATCATTCTGAGTTCATGCCTAACCTTAAGATTTCGGGGTTAATGCCTAAACTTAACTTTAACTTAGACGACTACGTTGACAATAAGGGATATAGGGAGGGACCTTTTTTTTATAATTAATCCCCATTAACTAACCACAATAATAAAAATTCTCAAGTGGAACCTCAAGAGAATGACCAGACGGACTGGGCAAAAACCCAAAGACGGAGAAAAACAATACTTATGTACAGTGGCAAGAAAAAGTATGTGAACCCTTTGGAATGACCTGGATTCCTGCATAGATTGGCCATAACATTTTATCTGATCTTCATCTAAGTCACAACAATAGACAAACACGAATTAAACTAATAACACATAAACAAGTATACGTTTTCAGGTCTTTATTGAACACACTGTGTAAACATTCACAGTGCAGGGTGGGAAATGTACGTGAACCCTTGGATTTAATAACTGGTTTGGCAGCAATAACCGCAACCAAACATTTTCTGTAGTTGCGGATCAGACCTGCACAACCGTCAGGAGGAATTTTGGACCATTCCTCTTTCCAAAACTGTTTCAGTTCAGCAGTATTCTTGGGATGTCTGGTGTGAACTGCTCTCTTGAGGTCATGCCACAGCATCTCAATCGGGTTGAGGTCAGGACTCTGACTGGGCCACTCCAGAAGGCGTATTTTCTTCTATTGAAGCCATTCTGTTGTAGATTTACTTCTGTGTTTTGAGTTGTTGTCATGTTGCATCCCCCAACTTCTGTTGAGCTTCAATTGGCAGTCAGATAGCCTTACAATCTCCTGCAAAATGTCTTGACAACCCTGGGAATTCATTTTTCCGTCGATCGTAGCAAGCTGTCCAGGCCCTGAGGCCCCAAACCATGATGCTCCCTCCACCATACTTTACAGTTGGGATGAGGTTTCAATGTTGGTGTGCTGTGCCTTTTTTTCTCCACACATAGTGTTGTGTGTTCCTTCCAAACAACTAAACTTTAGTTTCATCTGTCCACAGAATATTTTGCCAGTAGCGCTGTGAAACATTCAGGTGCTCTTTAACGAACCTCAAACGTGCAGCAATGTTTTTTTTAGACAGCACTGTATCCTTCCGTGGTGTCCTCCCATGAACATAATTCTTGTTTAATGTTTTACGTATCGTAGAATCGTCAACAGAGATGTTAGCATGTTCCAGAGATTTCTGTATGTCTTTAGCTGACACTCTAGAATTCTTCTTAACCTCATTGAGCATTCTGCGCTGTGCTCTTGCAGTCATCTTTGCAGGACGGCTACTCCTAGGGAGAGTAGCAATAGTGCTGAACTTTCTCCATTTATAGACAATTTGTCTTACTGTGTACTGATGAACATCAAGGCTTTTAGAGATACTTTTGTAACCCTTTCCAGCTTCATGTGAGTCAACAATTCTTGATCTTCTGAGACCTCTTTTGTTCAAGGCATGGTTCACATCAGGCAATGCTTCTTGTGAATAGCAAACACATTTTGTGAGAGTTTTTTATAGAGCAGGGCAGCTCTAACCAACATCTCCAATCTCGTCTCATTGATTGGACTCCAGGTTAGCTGACTCCTGACTCCAATTAGCTTTTGGAGAAGTCATTAGCCTAGGCGTTCACATACCTTTTCCAACCTACACTGGGAATGTTTAAATGATGTATCCAATATAGACAAGAAAAATACAATAATTTGTGTGTTGTTAGTTTAAGCACACTGTGTTTGTCTATTGTTGTGACTTGGATGAAGATCAGATCAAATTGCATAACCAATTTATGCAGAAATCTACTTAATTCCAAAGGGTTCACATACTTTCTCTTGCCAATGTATCTACCCTTTCAGCTGCTTGTAGTGACACACACACTGTTTTCGTCTTTAGAATAGACTGTTTCGATCATGCAGGGTGTAGATCGGCTAAATACTCTAGCATGATGAGGAAGTCTGCTTGGGACCGGGAGACTTGGTTAGTTCACAGAGCAACCATCACCTAGGCTTTAACTCATGAGGTCAATTCTCCCTTAGCTACAATGGTTGCTTGGAATGTGTGTGTCTCAGTCTTAGTACAAAGACCAGGGCATCAAGAGTTCATTTTGCAATCAAACCTTCATAGAAAGTTGCTTGTAAATTCTGTATGTGTTGATGAATTACCAGTAAATCAGAAAAATGAATGAATTTCTAAGAAAGTGTAAACTATGACTTTAAAACGAGCCTATAATCATTATATTAGCTATAATCATCATTAAATCCTGATAACATTACCATACAAATTTGGCAGCACAAAAAATCAAGGGAATATGGCAATACTGGTGGCTACATACTATTGTTGAAAGTATTGCAGTAAGTACAAACTTCACATCGGAATGTTCTTGAGCACAATTATTACAATGACATGTAGGCCTACACCGTTCAGTGAAGGAATTGCTCTCAGGTGTGGCTGGAGTCATGGGTCATCTTAATTACGTTTTGAATATTCATAAGGGGCGGGGTTTGGAGCTTTCACAAATTTGAGCGGGCTCTACCAAAAATGCAGTGATCTATTCCGTCCCAATTCCTCCTGAACAGACAGCATAAAAATGATTCAATAAATACTATTGTTGTAACTCATTCATGGGGATAAATTATGTACACTTTAACTCTGTAAATTATTTTAAAATGAGAATCATAATAATAGTAAGAATTCCATCTCTACTGTCACTGTGTGATGTTGAAATAAAGAATACTTCCAAATGCGTAAAACTCAAATTATGCATGAAAAGTGAGTAAGCAATTTGACTGGTGAACTCTTGTAATCAGCGTTCAAAAGTATACGGACAATGTCCAATAAACACAAGACAAATATTTAAATTCCCCCAAAAGAGGATGGGTGATTCTCTGAGAAGGCATTACCCAACGAATCCAGCATAAACCAGGCACACTGTGCAATGTCATAGACAAAACTGCAGCGAGCGAGAAAAAACTACACTGTGCGTGAATATGTTGTGAATTATTTACAATAATAATAATAATAATAAAAAACTTTCTTCACATGTCTACATATATTTTGAAATACATGTAGATGATGCAAGCGCCTGATAGAAGCATTTGAAATAGCCTACATATAGCCCAAGGATACAGAATGTATGGACTGTGCGAGCACTCCACTCTGCGCAATAGAGCTGTGCATGTCCGTTAGTCTACACCGAGCCTGGTCATGCATGCTTGCCACAATGTTGCCCTAAATTCTACATCTCAGGCTTGCAATGCAGCTATAGAAGAAGAAGAAAAACGTCAAGGCTGTAGCCGCATAATGTGTTTGAAGATTATTATACATGCGCACACTTGATTCGAGAGGCACTAGAAGTTGAGGAAACACATCGCACTTACCCCGAGTGTCGCTTCTACTGCCCAGCTGACAGCGAGTACACAAATCCTATCAAATAAATAAACAATTATATATTCGTCTGCTTTTTCAAATAATCCAATTCGCAGGCCTAATAACTTTGTAAGAAAGTATTCGCTCTATATAGTTGGCTATGCAGAACAGCTGATAAGCAATGTCAAACTATACCACTATGGCAACATATAATTTGTAGCTAAAATAAACGCACCAGAATTTCATTTTGAATCACGGCTGGAAGAGAAAACTCAGGTAGTTTTCCTGTAGTGCTCCCCCAGTCCCGTCTTCCCTCCTAGCCGCCGCTACAAGTGCCTAGACGAGCTCATTGAAGAATCCAAAAAGCGTCTCTGTTTCGGGAAATACGAGAAGAGAGAGGCACTAGAAGTGCAATTTCAAAAAAAGGGGGTTAGAATCACGCACCAAACGGTTCTTTTCGTTAGCTACTAGTTCAAATAGTTAGGTAATTTCGTCGGTTTGCGCTATAAATTATAAGGAAAGTTTAAACTCACCAAAGTTCAGTTGTGAAAACGTTCGTCCCCCGCCGGACTTGTTTCACGCACCGCAACTGCTTCGCAGTGCATGAGAGCAGAGAAGAGAGGTGGGGCTTAGCCATGTCACTCATATTCCATAGCCTACCTTTACCCACTTGTTACCAGTTTAACGCACAAGTTAGAAAGCCCTATTAGTTTACACTATCACTACTCGAATAAAGTGATTACAAGCGAATTAAACGTTATTTTGATGTTCCAATTCGATTAAATAGGAGATCAAATATACATTTCGTGTGACAGGCTATGAATGTTGAATGTTGAACGGTGAACGCTGAAAACACTTGTGATACCTTGAGTTTATATCTTGGGTTTGGATGCTTTTACAGGCTGAAAGATGGTAAAACTGCACTATTCAACTGCAAAAGAGGAGAAAAACGAATGAATAACTGACCACTCGTCAAGAAAATGTGATTTTTGTGGAATTGTCTACATAATTCCCTACATTCCCTGACCTTTCCAAAAACGCGTCAAGTATTCCCCTAAATCAGTATGGTAATGACATGCAACATGTTAGGATGACGTTTTAAACTGTCAAGTAAATATTCGAGCCTGTGTAAAAACAGATGATTGTAACCTGAGGCAACGAAAAATTGCCCCGACACTGGTGAGTGTATGTTTGCAACTGTAAAAAAAAAAAGAAAAAGAAAAAAGGCCTACACCGAAATATAACTACTTATTAGTTGTATATCTTAGCATACAAACAAAACAATCTTTCGTTTTTTGGGGGTTTGTTTGAAAGTTGTGGGATATTGCACAGTATATCACACACAAGACCTGTTGAAGCAAGTGTCAGGGGCATGCGCATTGATCCAAAGTAGATCCGGCTGTAGCAGGCTGGCAAGTCGATAGAGGAAAAAGTCAGTCAGGGGTTTGCAGAAGCGAACGGTCCCACGACTGGAAAGCTCGGAGTCGCCACAAGAATCTGTCTACTGCGTTCTGAAATTTATTCTGTTCTTTAACCGAGTTAGCAGAAGAACATGACAATTCTCTGATGTGTTTTTTTTTTGGTAGAATTTGTCAATGTTTAGTTGAGGCAGAATTGTTAAAAAATAAAAAAAATGAATAAAAACTTGAAGAGTCTGCGAAATCTCGCGGTGGGGTTGGTGCTCGTAACCCTGTGTATCGTGGTCCAGGAGTCGGAATCAGCGGTGAGTAGCCAGCCTACAATTACTTTCACACACTTGTCGATGTATTTCTAATGAAATCTAACCAATTCAAACCGTTAAAACAGCGACAGGTTGCTTCAAACGGGCCGGACTCCAAACCCACCCGCGTCTTGTTGGCGAAAGTGTATAAATAGAGGGGATACTTTATAACAAGTGTTCATTTTCTGCCCCAGGTCTAATAATAAGTCTCATGTTGTAGCCTACTTTTACCAAAAATGTGTTTTAAACTTTTATTGCATGAATAGTTATAATAATTATATATTTACACGGATGGTCCGTGTGTTATTATAGCGTTATTGCACAGTTACGAACAAGCTCCATTCCAGGGACCATTTGTCCGCGTTCGTTTTGTAGTTGTTCAGAGTTCTGAGGGAAGGAGTGCGGGCCACCGGCGCCCGGCTGTAGCGCACATACATTTTTTTCTAGATCTGTTCTGCACCGGCCGACTTGTAAGAAGCTGTGGATTTTCCTACTTTTTGTCCATTAATGTCAGTGGAAAAGATTTTCTTGCAAGAAATTTGGCCGTGGCCCTCCTTGTAGAGTGGATACTGTTACAATGCGCACAGTTGCGATTATGTAGCCTGTTTCTTTTGTATTTTTGGGGGGGTGCCATTTAAATTTAACTTTGAGTAGAACATTGCAAGTAGAGAGAATGAGGGTTTTGCGTTGCTTGTTAAAAAGTGAGAGTTAACATTATCCGCTGTCACTGAGTATTGGGGCGCATCACATCACACATGATGTCCAAGGTTACAACGTTTGAATGTTTTACCCCCAAAACTCTTCCATGTCACAGGTACTCAATGAACGCATGTGATATTAAACAACAACCTATTTTACATGACACAAAGTTGACATTAAAGAGACTCAAATTAAAAGTTAATTTATACCATTTATTTATTCATCAGGTAGTAGCAGTGTATGCATCAGTATTTCTATTTAGTCATAAACAATATTAATAGTCATTAATTCATTGGTAATTTGCTCATAATTAACATAAATTAGCAAATGCTCTTCACAGTGAGTATGCAGTGAGCTTTGTTTATTTTCCACCTGAAAAGCAACAAAATAACTTTTTTTGTCCCGGAACAATTCAATCAATGCTTAAATGCATTTCAACGAGACAGTGACACCCAGGAAGTAAAAATCAACATGTAGACATTCTCTCTCTCTCTCTCTTGCTCTCTCTCTTTCTCTCGTCAAAAATCTAAGTATAACAGTACTTTACTATCCTATGGAAATTAATATCCTTTTTCATTCATATTGATAACACACTCATTGCTCACTGCACTCACAAGGTCAGACACAACCGGCACTGCTCTCTTGCAGTGGAGAGAGTGAACTGAACTAGCCTTCTCAGGTGAGATACCGAGGTGTGGCTAGCTGTCAGAGCTAGAGGCAGAACAGAGACAGCTAACCCTACAATAGTACCACAGACTACATTAATAAGCTATGCAACGAACCACTGACACAGGGTAATAAATCACCAGCTTATGGTTAAGGTTAGTACCGAGGTCAGGTTTAATTAGGGCCAATCTGATTCTAGACCTGTGGTTGAGGCGTGACGTCCGAGCGCCTTCCACTTCCCAGAGTGTGTCATTGTTGTCAAGGAGTTTCAAACAGAGGTGGAAGGAATGATGGACTCGTCCCTGTGCTCTGATTGGAGAGAGAGTTCCACTGTCTCTCTGGAATGTGCTTTATGTAGGGAACGGACCGCCCCCTTTGAGACTCCCATAGAATGAGGTGAAGAGGGAGAGAGAGAGAGAGAGAGAGAGAGGTAAAGGAGGGAATAAAGACAGAGAGGGAGGAGAGATGTAGTAAAGGGTCAATGAGGAAGATAGAAATAACTCAGGGACGAGGAAAGAGAAGAGAGGACAGGAATGGAACAGAAAGGGAATATAGAGGAGGAGATGTAAGGAGTGCTGAAGGAAGAGCTCAAGTAGAAAGCTATGGAGGACACGAGGGACAGTATTGCCACCTTGCCAGAGAAGACTGACATGTGTGTTGTGTCTTCGGTGAGCATGTGGAATCCTATGTCTGTTCACAGTGCAGGAGAAAGAGTGTGAGGGAGAAAGAGAGAGAGAGCGAGAGAGGGGGGGGGGGAGATGGAAGGAGAGAGAGAACGAGAGGTGCTAGGAAAGAGAGAACAAGAGGAAGGGAGATGAGAGAATTTGACTTCAGTCAAGTCGGGCCTCCCTATATCTACTTACTGTAAGAACTAAATGTGTTTGGCAGCAGGCGGGCATCTCAGTGGGAATGGATGGACCATTAGAGTTCTCTCCTCTACGTGTGGACCAACTGACTTATTTCTGCATGTAGTGTCCTCAAAGCTTTTTTCCCCCTCCGTGTGTGATATAAGAAGAGTTGGCCAGCATCCCAAATGGCACCCTATTCCCTATAGGGCTCTGGTCAAAAGTAGTGAACTATATAGCGACTAGGGTCAGTGTGTGATATAAGAAGAGATACATACGTTCAGGGTAGTTCCTACCCAGGCCCTAGTTAAAAGTAGTGCACTATGTAGGGAATAAGGTGCTGTTTGGGACACACCCTAAATGAAAGCTCAGCTCACCATGTAGGCTATTGAAGTTCAATGCATACTGAAAAGTAGGTGTTTTGGTGGAGGTTATTATATGAAGAACCTTGTTCCTATAGAAATGCCCACATGTGACTGTGAACACACCCTTTCTCTCTCTCTCTCTCTCTCTCTCCGAAGTCATTCCCATTGGGTTCCCTTGGAATTCCCATTCCACTCTCAGCGTTCCCAAATCCCATGTCCCTCAATGTGCCCCTCTAGTGGAGGGTGTGTGTATTGGTCATCTGACCTGGAATTCATACACTGTATGGTGACTGAATTTGCTTTGGAATTCTGGAAATTGGATTAGTGTAGCTACCCTCCCCCCTCTTTTTTCTCTCTCTCGTTCTCTCTCTCTCAGTCTCTCTGTCCCTCTCTCTTACTCTTTAGCTCCCTCCCTCCCCCTTTCTCTCCATGGCACTACCATTCCTCTTAAATATGTTTTTCATGATCCAATTCAGTGTCTATTGTGAGGCTTTGTAAATAGTATGCTTATTGTTATTTTGTATATTGTTCACTCTCTAGTAATAACAGACTCATTCCGTACATTGCAGTTTCCTGGCTTAGTCATTGGTAGCCCATACTCTTATATGCAGGGTAGCCTAGTGGTTAGAGCATTGGGCTGGTAGCCGGAAGGTTGCAAGTTCAAATCCCTGAGCTGACAAGGTACATCTGTCGTTCTGCCCCTGAACAGGCAGTTAACCCACTGTTCCTAGGCCGTCATTGAAAATAAGAATTTGTTCTTAACTGACTTGATAAAATAAATATGAGTGTGTATGGATAGCCATCTCCAGTTTTCAGCTGTAATTTATACCATAGCGGTCTGCTTTGAACCTGTCATACCCGAGAGCACCTCTATTCCCCATTCCTTCAAAGGGCACAGTGGTGTGAATAATGAGGGAACAGGGGGCACACACACACACCTCAGAGGTGACCCCTGTCACAGGTGGAGTTAGTGTAGCGTAGCCTCTGCCTCTCTCTCTCTATCATTATGGCTAGCTAGCATCTGTATGTATGGGTGTGTATAGCCATACCCACCACCCAGACAGCCTCCCAATGGAAGAGAGGTGAAAGGAGAGGGAGGGCGTGAGGGCTGTTGAGGGGTAAGGAAAGCAGGCCCGTTCCCGTCCCCGTTCTCTCTTCTTTCACGTTTTTCTCTTTCGTTTCTTTAATCATTGCTCTTTCTTCGCCGCATTTTATGTCCACCAGACCCTCTCTTTTTCTCCGTTGGCTTTCTATGCCGCTCTCTCTCTTTCCCTTTCGCCTCTCCCCCCCTTTTCTTCCCTCTCTCCTGGAAGGCATGCAAATTCCATCTTTATCTCACCTGCTGGGAGGAGAGGGAGGAGGGAAGGAGAGAGGAAAGGAGGAGAGGAGGGCCTCACCCACCCCTTTCACAGGCAGCCGGCGCAAGCCAACAGGTTTTAAAAACACACAAACACATTCAAGACTTGCGCACACACATACCCATGTTGCTCTCTTTCAATCTCAGTTTTGATGGGTAGGCAAAAGCAGTGGTGGAAAAATATCCCAATACTCATACTTGAGTAAAAGTAAAGATACCTTAATAGAAAATGACTCAAGTAAAAGTGAAAGTCACCCAGTAAAATACTACTTGAGTAAAAGTCGAAAAGTATTTGGTTTGAAATGTACTTACGTATCAAAAGTAAATGTAATTGCTAAAATACACTTAAGAATCAAAAGTGCAAGTATTATTTATTATTATTTTATTATTTTAATATACGGATAGCCAGGGGTACGCTACAACACTCAGACATCATTTACAAATGAAGCATGTGTTTAGTGAGTCCTCCAGATCAGAGGAAGTAGGCGTGCGCATCGATGTTCTCTTGATAATTAACTAAGGATGTACGATATATCGGTGAACATATCGGAGTCGGCCGATATTAGCTAAAAACACAGATGTTAAAAACCTATATCAAAGCTGTGCATACCTATATAACGTAGGTACATGACGTAATGACGCCACTTAAAATGTTGCGCAATACGTTCAACACAGCATTCCTAACCTAGCCCACAATGTCTGCTGTGTGGATCGAGCAGTCAACACGTCGAGCAGTCATTTGAAAGAGTAAGAACATTTCAGCGAGACAACTCAAAGGCGAAATCCATTAACGCCAAGATAATGGAATTCCTTGCCCTTGACAATCAACCGATCTCGGTCGTGGGTGATGTTGGCTTTCGCCGAAGGGTCGAGCACCAGTACACATGTTGCCCTACCGGAGATACACAGTAATAGCGTCACTGCTATTAGCTTCATAACATACGATGGGAACGCCGTTTGGGTCTTTGCGTGTCAAAAAGATACACGTCAAATAACACTATTTGAACGCGTTAAATAAGCTTTTAATTTGACACGTCAAATAACACAGTTCTATTATAGAATGTTGTGTGTTCTCACTTTGCATGTGCAAGCCAAGCGTCACCACTACTATCAGTAGCACTGTCAAATCTATACAAAAAAAGTCTGTAAACAAGCAAACACCGGCCACGATGTGTTTACAATACCGCGTTGGTAATAAAGCATTATTTGTTTGACCGCAACTTCTGGGGTAGGTAGCTAGCTTTAGCTTGGTACCTAGCTAGCACCAATACAACCAGCCTGAAAACAATGACAAGTAGAAACTGCAGTCATTTTCATTATTCTTAGCAATGATTTAGGAATCCTCGTGAGTAAGTATTAGCTAGGCAGCCACTTGTTGTTCGCCTGTTGAAATTGAACTTTAGTTCATGAAAATAAATAGATAGCCAGCTACTTAACCCTGTTGCCCAAAGCTAACTTTATAAGCAGCCAGCTAGCTTCATTTGGCTAGTGAGGCTCGACCGGACTGGCTTATGTGTAGTGAAGCTAGCCACAATAAGGATTAGATTTGGCACAATAGTGGAATTTGCGGTTTGCCTTCAAAATAAAAGTACCTATTTGAAAGTGATGCAGAAGGTTACAATTGGTAGAATTATGCCATATTTAGACTAGATAATGTTAAACAAGGTTTGAATGTGAAGCAATGAAGTGGGGTATCAGTCTACTCGATGACACACACAGAACACCACCGTGAAGAGTTCACGCAAATATTAACATTGTAGCTCTTATCGTGGGACTGTGACTGTGTGAAATCACCTCCCCAGTCAGCCTATTGCGTGTATTGACATTCATATTGCACTGTTCAGCTTTACCTAAGGATTGGGGGTCAATGAAATGTGGTATCAGTCTCCTCAATACCCAAAATATTTTTTCCCCCCTTGGGAATAGTGTTCAATACACATACAGTAGGTTGACAATAAATGTGGCTCAATTCACAGTTGTTTCAGAGTCCCGCAATAAGAGTTACGACGCTAATGTTCTCTGGGTGACACTGAGGAGACTGATAACCCATGTCATTGGTCCACAATTCATAGGTAAGGCTGTACAGGGAACTAAGTATGCCCCCAATGCAATTCTAAAGTATAATACATACAAAATGATTTCAACAGATTTTTGTCAAATTAACAAATTATTGTCTTTTGTGGATTTTATATAACAACATTCCAACCTCGTTTAGCATGATCTATTCAATTATGGCATAATTCTACTATTTGTATTGTCACTGTCAATGACATACTTTTATTTTGAAGGCTTGCCGCAAAGTCCACTATTGTGGCTAGTCCTTATTGTGGCTAGCTTCACATAGATGGGTCCGACCACCATTAATCAAATAAGAACTGTCTTATAAATTAGGGTTATTTTAGATTATGACATGTAGCCATATAGTTAGCTAGTTAATTATAGCTACTGAAACCAATTATGTTGTTTTGCAATGTTTTTGGGGAAGAACATTGATTGCATCCATGAGCTAGCTAGCTTTTTTTCATGACCAGCACTGTACATAGGTGCGCTAGACAACTTTACCAGCATCATAGCATACATATCGATGAATCGTTGTGACATATGAAATACGAGTAATAGTGTAATCAAATGTGTAATAACTACATAAAAAAATGCATGAATGCGTTAAATTATTATGTGATGTGCAGTCATATTCAGGTCCTAATTGATCAACAAGCTTATTTGACACGCAAAGACCCAAACGGCGTTCCATAGTATGAGAAATCCTGGTTGAGAACGAAACGACTGAACAAATGAACAAGGAAACAGCACAGCTGAAAGAAATAGGTTTTGATTATGTTTTACTGGTAATGGGGACATATGTAAATGCCAACAGAATAACTTTTTGGTCAGTGTGTGTGTGTGTGTAACCTTTATTTAACCAGGCAAATAAGAACAAATTCTTATTTACGATGACAGCCTCACCCGGCCAAACCCGGACGATGCTAGGCCAATTCTGCGCCACCCTATGGGACTCCCAATCACGAATGTGATACAGCCTGGATTCGAACCAGGGACTGTAGTGACGTCTCTTGCACTGAGATGTAGTGCCTTAGACTGCTGTGTCCATGTGTGTGTGTGTGTTAACTATTTAACGGTACTAGAATGCTTAAAATGCCGCTAAAGTTCTTAATATCGGTATCAGTATTGTTTTTTTTTTTGGCAAGGAAAATATTGGATATCGGTATCGGCCAAAAATGTAATATCGATGCATCACTAGAAATAACTCATTTTCCTGCCTTGCTAAACATTCTAAATGTAATGAGTACTTTTGCGTGTCAAGGAAATGTATGGAGTATTTAATTTTCTTCAGGAATGTAGTGAAGTAAAAGTAAAAGTCGTAAAAATATAAATAGTAAAGTAAAGTACTGATACCACAAAAAAGTACTTTAAAGTATTTGTACTTAAGTATTTTACACCACTGGGCAAAAGCATATAAATATATATTTTCTACATGACCACCAGTTTAAAGAACAAATCCAATTTCTTTGGATTGTTTTGGCGAGTAGAACACGTTCGGCTATAGTGATATTGAATATAGGGCCTGGAATGCGTATTACCATCAATCTATACTAATTACGTGCAAGGCAAACAAGTGGGTGAATGGTCAGGTTGTTTGTAAAGGCTATTAAGTGTCTGTGTCAGATTGTGCTGGCTGTCCAATGAGGTACTGACACTCCAATGTGAAGGATTAACAGGTGTAGGGAAACTGCTCCATGTACAAAACTAATTCCTCTATCTATAAATCTAAGATAGCTCAAGAAATCTGCAATTCATTTTGACGTTTTTTTGCCGAGGAGATCTTAGTCGTGCAATTTTTTTTTTACATCTAACTGTAGATGTTTGGAGCAGTATTTCTCAATGAAAGTATGTGAACGACAACAAAGACTTTATTGAAGGTTCCCTGCTGTTGACCAATCACTGACCGAGAGGCGTAGACTTCGGCTCTGAACGGCTCTGAGTGAGAAAAAAAACCCTCACTGAAGTCCGAAACGAAAATATCGTCCCAATATATGCACAAACTCCTCCGAACTGTTTCGGCTGGGGAACACGCAGACACCTTAATATCCGGCTTTTCTCTGTCTGATACCTCCTTCTCTTCTCTCTCTCTCTCTCCCTTCCATTTTATTCTTTCATGTTCTGTCTATCACTCTCTCAATTTTCTCTCTTTCCCTTTCTCCCCCTCACTCCCTTTCCCTCACTTTCCATCCTCCCATGGACCTACATCTGCCTGTCATCCACAACCCTCTTTCTTTTGGATAGCAGTGTAAACAGGGTTGTTTTTTAGGGACTGTTTACTTCAGTCTTTTTGTGTTTGGTCTAAGGATTTAGAAGTGGCCACACACACACACACGCACGCACACACACACACACATACGCACACACACACACACACACACACACACACACACACACACACACACACACACACACACACACACACACACACACACACACACACACACACACACACACACACGCACACACACGCACACACTCCCTCCCTCTCCCTCACTGAATACTTTAAGAGGCAAACAATCAATCTATCCCAACCACTCCAGTATCCCTGCACATTGTAAATATGGTGTTGGCACTGACCCTGGAACTGACCTTGTATATACTGTAGCTTACTTACTTACTTCCTGTTCTGCTTATTTCTATTTCTTGTGTGTTTTTGTTCTACTTTATTTTAAAGTACTACTGATATTGATTACTGCATTGTTGGGAAAGAGCTAGCAAGAAAAGGCATTTCACTATATTTGTGCACGTGACAATGAAACGTGAGGTAAACAATCAATGAACAGATCATTGATGTCGGTCAAAATGACTTGTGGAAACAGCCCAATCGTTCGCCACGACCAACACACTCCTCTATCCATTCCATTTCCACCTTAGTCTTGTGCCGTCAGAAAGCAGAGGTTTTACACCTCCGCAAGAAACAACCATCTTCCTTTACCTTCCTCTTTTTGATTTTCTTTCTCACGCCATCCCGGGGCAGACCAACCCCTAATCTGTGGGGTCACCTGACCTGCCTTAAAGACCCTCTAGTGCGGGGATAGGACTAGTCCCTTATGGATTGGATTAGATTGAGATTACAATTAAGTACTATAGAGCAGCTTTAGTAAGAGCACCTCTGGCTGTTGGTCCTTAGCAAAAGGATGTCTCATCATGGTACCCAGACACACACACACACGCACACACACACACACACACACACACACACACACACACACACACGCAAGGGCTCACAAGAACAAGAAGCCCCTTGCGGATGTCTGGCCCGGAGGTTGAATTCTGAACCTCAGTCTCCATCTTTGTGACTTTCTGGAGCTGAAAGAGAAAGGAAGGCTCATGTTAGGAAAAGGATCGGGACCCATGTGCTATTGACCCTGATCTTGTACAATAGAAATGTTGTTTTTTTTCAGTCAGTTTTGGTGCATGTAGGTTGCAGGTGATACCTTTTGGGAGTCAGCTGAAAACGTGGTGCTGGCTAGACACATTATGCTATATTTGTTGACTTGATGTGTCTCAAGATAACTGTTAAAGCTCTAGATGTGTCACAGAGCAACGAAGAGGCGAACCACTGCTGTCATACTCACATCAGCTGAGTCCCAGCCTTATCTACTTCCCCATTCTCTGCCAGACACAATGAAATGTGTCGGTGTGTGACATCAGCGTCTGGCTGAGAGAGTGACAGGGTGGGGGGACAGAAGCAGAGACACAGAGAGAGAGAGGATGAGGGACTGAGAGTGTGTGTGTGTGTGTGTGTGGGGGGGGGGGGGGGGGGGGGGGGGGCGGAGGGGGGAGTACAGTACATTTTTACCCCACCAAAATCTTGAAAGGAGTCCCCTGATTTCTTATCTCGGCTCCTTGCAGCCGACGCTTGTGTTATCAACCTATTCACTGCATGTGCCCCCCCCCCCAGCCATCGTTCCAGCCCCTGAGGTCACAGTAGCCTTGCCCCAACCCCCAGCTACTAACCTCTATCACCAGTCCATCCCTAGTCCCAGCCTAAACCCAAACCCTCAGCTCCAGCTCATCCATATAACCCCAGTCTCTGTGTCTGTTCCCTAGACGTGGTGGTGGGATTATGGTGTTTTCACCTCTCCTCTTCCAGTCCCTGGAATTGGCCCAGCCTCTGTCCCAACCCCCTAACCCAAACCCTCAGCCCCTGTACTAACCCAAAACACCCAGCCTCCAAGCCCCTAGCCCCTAGCCCATCTCTATCCCCAGGCCCAGCCCATCTCCAGCGTCTCTGTCCCAGGCGTGATGGTGGATATATGGATGAGGCAGTGTCTCTAATCAAGGCATGGTGGTTGGATGTGCGGCCGGCACATTGAGATCCATAGGGGTGTCTCAGTGTCTATCTCTCATCTCTCTCTACAAAGGCTTGATTATTCAGCCACCATTGACACACACACACACACACACACACACACACACACACACACACACACACACACACACACACACACACACAGTTGTATTTTAGGAATGGCCCAAATAGAATAGAACAGTACTTTATTTATTTTTAACCTTTATTTCACTGGGCATGTCAGTTAAGAACAAATTCTTATTTACAATGACGGCCTAACCCGGCCAAACCCGGCCAACGCTGGGCCAATTGTGCGCCGCCCTATGGGACTCCCAATCACGGCCGGTCAATGCGAACCAGGGACTGCAGTGGCACCTCGTGCACTGAGATGCAGTGCCTTAGACCACTGCGCCACTCGGAAGCCCTAAATCTATCTGTATGACAGATATTCTTGCAATTCTAACCTTTCAGACAAAACACTGACACACACACACACCATACATTTCAGGAGTGTTTGGGCCTCAGTCATTCAGGGCCTGTAAAGAAGGTTGAATAGTCCAATCATGCTTTTGTCTATGTGCTACCATTGTTCTGTCAAATGTTTTGACGGATGCAGGTATTGTAATGTAGCCACACACACACACACACACACACACACACACACACACACACACACTGTCACGCCCTGACCTTGGAGCTTTTTATGTCTCTATTTTGGTTTGGTCAGGCTGTGATTTGGGTGGGCATTCTATGTTCCTTTTTCTATGTTTTTGTATTTCTTTGTTTTGGCCAGGGATGGTTCTCAATCAGGGTCAGCTGTCTATCGTTGTCACTGATTGGGAACCATACTTAGGTAGCTTTTTCCCACAGGGTTTTTGTGGGTAGTTAATTTCTGTTTAGTGTTTTGCACCTTTCAGGACGGTTTCGGTTATTCCCTTTGTTATTTTGTTGTAGTGTTCAGTTTTAATAAAGAAAGCATGAACACTTACCACGCTGCTCTTTGGTCCGATGATTCCTCTTCTTCAGACGACGAATACCGTCACACACACACACACACACACAGTTGTACATAAAGTGCACACACACAAACACAGGTAGGGTAGGATCAAATCAAAGTTTATTTGCAGATGTTATCGCAAGTGCAGGGAAATGCTTATGTTACTAGGTCCAGCAATGCAGCAATATCTAGCAAAACAATAACAATACACACATAATCCAAAAATAAGTCATAAAATTTAAGACATATCAGAATGAGCAATGTCAGAGTCCGGAAATATAAATGTATATGTATGTGAATGCTGTGTCTAGGCAGTGTGGACAGAACAGTATATGAATAGAACAGGTGTGTACAGCAGAAGCTATATAGGATAAACCATGACTAGAATACAGTATATACATATATAGTGGGTAAAACAGTATGTAAACATGATTAAAGTGACCAGTGTTCAGTGCCTCTAATGTACATAGGACAGCAGTCTCTAAGTTGCAGGGTAGAGTACCGGTTGGTAGCCGGCTAGTGACAGTGTCTAAGGTTCAGGGTAGGGTACTTGAGATAGAAGCTGTCTCTCGGTCCCAGCTTTGATGCACCTGTCTCCGCCTTCTACTGTAGATGGTAGTGGGGTGAACAGGCCGTGGCTCGGGTGGCTGAGGTCCTTCCTGCTTGACCTTCCTGTGACACCGGGTGCTGTAGATGTCCTGGAGGGCAGGCAGTGTGCCCCCGATGATGCATTGGGATGACCGCACCACCCTCTGGAGAGCCCTGTGGTTGCGGGCAGTGCAGTTATTGTACCAGGGGGTGATACAGCTCGACAGAATGCTCTTGATAGTGCATCTGTAGAAGTTCGTAGGAGGGTCTTAGGAGCCAAGCCGAATTTCTTCAGCCTCCTGAGGTTGAAGAGGCGCTTTTGCGCCTTCTTCTCCACGGTGTCGGTGTGAAGGGACCATTCCAGGTCCTCAGTGATGTGCACCCCAAGGAACTTGAGGCTTTTGACCCTCTCTTCTGCGGCCCGTCGATGTAGATGGGGGCCTGCTCTCTCTGCTGTCCCCTGTAGTCCATGATAAGCTCCTTCATTTTGTTGACTTTGGGGGAGAGGTTATTTCCCTCGCACCCCTCCGCCAGAGCTCTCAACTCTTCCCTGTAGGCTGTCTTGTCGTTGTTGGTAATCAGGCTTACCACTGTTGTATTGCCGGCAAAGTTGTAGACGTGCGTGACCTGAGCACACACCCCTGTGGGGCCTCCTGCTGTTGGCCTGTCAGGGAATCTAGGACACAGTTGTACAGGGAGGGGTTCAGACTAGATTCAGACTATGATTTTTCAACGCTGATACCGATACCGATTATTGGAGGACCAAAAAAGCCGATACTGATTAATTGGCCGATTTTTTTATTTATTTGTAATAATGACAATTACAACAATACTGAATGAACACTTATTTAACTTAATATAAAACATCAATAAAATCAATTTAGCCTCAAGTAAATAATGAAACATGTTCAATTTGGTTTAAATAATGCAAAAACAATGTGTTGGAGAAGAAAGTTAAAAGTGCAATATGTGCTATGTAAGAAAGCTAACGTTTCAATTCCTTAAGAAGTTTTAGGTTGTAGTTATTATAGGAATTATAGGACTATTTCCCTCTATACCATTTGTATTTCATTAACCTTTGACTATTGGATGTTCTTATAGGCACTTTAGTATTGCCAGTGTAACAGTATAGCTTCCGTCCCTCTCCCCGCTCCTCCCTGGGCTCGAACCAGCAACACTACGACAACATCCACCATCGAAGCAGCGACCCATGCAGAGCAAGGGGAACAACTACGAGAAGTCTCAGAGCGAGTGACGTTTGAAACGCTATTAGCGTGCGCTAACTAGCCAGCCATTTCACTTCGGTTACACCAGCCTCATCTCGGGAGTTGATAGGCTTGAAGTCATAAACAGCGCAATGCTTGACGCACAACGAAGAGCTGCTGGCAAAACGCACGAAAGTGCTGTTTGAATGAATGTTTACACACCTGCTTCTGCCTACCACCGCTCAGTCAGATACTTAGATACTTGTATGCTCAGTCAGATTATATGCAACGCAGGACACGCTAGATAATATCTAGTAATATCATCAACCATGTGTAGTTAACTAGTGATTATGATTGATTGTTTTTTATAAGATAAGTTTAATGCTAGCTAGCAACTTACCTTGGCTTACTGCATTCGCGTAACAGGCAGTCTCCTTGTGGAGTGCAACGAGAGAGAGGCAGGTCGTTATTGCGTTGGACTAGTTAACTGTAACGTTGCAAGATTGGATCCCCCGAGCTGACAAGGTGAAAATCTGTCGTTCTGCCCCTGAACAAGGCAGTTAACCCACCGTTCCTAGGCCGTCATTGAAAATAAGAATGTGTTCTTAACTGACTTGCCTACTTAAATAAAGGTATAAAAAAAAAGAAACAACAACAAAAAATCGGCAAATCGGTGCCCAAAAATACAGATTTCCGATTGTTATGAAAGCTTGAAATCAGCCCTAATTAATCGGCCATTCCGATTAATCAGTCAACCTCTAGTTCAGACCCAGTGCCCTGAGCTTAGTGAGGATCTTGGAGGGCACAATGGTGTAGAAGGCTGATCTGTAGTCAATGAACAGCATTCTTACATAGGTATTCTTCTTGTCCAAGTGGGATAGGGAAAAAAGTGTGGACCTAGGGTGTTGGGTAAGGTGGAGGTGCTATGATCCTTAACCAGCCTCTCAAAGTACTTCATGATGAGAGAATAGAGTGCTATGGGGCGATAGTCGGTTTAGTTAAGTTACCTTTGCTTTCTTGGGTACAGGAACAATGGTGGACGTCTTAAAGCAAGCGGGGACATACTGGGATCGAGAGAGATTGAATATGTCCGTAAACACTCCAGCCAACTGCACATGCGCTTTGTATCTGAGCCGTTGAATTGCGACTCCACTTTCTTCTTGTACTGTTGTAATGTCTCTGATTGCCTTACGGATGACATAGTTGGTCTGTTTGTACACATCTATGTTCCCAGTAACCTTGCCATGGTTAAATGCAGTGGTTCACCCTTTCAGTTTTGCGCAAATGCTGCCATCTATCTGCATTTTTTTTGCTTTTGATAAGTTCTAATCGTCTCTATGCACTTCCCGATGAACCCAGTCACGAGTCAGTGTATACGCCGATACTATTCTCAGAGGCGACCCGGAACATTTCCAAGTTACGGTGAAGAATAGATTCCGATTGGCCAGACCAACGTTGAACAGTCTTTACCATGGGTGTTTCCTGCTTAAGATTCTGCCTATAGGTGGGGGAGCGGGATGGATGCGTCGTCTGATTTGCCAAAGGGAGGGCGGGGGAGGGCCTTGTAGCCAACCCGGAAGGTAGAGTAACGATTGTCAAGCGTCTTCTCTTTGCGTGTAGCACAGGAGATGTGTTGATAGAATTTCGGGGAGCGTTATCGTTAGCTACAATGAATGCGGCCTCAGGATATGTGGTTTCCAGTTTGCACGAAGTACAGTGGCAGTGGTATTGCAGATCGGGAGGACAGAAGGGCTTGAGTTCCTGTACATTACCACAATCAATCGCACCATGAGTCGATAATCATGAGACATACCCCTCCACCTCTGCTTCTCCAGGAGAGTTAAACTGAGAACCCCAGGATGAGGGTGTCTGGTCTCTCTCTCTCTCTCTCTCTCTCTCTCTCTCTCTCTCTCTCTCTCTCTCTCTCCCCCCCCTCTCATGTTATTTCTCTCTCTCCCTCCTTCTCGCCCTCCCTCCCGCTCTTTCTTTCTGCCTCACTCCCTCTTTCAATGCAATTCAAGGGCTTTATCGGCATGGGAAACATACGTTAGCATTGCCAAAGCAAGTGAACTCTCTTTCGTTCTTTCCATCTGTTTCTTCTATCACAGTAGCAAGGAGGAAACAGGGTTTCCCCAGTGTGCTGGTGGGAAAGAGGAAGGTAGGCGGATGGAAGCTCTGTCGACAGAGGGGTGTGTATGTCTGCAAGTGGACACGGGGGATGCGGGGGCGATTGTTTGCACCATCTCAACGCCACCAATATGCCAGTGAGATCACATGACTTTGTTATTAAATGTATCTGTGAGGAGAGACCTGTCGTTTCTGTCGCTCTCGAGTCCAATCTTTTAGTCATTTATGACATTCTAAACACAGTTTTTATGTGATTTACCATGCTAAGTAGGCCTTATGGGGCATTCTGTTAAATGCCCTTATAGAAAGTTGATAGACTCACACACCTGGCAAGATAATTCAAGAATTTGAGTTCATTTCAGGTTATAAATCACAATGTGAGAAGGCAAAACCTTTACACCTACAGCCAAATACTTTATGTACATTATGTACTGCACATACTGTATTTACATTATGTACTGCAATATGCATTATCTCCCTTAAAGGGGTTATCTGCAGTTCAGCCCAGATATATTAAACATCAGATTCACTTCCATTGGTGAGATATGAATCAGGAATGAATGTCTGTGCTTGGTACTGTAATGTTATCCTTCTATGGACACACACACACACACATACACACATACACACACACACACACACACACACACACACACACACCTGACTGGGCTCCACCTGAGGGCAGAGATGAAACAGTATATCAGAGATACATGCTAAGACTGGAGCTGTGTGTGTGTGTATGTGTCTGTGTGTGTGGTGAGCTGTGTGTGTGTGTGTATTTCGTCTTTGTGCACTGTGTACACCTGCGTGTGCTGAAAATATGGTGTGTGTGTGTGTGTGTTTCTTTATGTGTGCATGCGTGAATGTGTGTGTGTGTGTGTGTGTATATGTGGTAAAAACCATCCTGATCCACAGCTTAGGACTCTTGAGACTGGTCACCCTCCAGGTCATTTATGGACATTTTTCACATTTCTGAGCCCGAAGAGAAGGAGGTGGGAGCAAAGGGCATAGTGTCTACAGTGTGTGTTTGTGTGTGTGTGCGCGCGCTCGCGCGCGTCCGTGCGTGTGCTTGGTGTTCATGTGTGTGTGAGGTCGAGAGGGTGTGTTAGGTCTCTGAAGTTTCTCTCGATGTAGCTATTTTTCTAGTGGATGCAACTACTACGTTTGTGAATGTGTGTGTGTGTGTGCGTTAGTGGTGCGTGGGTCAACTGTTTGTTCCCCCGCACCCGCCCGCAACTGCCCGACTATATGTGGTGAAGTGAAGATCTGAGGTCTGCACCCAACCCTAACCTGCTAATATAAGAAAATGTGCTGTAGGCTACAGTCAGAGATGGCGGGGCGATTTGTTAACAGGGGGTGCAGGATTTATTTAGCCTGATTAGCATGTTTCTGCCTATAATTAACCACATTTTGGTAGGCTATTGACCAGGAAGACTAAATAAACCCTTGCTCGCCAGAATAATGTCATAAATCTCTGCTTTTTTCATGGCGCAAAGACATTGTGGGAAGAAAATGCAATAACAAACAAAAAATACGGGACAGCTTTTCTGTGCAAAATGTCCAAATGACATCAGATTGGCCGGTTGTAAGGAAAAAGAAAGCTGTAAAAACGACCCAACATGTTTCTGATAAGATTTCAGTTCGGCTTGGATGCATATTTTCCGTGGTTGAAATACGGTCAGCTTTTATGATGCTGATAAAGATAGCACCTCGACAGACGGTATCTGAATGCGCATTCGCATTCTCTCAAGATGCTGAAACAAGTCATATTTCTTCACTCCTGTTCTCGAGTCAAGGTTTTCCCTACATTTGGTGTATAATTTTACTGCAAGAGATGCTTATTTCTGCAGGATTTAATGTTAAGGCTATGCGAGAGGTTATATACCAAACGTCAGTGTCCAGATTTCAGTTTCCATTTAACCAATCTGAACAGTAGGCTAAAGCTCCCTTGACGTGCCGTAGGCATATTTGATGTCCCCTTCTGGTGTCTGTTGAATTTGTGTATCGCCAGACAATCCTCACACTTAATAACATAGCCGGCACTTCTATCATCCTCTTTTACCACTTCCCTACATTTTATCTCAAACATTACTTTTCTGTCCCTGCCTTCTCTTTATTTCCAACTCTCCATTTCAAAGCTTTTCTCTTTCTTGAATTCTAAACTCCGACAATGTCCTTTTCGCCTGTCCGTTCCCAAAAGCATTTGGCGATTGGCGTGTAGCGAATTTGCCGCGCGTACAGTTAGGCCCTGAAGTTTACGCACTATTTCCAGATAGCCTAAAATAATGGAAGAAAAACATCAATGTAGCCTATAGATTTAAATTGCACGATAGTTATACATTTATGGATTTCTTAAGGTATTGTTTTCTATTTATTCAACCCCTCCCGTCACCCACCCGCCCTTCATCCACACAATATTTTATGACCCTAAACCCACAGACATAACTGCGGGGATTGTGGGTTATGAGTCAAATCCGCGCATCACTAGTGTGCGTGCGTGCGTGCATGCGTGTGTAGAGGGCCCTGTTTCCCAACCCCTCCTGTTGAGTGTTTCTCTGTGGATTCAGCAGAGCCTCTTTCATCTGTAGATAGACAGCGTGTGTGTGTGTGTGTGTCTGTGTGTGCAACCGAATGCATGGCATTCCTTCCCCGCTGCCTCTGTCCTACATAAACATGCCCCCTCCGGAGAACACGACAGGAAATCTCTACATCTGTAAGAAGCCCTGTTTATACCTGGTTCTTACATGTGGCAGTTGTCCTGGTCTTGCCTACATTCTGATTGTGCTCACATTTGTCGACAGGTGTAGACAATCAAAAGACACATTGGGAACAAATTGTGATTAGATCTTCCTGAGCGCCTCCTCCGGAGGTAAGTGGAAGAATCATCTTGTATGGATAGCCTTGAAGTGTAAACGAATACGAAAGCAATACTTTTGGCCACCCACCCTCTAAAAACAAATCACACCAGCCAGTTGAGGTAGTAATTATGGACAATAATATCTCTACGATCCCTCCCAGAATTAAGATCATGGTCTTCATTAGAAATAAAGTACCTGACCTCTGAGTGGGGCACTGGTCTAAGGCACTGCATCGCGGTGTCTCTACAGCCCGGGGTTCGATCCCTGGGCTGTGTCATTACATAATTGGCCTGGGTTTGGCGGGCGGGCGGGCGGGCTTTACTTGACTCATCGTGCTCTTGTGGCAGGCTGGGCTCCTGCAGGCTGACTTCGGTTGTCATTTGAGGCGTGTTTCCTCCAACACATTGGAGCGGGTGTTTAAGAAGCGCCACTTTGTCGGTTCATATTTCGAAGGACGCATGACTCGACCTTTGCCTCCCCGAGCCCATTGGGGGGTACGTCTTTTTAATATATATATAAATATATATAAAGTGCCCACTGCCACTGTGGTTGGATGCAAACAGCCCGATCTAAATTAGATCCTGCATATCAAAATAAAGATATTTATGAAGAGATATCGTCCCAAATGAGAGAAAAAGGGTTATCCCGTTCCCACGTCAAATGCCAGCGCAAAATCAAACATTTGAAAACTTTGCACTGAAAGGAAAAGGACTGTTATAGGAGTGGGAACGGGAGAACCGAGGGACCATCCCACCACCTGCCCACCATTCATTCTGGACAGTGCTGTGGAGGATGGAGATATTCAACTGCCCAGCACTTAATTCACTTTTTATTTGTCATGTTACGAATGGTCTAATATAGTTGCTGTATCAGATATTAAGCATCAGGGCCCAAGCGTCATTTGTATTTATACTGTGCATTAATTGTATTTTGTACACACATCCAGATGCTCATCTTGTTTGTTCGGTGTCTTTTTTTAGGGGGGCGGGAGAGATTCTCTGAATATTCATTTGTGTGGCTGTGGACAGATCGAAGTTATCGGGGCAGTATTACGCCCGGTCTTAAATCGTCGGATAGCCAAAGTAGGCTGTATTGATGGGAGTATACAACCGTTGATGATAAAAGTGTGGCGTTTTCTGTCGATTTCTACAGCTTGTGTCACAAAGGGGAGGTCTAAGGGAGGTTGGCTTCATTTGCATACAGGGAGGGATCAGGGAATAACCTGGTCACAATGTGAACAGATACGAGACCCATTTTATTCTACAGCTTGTGTCACAAAGGGGAGGTCTAAGGGAGGTTGGATTCATTTGCATACAGGGAGGGATCAGGGAATAACCTGGTCACAATGTGAACAGATACGAGACCCATTTTATTACCATGTGCAGATGCAACCAATCTCGATCGAATAGTGATCGGATCATCTTGATCGGGTGATGACAACCACATGATAATGCAAGGTGTAACCACAGCTAGAGAGAGAGAGAGAGAGACTGGGAAGAGAGAGGGAGGGGGGAAAGAAAGGAAGAGAGAAAGAAATACTCACTCTTCACTCAGTCTTCTTAGTCCAATCACACGTCATATTTTCATGCAAGAAAAGAAGGAAAACATTTAGACAGTGATGTAAAGTACTTAAGTAACAATGATTTCAAGTACTACTTAAGTCGTTTTTTGGGTTATCTATATTTTGCTTTACTATTTATATTTTTGACAACTTTTACTTTTACTCCACTACGTTCCTAAAGAAAATAATGTGCTTTTCACTCCTTACATTTTCCCTGACACACAAAAGTACTTACATTTTGAATGCGGAAAATAGTCTAATTCACGCGCTTATTATCAAGAGAACATCCCTGGTCATCCCTTCTGCCTTTGTTCTGGCAGGTAGCCTAGTGGTTAGAGTGTTGTGCCAGTAAACCGAAAGGTTGCTAGATCAAATCCCGGAGCTGTCAGTAAAAATCTGTCATTCTGCCCCCTGAACAAGGCAGTTAACCCACTGTTCCTAGGATGTCATTGTAAATAAGAATTAGTTCTTAACTGACTTGCCTAGTTAAAAAAAACACACAACTGCTTAGTTTGTGAGTTATGTCTGTCTGTTGAAGTGTGCCCCTGGCTATCTATTACTAAAATATTAACAATTGTGATGTGTGGGTTGCTTAATATAAGACATTTGAAATGATTTATACTTTTTAAAATTTTTGACACTTAAGAATATTTTAGCGATTACATTTACTTTTGATACTTAAGTATATTTAAAAAACAAATACTTTTAGACTTTTACTCAAGTAGTATTTTAAATGGAGACTTTCCTTTGTACCCGAGTCATTTTCTATGACAATTGGATACTTTTCCCACCACTGCATTTAAACCCCTTAGAGGTCAAAGTAAAGGTTCATGTCAAACGGACCTGAGATGGTGTCAAGAAGTGGAGGATGCTGAGGGGACGACGGATCATAATAATGGACACCATTCCACCGACTCCGCTCCAGCCATTACCACGAGCCCACCCTCCCTGATGAAGGTGCCACCAGCCTCCTGGGGTGTAAAAGTCATTTCTGATGATTCATTGTCTGTATGACATTTCTAAACCTATAAGGCAAAACACCCTCATCTATATTTTATATGGTGAGTTTATAGAGGTATGTTTTCGACCTATTTAAGTGTGCGGAGGATGCTTCAAGGCCAGTTAGGCATAGCAGCTACAAGGACCAATATACTCATCAGATGCCTGAATCAAGATTCAACCACAGAGCACGAGAGACAGAGAGAGAGAGACACAGAGAGAGAGAGAGAAAAGGAGATAGATAGAGAACGAGAGGGGGGAGAGAGAAAAAGAGAGAGAGAGAATGATAGAGAGAGAGAGAGAATGAGATAGATAGAGAATGATAGAGAGAGAGAGAGCGAGAGAATGAGATAGATAGAGAATGATAGAGAGAGAGAAGAGGGAGAGAGAGAGAATGAGAGGGGGGAGAGAGAAAACGAGAGAGAGAATGAGATAGATAGAGAATGATAGAGAGAGAGAGAGAGAGAGAGAAGAGGGAGAGAGAGAGAATGAGATAGATAGAGAATGATAGAGAGAGAGAGAGAGAAGAGGGAGAGAGAGAATGAGATAGATAGAGAATGAGAGGGGGAGAGAGAGAAAAAGAGAGAGAGAGAATGATAGAGAGAGAGAGAGAGAAGAGGGAGAGAGAGATAATGAGATAGATAGAGAATGATAGAGAGAGAGAGAGAGAGAGAGAGAGAAGAGGGAGAGAAAGAATGAGATAGATAGAGAATGATAGAGAGAGAGAGAGAGAGAGAAGAGGGAGAGAGAGAGAATGAGATAGATAGAGAATGAGAGGGGGAGAGAGAGAAAAAGAGAGAGAGAGAGAGAATGAGATAGATAGAGAATGATAGAGAGAGAGAGAGAGAGAATGAGATAGATAGAGAATGATAGAGAGAGAGAGAGAATGAGATAGATAGAGAATGAGAGGGGGAGAGAGAGAAAAAGAGAGAGAGAGAATGATAGAGAGAGAGAGAGAGAGAAGAGGGAGAGAGAGAGAATGAGATAGATAGAGAGAGAGAGAGAGAAGAGGGAGAGAGAGAGAATGAGATGGATAGAGAATGATAGAGAGAGAGAGAGAGAGAGAATGAGATAGATAGAGAGAGAGAGAGAATGAGATAGATAGAGAATGATAGAGAGAGAGAGAGAGAGAGAGAGAGAGAGAATGAGATAGATAGAGAATGATAGAGAGAGAGAGAGAATGAGATAGATAGAGAATGAGAGGGGGAGAGAGAGAAAAAGAGAGAGAGAGAAGAGGGAGAGAGAGAGAATGAGATAGATAGAGAATGATAGAGAGAGAGAGAGAAAAAGAGCGAGAGGGTGGAGTGCTGCTCTTTACCGCCCTCCCGTGGCATCTCAGGTCTTTGTAATGTGGCTACTCAGAGTACAAGGTAGGGCCTAGAATGAAGGTGGAAAGTTAATTGTTTGATTAAAGCATAGAAATGGCATTAGTCATTATATTTCTGTGGTTAAAAGTAGGGGGGGTGGAAGTGGCATCTTCAGCGGGGTAACCTCTACATTCAGCGCCAGGTATTCCTTCTCAAATTGCCAGATGGTTGTTGTTTCTAGAGTAAAGTCTGGGGATAAATATTGAGCTAAAGCATCAGTCTTATATCAACTTCTCTATGTCACTTCTGAACATTTTGGTGCTTTATGCCGTTAACAGATGACTTTCTTTTCTCTTTTTTTTACCTCATAGTTGTATGTTTGGGTTGAATGTCTAAACGTCTTGACGCGCGGTATTTCTAATCACGAATGAATGATCATAAATGAACAGACAAACTGCTGACCTTGTGGTTTCCGGTTTGGTTGATCTTTTTTCTTTCAAATTGAATCTAGATTCCTAGAGTGCCCGTTTTTCACACAGAGGTTCGAAATGAGGAGGAGGAGGAGGAGGATGGTGGTGATGATGGTGACGGTGATGAAGACGACGGGGATGACTCTCCCTCCCCCAGTTATCCCTCCGTTTTTCTAATCGGAACTGTGACAACCTCTCTAAAAGCATCATCGTATTTCTTCATTAATGAGTATTACAAATGGAGTAATATCCCCAGAACGCCACAGAACGGATCTCTGTCTATCAGGGTTATATTTAGTAGATGAAGCCACGGAACTGTCTCTCTCTCGGCTAACTCCCTCAGGGCGCACATACTAAGGGTGCATCCCAAATTGCACTCACCCTATTCCTTATATAGTGCACTACCCATAGGGCTCTAGTCAAAAGCGGTGCACTATAAATGGTATAGGGTGCCATTTGGGACGCGCCTACGATTCTGCTTGGCAACCAACAGCCAATCCCTGTGACTACACCCTCTTATAATTTTCCCTCACCCACACGGCAACACTCTGTTCCGAGCTGTGATATACTGTATCTGTGAATTACAAAAGAAGAGATTGGAGGCATGTTGGAACCTGCTTTGGGATGGGCTGTGGGGCTGAGACAGGATTCTAGAATACGCCTTTACAAATGCTCTCGGAATTCTACCTCAGAATGTTTCAAAACCCACTTGTCTCAGAGTGGAATTTTGGTTTTGGGAAGCTTTTAGAACTTACTTTGACAAAACGGTTTGTGGAATTCTAACTCACAGAAATATATTTCACAGAAGTGAACACGCACACAGAATAATATTCTGCAACATGCTTGTGTAAGCCTGGAGGGTTGACTTCCAGCTGTGTGAATTCCAGAACACACATTTCTAAACTCCCTCTGTTGAGCTGACAACCACCCACTGTTTCTGTAAGGCAATATTTACCTTTTAGTGTTTCAGTGTTTCAGATCAAGTCATCAAAACCAACCACCGCTCCAACTGACCATTATGCTATGTCCAGTGTGTGTGTGTGTGTTTGTGTGTTGAGTGCTTGCACATGTGTGCTCTGGCTGAGGTTGGAGGAGGTGGACAGATGCTCAGGGCCCAGGGAGTCAGAACAGCAGGACCATCTGGCCCCACTTAACATAAGACAGTACCGCACACACACACACACACACACACACACACACACACACGCACGCACACGTGCACGCACACGCTAGACATACACACACACTGAACGGACATACACACACACACACACACATTGGACATAGATGCACACATGCACACACATGCGCGCACACACTTGCGCCCACACACACACACACACTAATGGGCTACTTATTCACTGTGTTAAACATTAGAGGTTAAACAAAGGTTAAAGGGGGCAAGGATGTAAAGTAAATGAGTTAAATCATAGAGAGAAGTCTGAGAGCTGAGGCTAAAGAACACTGCTGTAAAAAATATATTGAGAATGCAAAGTAATTACTGTATTCTCTATTTTACTGACCTTATTCCCTGAGAAAGGGGAAAAGGAATGCTCTTGTTTGAGAGAAATGTCTCTCGTCTTCCTAATCTGTAAACCACCGATAGAAAGGGACACACATAAACACACACACACACACACACACACACACACACACACACACACACACACACACACACACACACACACACACACACACACACACACACCAGGATTGACCAGTACATGTTTACCTCTCCCCCAGAGTGTGTTTAGATTAGAACCCACCTGCAACACTCTAAAGTAGAACATTCTAACATTCTAGGTCACAGCGTTTCCTATCAGAGCTGGACAGAGAAGCCAAACCCGCGTCTTAAGTTTGACAGTGTGTGCAGGCTGAAATGTGTGTGTTTAGACAGAGAGGACCGATACAGATTGAGTTGTATAGGGTTGCAACATTTCCTCTTTGGAGCATTTCCGGATTTCCTGCCTTTGCCTCCTGATTCTGGGGAATCTTCCATATGGGATTTCTGGAAAACCTGGGGATTTGGGGAAAGTTGTGGAATTTTACAACCCTTTTTAGCAAACCTAGACAAAGGACGGACACAGAGTTGTAAGTTCAGGTTGATTTACAGTCAGGTTTTGCTGTAGTCCAGCAACCCAGGTTGTGGAATTTTATTTTATGAACCCCAAGGTTCTTACTAATGCTTTTGACCTGGCATAGTTCTGTTGGGCTATTCTGTGTGTGTGTGTGTGTGTGTGTGTGTGTGTGTGTGTGTGTGTGTGTGTGTGTGTGTGTGTGTGTGTGTGTGTGTGTGTGTGTGTGTGTGTGTGTGTGTGTGTGAGCACGCAGGTGCGTGCGTGTCCCACCCCAGTCTCCCTCATGGTTTCTCGTGAGCCAGGTGTTTCACCACGGTTACCATTAGTAGCTTTTCCATGTGTTCTCTTTGTCATATGACTGACTGTATAACTAACTGTCCTAAAAGACACAGTTCACACAGGACTGTGTGTGTCCGTGCGTGTGCATTCGTGTGTGTGTGTGCGTGTAAGAACTTAAACGTGTACATTTCCAACCCTGGATTGACCAATTGGATTACTAGACTAAATCCTTAAAACATCTAGTTATGAATAACATTTGACAGAGGTTTTACAGTGTTTGTGTTTTCTTAAGAGATATCCACAAGCACAGATCTAGGATCAGCTTACTCTCCATCAATCCTAACCATAACTATTATGGAAAAAGAAAAAGACACTGATCCTAGATCAGCATGTAGCTGAACTTTATTCTAGCAGCAACTTCATTCTGCTTCCATGGATATGATCTGGGAGAGATTTAGTACCTGTAACAGTCTACTGTTCTTGGCGTATTTTCAGTTCTCTCTCTTTTTATTTTTTCATTGGCTGAGAGCAGTGGTCGTTTGTCGGAATAATCTAGAGAATTCCTGGACATTTCATTGTGATTCCAGGATGGTTTAAAAATATATATATATAATAATTTTGTATTTCACCTTTATTTAACCAGGTAAGCTAGTTGAGAACAAGTTCTCATTTACAACTATGACCTGGCCAAGATAAAGCAAAGCAGTGTGACACAAACAACAACACAGAGTTACAAATGGGATAAACAAACATACAGTCAATAACACAATAGGAAAAATGTCTGTATAGAGTGTGTGCAAATGAGGTAAGATGAGGGAGGTAAGGCAATAAATAGGCCATAGTGGCAAAATAATTACAATTGAGCAATTAAACACTGGAGTGATAGATGTACAGAAGATGAATGTGAAGTAGAGATACTAGGGTGCAAAGGAGCAAAAAAAAACACATTATGCCACTGTGGTGAGGTGTGCGTGCGTACATGTGTGTGTGTTCGTGGGTGTGTTTAGTGGCAGGGGTTTCCTCCTAGTCTTTTGGTCACTTCACTTCAAACAACACCAAGTGGCACCCTATTCCCTACACAGTGCACTACTTTTGATCACGGTCCGAAGGGCTCTGGTCAAAATTAGGGTTCTATGTAGGGAATAGAGGGTGCCATTTGGGATGCCCACAGAGAATTCCCAAGGAAAATATTATGTTTGAACATCCTTGTCTTGGTAGAACCTTGTAACAGTAAATATCAAGCAGTGATGAAAGCACTGAAATCCTTCAGTTTAAATACAAAACGTGTTATACACTGGCAAGCACTGGCAAGTACTGGCAGGCACTGGCAAGTAGTGGCAAGTAGTGGCAAGCACTGGCAAGTACTGGCCGGCACTGGCAAGTACTGGCAAGCACTGGCAAGTAGTGGCAAGCACTGGCAAGTAGTGGCAAGCACTGGCAAGCACTGGCAAGTAGTGGCAAGCACTGGCAAGTACTGGCAAGCACTGGCAAGCACTGGCAAGTACTGGCAAGCACTGGCAAGTAGTAGCAAGCACTGGCAAGCACTGGCAAGTAGTGGCAAGCACTGGCAAGTACTGGCAAGAACTGGCAAGCACTGGCAAGTACTGGCAAGCACTGGCAAGTACTAGCAAAGTACTGGCAGGCACTGGCAAGTACTGGCAAGCACTGGCAAGCACTGGCAAGTACTGGCAGGCACTGGCAAGTACTGGCAGGCACTGGCAAGTACTGGCAAGCACTGGCAAGCACTGGCAAGTACTGGCAAGCACTGGCAAGTAGTGGCAAGCACTGGCAAGTAGTGGCAAGCACTGGTGCATGTGCAAGCACTCTCTCTTTTGCACACACACACCGTGAAATTCTGTTTACGGGTGGGGAAGGTAAGTCGCGGCTACTATCCCTCTGATTCTGTAGAAGAGCGGTGTCATTGTGCAGTGCATGCTGACTGTGTGTGTGTGTATGTCTGTTGTGTGTTTCGTATGTGTCTGTGTTTGTGCGTGTGTGTGTGTGTGTGTGTGTGTGTGTGTGTGTGTGTGTGTGTGTGTGTGTGTGTGTGAGTGTGCGTTTATCAGGGCAGGGCTGGGTAAAGATGTGTAATCATCAGTCAGTCTTTGATGAGTGGGGGAATTCCAGTCTGGTCTCGCTAATTCCCACTGTGCATGCCTTCCGCTCCTCTCCCCCTTCTCACCCCTCTCCACCACCTCTGTCCTTTACAATGTGCTCCAACTTCAGTCTATGTAGCCAAGTTACGCTAGCTCTATGTATAGAACGAGCATTGCTATGTACCTGGCAGTATCCTCTCGAACGCTCTGTTTGTGCATAGTTGTACATCTCCATGTCAAAGTGTTGCCAATATTTCCCTTTAGTTTCCAAGCCCTTTGGATAAGTTATTTCATGGAACATGCATGGATTCTATCTAGATTCTAACTGATGAGAAGAACGTTCTAACGTTCTAAGAATTACCTCCTGACAGGCCGAAGAACTTTCTTGAAGCTCCGTCCTGATTGGCCGAAGAACTTACGAGAAGCTCCCTCCTAATCAGGCCTAAGAACATTCTAGACGAGAGAAAGAGAGAATATGAGAGTGTAGTGGAGGGGGGGGGGGGGGGGGTAAGGTGAATTAAAAAGGGAGAAAGGGGAGGGGGACACATTGCTAGAGCTCACTGACCCCCCCTGACTGGATTACATGCCCCAGTGGTGCAGTGTGAGGGGGGGGGGGGGGGGGGGGGGGGGGGTGGCTAGAGGGCTGGGCGTGGGAGAGACAGACAGCATTGAACTGAAGCAGACCAGATACTAATCAGGGATCCAGAGCTTGTAAAAACACCCCCGATAACAGACGGACGCTTACGCACACACTCGCTCATCTAGGGAGGTGCAGAGGGTGTGTGTGTTTGCATACCCGCAGTGGCTGCCAGTTCTGCCAAGCCCTTAGATGCCCTCTGACTGCCCCCCCCCCCCTCCCCACACCCCCAGTCTCCTGATATGACCCCAAAGGGGCAGGGTAGGGGCGCAGAGAAGGCCTAACATGGACCTTTAGGCCTTGAGGTGGGCTATGAGTTTGTTTTTTGAAATCACAAACATTTGTGATCTACACGGCCAACCTTGCCCTGACCCTCTTCTCGTGTCTCTTCATGTTAATGCTGGTCCTCATTCAACCCCTCCCGTACACTTTCTCACTCTCAAATCAAATCAAAGTTTATCGGACACGTACACAGATTTGCAGATGTTATCGCAGGTGCAGCGAAATGCTTGTGTTTCCAGCTCCAACAGTGCAGCTATACCTAGCAATAAATACAAAAATATACACTTAATACACTTTTTTTTATTTTATAATACATTACATAGGATGAGGCATTACTAGAACAGTATATACATATAAACTGGGTAAAACAGTATGCAAACATTATTAAAGTGACCAGTGTTACATGACTACATTTGTAGGGCAACAGTCTCAGGTGCAGGGTTGAGTACCGGGTGATGGCCGGATAGTAACAATGACTAAAGTTCAGGGCAGGGTACTGGGCGGAGGCCGGCTAGTAACAGACTAAAGTTCAGGGCAGGGTACTGGGCGGAGGCCGGCTAGTAACAGACTAAAGTTCAGGACAGGGTACTGGGCGGAGGCCGGATAGTAACAATGACTAAAGTTCAGGGCAGGGTACTGGGCGGAGGCCGGCTAGTAACAGACTAAAGTTCAGGACAGGGTACTGGGCGGAGGCCGGCTAGTAACAGACTAAAGTTCAGGACAGGGTACTGGGCGGAGGCCGGCTAGTAACAGACTAAAGTTCAGGACAGGGTACTGGGCGGAGGCCGGCTAGTAACAGACTAAAGTTCAGGACAGGGTACTGGGCGGAGGCCGGATAGTAACAGACTAAAGTTCAGGACAGGGGACATGGGCGGACGCCGGCTAGTAACAGACTAAAGTTCAGGACAGGGTACTGGGCGGAGGCCGGCTAGTAACAGACTAAAGTTCAGGGCAGGGTACTGGGCGGAGGCCGGATAGTAACAATGACTAAAGTTCAGGGCAGGGTACTGGGCGGAGGCCGGCTAGTAACAGACTAAAGTTCAGGGCAGGGTACTGGGCGGAGGCCGGCTAGTAACAGACTAAAGTTCAGGGCAGGGTACTGGGCGGAGGCCGGCTAGTAACAGACTAAAGTTCAGGACAGGGTACTGGGCGGAGGCCGGCTTGTAACAGACTAAAGTTCAGGGCAGGGTACTGGGCGGAGGCCGGCTAGTAACAGACTAAAGTTCAGGGCAGGGTACTGGGCGGAGGCCGGCTAGTAACAGACTAAAGTTCAGGACAGGGTACTGGGCGGAGGCCGGATAGTAACAGACTAAAGTTCAGGGCAGGGTATTGGGCGGAGGCCGGCTAGTAACAGACTAAAGTTCAGGGCAGGGTACTGGGCGGAGTCTGGCTAGTAACAGACTAAAGTTCAGGGCAGGGTACTGGGCGGAGGCCGGATAGTAACAATGACTAAAGTTCAGGACAGGGTACTGGGTGGAGGCCGGCTAGTAACAGACTAAAGTTCAGGGCAGGGTACTGGGCGGAGGCCGGCTAGTAACAGACTAAAGTTCAGGGCAGGGTACTGGGTGGAGGCCGGATAGTAACAGACTAAAGTTCAGGACAGGGTACTGGGCGGAGGCCGGCTAGTAACAGACTAAAGTTCAGGGCAGGGTACTGGGTGGAGGCCGGATAGTAACAGACTAAAGTTCAGGGCAGAGTACTGGGCGGAGGCCGGCTAGTAACAGACTAAAGTTCAGGGCAGGGTACTGGGCGGAGGCCGGCTAGTAACAGACTAAAGTTCAGGGCAGGGTACTGGGCGGAGGCCGGATAGTAACAGACTAAAGTTCAGGGCAGGGTACTGGGCGGAGGCTGGCTAGTAACAGACTAAAGTTCTAAAGTTCTGAAGTTCTAATGAGTTCTAATGAAAATGTTGTAGCTTTTCGTCTTTGTGCTTCTTCTTGGCCGTCAAATATGCTGAAAAGTACATTCACTCGGAAACACCTATAGGTGTACATTGTAATATACAGATAACTTGAGTAAATGAGGGATACAAAGTATATTGAAAGCAGGTGCTTCCACACAGGTGTGGTTCCTGATTTAATTAGGCAATTAGACTCCCATCATGCTTAGAGTCACGTAAAAAAAAATGTCCAGTTGCCCATTATTTTGGTTACCATGGTAGAAGAAGAGATCTCAGTTACTTTGAAAGGTGGGTCTCAAAGGGGCATAAAGGAGTTTAAAGTGTATGTGTGTGTGTGTGTGTGTGTGTGTGTGTGTGTGTGTGTGTGTGTGTGTGTGTGTGTGTGTGTGTGTGTGTGTGTGTGTGTGTGTGTGTGTGTGTGTGTGTGTGTGTGTGTGTGTGCGTGCGTGTCACCAGATCTCAACCCAATTGAACACTTAAAGGAGATTCTGGCGCGCTGCCTGAGACAGCATTTTCCACCACCCGATTTGGGAATTTCTTGTGGAAGAAGGGTGTCAACATCCCTCCAATCGAATTCCAGACACATCAAATGTTATTTGTCACATGCACTGAGTACAACCTTGCCGTGAAATGTTTCCTTAAGAGCCCTTAACCAACGATGCAGAGTTAAAAAAAAGAAGTAAGTAAGACAAATTTGCTAAATAAACTTAAGGAAAAATAGTAACACAACAAAATAACTATAATGAGGCTATATACAAAGGGTACCGGCACCGAGTTAAGAGGTACAGGTTAGTTGAGGTAATGGAGGTAATTGAGGTACATGTAGGTAGGGGTAAAGGGACTATGCATAGATAAGACTTGTAGAATCTATGTCAAGTTGCATCGAAGTTGTTCTGATGGCTCCTCGTGGCATAACACCCTTTTAAGACACTTAATGTTGGTGTTTCCTTTATTTTGGCAGTTACCTGTACATCTTTATATCACCGTGTTTCCACGACTTTGACGGTGAGAATTTGAGGTTCTCAACTTGTCCTACAAAACATGGATCCAGGAAGTGTCACTTTCGTACCGTATAGAACTTGGCGTTTCACTTTAACGTTATTGTTACTTGATTCATAGTTTTACTATAGAACCCAGAGTGAAAGTATGTTGCCAGGGAAATTGTCGCGAACATGACTCCTCACACACGAGGAGGTCGAGAAGGTCAGATGGTATAACGTAGTAGCTACATTACAGCATTACAGCTCAGACCCGGTGTTATGAGTTCAGAACTTTCTGTGACTTCCTATCCACTTCTTCCTTTCGCTCTCCTTCTGACAACCTGATACACTTGACATTTACACCAGTGACATTCTATGACAGTCACTCAGGGGATAGTAACATACACACACACACGGCGCAGTTTCTCTAGAGATAAATCAGATCAAGCTCGAACTGTGCGATGCAGTACGGAGTTGTAGTTTCCAAAAGGCCAATATTCGACATAGTTTATGGCAGAAAACGTGGTAATTAACTACAATGACCATAATCCATTGCGTTACTTGTCCGGTCTGCGTGTTTCTTTGACGCCTGCTACGTTAGGTTAGTGTGGGGCAGACATGGAGAGAAGAGACAGGAGAATGTGAGATTAAGAGGGATAGAGAGCAGTTGCTTGGCGACGTATCTACTTGAAAATGCATGATCTAAGTTGGATTTGATTGTTGGTATTCAGCATAGTTGGTATTCAGCATAGTTGGCATTCAGCATATTTGGTATTCAGCATAGTTGGTATTCACCATAGTTGGTATTCACCATAGTTGGTATTCAGCATAGTTGGTATTCAGCATAGTTGGTATTCAGCATAGTTGGTATTCACCATAGTTGGTTTTCAGCATAGTTGGTATTCGGCATAGTTGGTATTCGGCATAGTTGGTATTCAGTCATAATAGTATGCCTTATTTAATTTACACAACAATTAAAATATGTTATTTAAAGTAAAGTAATGTGAATAAATTGTGGTTAATAAGTGATAATCAGTAATGGGCAGTCACTACCATCATGGGACTTGTTTTATTCTGTGTTGTTACTTTATTCAACCCACATAAGGCATTTAATAATTGAAACCGAAATCGAAAACCGCAATTATTTTTTAATGATGGAACTGAACCGAACCGTCCTCAAAAAGCACTAATCGCCCAGCACTAGTGACAACACACACACACACACACACACACACACACACACACACACACACACACACACACACACACACACACCGAGGGAGGGAGACGAATGGTCTGACAGACAGAGGCTGGAGGAAGACGGATAGATACAGAGGGAATGAGGGAGGAGAGGGAGGAGAGAGGCATCCTAGCTGTTGATTAAGTGTTTCCATGTGTGTTGACACAGTGCCAGGCAGGTACAGGACTGCTCTGCCCTGCATGTATGCCAGGCAGGATATTAAACAAATAGGACGCAGGGCAGGAATGTCAAGAGTTATCTAGACTGACAGAGCTGACCAGTGCCCAGAGACACTCTAGGTCCGGACCAAGGTGTCTAACTCAGACCTTAGCCAGACCCAGATGAAGGTAAGTGGTAACCCAGAAAAGAGTACCAAAACAAGCTTAAACTAGGGAGAGGGGTTCCCTGATGGTAGAGGTTAGGTCTCAAGACTTACAGTACTGTTGAGATAAAGGATCTGCTATGTCTGTAAAGGTCTTCCCCTCTTTTCCTATTGTCTACGGCTCACTGGCTACCCAGGCTAGAGATGTAAGGCCTACTCTTATTTAGAATGTGTACAGAGAGAGAGATGAATGGTAGGCCCAGGCTTCTACAAGGGACATTGTATTTGTCACGTGCGCCGAATACAGCAACTGTAGACTTTACCGCGAAATGCTCACATACAAGCACTTTCCCAACAATACAGTTCAAAGTTATGAAAATGTCCAAGTAGATAAAAAATGTAATAGTAATACAATATAATAACACAATGAAATAACAATAACAAGGCTATATACAGTACTGAGTCAGTGTACTGGGGTACGAGCTAGTTGGGGTGATTGATTGAAGTAATATGTACAGTACATGTAGGTTTGGTTAGGTGATTGATTGAAGTACTATGTACATGTAGGTTTGGTCAGGTGATTGATTGAAGTAATATGTACAGTACATGTAGGTTTGGTTAGGTGATTGATTGAAGTAATATGTACAGTACATGTAGGTTTGGTTAGATGATTGATTGAAGTAATATGTACAGTACATGTAGGTTTGGTTAGGTGATTGATTGAAGTAATATGTACATGTAGGTTTGGTTAGGTGATTGATTGAAGTAATATGTACATGTAGGTTTGGTTAGGTGATTGATTGAAGTACTATGTACATGTAGGTTTGGTTAGGTGATTGATTGAAGTACTATGTACATGTAGGTTTGGTTAGGTGATTGATTGAAGTAATATGTACATGTAGGTTTGGTTAGGTGATTGATTGAAGTAATATGTACATGTAGGTTTGGTTAGGTGATTGATTGAAGTAATATGTACATGTAGGTTTGGTTAGGTGATTGATTGAAGTAATATGTACATGTAGGTTTGGTCAGGTGATTGATTGAAGTAATATGTACAGTACATGTAGGTTTGGTTAGGTGATTGATTGAAGTAATATGTACATGTAGGTTTGGTTAGGTGATTGATTGAAGTAATATGTACATGTAGGTTTGGTTAGGTGATTGATTGATGTAATATGTACATGTAGGTTTGGTTAGGTGATTGATTGAAGTAATATGTACAGTACATGTAGGTTTGGTTAGATGATTGATTGAAGTAATATGTACAGTACATGTAGGTTTGGTTAGATTATTGATTGATGTAATATGTACAGTACATGTAGGTTTGGTTAGATGATTGATTGAAGTAATATGTACATGTAGGTTTGGTTAGGTGATTGATTGAAGTAATATGTACATGTAGGTTTGGTTAGGTGATTGATTGAAGTAATATGTACATGTAGGTTTGGTTAGGTGATTGATTGAAGTAATATGTACAGTACATGTAGGTTTGGTCAGGTGATTGATTGAAGTAATATGTACATGTAGGTTTGGTTAGATGATTGATTGAAGTAATATGTACATGTAGGTTTGGTTAGATGATTGATTGAAGTAATATGTACATGTAGGTTTGGTTAGGTGATTGATTGAAGTAATATGTACATGTAGGTTTGGTTAGGTGATTGATTGAAGTAATATGTACATGTAGGTTTGGTTAGGTGATTGATTGATGTAATATGTACAGTACATGTAGGTTTGGTTAGATGATTGATTGAAGTAATATGTACATGTAGGTTTGGTTAGGTGATTGATTGAAGTAATATGTACATGTAGGTTTGGTTAGGTGATTGATTGAAGTAATATGTACAGTACATGTAGGTTTGGTTAGATGATTGATTGAAGTAATATGTACATGTAGGTTTGGTTAGGTGATTGATTGAAGTAATATGTACATGTAGGTTTGGTTAGGTGATTGATTGAAGTAATATGTACATGTAGGTTTGGTTAGATGATTGATTGAAGTACTATGTACATGTAGGTTTGGTCAGGTGATTGATTGAAGTAATATGTACATGTAGGTTTGGTCAGGTGATTGATTGAAGTAATATGTACATGTAGGTTTGGTCAGGTGATTGATTGAAGTAATATGTACAGTACATGTAGGTTTGGTCAGGTTATTGATTGAAGTAATATGTACATGTAGGTTTGGTTAGGTGATTGATTGAAGTAATATGTACATGTAGGTTTGGTTAGATGATTGATTGATGTAATATGTACAGTACATGTAGGTTTGGTCAGGTGATTGATTGAAGTAATATGTACATGTAGGTTTGGTTAGGTGATTGATTGATGTAATATGTACATGTAGGTTTGGTTAGATGATTGATTGAAGTAATATGTACATGTAGGTTTGGTCAGGTGATTGATTGAAGTAATATGTACATGTAGGTTTGGTTAGATGATTGATTGAAGTAATATGTACAGTACATGTAGGTTTGGTTAGGTGATTGATTGAAGTAATATGTACATGTAGGTTTGGTTAGATGATTGATTGAAGTAATATGTACATGTAGGTTTGGTTAGATGATTGATTGAAGTAATATGTACATGTAGGTTTGGTTAGGTGATTGATTGAAGTAATATGTACAGTACATGTAGGTTTGGTTAGATGATTGATTGAAGTAATATGTACAGTACATGTAGGTTTGGTTAGATGATTGATTGAAGTAATATGTACAGTACATGTAGGTTTGGTTAGGTGATTGATTGAAGTAATATGTACATGTAGGTTTGGTTAGGTGATTGATTGAAGTAATATGTACATGTAGGTTTGGTTAGGTGATTGATTGAAGTAATATGTACATGTAGGTTTGGTTAGGTGATTGATTGAAGTAATATGTTACAGTACATGTAGGTTTGGTCAGGTGATTGATTGAAGTAATATGTACATGTAGGTTTGGTTAGATGATTGATTGAAGTAATATGTACATGTAGGTTTGGTTAGATGATTGATTGAAGTAATATGTACATGTAGGTTTGGTTAGGTGATTGATTGAAGTAATATGTACATGTAGGTTTGGTCAGGTGATTGATTGAAGTAATATGTACATGTAGGTTTGGTTAGATGATTGATTGAAGTACTATGTACATGTAGGTTTGGTTAGGTGATTGATTGAAGTAATATGTACATGTAGGTTTGGTTAGATGATTGATTGAAGTAATATGTACATGTAGGTTTGGTTAGGTGATTGATTGAAGTAATATGTACATGTAGGTTTGGTTAGGTGATTGATTGATGTAATATGTACAGTACATGTAGGTTTGGTTAGATGATTGATTGAAGTAATATGTACAGTACATGTAGGTTTGGTCAGGTGATTGATTGAAGTAATATGTACATGTAGGTTTGGTTAGGTGATTGATTGAAGTAATATGTACAGTACATGTAGGTTTGGTCAGGTGATTGATTGAAGTAATATGTACATGTAGGTTTGGTCAGGTGATTGATTGAAGTAATATGTACATGTAGGTTTGGTCAGGTGATTGATTGAAGTAATATGTACAGTACATGTAGGTTTGGTCAGGTGATTGATTGAAGTAATATGTACATGTAGGTTTGGTTAGGTGATTGATTGAAGTAATATGTACAGTACATGTAGGTTTGGTTAGATGATTGATTGAAGTAATATGTACAGTACATGTAGGTTTGGTTAGGTGATTGATTGAAGTAATATGTACATGTAGGTTTGGTTAGGTGATTGATTGAAGTAATAT
Organism: Oncorhynchus mykiss; assembly: GCF_013265735.2. Lineage (NCBI taxonomy): Eukaryota > Metazoa > Chordata > Actinopteri > Salmoniformes > Salmonidae > Oncorhynchus > Oncorhynchus mykiss. The sequence goes on along the minus strand of NC_048585.1, from coordinate 38,258,418 downwards.
GTACATGTAGGTTTGGTTAGATGATTGATTGATGTAATATGTACAGTACATGTAGGTTTGGTCAGGTGATTGATTGAAGTAATATGTACATGTAGGTTTGGTTAGATGATTGATTGATGTAATATGTACATGTAGGTTTGGTTAGATGATTGATTGAAGTAATATGTACATGTAGGTTTGGTCAGGTGATTGATTGAAGTAATATGTACATGTAGGTTTGGTTAGATGATTGATTGAAGTAATATGTACAGTACATGTAGGTTTGGTTAGGTGATTGATTGAAGTAATATGTACATGTAGGTTTGGTTAGATGATTGATTGAAGTAATATGTACATGTAGGTTTGGTTAGATGATTGATTGAAGTAATATGTACATGTAGGTTTGGTTAGGTGATTGATTGAAGTAATATGTACAGTACATGTAGGTTTGGTCAGGTGATTGATTGAAGTAATATGTACATGTAGGTTTGGTCAGGTGATTGATTGAAGTACTATGTACATGTAGGTTTGGTTAGGTGATTGATTGAAGTAATATGTACATGTAGGTTTGGTTAGGTGATTGATTGAAGTAATATGTACAGTACATGTAGGTTTGGTCAGGTGATTGATTGAAGTAATATGTACATGTAGGTTTGGTTAGATGATTGATTGAAGTAATATGTACATGTAGGTTTGGTTAGATGATTGATTGAAGTAATATGTACATGTAGGTTTGGTTAGGTGATTGATTGAAGTAATATGTACAGTACATGTAGGTTTGGTTAGGTGATTGATTGAAGTAATATGTACATGTAGGTTTGGTTAGGTGATTGATTGAAGTAATATGTACATGTAGGTTTGGTCAGGTGATTGATTGAAGTACTATGTACATGTAGGTTTGGTTAGGTGATTGATTGAAGTAATATGTACATGTAGGTTTGGTTAGGTGATTGATTGAAGTAATATGTACATGTAGGTTTGGTTAGGTGATTGATTGAAGTAATATGTACAGTACATGTAGGTTTGGTCAGGTGATTGATTGAAGTAATATGTACATGTAGGTTTGGTTAGATGATTGATTGAAGTACTATGTACATGTAGGTTTGGTCAGGTGATTGATTGAAGTAATATGTACATGTAGGTTTGGTCAGGTGATTGATTGAAGTAATATGTACAGTACATGTAGGTTTGGTTAGATGATTGATTGAAGTAATATGTACATGTAGGTTTGGTTAGGTGATTGATTGATGCAATATGTACAGTACATGTAGGTTTGGTTAGGTGATTGATTGAAGTAATATGTACATGTAGGTTTGGTTAGATGATTGATTGAAGTACTATGTACATGTAGGTTTGGTCAGGTGATTGATTGAAGTAATATGTACAGTACATGTAGGTTTGGTCAGGTGATTGATTGAAGTAATATGTACATGTAGGTTTGGTTAGGTGATTGATTGAAGTAATATGTACATGTAGGTTTGGTTAGATGATTGATTGATGTAATATGTACAGTACATGTAGGTTTGGTCAGGTGATTGATTGAAGTAATATGTACATGTAGGTTTGGTTAGGTGATTGATTGATGTAATATGTACATGTAGGTTTGGTTAGATGATTGATTGAAGTACTATGTACATGTAGGTTTGGTTAGGTGATTGATTGAAGTAATATGTACATGTAGGTTTGGTTAGGTGATTGATTGATGCAATATGTACAGTACATGTAGGTTTGGTTAGGTGATTGATTGAAGTAATATGTACATGTAGGTTTGGTCAGGTGATTGATTGAAGTAATATGTACAGTACATGTAGGTTTGGTCAGGTGATTGATTGAAGTAATATGTACATGTAGGTTTGGTTAGATGATTGATTGAAGTAATATGTACATGTAGGTTTGGTTAGGTGATTGATTGAAGTAATATGTACAGTACATGTAGGTTTGGTTAGGTGATTGATTGAAGTAATATGTACATGTAGGTTTGGTTAGGTGATTGATTGAAGTAATATGTACATGTAGGTTTGGTTAGGTGATTGATTGAAGTAATATGTACAGTACATGTACGTTTGGTCAGGTGATTGATTGAAGTAATATGTACATGTAGGTTTGGTCAGGTGATTGATTGAAGTACTATGTACATGTAGGTTTGGTTAGGTGATTGATTGAAGTAATATGTACATGTAGGTTTGGTTAGGTGATTGATTGAAGTAATATGTACATGTAGGTTTGGTTAGATGATTGATTGAAGTAATATGTACAGTACATGTAGGTTTGGTTAGGTGATTGATTGAAGTACTATGTACATGTAGGTTTGGTTAGGTGATTGATTGATGTAATATGTACAGTACATGTAGGTTTGGTTAGATGATTGATTGAAGTAATATGTACATGTAGGTTTGGTTAGGTGATTGATTGAAGTAATATGTACTTGTAGGTTTGGTTAGATGATTGATTGAAGTACTATGTACATGTAGGTTTGGTTAGGTGATTGATTGATGTAATATGTACATGTAGGTTTGGTTAGGTGATTGATTGAAGTACCATGTACATGTAGGTTTGGTTAGGTGATTGATTGATGCAATATGTACAGTACATGTAGGTTTGGTTAGGTGATTGATTGAAGTAATATGTACATGTAGGTTTGGTTAGATGATTGATTGAAGTACTATGTACATGTAGGTTTGGTTAGGTGATTGATTGATGTAATATGTACATGTAGGTTTGGTCAGGTGATTGATTGAAGTAATATGTACATGTAGGTTTGGTTAGGTGATTGATTGAAGTACTATGTACATGTAGGTTTGGTTAGGTGATTGATTGATGTAATATGTACAGTACATGTAGGTTTGGTCAGGTGATTGATTGAAGTACTATGTACATGTAGGTTTGGTTAGGTGATTGATTGAAGTACTATGTACATGTAGGTTTGGTTAGGTGATTGATTGAAGTAATATGTACAGTACATGTAGGTTTGGTTAGATGATTGATTGAAGTAATATGTACATGTAGGTTTGGTTAGGTGATTGATTGAAGTAATATGTACTTGTAGGTTTGGTTAGATGATTGATTGAAGTACTATGTACATGTAGGTTTGGTTAGGTGATTGATTGATGTAATATGTACATGTAGGTTTGGTTAGGTGATTGATTGAAGTACCATGTACATGTAGGTTTGGTTAGGTGATTGATTGATGCAATATGTACAGTACATGTAGGTTTGGTTAGGTGATTGATTGAAGTAATATGTACATGTAGGTTTGGTTAGATGATTGATTGAAGTACTATGTACATGTAGGTTTGGTTAGGTGATTGATTGATGTAATATGTACATGTAGGTTTGGTCAGGTGATTGATTGAAGTAATATGTACATGTAGGTTTGGTTAGGTGATTGATTGAAGTACTATGTACATGTAGGTTTGGTTAGGTGATTGATTGATGTAATATGTACAGTACATGTAGGTTTGGTCAGGTGATTGATTGAAGTACTATGTACATGTAGGTTTGGTTAGGTGATTGATTGAAGTACTATGTACATGTAGGTTTGGTTAGATGATTGATTGAAGTAATATGTACAGTACATGTAGGTTTGGTTAGATGATTGATTGAAGTAATATGTACATGTAGGTTTGGTTAGGTGATTGATTGAAGTAATATGTACAGTACATGTAGGTTTGGTTAGATGATTGATTGAAGTAATATGTACAGTACATGTAGGTTTGGTTAGGTGATTGATTGAAGTAATATGTACAGTACATGTAGGTTTGGTTAGATGATTGATTGAAGTAATATGTACATGTAGGTTTGGTTAGGTGATTGATTGAAGTAATATGTACAGTACATGTAGGTTTGGTTAGATGATTGATTGAAGTAATATGTACATGTAGGTTTGGTTAGGTGATTGATTGAAGTAATATGTACAGTACATGTAGGTTTGGTTAGATGATTGATTGAAGTAATATGTACAGTACATGTAGGTTTGGTCAGGTGATTGATTGAAGTAATATGTACATGTAGGTTTGGTTAGGTGATTGATTGAAGTAATATGTACAGTACATGTAGGTTTGGTTAGATGATTGATTGAAGTAATATGTACATGTAGGTTTGGTCAGGTGATTGATTGAAGTAATATGTACATGTAGGTTTGGTTAGATGATTGATTGAAGTAGTCTATCTGTCAGGCCTTGTGACATTTTGGGGGTGACAATCCATTCTGATATTTTATTGACATAATATTAGCATATGTTTTGTCCTAATTTAAATGCATTACGCTACAGCATTTCAAATGACCATTATATTTGTTATTTTAAAATAAATGTTCCTTGTATTTCATTTTGAGGTGTCTTTTTGTTTCATGTGTGGATCCACCTGTCGTTGGTAGGTCCTCTGTGAGCATTTCTGGTTTCAGATTTTTTTTACCTAAAAAATGTTTTACTCTGTAATGTTCGTACTAGTCCAGACAGATGCCGCATTCAAAACAGACGGAAATCTCTGACTGTGTTTAAGACAACTGTGAACTAAATTACTTACTCACGTTGGCCACGGAGAGCGAGAGCACACGGTCCTCGTAGACGTCGGGGGCTCACTTCAGCAGCTCGATGTTGTGTGTGTTCTCCCGCTCTCTCTCTTTCTCTCTCTCTCTCTCTCTCTCTCACCTCTCTCACCTCTCTCTCTCTCTCTCTCTCTCTCTCACTCTCTCTCTCGCTCTCTCGCTCTCTCTCTCTCTCTCTCTCTCTCTCTCTCTCTCACCTCTCTCACCTCTCTCTCTCTCTCTCTCTCTCTCTCGCTCTCTCTCTCGCTCTCTCGCTCTCTCTCTCTCTCTCTCTCTCTCACCTCTCTCACCTCTCTCACCTCTCTCTCTCTCACCTCTCTCTCTCTCTCTCTCTCTCTCTCTCTCTCTCTCTCTTACCTCTCTCATCTCTCTCTTACCTCTCTCATCTCTCCCCATCCTACAGGCCTGTCATGGCTGTGCAGCGGGATCAAAGTGTGACTGCAGCGGGGTAAAAGGAGGCAAGGTGAGTGTGAAACACACACACACACACACCTACAGTAATGACCTACTGTAGAAAACAACCATAACATGACACATTATTTCATTGTTTGATTTGTAATGACTCTTTTGTCTGTGTGCTATCTGCAGTTAAGAAGAGTTTGTTAGAACTGTGTGTTCTATGTGTGATGTTCTATGTGTAATGTTCTACGTGTGATGTTCTGCGTGTGATGTTCTGTGTGATGTTCTACGTGTAATGTTCTACGTGTGATGTTCTACGTGTGATGTTCTATGTGTGATGTTCTATGTGTGATGTTCTATGTGTGATGTTCTACGTGTAATGTTATATGTGTAATGTTCTACGTGTGATGTTCTACGTGTGATGTTCTATGTGTAATGTTCTACATGTGATGTTCTATGCATGATGTTCCATGTGCTATGTTCCACAGGGCGAGAGGGGTTTCCCAGGGCTACAGGGTCAGCCAGGCGTACCAGGGTTCCCCGGACCTGAGGGGCCAATCGGAGGCAGGGGAGAGAAGGTAGGGGCTGCTTCCTGGATCTTGTTGTAGGAGCAACATAACACCTGACTTTATCTGGGAACTTGAAAACTAATCCTTTACTTCCCTCCTCTCCCCCTCTGTCTTCCTCTCTCTCAGGGTGGTGACGGACCTTCAGGGCCATCCGGTCCAAAAGGAATTAGGGTGAGTGACCCAGATTTATTAACTTGACAAAGTCCCACACTTCTGTCTGTAATATTTCAATTTTCAGTGTACACCATCCTGGAGTGTAGTACTCCCCCCTGTCCATCAGAGGTCCTCGTTTCACTCCAATAAAACAGAAGCTCCATAGCTGTTTCTGAATTGAATGCCTCATTACACAAAGTCATCCTAACTTATGTTGTTAATTTATCTTCCTCGTTATTCCCACAGGGACCTCCTGGACTGCCCGGGTTCCCAGGAACACCAGGAATTCCAGTAAGTTTCCAACCATTCCCAGTTCTCACGTTTTGTAGAGTGCCCGTCTGCATCCCCTCTGGTACAGAGATGAGTCCCAGTTATCCTCCATTCTCTGGCCGTGTCCAATTGCACACTTTCTCGCATGCATTTTTCGCCAGCCAAGAAAGGAAAAAATGTTTTGTCCCAGCCAATGCTTACACTAATCCCATGCTTTTAAATGAATGACGGCAAGTGCACACTTCTGGAAAAGGATGGAGAATTGAGATGTTGCCATGATGGAACGTATACTGAACTTTCTCTGGTTGTTTTTGACCCGGCCTGATATCCAGTATGGATTGTCACCACGGAGTCATGTGACCTCACTCCCTGTCTGATGTTTGACTTCCTGTTGTCCTCTGTGTGTTCTCTTCTAGGGTCTCCCAGGACAGGACGGGCCCCCGGGCCCAAGGGGAACTGCAGGCTGCAACGGGACCAAGGTAGGTTATTATGGTTACTACTGACTGACAGCCATACAACTCTGTCGAGTCCTGAGGGAACTCGGGTTCTCCTGAATCTGGACTGAAACTGGCCTAAGTGGTCTATCACACCTGGCCACTAGATGGCAGCATATTGGAAAAGTTAACCTAGGCTGGAGGCTGTTGATGCGAAATGAAAGGGTGGATTGTGTCTCTTCTTAGGGTGAGAGAGGATTCCCTGGAAGTCCAGGATTCCCCGGACTGGAGGGCCGATCGGTGGGTCACACACACGCACACACTTCTCTGTCCTCTCATACACCTACATCCATCCCCGTCCCCCCGTCCCGTCCCCCGTCCTCTTCAATGCTGCATATTACTGAACGTTTTACTGACTCTGCATATGTCTTTTTTGACTGTTCTTTGTATGTTATTGTTTCACCTATTGGCGTGTCGTACTTGCCGCTCTTGCCTCATGACAGGGCGTCGTTGTAAATAAGAATTTGTTCTTAACTGACTTAACCTGTATGAACACAGGTGCACCTTGTCATTTCTCTGCGTGGAAACTTGGAAAAGGGAACTAAATGAGACTTTGAAATGTATTCATTATCTCTCTGCTCGTTTGCAGGGTCCACCTGGTCTGCCGGGACAAAAGGTTACTATACTTTTCCCGCACTGTTCTCAGCGGTTGTTATCGTTAGATTAAAAAAAACACCTGTACATTGTTATCGTGAGATAAAAAAAACACCTGTACATTCACCAGGCCTGTCTGTCTGTGGAGCTGTGCGAGTAGCTCTAGTTCTGTAGCTAGTACCTGTGTGATGTGTTCCTGTCGAACCTCTTCCTGGTGTCCCTCTCCAGGGAGACCTAGGCGATGTCATCTCCAATGACCGCTTCGGACAGAAAGGAGGTGTAGGCCTACCAGGTTTGCCTGGAGTCCCCGTGAGTACTCTATATAGAACCATAGAACCACTTTGAACTTAACTGATTTTTTTTTTTTAAAGGGACATTTCAAAAATATATATATAATAATCTGTAGACTTTGTCTAGCGATTTTTTTTCTCATGAAATGGTAGTCTAATGTAATATATTGCTCGTATTTGGATGATCAGAACCAATCAAATGGAATGGCAAATCATTATGAGAGATCCGTGGAGGCTGCTGAGGGGAGGATGGCTCCTAATAATATCTGGACCGGAGCGAAATGGAGTAGCATGCAACCGTGTGCTAGATGTTTTTGATGGCGTTCGACTCATTCCGCTCCAGGCGTTACCACGAGCCCGTCCTCCCACCGACCTCCTGTGTAAGAGATGTCATGTAAAACCGTTTCAACACCTAGCTCTCTGGGTAACGTTTGTGGTGTCCGTCTTGTTTCTAGGGTAACACCGGCCCTGCGGGATTGTCGGGCCCTGTCGGTCCACCTGGCCCCAGAGGTTATGAGGTACACTGATACAGGGGTTCTGACAACTTTTTCAGTTCGAGACCCAAATGAGATATTGAACTTCCTCCCATTGACCCAAATCATCATCCAACGACCTAATTTAAGAAGAAATAGGGTGCAAATATAGTTCTCGTAACTTGTGACCTACATTTCACATGCCCAGGGCACACTTTGGTTCCCGACTCATAGTTTAAGAAAACCCTGAAAGTACCAAATCGTCTTAACTACAAATGCCACTTGTCCGTTATGATCTGAGGGACTTTACACAGTCAAATCGGGTCCCAGACCTGTTACAAACGTTATGTTCTAAGGGACTTTGCACAGTCAAACTGGTCCCAGACCTGTTCCAAACATTATGTTCTGAGGGACTTTGCACAGTCAAACTGGTCCCAGTCCTGTTCCAAACGTTATGTTCTGAGGGACTTTGCACAGTCAAACAGGTCCCAGTCCTGTTCCAAACGTTATGTTCTGAGGGACTACACAGTCAAACAGGTCCCAGTCCTGTTCCAAACGTTATGTTCTGAGGGACTTTGCACAGTCAAACTGGTCCCAGTCCTGTTCCAAACGTTATGTTCTGAGGGACTTTGCACTGTCAAACTGGTCCCAGTCCTGTTCCAAACATTATGTTCTGAGGGACTTTGCACAGTCAAACAGGTCCCAGTCCTGTTCCAAACGTTATGTTCTGAGGAACTTTACACAGTCAAACTGGTCCCAGTCCTGTTCCAAACGTTATGTTCTGAGGGACTTTGCACAGTCAAACTGGTCCCAGTCCTGTTCCAAACATTATGTTCTGAGGGACTTTGCACAGTCAAACTGGTCCCAGTCCTGTTCCAAACGTTATGTTCTGAGGGACAGTCAGTCAAACTGTCCTCAGACCTGTTGTGACATCCAGTAGTGTGTTTGTGATCTGAAGTCTCACAGATCAATATAAGAACTTATCCAATGTAGTTAAGGGAGTAATAATGTTTTATTGTACTATCAATAGTCATACAGTTTACCGTGCGTTGTGAATAAAGTTGTGTGTGTTGTTGCTAATAATGTTTTATGTGTTGTTAATAAAGTGTTGTGTGTTGTTTTGTAGGGTCGTTCCGGGCCTCCTGGTCCTCCCGGTCCTAAGGTGAGTTGCTTTACACCCTGAATCACACACACACATGCGCGCACACACACATACACACACACACACACACACCCTGGGGCGTTAGGTAACTTAGCGGTTAGAGCGACTAGGTGACTAGGTGAAAAATGAACCCTAATTGCACCAGAGTTGCCGTCATTAATGGCTGATCTCTGGCCGTGACCCCACTCTCCGTTGGTGTTTCAGGGGGAGTGTGATACGCCCCCAAAAAACGTTCCATTCACACCAGACACTTGTACAGGGTACACACTTGTACATGTGTGAAGCAGGACAAAAAGAAGCACCCCGAATTTGACCTTTGACACACACACACACACACACACCCTGCTAATAAACTCTGATCAACTGTCTATTCTGTGTACTACACTCAGTTCAACTACTGCACACGCACTTGTCCATACACTCCTAAAGTATATTAGCGTGTGTACATAATGCATTTTACCTGCAGGCTTTAAGTAAAGTGTTACAGAAAACAGTAATACATGTGTTTGTCTTGGTATTCTTCTACTACAGGGTAACATGGGATTGAACTTCCAAGGTCCCAAAGGAGACAAGGTAGGATCAGCAAGAGAAAGACTGTCGTCAATGGGTGGTAACGATTTGCACTACTGAATACTGATGAGTTTGTGTGTGTGCGTGTGCGTGCACGCGTGTGTGTGTGTAGGGGGATCCAGGCCTGCAGGGGCCTCCCGGTCCACCTGGACAGGTCGGGGAGCAGAAGAGACCCACTGAGTTAGAGATCCAGAGAGGAGAGAAAGTAATGTTCTACATTTCACATTGTCCCTCATTAATCAGGAATCCCTTCCATTTCTTTGACCTCAGAAACTCCCTGGAATCACGGAATTATTAGGATCTCTATAAAGATAGTATCTTCTGTGTCATCATTCAAAATGGACCAGTATACCTCTTTCCCTTTTCCTATTTCTTTTATTGTCATTTGTAGATCTTGTAGAACATCAATAGTGGTTTAGTCGTTCCTGTTATGACATGTAATGTAAACTACCAGCCATGAGTGTGCTCCTGTTTGGCTGCAACTGGATGCCGTCTTGTCCTGGAGACAGAACTGAGCGATTTCCAGCTATGGGCCAGCTGCAAAGTCAAAATGGACTGTATTGTAAAAATGAATGGAAAGCAAACTGAGCTTTTTGGTCTTAGTTTAAGGTCGGGGTAGCCCGACTGGCCCTAGTGTTCTGACATGTGTCGCCTCCCGTTGACAGCACCACCATGCCTTTTAGTTTCCTGGAACTGCAACTCTCACAATGACCACTAGATGGTGGCATTCAGCCTCTTTATGAGAACTTCCATTGTCCCATATTACTGGGTAGTCCAACTTCATATACCCCACCTATCGTTTAGCATTTAATTGAGAAAGGTATTGTTTTCAATTCATATTTTGCCGATTTCTTTCAAATGTCAGATTTGAACCCGTTTGACATGATGTCCTCATTCTTAACTATTCATGAAAACTGAATTAACAATAGTTTATGTTTTTTTTTTACAATTGGTTGTTGTTATTTCCTTCTTCGTTTCCAGGGTGATCAAGGTTTACCTGGTCCAGCCGGTGATCCTGGTTATCCTGGTCCCCCTGTGAGTATCACTCACTATCCATCATACCACACTGTATATCTCACAGGGGGTCGGTGGCACCTTAATTGGGGAGGACGGGCTCGTGGTAATGACTGGAGCGGAATCAGTGGAATGGTATCAAATACGTCAAGCACACTGGTTTCCATGGTTTCCAGGTATTTGATGCCATTCCATTCGCTCCGTTCCGGACGTTATTATGAGCCGTCCTCCCCTCACCAGCCTCCACTGGTGTATCTGTGTTTTCACTCACCATCGATAATACTATATACAGGGCATATCATAAGTGATTGTCCCCTTTGGATTTCTTCACATTTCTATTGTGTTACAATGTGGTATTAAAATGGATTTCATTGTAATTTGTTTAAGTAAGTAAAACATTCAATCGGTATATCCTGATTAGATCAGTAATTCACCCTCCTGAGTCTTTAGTGCCTTGTTGCAAAAAGGATGCATGTTTGGGAACATTTGGATTCCGTACAGGCTTAGTTTTTTTCACTCTATCATTCAGGTCAGTATTGTGGAGTTACTGCAATGCTGTTGATACATCCTCAGTTATCTTCTATGGACATGGATTTTCAGTGTCTGCTTTTTTGTTGTTGTTTTAACCAATCGGTGCCCTTCTTTGTGAGGCATTGGAAAAGCCCCCTTGTCTTTGTAGTTGAATCTGTTCTTGAAATACACTACTCGGCTGAGGGACCTTACAGATAATTGCTGTGTGGGGTACAGAGATGGGGTAGACATTCAAAAGCCATTGCAACTTATTATATGGTTTGTTAAGCAAATTCGGGCTCCTGAAGTTATTTAGGATTGGCGTAAAAAAGGAGGTGAATACTTGTATAACCAAGACATTTTATTATTGTATTTCTTTCTAGAATTTTCTTTTCACTTTGATATTATGAGCTATTTTGTGTAGATCAGTGTACATTTGTATCACAATAATCCATTTCAATCCTACATTGTAATGCAACAAAATGTGAAGAAATCCAAGGGGGTGAATACTTACAGTATGATATGCACTGTATCTATGTTTCACTCAGTATCTATACCACTCTATATCTATGTTTTCACTCAGTATCTATCATACTATATGTATCTTGTCACAAACTATCGTTCTATATACACTACATGGCAAAAGTATGTGGACACCCCTTAAAATTTGTAGATTCGGCTATTTCCGCAAACACCGTTGCTGACAGGTGTATAAAATCGAGCAGACAGCCATGCAATCTCCATAGACAAACATTGACAGTAGAATAGTCCATACTGAAGAGCTCGGTGACTTTCAAAGTGGCACCGTCATACTATAGGATGCCACCTTTCCAACAAGTCAGTTTGTCAAATTTCTGCCCCGCTAGAGCTGCCCTGGTCAACTGTAAGCGCTGTTATTGTGAAGTGGAAACGTCTAGCAGCAACAACGGCTCAGCCGTGAAGTGGCAGGCCACACAAGCTCACAGGACGGGACCATCGAGTGCTAAAGCGTGTTGCACGTAAAACAAATTGTCTGTCCTCGGGTTGCAACCCTCACTACCGAGTTCCAAACTGCCTCTGGAAGCAAAGTCAAGCACAAGAACTGTTTGAGGGGAGCTTCATGAATGGGTTTCCATGGCCGTGCAGCCGCACACACGCCTAAGATCACCATGCGCAATGCCAAGCGCCAGCTGGAGTGGTGTTAAGCTCGCCGCCGTTGGACTCGGGAGCAGTGGAGACGCGTTCTCTGGAGTGATGAATAACGCTTCACCATCTGGCAGTCTGACGGACGAATCTGGGTTTTGGTGGATGCCAGGAGAATGCTACCAGTCCGAATGCATAGTGCCAACTGTAATGTTTGGTGTAGGAGGACTAATGGTCTGGGGCTGTTTTTCATGGTTCGTGCTAGGCCCCTTAGTTCTAGTAAAGGGAAATCTTAACGCTACAGCATACAATGACATTCCAGGCGATTCTCTGCTTCCAACTTTGTGGCCCTTTCCTGTTTCAGCCTGACAATGGCCCCGTTCACAAAGCGAGGTCAATACAGAAAATTGGTTGTCGAGATCTGTGTGTGTTGAAGAACTTGACTGGCCTCCACAGAGCCCTGACCTCAACCCCGTCGAACACCTTTGGGAGGAATTGGAACGCAGACTGCGGGCCAGGCCCAATCGCCCAACATCAGTGCTCTTGTGGCTGAATGGAAGCAAGACCGACTCCATATTAATGCCCATGATTTTGCAATGAGATGTTCGACGAGCTGCTGTCCACATACCTTTGGCCATGTAGTGTATCTACGTCGCCTATACACCTGCAAAATACTGTATATTTTGACACATTACATTTTTTTGAAATGATGTTCTCTGCTCAGTGAGCTAGGTATCTGAATAATACAAGACCCTATAATGACAACTCAATCAAATCAATCCGTCTATAGTAGTGTGTGTGTATGATAACGGTCCGATGTTGGGTTTTGAAGGGTGTATCTGGAGGTTCGAAGGGAGAGAAAGGAGAGCCTGGAGAAGCAGGCAAACGCGGCAAACCGGGGAAAGATGGCGACCCAGGTCCTGCTGGATTCCCTGTGAGTTCTGCCCACAGAGCTACAATGATTCTAGACATTCTATTTCTATGGTTCTTATAGCCAGCTGTCTGTCTGTCTGTATGCTGTAAGGGAATGATCTGTCAACATCTACCTCTGCCTCTTTCTCTCTCAGATTTAGATAGTTTTATTTTTTGCATGACTGACAAGGCCACTATTGCTAGATTGCGTTTGTATTACTGTTGCAGAGTTATTTGGGTTGTTAGTTGGATTCGTTCTGAAATGTATTTATTTATTTGTGTACATTTTACTGCACTGTTAAGAGCTAGTAACACATGCATTTCGTTGCACCCGTTATAACATCTGCTAAAACTGTGTACGCGACCAATACACTTTGATTTGATTTGCTAAAGAGAAGTGAGCTAATGACATTCTGAGATAATGACTCTCGTTCTCTTTCTTTCTTTCTTTCTTTCGTTCTTTCTTTCTTTCTTTCGTTCTTTCTTTTTTTCTTTCTTTCTTTCTTTCTTTATCTTTCATTCTTTCTCTATCTTTCTCTATCGCTCTCTCTCCCTGTCTCTCTCTATCTCTCTCTCTCCCTCTCTCTCTCTCTCTCTCTCTCTCTCTCTCTCTCTCTCTCTCTCTCTCTCTCTCTATTCAATTCAAAGGGCTCTATTGACATGGGAAACAAATAGATAGATACAAATAGATAATAAAGAAATGTGAAATAAGCAATCAGAAATTAACCGTAAGCACTCACCAAAATTTCAAAGGAATAGAGACATTTCAAATGTCATTATCTAATCTCTCTCTCACTCTCTCTCTCTCTCTCTCTCTCTCTCACTCTCTCTCGCTCTCCCTCTCTCTCTCTCTCTCTCTATCTCTCTCTCTTTCTCTCTCTCTCTCTCTCTCTCTCTCTCTCTCTCTCTCTCTCTCTCGGTCTCTCTCTCTCTCTCAGGGTAGTAAAGGAGACCTAGGCGGCCCAGGTCTGCCAGGTCGGGATGGTGACAGGGTGAGTTTGGCCTCTGATGCTATTTTACACCGTACAATAAACTAGATCTACAAACACATGAACGGTTGGGGGCGGCAGTAGCCTGGCGGGTAGGAGCGTTGGGCCAGTAACCCGAAAGGTTGCTGGATTGAGTAGTTAACCCCCAACAACAACTGCTCCCCGGGCGCCGATGACTTGGATGTCAGCTAAAGGCAGCCCCCCCCCCCCCCCCCCCCCACACCTCGCTGATTCACCCTTCCACGTGTCCTCCGCCATCTCTTCTCTCACTCATCCCATCCATCCATCTCTCTCACTCTCTATCTGTTTCTCTCCCAGGGGGACAAAGGTGACCGTGGATACCCTGGACCTCCGGGTGTGGTGAGATATCAAACAATCTATTTATCTACTCATTCAGTTGTATCACAAGCATCCTTCTCTTATTACATTCGTTGTGGGCAGATGGTGGCTTCCCGTAGTTTTAGACATTGTCCACTAGATGGCAATGTAACCCTGACATTGGCAGTGTAACCTACTTTAGCCCCTGCATCCTGTAATATTCCACTACAACCACAAGATTGCAAGAGTAACCTTTCTATCCCATTACTCTACCAGGTGATTAATGGTCAGACAGGAGCACGTGTGGGGCCAAAAGGAGAGCCTGGTTTCCCCGGGTCATCAGGAAGGAAAGGAGACAGAGGACAACCTGGTACGTAACTCTAACCAACAGGAGATAGGACTTGATTTGCAGTGGACACATGCTGTAAAGAGTGCAATCGGGGCCTGGGTCATTCCACGAAATGAGGACCTTTTGCATTCCTCTGATACTTTAAGTAGAAATTGTGCACCAATATTGAATTTTAAAAGTGTGTTATATTAAATGACGTGCCCTTTCATGTCGACCACATGGAGAATTCCATACATCAGATTTTTATTATGAATAATGGTTTGCTAATGTGCCCAAATTCCGCATTTTGACGTCCCACCGTCAACACTGTGTTACTTCTAGGAAGATTTCAACCCACCTAAACCCACCATCATTGTAAAGCCCTAGTTATTTCGTTGACAAATTCATTTCCGAAGATGATCATTTATTTTGTGTGATTAGTGATTCATTTCCATCTGTCCCTCATTTAAAAGTGAATATTCCTTTTTTTTTTAAATATATATTTTTAAAAATACTGTATATATATATATATATATATGTGTGTGTGTATATATATGTAATACTTTAATACTTTTTTAAAAGCAGGTGAGCAGGTTCTATTCTTTTTGGCTATTTTCTGGTGTTTTGTGGTGGAAACCTGTGCGGGTCAAGCATAACACATCAACCCTGTTACCCATAAATAAAAAGGCTAGAAATGTTTTAACAATGTCATTTTATTTGTGTTGCACACAACAAGCTTCCATTCAACACAGTCACGAGGGGATTTATTGCTGATTTAGGTTGATTTAACCCTGTTACAGTCAAACCTCTTACTTTATTTGACACTTTGTCATTTTGTCATTTTGTCATTTAACCTCTTGGGTTGGGAAAACAGTTTTTTTTTATTTTATCCAACGTTTTCTTTTGTTTTTGTCAAGTTACACTTCTCGAAAGGCACGGAATTAGTTTAACGACCCACCTATATTCATAAAGCGACTCAGAGCTGATCCAGTATCAGTTTTAGATGTTTAGATCATAAGGAATAAGATTATATGAACACGGAGGACCTGGTCCTAGATCAGCACTGCTACTTTAAGAGGCTTGGTGAATACAGAGCATAACCCAGTTTTCATGGTGACCTTTCCCCTTTGACCCTGTCCTCCCCAGGTCTCTCAGGTCCTCCAGGCCAACCAGGAACCCCAGGTACCGGAGGTGTAGGCCAACCCGGTTCCCCAGGCTTCCCAGGAGAGAGGGGCCAGAAGGGAGATGAGGGCCAGCCAGGCATCTCCCTCCCTGGACCCCCAGGACGAAATGGGACCCCTGGGCTTCAGGGACCACCAGGCCCTCCCGGGGCCGCAGGGGTCTCCACAGGGGGCGGGAACTGTTTAGGAGGGGCCCCCGGCTTACCAGGACAACAAGGAGACAGAGGGTTTCAAGGAGAGACTGGACAGAAAGGTGGGTCGGAGAGAGAGAAAGAGAGAGTATGTTTTTTTGTTTTTTGTGTTCTCTGTTGTATACTTCCAGAGTATTGTCATGAGAGAGACATTATTGTGTTATGTTACTGTGGCTAATAATGACCGAACAAATGTGTCATTGAAATGATCCCAACTGGCTTCTATGTCTGTCTTTCCCCTTAGCTACCTACTTACTTACTTGTCTGTCTCTCTCAGGTGACAAGGGAGAAACCTGTGTGAACTGTTTCTCACGTGGGAACTCCATCCCTGGAGCACCAGGCCCTCCCGGGCCTCCCGGGTTCCCAGGTAAGACTGCACCTCTCTCACCTGGTCACCTGTCTCCCTACCTGTTTTTTAAAATGTATTTTTTATTTCACCTTTGTTTAACCAGGTAGGCAAGTTGAGAACAGGTTCTCATTTACAATTGCGACCTGGAATATCCTCACCTGGTAGGGAATAAGACAGAGTAAAGAGGAGAAAACACACACCTGATTTTGCAATGTGCAGTCCACCATAACACAATGCTGTACACAACACCTCTCTCTCATCATTCTCTCCTTTTACCTCTCTCTCCACCCTCTCTCCTCTCTCCTCCCGCTCTCAGGTGGACCAGGAGGACCAGGGGCTAAAGGTGACAGAGGATATCCAGGTGGCCCAGGGCCCTCAGGTTCTTCTGTAAGTACTTCCTGTTTGTCACTTCCTGGTTTGAAGCTGTGTCTACACAACTGTATAGTAACCTACAGACCGACTTACTTGGAGCCGGTTTCCCAGACACCGATTAAGCCTAGTTCTGGACTATTAAACAATAATCTCCATTGAAAATGCTTTTTAATCCAGGATTAGGTTTAATCTGTAACCGGGAAACTGCCCCTTCAAGTCTAGAGTAGCCTTGATAGAGTAACTAAATGACTCCTCCATCCTTCCATCTCTCTCTCCTCCATCCCTCTCTCCCCCAGGGTTTGCCTGGTCCCCAGGGTGCACCTGGTTTCCCAGGAGAGAAGGGTGACCCAGGTGAGGCTATTGCTGTGGATGGGGTGAGGGGCGACAAGGGAGACACAGGGTTCCCCGGACCCCCTGGCCTGCCTGGTCTGGACGGAGGACCTGGTCGCAATGGAGTTCCTGGAGCTCCTGGACCCAAAGGAACATCTGTGAGTAGCAAAGTGTCCATCTCTCTCCTTCCCTCCATTTATCTATTCATATATTTCTTCATCCGTCCCATCCACACCCTCATCCTCTCCCCTCTCCACTCATCCATCCAACCTTATCTTCTTTCTTTCTATCCCTCCTGCTCTCTATCCCTCCCTACCTTCCTCCACCCATCTATCTATCCATCCATCCCACCTCATCCCTTCATGTCTCCTTCCATCTCTCTGTTCATCCCTCCCTCCCTCCCTTCATCCATCCATCCATTTATCCCATCCAGCTGTTCCTCTCCCCCTCCCTCCATCCATCCCTTCACCTTACCTCTTTCCCTCCATCCCTATCTCCATCTATCTATCCATCTATCCATCCATCCATTTCTCCCACTACATAGCATTATATATTAACCCCTCTCCACTCCTCTGCAGGGTTCTCTGTTAGTGAAGGGTGAGCGAGGGCCTCCAGGTGAGCCCGGTCTGCAGGGTCTCCCAGGTGACAGGGGTGGCCCCGGATCCCCAGGCTTCGGCCCCCAGGGACCCCCTGGAGAGAAGGGTGTTCAGGGCGTCTCAGGGAGAACGGGAACACCTGGATCACCAGGTAAGATATATTGTCTGATATACTTGAAAACCAGGGATGTATACTCTTAGAAAACTGTCCTCACAGGAGAACCTTTTGAAGAACCCGTTATGGTTCACGTTAGAATTCCATCTTGGATTCCATCTTGAACCCGTTCCACAGAGGGTTCTACATGGAACCAAAAGGGGTTATTCTATGGGGATAGCCAAATAACCTTTTTGGAACCCTTTTTTTTCTAAAAGTAACTGAAATGTTGATAAAAGTGAGACACACTGACACACCCGGGGTCCCGGAAGGTTGTGTTATTTCATTGGTATCATACTTTTACCATTAGCTTTACCTGCTGCTCTTCTAATGACTACAACTCTCTTGTACCCTTATTCCCTAACCTTTGACCCTCGGCCTTTGACCCCTGACCTATAGGCACTAAAGGTGAGCCGGGTCAAACGATAGCAGAGAAGGGACTCCCAGGACCCAGGGGACAGGATGGAGACCCCGGTCTTCCTGGAAACCCAGGTAAATAGCATGTCATCTTTACCTGCACAGGTTCACACCCACCTGAACGGATAGGCATAAACTTTCATCCAGAATGATGATGACGGCAGTAAGGTAACAGACAGCACAGATGTTTGGTGTTGTTTGGGGGACTATTTGATGTAATTCTATGAAGTATACGCTAGTGAACTGTTTAGTAGTAGTGTAGTAAATGTTTGCCAAAACAAAGTGTTCATTTGTGTGTCCACAGGCAACCCCGGCGGGCCAGGACAGCCCGGTTTCCCCGGCTTACCAGGTGCCAAGGGCGACCCCGGCCTCTCCGGCATTGGACTGCCAGGACCCCCCGGCGCTAAAGGTAAACACTAAATACCTGGGCAGGTATACATTCACGGTCACCTGTATGGTTATAATATAAACTTCATGGATTTCCGGAACACAGATTAAGCCTCATCCTGGACTAAGAAGCATTTTCAATGGAGAATCTCCACTGAACATGCTTTTTAGTCTCGGACTAGGCTTAAGACCCTGACGTCCACACAAGATGGCACAGCCATGATCTCTCTCATAGCACCATAGCACAGAGTAATTTGTGTGTTTTACAGTAGTGCCTTATAATATAAACAATTATCACAATCACTCACCTGTCCCCGCCCGCAGGATTCCCAGGCTCATCTGGTGTGCCAGGTGGTCCCGGGGGTCCAGGAAGACCAGGAGTGGACGGCCTCCCCGGTGAGCCAGGTGGACCTGGAGCTAAGGTACGTACCACAACGACACTACTATAGATGGATCTTAATACTGTACTAGTTACAGATTAACATAATAATTTACAGTGTCAAGAAAAAGTATGTGAATCCTTTGGAAATACCTAGATTTCTGCATAAATTGGTCATAAAATGTAATCTGATCGGTCACAACAATAGACAAACACAGTCTGCTTAAACTAATAACACACAAACAATTATACATTTTCATGTCTTTATTGAACACACCGTGTAAACATTCACAGTGCAGGGTCGGGAAAGTATGTGAACCCTTGGATTTAATAACTGGTTGACCCTCCTTTGGCAGCAATAACCTCAACCAAACGTTTTCTATAGTTGCGGATCAGACCTGCACAAAGGTCAGGTGGAATTTTGGACCATTCCTCTTTCCAAAACTGTTTCAGTTCAGCAGTATTCTTGGGATGTCTGGTGTGAACTGCTCTCTTGAGGTCATGCCACAGCAACTCAATCGGGTTGAGGTCAGGACTCTGACTGGGCCACTCCAGAAGGCGTATTTTCTTCTGTTGAAGACATTCTGTTGTTGATTTACTTCTGTGTTTTGGGTCGTTGTCCTGTTGTATCAACCAACTTCTGTTCAGCTTCAATTTGCGGACAGATAGCCTTACATTCTCCTGCAAAACGTCTTGATAAACTTGAAAATTTTTCCTTCGATGATAGCAAGCTGTCCAGGACCTGAGGCAGCAAAGCAGCCCCAAACCATGATGCTCCCTCCACCATACTTTACAGTTGGGATGAGGTTTCGATGTTGGTGTGCTGTGCATTATTTTGTGCATTATTAATTTAAGCACACTATGTTTGTCTATTGTTGTGACTTAGATAACGATCAGATCAAATTTGATGACCAATTTATGCATAAATCCAGCTAATTCCAAAGGGAATTATAGCAATGAGAATCCAAACTGGATAGCATTGTATCAAGCTAAGGTTAAGACTGAATGTAGACAGACCTGCACAGAGCAGTCAAAGGAACATGGCCACACCACATTTAGCTAGTAGTATAGCTTTTCCTCCCAACCGAAGGTCAGACTGGGTTTAACACACAGGATTTAACAGAGCACAAGCGACTGAAAGTTTCAAATCGTAGAAGAGGTGGATGAAGGGTTGCCCTCCCAGCAGCCATGATGCCCTGAAGAGCTGACTGGAACCGGAATGAGAATTGAGGACCCATGTCTGCCGGGTGTCCATGGATCCGGAAGACGTGCTGCACCTTGAGTTGGGCCGTCACTTTAGCAGAGGGAGAGCTTAGGAAGAGGAATGAAGTGGTCGGCTTTGGAAAACCGGTTCACTACTGTGTTGCCATCAGACGGGGGAAGACCCGTGACGAAGTCCAGGGATATGTGAGATCAGGGACAATGAGGGACAGGCCATGGTTGAAGAAGACCAGCCGGAGCTTGACAAAGAGTTTTGTTCTGCGCACAGACCGTGCAGCCGGCGACGAAAGTCCGGGACCATTTTAGGCCACCAAAAGCGTTGTTGCACAAAGGGCAGGGTCCAACGGGAGCCCAGGTGGCAGGCAAGCCTGGAGGAGTGGGCCCACTCCAGGACCGAGGAGCTGACAGCATCATGCACAAACATCCGGTTATCTGGCCCCCCCAGGGGTACGTCTGGGAATTCTGCGCCTCACGGACCTGCTTCCCTATTCCCCAGCTGAGTGCTGTTGCCAGACACGAGGTGGGAAGGATGGTCTTCGCATTGACAGGGCATTCGGCTTGATGTTCTTGGATCCTGGTCGGTAGGAGAGGGAGAAGTTGAACCGGAAGAAGAGCAGGGCCCACCTAGCTTGCCTGGAATTGAGACGCTTGGCAGTACAGAGATATTCCAGGTTCTTGTGGTCGGTCCACACAATGAACGGATGTTCCGCCCCCTCCAGCCAGTGCCTCCACGCCTCCAACACCATCTTCACCATGAGAAGCTCACGGTTCCCCACATTGTAGTTCCTCTCTGTGGTGTTGAGGCGATGGGAGAATGCACAGGGATGTACCTTGAGGTCCAGGGCAGAACGCTGAGACAGGACAGCCCCCACTCTGACATCTGAAGCATCGGCCTCCACCACGAACTGGTGGATGAACCAAGATGGGAGCTGTGGTGAAACGGTGTTTGAGATCCTGGAACGCCTGGTCAGCAGCTGGGGACCACATGGACGGAACCTTGGGAGAGGTGAGTGTAGACAGGGGGAAGCCAGGGTGCTGTAACACTGGATAAAGCGGCAATAAAAGTTGGAGAATCCCAGGAAACGTTGCAGCTGCACCCTGGATATAGGCTGGGGCCAATCCACCACCTCTCTCACCTTCCCAGGATCCATCTGTACACTACCTGTAGCGATGATGTAACCCAGGAAGGGGATGGTGGAGCGATGGACTTCTCTGTGGTCACAAAAAGCTGGTTCTCCAGGAGGACGTGGAGCACGTGTTCTTGGGCAGAGGTAGACGAAGACGTGCTGGTTCAACATGTCTCGGAGAACATCATTAACCAGAGCCTGGAACACAGCTGGGGCGTTGGTAAGGACAAATGGCATGACCAGAAACTCGTAGTGACCGTTGACCATGTTGAAGGCTGTCTTCCACTCGTCCCCTTCCTGTATCCGCACCAGGTGGTAGGCGTTCCATAGATCCAGCTTGGAGAACACAGTAGTTCCCGGGAGATGAGTGGTAGTGGGTAGCGGTTCTTCACCGTGATGTCGTTGAGGCCCCAGTAGTTTATGCACGGGCGCAGGGTTTTGTCCTTCTTCTCCACAAAGAAGAACCATGCGCCGGCGGGGGAGGCAGAAGGACGGATGAACCCTGCAGCTAGGTTGTCCTCTATGTAGGTCTCCATTGCCTTATTCGCCGGACCCGACAGAGAGTACAGTCGTCCCTGGGGCAGTGTGGTGCCTGGGAGAAGGTCGATCCCGCAGTCATAGGGTCGGTGTGGAGGGAGTAAAGTGGCCCGGGCCTTACTGAAAACCTCCCTGAGGTCCTGGTACTCCGCGGGAATGGCGGAGAGGTCCGGGGCAACTTCCCAAGCCCACCGGAAGATGTCCTGGGGCAGGCAATGCTGACTTCAGGCAATGGGCGTGGCAGAATGGGCCCCAGCCCATGATGACACCAGCAGTCCAGTCAATAAGGGGATTGTGTCGCTGGAGCCAAGAGAATCCCAATACCACAGGAACCTGAGGAAACTTAATCAGCATACATTAGATTCGCTCGCTGTGGTTCCCTGACACACGTAGGTTGATGGGAGTGGTATTGTGAGTGATCTGCTGTCCAGTGAGGAATCCGTAGAGTTGCTCCAGCAAAATCTTGAACACCTGGTCATGGCGTTCTGCCAGGGTTTGGAGTGCCTCCATAAGACATTGTAGTAACTCCTTGTGTCGTCCAATGGTGGCTCCTTGCAGGGAGAGCATTGTGGAGCTGGTCTGAGTCTGCTGGGTCGGTCATGGCCAGTTCGTACTATCACATATTAGCAGTCTCAGGGTCAGGGCAGGCAGAGGTCAATAATCCAGTGTGGTGGGGCAAGGTACAGGATGGCATGCAGGCTCAGGGTCAGGGCAGGCAGAATGGTCAACGCCGGGAAAACTAGAAAACAGGAACTATAGAAAAGACAGGAGCAAGGGGAAAAACGCTGGTAGGCTTCACTAACAAAACGAACTGGCAACAGACAAACAGAGAACACAGGTATGAATACACAGGGGATAATGAGGGGAGATGGGAGACACCTGGTGGGGGGTGGAGAAAAGCACAAAGACAGGTGAAACAGATCAGGGTGTGACACCAATGCTCCTTGTAGGACACATCACGGCACTCTATACTCTTCTGTAAACTGGTCATCTCTATATACTGTACCCGCCGCAAGACCCACTGGTTGATTCTTATATTTAAAACCCTCTTGGGCCTCACTCCCCACTATCTGAGATATCTACCTCAGCCCTCATTCTACACACACAACACCCGTTCTTCCAGTCACATTCTGTTAAAGGTCCCCAAAGCACACACATCCCTGGGTCGCTTGTCTTTTCAGTTCGCTGCAGCTAGCGACTGGAACGAGCTGCAACAAACACTCAAACTGGACAGTTTTATCTGAATCTCTCCATTCAAAGTCTCAATCATGGACACTCTTACTGACAATTGTGGCTGCTTTGCGTGATGTATTGCCCTTTGTGCTGTTGTCTGTGCCCAATTATGTTTGTACCATGTTGTGCTGCTGCCATGTTGTGTTGCTACCATGTTGTTGTCATGTTGTGTTGCTACCATGCTGTGTTGTCATGTGTTGCTGCCATGCTATGTTGTTATCTTAGGTCTCTCTTTATGTAGTGTTGTGTTGTCTCTCTTGTCGTGTGTTTTGTCCTATATTTTTATTTAATTTGTTTTTATTTTTAATCCCAGCCCCCGTCCACGCAGGAGGCTAAAAATAAGAATTTGTTCTTAACTGACCTGCCTAGTTAACTAAAGGTTACATAAAAAAATATATTAAAACATGTTTTAACAAGGTCTACATTTGTGTGTGTTTGGGTATTAATTTGAGTTTTCTATTTGTGTGTGTGTGTGTGATAGGGAGAGCCGGGATTCGGGCTGCCAGGTCCCCAGGGCCCTCCAGGCTTCCCTGGACCCAAAGGATTACCTGGACCCAAAGGAGACTCCGGTTTCCCCGGCAACCCCGGCTCGCCCGGACGTTCTGGCTTCGACGGTGGCCCTGGTGCCAAAGGTACGGTTCCAACTCTTATTGGTGTAGTCGGTTGGAGTTAGGAGCTTAGGAACACTGAAGATCCACCTATACTGAAAATATGGCTTTTCTGTCAGTGGTTTCAAATTAAAGTGCCTTTTAAGTTATTATTTACTCTTTTTATAGATCAACAACATCATACTCTAATTTTTCCTCATTATTTCTGGTCACATTTTTCCAGACACAGCCTAGTTCTAGACTAAAAGCATGCTCAGTGGTGTCTTCAATAAATGTTATACTTAGTCCAGATCAGTGGCCGTCAGTGCTGTTTAAGAAGAGGGAGGACAATTATTTTTTTATGAGCGAGGCCTTTTTTTTATATTACAGCATATTGGATGACTGTCGTTCATATTCCATTCCCCCAGCTCAATGTAACATCGATAGCTTTAGGCTACTACATGATACTCTAAACGAGCTAGCTATTGATTTCTTTTAAGGAAATGAATTTGTTCAAGACTGTTCAACTATTGTCTTTCTACTACTCATCACATTTAACATACTGCAGTGCTAGCTATCTGTAGTTTATGCTTTTAGTACTAGATTCATTCTCTGATTCTTTGATTGGCTGGACAACATGTCAGTTCACGCTGCAAGAGCTCTGATAGGTTGGAGGATGTCCTCTGAAAGTTGTCATAATTACTGTGTAAGTATATGGAAGGGGGTGAGAACATAGGTTTTCTACGTTTTCTATGTTTTGTAATGAAGTCAATGTACCCAGAGGAGAACGGAAACTAGCTGTTAAAAAGAGTAAATAATAACTTAGTCATCTTTAAAGGCACATTTAATTTGAAACCACTGACAGTAAAGCCATATCAAAAAAAATCTGAAATTCACTGAGGAGGATGGTCCTCCCCTTCCTCCCCTGAGGAGCCACCACTGGTCCAGATAAAACGTATTCTGTTAGCCAGCTAGTTAGTTGGTACTGCCATGTTAACAAGTGTGTGTTCTGTACCTGTTTGTCTCCCAGGTTACTCTGGTACACCTGTTAGGTAGCTAGCCAGTTGGTATTATTTTGTTAAGGTGTGTGTGTTCTGTATTTGTTTGTCTCTTCCAGGTGACTCTGGTATCCCTGGTATTCCCGGAGCCCGTGGCCCTCCAGGTTCGCCCTCCATCGGCTCTCAGGGCATCCCCGGCCCCATTGGACCCCCAGGACCCATGGGCTCTCCAGGTAAGACAACCTAGCTGACCTTTGACGAGACAAAAATCAGGTTTGATTTATAGATGAGTTTGATTAGAGATAGACGTCTAGTTTGATTTATGGCATTTGTATCTAGTTGCTTACAGCGGACCTTGTAGTATCACCATAATTTGTACGTAATGCTAAGAACCTCTGCAAAGTCTAATTTGTGAGAAAACCATGTAATATATGTATGTATATTTATGCTGTATTTTCGAAATACAATATTTTGTTCTATTTTTGTTTTCGACACATTAACATTCTGTTGAGATGACTCAATATGTGTTATCTCGAATGTATTGTCTCAGTCACAGATTGGTATGGGCATTATCACCTTCACCACATACTCATAACTTATTTGAATGTTTATTATGTACAGAAAATGATGTCATGGCTTTAGAAGCTTCTGATAGGCTAATTGACATAATTTGAGTCAATTGGAGGTGTACCTTTGGATGTATTTCAAGGCCTACCTTTAAACTCAGTGCCTCTTTGCTTGACCACATTCTTAAAATAAAGTGGTGATCCTATCTGACCTAAGACAGGGACTTTTTACTAGTATTAAATGTCAGGAATTGTGAAAAATTGAGTTTAAATGTATTTGGTTAAGGTGTATGTAAACTTCCGACCTCAACTGTATGTCATTAGTCACACGCTTCTTTTGTGCCTGCCACAACAAACTCTTTATTCACCTCCACTCATGGCACTCACAGTTCTGAAGGCTCCATCATCATGTACAGTATGTCATGTTGGATAGACGTAGAGCATTGTAAACCCTCATCCCCCCTTCCCCACCTCTCTTTCTTACTCTGTGATGTTCCTCATCCACTCCGCCCCATTTTGAATATACTCCCTCCTTACCTGCCGTCTTCTGACCTTTGACCTCAAGGCGAGAAAGGTATTGTACCACAGCCTGTCTGGACTATAGTCGCTATCTGGCAGCTGATTGGTTGATTGGCACTGTATTTCTGTGTGATTGGTTGATTGGTTAAGGGACTGTACATCTGTTTGGTGTGACATCTTTACTCCAGCTATCTTTACTCTTGGGGCTCCCGAGTGGCTCAGCGGTCTAAGGCACAGCATCTCAGTGCTTGAGGCGTCACTACAGACACCCTGGTTTGAATCCAGGCTGTATCACAACTGTCTGTGATTGGGAGTCCCATGGTGTGGCGCACAATTGGCCCAGTGTCGTCCGGGTTTGGCCTGTATAGGCTGTCATTGTAAATAAGAATTTGTTCTTAACTGACTTGCCTAGTTAAATAAAGGTTAAATAAAACATACATTTAAAATATATATATATATATAATAATAGAAAATTAGGTTATTTGACCTATTCTGGACTGACAAATGGAACCTTTATAATGTGTTGAATAGTCACTAATCATAAGTAGAGAGATTCCACTAGCGCATAAAGTCAAGTTCAAAAAGCTTTATTGTCCATCAAATGTGCGTTTAAACCAAATATTCTCTTTGGCATTTGTCAAAATTGACCTTCTGTGAGGTTATAGATTAGGGCAGATGCTGATTAGGAAGTGAGAATGTTATTGATTCCTTATTGATTCCTCGCATTTCAGGATACTCAGGCGCCAACGGTGAGAAGGGAGACCCCGGTTCTCCCGGCCTGGACATTCCAGGGTTGCCAGGCGACAGAGGAAGTCCCGGTTTCCCCGGCAACCCCGGGGGAGTTGGACCACAGGGTAACCCTGGTGGCCCTGGCCGAGACGGACTGCCTGGCCTGCCTGGTAGGATAACAGACCGACACCAACATCAAACCTTCCTAATCTATGTGTCTGTTTTAGTCTCTATCTGTCTAGTTTTCAATATTTTTCTGTGTAACGAATGGACTGTAAGAAATCAGATTCTATTGCTGGTTTACATAGGCAGCCCAATTCTGATATTTTGCCCAATTAATGGCAAAAGATCTGATCTGATTGGTCAAAAGACTAATTAGTGGCATAAGGTCAGAATTGGGCTGCATGTGATAACGCAGCCTGTGTGTTTATTTCAGTCTCGTCTATATCTGGTTCCAAATCTCTTTCTGTGTAATCTACATACAGTATATGAGCTCCCGAGTGGCGCGGCGGTCTAAGGCACTGCATCTCAGTGCTAGAGGCGTCACTACAGACCCTGGTTCGTTTCCAGGCTGTATCACAATCGGCCGTGATTGGGAGTCCCAATAGGGCGGTGCACAATTGGCCCAGCGTCGTCCAGATTAGGGTTTGGCCGGGTTAGGCCGTCATTGTAAATAAGAATTTGTTCTTTGTGACTTGCCTAGTTAAATAAAGGTTAAATATGGACTAGCCAGTATGATGTCACACTGACTACCTTTCTTTCTCTTTATTTTCTGTTGGACATTGTTGTTACTCTACCTCCATCCCAAATGGCACCCTATTCCCTATATATGGACTCCAGTCAAAAGTAATGCACTATATAGGGAATAGGGTGCGATATGGGACACAGACAGTGTCGCTGACCTTCACCCTGTCTTGATGGGGAATTGCCAGTCAAAAGTCTGTCCATCAACAGGTGGTAAAGGCGACATGGGTGTGATGGGAGCTCCCGGACCTCTGGGATCCCCTGGGAACCCCGGAGCCCCCGGCTTCCCTGGACCTAAAGGTACGCGCACACACACACGCACACACGCACACGCGCACACACACACACACACACACACATACACACACACTAGAGCTGGGCGATATGGACACAAATTGACTGAGTTATAACGATAAATTGAACAATAACTTTATAACATTAATGTTGTTAATGTGACCACAGGTCTTACATTCAAACAAACTAGTCCAAAACATCTGCTGCGCTAGCTATAAGGAGCCCACACACAAACACATAAACACACACGTTGGTATACACACATATTGGTACTGTATGTGTCTTCGATAATAGACCCTCTGACTCTTTGTGTCTCCTTCCTCCAGGTGACGATGGTTTCCCAGGGCGACCAGGTGGGCCCGGCGGTTCAGGTCTGAAGGGAGACAGGGGAGAGCCCGGTATCGCGGGACTCCCAGGACCCAGCATTCCTCCCCAGGAACTGAAGGGTGGGAAGGGAGAACCAGGAGCACCGGGTACGTCTTTCTCTCTGTCTGTTTATCTGCCTGTCTCTCTCTGTGCCTGTTTCTGACTGACTGATGTAGACTGCTAAGAACGCAGCTTTGTCTCACTGTCCTTACTGTTTCCTGTGTTTTTTGTGTTGTGTAGGTTTAGGTGGACTGCCAGGTCAAAAGGGTATCCCTGGTCTCCCTGGAGACGCTGGTATACCAGGACAGGACGGACGACCTGGGTTGCCAGGACCTCAAGGTATACTCATACTATCTAGAAACTCATCCTCTTGTGCACCCATCCCTCCAGAATGTCCTCTACTGAACACTAGTATAGTCATCCCTCCAGAATGACCTCTACTGAACACTAGTATAGTCATCCCTCCAGAATGACCTCTACTGAACACTAGTATAGTCATCCCTCCATAATGTCCTCTACTGAACACTGGTACAGTCATCCATCCATAATGACCTCTACTGAACACTAGTACAGTCATCCCTCCAGAATGACCTCTACTGAACACTAGTACAGTCATCCCTCCAGAATGTCCTCTACTGAACACTGGTACAGTCATCCATCCATAATGACCTCTACTGAACACTGGTACAGTCATCCATCCATAATGACCTCTACTGAACACTAGTACAGTCATCCCTCCAGAATGTCCTCTACTGAACACTAGTATAGTCATCGCTCCAGAATTACCTCTACTAAACACTAGTACAGTCATCCCTCCAGAATGTCCTCTACTGAACACTGGTACAGTCATCCATCCATAATGACCTCTACTGAACACTAGTACAGTCATCCCTCCAGAATGTCCTCTACTGAACACTGGTACAGTCATCCATCCATAATGACCTCTACTGAACACTGGTACAGTCATCCATCCATAATGACCTCTACTGAACACTAGTACAGTCATCCTTCCAGATGTCCTCTACTGAACACTAGTACAGTCATCCCTCCAGAATGTCCTCTACTGAACACTAGTACAGTCATCCCTCCAGAATGACCTCTACTGAACACTAGTACAGTCATCCCTCCAGAATGACCTCTACTAAACACTAGTACAGTCATCCCTCCTGAATGTCCTCGACTGAACACTAGTATAGTCATCCCTCCAGAATGACCTCTACTAAACACTAGTACAGTCATCCCTCCAGAATGTCCTCTACTGAACACTGGTACAGTCATCCATCCATAATGACCTCTACTGAACACTAGTACAGTCATCCTTCCAGATGTCCTCTACTGAACACTAGTACAGTCATCCCTCCAGAATGACCTATACTAAACACTAGTACAGTCATCCCTCCAGAATGTCCTCTACTGAACACTGGTACAGTCATCCATCCATAATGACCTCTACTAAACACTAGTACAGTCATCCCTCCAGATGTCCTCTACTGAACACTAGTACAGTCATCCCTCCAGAATGACCTATACTAAACACTAGTACAGTCATCCCTCCAGAATGTCCTCTACTGAACACTGGTACAGTCATCCATCCATAATGACCTCTACTGAACACTAGTACAGTCATCCTTCCAGATGTCCTCTACTAAACACTAGTACAGTCATCCCTCCAGAATGACCTATACTAAACACTAGTACAGTCATCCCTCCAGAATGTCCTCTACTGAACACTGGTACAGTCATCCATCCATAATGACCTCTACTGAACACTAGTACAGTCATCCTTCCAGATGTCCTCTACTGAACACTAGTACAGTCATCCCTCCAGAATGACCTCTACTGAACACTAGTACAGTCATCCTTCCAGATGTCCTCTACTGAACACTAGTACAGTCATCCCTTCATAATGATCTCTACTGAACACTAGTACAGTAATCCCTCCAGAATGTCCTCTACTGAACACTAGTACAGTCATCCCTCCAGAATGTCCTCTACTGAACACTAGCACAGTCATCCCTCCAGAATGACCTCTACTGAACACTAGCACAGTCATCCCTCCAGAATGACCTCTACTGAACACTAGTACAGTCATCCCCCCAGAATGACCTCTACTGAACACTAGTACAGTCATCCCTCCAGAATGACCTCTACTGAACACTAGCACAGTCATCCTACGTTTCTTGTTTTATTATGTGTCTTGCATCTTCAGGATGCTCAACCCAAATGGGCTTATAAAACATGCATATTTCCAAGTACCATGCATACCTCAAGATATGTTTCAGCCCCAAAATGTCCTCTACTGAACAGTAACTCCTAATTTCCTCTGCCGTGTTCAGGTCCCAAAGGAGACGCAGGTATCCCTGGAGGATCAGGCTCACCAGGAGCCCCAGGAGCTAAAGGCAACATGGGAGAGATGGGCTTCCCAGGTGGGTATTAGACCGCCCCATATCCCCACCATCATGTGTTATAACCACATATCCCCATCATCACGTTCTATAACCTCATATCCCTACCATCATGTTCTATAACCTCATATCCCCACCATCACCATCATGTTCTATAACCTCATATCCCCACCATCATGTTCTATAACCTCATATCCCTACCATCATGTTCTATAACCTCAAATCCACACCATTATGTTCTATAACCTCATATCCCCACCATCATGTAATATAACCTCATATCCCCACCATCATGTTCTATAACCTCATATCCCCACCATCATGTTCAATAACCTCATATCCCCACCATCATGTTCTATAACCTCATATCCCCACCATCACCATCATGTTCTATAACCTCATATCCCCACCATCATGTTCTATAACCTCATATCCCCACCATTATGTGTTATAACCTCATATCCCACCATCATGTTCTATAACATCATATCCCCACCATCACCATCATGTTCTATAACCTCATATCCCCACCATTATGTTCTATAACCTCATATTCCCACCATCATGTGTTATAACCTCATATCCCACCATCATATTCTATAACCTCATATCCCCACCATCATGTTCTATAACCTCATATCCCCACCATCACCATTATGTTCTATAACCCCATATCCCCACCATCACCATCATGTTCTATAACCTCATATCCCCACCATCATGTTCTATAACCTCATATCCCCACCATCACCATTATGTTCTATAACCCCATATCCCCACCATCACCATCATGTTCTATACCCTCATATCCCCACCATCATGTTCTATAACCTCATATCCCCACCATCATGTTCTATAACCTCATATCCCCACCATCACCATCATGTTCTATAACCTCATATCCTCACCATCACCATCATGTTCTATAACCTCATATCCCCACCATCATGTTCTATAACCTCATATCCCCACCATGACCATTATGTTCTATAACCTCATATCCCCACCATCATGTTCTATAACCTCATATTCCCACCATCATGTGTTATAACCTCATATCCCACCATCATATTCTATAACCTCATATCCCCACCATCATGTTCTATAACCTCATATCCCCACCATCACCATTATGTTCTATAACCCCATATCCCCACCATCACCATCTTGTTCTATAACCTCATATCCCCACCATCACCATCTTGTTCTATAACCTCATATCCCCACCATGACCATTATGTTCTATAACCTCATATCCCCACCATTATGTTCTATAACCTCATATCCCACCATCATATTCTATAACCTCATATCCCCACCATCATGTTATATAACCTCATATCCCCACCATCACCATTATGTTCTATAACCCCATATCCCCACCATCACCACCATGTTCTATAACCTCATATCCCGACCATCATGTTCTATAACCTCATATCCCCACCATCACCATTATGTTCTATAACCCCATATCCCCACCATCACCATCATGTTCTATACCCTCATATCCCCACCATCATGTTCTATAACCTCATATCCCCACCATCATGTTCTATAACCTCATATCCCCACCATCACCATCATGTTCTATAACCTCATATCCTCACCATCACCATCATGTTCTATAACCTCATATCCCCTCCATCATGTTCTATAACCTCATATCCCCACCATCATGTTCTATAACCACATATCCCCACCATCACCATCATGTTCTATAACCTCATATCCCCACCATCACCATCATGTTCTATAACCTCATATCCCCACCATCATGTTCTATAACCTCATATCCCCACCATGACCATTATGTTCTATAACCCCATATCCCCACCATCACCATCATGTTCTATATCCTCACATCCCCACCATCACCATCATGTTCTATAACCTCATATCCCCACCATCATGTTCTATAACCTCATATCCCCACCATCATGTTCTATAACCTCATATCCCCACCATCATGTGTTATAACCTCATATCCCACCATCATGTTCTATAACCTCATATCCCCACCATCATGTTCTATAACCTCATATCCCCACCATCACCATTATGTTCTATAACCCCATATCCCCACCATCACCATCATGTTCTATATCCTCATATCCCCACCATCACCATCATGTTCTATAACCTCATATCCCCACCATCATGTTCTATAACCTCATATCCCCACCATCACCATTATGTTCTATAACCCCATATCCCCACCATCACCATCATGTTCTATAACCTCATATCCCCACCATCATGTTCTATAACCTCATATCCCCACCATCATGTTCTATAACCACATATCCCCACCATCACCATCATGTTCTATAACCTCATATCCTCACCATCACCATCATGTTCTATATCCTCATATCCCCACCATCACCATCATGTTCTATAACCTCATATCCCCACCATCACCATCATGTTCTATAACCTCATATCCCCACCATCACCATCATGTTCTATAACCTCATATCCCCACCATCACCATCATGTTCTATAACCTCATATCCCCACCATCATGTTCTATAACCTCATATCCCCACCATCACCATCATGTTCTATAACCACATATCCCCACCATCACCATCATGTTCTATAACCTCATATCCCCACCATCACCATCATGTTCTATAACCTCATATCCCCACCATCACCATCATGTTCTATAACCTCATATCCCCACCATCACCATCATGTTCTATAACCTCATATCCCCACCATCATGTTCTATAACCTCATATCCCCACCATCACCATCATGTTCTATAACCTCATATCCCCACCATCACCATCATGTTCTATAACCTCATATCCCCACCATCATGTTCTATAACCTCATATCCTCACCATCACCATCATGTTCTATAACCTCATATCCCCACCATCATGTTCTATAACCTCATATCCCCACCATCACCATCATGTTCTATAACCTCATATCCCCACCATCATGTTCTATAACCTCATATCCCCACCATGACCATCATGTTCTATAACCCCATATCCCCACCATCACCATCATGTTCTATAACCACATATCCCCACCATCACCATCATGTTCTATAACCTCATATCCCCACCATCACCATCATGTTCTATAACCTCATATCCCCACCCTCATGTTCTATAACCACATATCCCCACCATCACCATCATGTTCTATAACCTCATATCCCCACCATCACCATCATGTTCTATAACCTCATATCCCCACCATCACCATCATGTTCTATAACCTCATATCCTCACCATCACCATCATGTTCTATAACCTCATATCCCCACCATCATGTTCTATAACCACATATCCCCACCATCACCATCATGTTCTATAACCTCATATCCCCACCATCACCATCATGTTCTATAACCTCATATCCCCACCATCACCATCATGTTCTATAACCTCATATCCCCACCATCACCATCGCCGAAATGTTATGTTTATTGACCTGTCATTCCTATGTTCTACACACTGAAATATAATCAAGAATACTTTTTTTTTTAAATGTAAAGACTTCCCATAACCCCGAGATTTGGC
Organism: Oncorhynchus mykiss; assembly: GCF_013265735.2. Taxonomy (NCBI): domain Eukaryota; kingdom Metazoa; phylum Chordata; class Actinopteri; order Salmoniformes; family Salmonidae; genus Oncorhynchus; species Oncorhynchus mykiss. The sequence continues at coordinate 38,224,496 of NC_048585.1, read as the reverse complement.
CACTCTCAGCTCTCCATGTTCATAGAAACGCTGGCCGTTATGAATTGACATACCTGAATACATTTATTTTGTTACAGCAGGTGTTCTGTTACAGTTTAATGATGGAAAAAACAAGTATACAAATACAGTTCGAACCATATATTGATTGCTAGATTAATAACAATTAGTTAGAAAGTTGTCACCGAACTCTATTTATCCGACTACACCAATCTTATTGTCCATTTATGATGATGTCACAGGACCCACAGGGGCGAAAGGAACTCCGGGTCAATCAGGTCGGTCGGGTGGACCCGGTAGTTCAGGAGCATCAGGGTTCCCTGGAGCTAAAGGAGAGCCCGGTTCCCCTGGCTTTGGTTCCCCAGGAGCTACAGGTCCCAAGGTATGGAACCCTCTACTCTAGAACCTTTTAGAACCATCTAGAACCGTATAGAACCCGTACCGCATAGAACCGTGTGTACCTTTAAGCATAAGTCTAGATCTCTGTCCAAGTTTAGATGAGTTTACCTGTTTTAAAGGGAACTGTATACTCATTCTGAATGATATTTGAGTAATATGGAAAATCTGCTTCATCGTCTGCAATGCAACTTTATTCCTTTCTCTCCCTCTCTCCTGCTCTCTCTCTCTCTCTCTCTCTCTCTCTCTCCTGCTTTCTCTCTCTCTCTCCTGCTCTCTCTCTCTCTCTCCTGCTCTCTCTCTCTCCTGCTCTCTCTCTCTCTCTCTCTCCTGCTCTCTCTCTCCTGCTCTCTCTCTCTCTCTCTCTCTCCTGCTCTCTCTCCCTCTCTCCTGCTCTCTCTCTCGCTCTCTCTCCTGCTCTCTCTCTCTCTCTCTCCTGCTCTCTCTCTCTCTCTCTCCTGCTCTCTCTCTCTCTCTCTCCTGCTCTCTCTCTCTCTCTCCTGCTCTCTCTCTCTCTCTCTCTCTCTCTCTCTCTCTCTCTATCCCTTATCCCTCTCTCTCTCTCTCTCAGGGTGAGCCCGGTCAGTCAGGATTCCCCGGACAAAACGGAGTAAAAGGAACTCCCGGAACACCAGGTCTTCCAGGGTTTCCTGGCGGCCCTGGCGCCAAAGGTGACCCCGGCCTCCCAGGATTCCAAGGTAACTAATGGTTACGGTGCTACGGTCTAACCACGAGCATTGGCTAGTAAAAGAAGAATCATGTGTATGATATTCTTCCAAGCCTTCATCTCATATCCAGCTACCTATGTCATTAAATCTGTCCGGCTGTCTTTCTGGTACTTCCTCTAGGTTCTCCCGGGATTCCCGGGCCTAAGGGTCTGGATGGTATCCCCGGTAACCCCGGTCTCAGCGGACCACCCGGCCGACCGGGAGAGAACGGCCGTGCCGGATCACCTGGGTTCCCAGGGGACAAGGGTCAGGCGGGTCGTGACGGAATCCCTGGACCAGCGGGAGTCAAAGGAGACCCAGGTAGTTGGCGTAGTCACTTAAAGGAGCAATCTGTGATTGCTACTTAAATTTCTTTACTTTTAAATTATTAATATATACCCATTGATTCTTGAATGATATAACTTATAAATGCCTCATGAGCTTAGTTCAACTGTCGACAATACCCCAAAGTTGTAGTCAAATTGCTAAAACGAAATTATCCAAAATGTAATTGTACACAAGGATTTAGCGCTTGTTATGGTGCTATTAAGCAGTAAGACCAAAGTGTTATATTATTAGATGGATGTCTAAAACGAAACCCTCTTTTTCCCATGATTGTCTTGTCCTACAGGTCTTCCTGGTTTCGGTGGCCCCGGTTCTCCTGGTCTCCCAGGATTACCAGGTGAGACTCACCCCCACCTGACTGACTGTCTTTGTTACTCTCACACAAACCATACATACACTCTACACTAGCTCCTGAATGACAGGCAAACCATCCACTACAGAGAACAGACGGTAGCTGATAACCGACTCTAGACCATATACAACTTAAATAGCATTCGCCATCTATTTTTCTAGCAATAAAAGTCGATAAAAACAACCACTACTACTCTACTAACTACTACTACCAACGTCCTTCAATCACCACTTTACTTGATTTCCGTTGTTTATGCTGTATGTTGACTGTGTGTAAATCCCTCCAGCTGTGTTCTTCCTTTACATCTGTCTATTGCTGGCAGCACCATTTCACCAGGTCACACTCTGAGTGTGTGTCAATGTACTTGGTGAATAAAAGGGATTCCTAATATGAAAGGACCTTGTGTTTTTGCCATCGGTTCCCCACAGGTGCTAAGGGAGATCTTGGCGCCCCTGGTTCTTCCGGTAGCCCTGGCTTCCCTGGTCAGAAGGGAGAGATGGGTTTCTCTGGCCTGCCTGGGTCCCCTGGCAGCGTTGGGCCCCCTGGCGCACCAGGTGTGGCCCTCCAGGGTCCCAAAGGTAACGCCGGCCCCCCCGGACCCCCTGGAAGAGGAGGTATGTTATGAATTGACCACTCCATCACCTTTTAGCCAATGTTGCTGCCTGGTTTTCTGGACATTTTGAAGTCTGGAGCCTCCTGGTTGTAGTGTATGGTATAGTTAAAAGTTTAAAATGTATCAAATCGTGGACTGGGAAGAAAATTCGAAAGATAGATTATTGATATATTTTCTCTCTGACACATGACACACACACACATTGTATACACACACACATACTCAAGTAAAAACCAGGCAGCAAACATGACCTACCTGCAGCTCTTTATGTGAATGCTTTATGTTAATCCCATTGATTTGCATGAGATGTGAACCTCTTTGTCAATCAACACTGGTCCCAGATCAGCTATATGTCACTGAGCATAAACATACACTGTCACTCAAGTCACCATCGTTGTGATACACTGAGCACTGAACCGAACCGATTGTATCACCACCACCACCACTATGCAACCAAACGTCCCCCACCCCCTTACCCCCTCACTACACAATGTTGGGGTGCGCCGCCAACACGCACCAATCACTGTGTCTCCCTCGCCGTCTGGGTTCCAGCTACGCCCCCAACATCAGAGCATGGGGGGTGACCACACGTTGTTGTCTACGTCCTCCATCCATCCATCCATCCAGCCATCTGTTTGTCAATCATCTCTCCATCCTTGTGTCTCCTCACCCCCTCTCCCTCCCCTTTCGGTTGCAGGGGAACGGATCCTGATCTGTCCATCTCTCCACAGGGTTGATGTGCGTGTGTCTTGTGTGTTGTTTGGTGTTTTATATCCTAATTGTCTAATTATGTGACGTTGGTGTGAAGCAGACGAACTAGAGTCAAACCTGTAACAGGTCTAACTATGCATTAGAGAAGGGGTTTCAAAAGCCCAGAAACAAATATTTGGTGGATTCAACAACAAAGAACCTAGACTATCTAGAAACAAGGAGTATCACCACCATTATCTATAAAAGTGAGAAGAGTGTTGTAAGTCAAAGGGGCATCGATGGGTTTGACTGAACGTTTCCAATACAACGTTGGCGTAGTCGGTCAAATAGATCTCACTGACTGCCCATATAGCATTGAACCCCTGTATTATACAGTTAAGGAATGAACTATAAAGTGTTCTCACTCTAGATCAGTGTCATTTATGAAAGGATTAATACACTGTTCAACTGAACACTGATTGATGATTGATTGATTTTATTAGCCAGCCCCCAAAAATATACATATTCACACAATACATACATTTGAAATACTTATTTCCATTGTGGTCCCGAGTCCCTAGACAACAACACAGTGGATCCAGTATTATCAATAGGCTACTGGAGTCTAGGTAAGACTGAGAAGGTTTGACTGTGACTCGTCTCTGTTTCTCCCACAGTGTGTCAGTCGTCTGTTTGTCCTGCATGGGCCATGTGTGTCCAACCGTACCTCAGCACCTGAATCACAACGCCAGACTATAGCACAGAGTTGGGCTCAGTTAAGAACATTAAGACCACAATTAAACATATTTTAATTCCAGATTTAATTCCAACTCCCTTAGACTTATTTACATTGATAAGGTGTCTAAAAGGAGATCACTATAGGTCTATAATCCTCTATACCAGGTGGTGTCAAACTAACTTTGACCTGGTGCCGCATTCGGTCTTGAGGTCCTGAGGGCCGCACTGAAAACCTGTAATATTTTCTCGCAGTCAAAATTTGCAAAAAAATGTAGTCCTCTGTCCATAATTGTTTTTGAATTTTCAGTGCTCCTTGACTTTCTAGCTTTCATTTTGGTTATTGTTAGTGAGCTGCACACCATCAACAACTATATGAATGCAGGTCCATTATAATTTCTACACAGTTTTGATTTGGTTTCAGTAACTTTATATTGAGTTTGTTCTCCCCCCAACCAAAATAATATATATTTAAAAAATTACAAATAAAAAAAATAATGTTTGACACCCCTGCTCTATGCCATCCTCTAAATCGATTTCCTCACATCACTTGCGCTGAACTTTAAGTAAGATTCTTTATCATCTTGATTCTCAAAATATCTCCCAAAAGTGTCTCTTCCATTGGAGAGCTACGAATACACTGATTATACCAAACATTAGGAACACCTTCCACCTTCCCTGTGCCCTCAGAACAGCCACAATATGTCTGGGCATGGACTCTACAAGGTGTCGAAAGCGTTCCACAGGAATACCGGCGCATGTTGACTACAATGCTTCCCACAGATGTGTCAAGTTGGCTGGATGTACTTTGGGTGTTGGACCATTCTTGATACTGTTGAGCAAGAAAAACCCAACAGCGTTGTAGTTCTTGACATAAACCAGTGTGCCTGGCATCTACTACCATACCCCTTTCAAAGGCACTTACATATTTGTTTTGACCATTCACCCTCTGAATGGCACACATACACAATCCATGTCTAAATTGTACAATGATTGAAGTGCTTTTAACAAGTGACATCAATAAGGGATCATAGCTTTCAGCTGGATTCACCTGGTCAGTCTATGTCATGGAAAGAGCATTTGTATAATCAGTGTACATGTACATATATAGTATATTATAGAGAGCTGTATTGAGCCCAGTACTACTAGCCCAGCTCTGTGCCAGGATAGGCGTCATCTCCAGTTGTGGGGGGATGAGAGCGATGGTATGACATGTACTTCCTGTTTCCTGTGTCTTGGCTCCACCCCCTGTGGTGTGGCCCCTCCCCCTCTGATGACACGTTCGTCCGTACCCAGGTCCCGAAGGTCAGAGTTCCAGTACACAGGCATCTGTTCTACTGCATGTTCTCCTGGTCTAGAATACAAATCTAGAACCCTTAACCTCACTGTGTTGCTGATTGATCTTGGATCTTGGATTTAGTATTTATTAATTATTTTCTTCCCTTAATTTTCTTATCCTTCCTTTTTCACTCCTGCTAATCTCACTTTTCTACTGATTGAGTAGTCACACTGGTCAAATAACCATAACTAAAATGATTTGAACTTTTGCTTGAAATTATTTTGGCATGTTTTAGAATGTACAGTATGTGGTAACATACATCTTTCAATAATCAATACCTTTTTTAACAGACACTATTTCTGATGAATGAATTATTGGTTAGCTGACAGACAAACCTCTAACACTACAAACAGTCATTGTCATTCTGTTCAACTTGGAATTGACAAATGTCTTGAAAATGTAGTTGATAAGCATGAATTTAGCATGTACTTTAAAGATAATAAGTTGTTAGCATTTTTTCCATTAACTTCACATATATAAGAACTAGCATTATTTAGCTTTTAGAAATACATTCATTGTATCTTATATGTACCACAGCCAAATCCCAAACAGGTATTCATTTAAATGAAATAACAATATTGAATCACAAACATGAGGTTTGGTTGTGTCAGACGTTAGCCTGATGGTGTATCTATCTATGCTAACTCTTGCCTCTTGTTTTAAACCCTTCACATTCTGCCGCACCGGCTCTGCTATTCCCGGAATTCTGGGATACCTAGGTCCTCCAGGTTAGAATCAATGGTTTGATGATGATGACCTTTGTTGTTCTGTTGTGATGAAACTGATCTGTGTACATTTTGTTTGGCCTGGTCCCAGATCCGTTTGTGCTCTTGCCAACTCGTTGCTGTCATTGTTAGCATGGTAGCACAAACAGACTGGCACTCAGGCTAGCATTTTGTTGATTTGGTTACAACTTAACCATTGTTGATGATTTGTTAACCACATTTTACTTTTCAGGATGGGTTGTGAAGCCTAACAAAAGACTATAGCCTACACAGACACTGTACACCCCGCAATACACAAAACACACTTGAATACACACTCAAGTCTCCTCCTTTATACTGTATTTATGCTGTTTTTAAATAGTTGTATGTACGCATGCAGTTTTATGCTATGTTGACTGTTGATGTTAGTGTTATACTGTAACCATGGAGCTAGATCAACTGGATCTAGTTTTATCTCTATGGTTATTATTATTGTTATTTGTTATAATGTCAGGTTGAGATGAGTGTTATCTCTGACCTCTAACCTTTGACCTATTCGTGTGAAGGTCCTCCTGGCTCCGAAGGTCCCCGTGGCCCTGTCGGCAGCGGAGGGACCAAAGGTGAGAAGGGAATTTCCGGAATTCCTGGATCGCCTGGTTTCCCCGGAGCGAAGGGAGATTTCGGATCGCCCGGATTCCCGGTAAGGAACCAGTCAACTTAGATCCTTGGATCTCCTTCCCCCATTGATAGCAGGATGTGTCAAATATAGACACTTACTCGGGGCATAGGGGCTATGGGCTATGGGTTGGTTTGGGATTGTATGAAGTAAATAAAAAATTCCATCTGGGATTGGGATATTACATGACCCCTGACCTCTCTCCTATCATGTGACCAGGGTAATGCTGGCATTCCTGGTGCCAAAGGGTTGAAGGGAGACATCGGACTGCCTGGAGTTCCCGGATTCCCAGGTCAGTCAGGAATAACATTCCCATTCCTAGTCGATCACCATTCCTAGTCGATTTTTTTAAAATGAGTTTCGCACTGTTGGTGTTAGGTGCACTTGATTCAGCAGCCCTAGTACCGATAAGGCTAAGTGTTTACATTTTGAACCCTTTCATGTGTCTGAAGGTAGAACCCCGCCAAGAGGTCCAGAGAGCAAATCAAGTGTACCTATATTTAATTTTTTTATTTTTTTATTTTACCTTTATTTAACTAGGCAAGTCAGTTAAGAACAAATTCTTATTTTCAATGACGGCCTAGGAACAGTGGGTTAACTGCCTGTTCAGGGGCAGAACGACAGATTTGTACCTTGTCAGCTCGGGGATATGAACTTGCAACCTATAGGCCTACCACTGGCCAATCAGATAGCTCAGATCACTGTGTCTGTCTAGAATGCACAGCAAGGTTGATAATATGAGATTTCAAGACTTTCAAAACCATGACTAGAGAGAGACTCAACGAATACAGCGAAGAGCTGATGTTTTTATAAGTAAGTTTGTGTTTAAGTTGTTACTCCGCACTGTCGACACTTTTGTTCAACACTTTTGTAAGCCATAAAATGTGCGTTCTTCCTACTTCCACTCACCCTACAACCAGCACCTCAGCTGCAACGAATGAGTACAGGACAGTGTTTCGATAAGCTTGCGTTGTTATTATTGGCGGCTTGTAACTTTTTTAATACCGAGGAATATTTCACTTTCTCTGGACTCTCATAGGACTAACATCATGAATTGGTGCATGAGGCAGAAATAATGCAGTTCGACTTAAGTTTCGCCATTAGCTGGAAGACTGTGTCCCCTTTTCTCAGCAGAGGGAGGGAAAAATGAGGGACGGTGGGTCGGGCGAGAGGTAGCTGCTCCCTCCCTCCCTCCTTCCCCTCAGACTGACCATCAGATGCAGGCTGTCTGTCCATAAGAAAAAAAGTGTATTATTATGCTCACTCAGCTGCGCCTCACAAGTAATACAACAAATGATATATTACCAGTGTGATCATATACCTAAAACGTGTAAATAACATTTCAAAATGGTCTGAGAAGAACAATATTGGCAGGGCAATTCAAGTGTAGCCAATATGCAGTGATAATGTATTGGGCCTATAGCCTATTGCACAAACATAATTTCTGCAAAACTGTTTTTAATTGGTTAATGTTAGGTTTAAGTTTTTTAAGTCATGTAAAATAAAAAAGATCTGAGTGGTAGTTCTCGGCTTGAATTTTGAAAAGGTTTGTGACCACTGGTATATGTGAATGTCCCATCATAGGTATCTCTGTTGACAATATTCCCTTATTTCCCTCCCTCTCCACCTCTCTCACTACTCCCTTCCTCTCTCTTTCCTCCCCCCCTCTCTCTCTACATCTCTCCCCCTCTACCCCAGGACCAAAGGGAGATTCTGGAATCCCTGGACCATCTGGTCTCCCTGGAGACCCCGGAGATGGTGGCCCTGCTGGTGAGTCTTCACCCCTCATCCCCTCTGCGCAGGCACACACACACACACACACACACACACACACACACACACACACACACACACACACACATAGACACACCCTGCCAAACACCTACACACACTCCCAAAAACTCTGACTGCCATCTCTGGTGTACCCCGCTCCTCTTCTCTGAAACCTCTCTCGTTGTCATCTTTGATCTCAGGACCCCCAGGTGACCCAGGTTTTGCTCCAGCCCCCATCGTGCTGAAGGGAGAGCGTGGCTCCCCCGGCCCTTCAGGTCTACCAGGCAGCCGTGGCGCCACAGGACCCCCCGGGCTGGAGGGACTCTCAGGTCAGTGGACTGTCACACCCAGTGTCTGTTTGCCATAGGAGAGTTTTATATTCAGTTCATAAAGTTAATTACAATTAGCTTAATATTACCAGAGGATGCTTGAAGCTGCAGTTACCTGCAGTTCGTTATCATTAGCTAGTTACTAGAGCTAGCGAAGAGAGATTTCCACTTGGGAGGTATATGAGGTCACTGATGAGTCCTCTGGTCTGTTCCAGGTCAGCCCGGTCAGCCAGGAGACTCCGGTCCTGAGGGACCCCCAGGATTCAGTGGAGCCTCCGGCCGCAAGGGAGACCCAGGACCCGCCGGACAGCCAGGTAATTCAAATCTCTCTTACACAGACCTAACCTTCCATTGTGTATATCAGTTAGTAGTCATATAGTATTAGTCAATAGTCATTACAATACGAAGCTCTAGAAGTGTAAAATAAACTCAAATCAAGTCAACTTAGATATAGTATTGTTCATTGAATTCAGTGAGTTAATTGACAGGACAAACAAGATTGAGTCCTAAGACAGAACTTAGTTAAATACATTGAGGTGCCTTTGATTTAGCCATGACTTTGCACTTTTGGGACTATTTCTTTGGGTCCATTGTACCTGCCAAACCAAAATCAAGTATTAGAAAAGTACACTATATATACAAAAGCATGTGGACATCCCTTCAAATTTAGAGGATTCAGCTATTTCAGCCACACTCGTTGCTGACAGGTGTATAAAACCAAGCACACAGCCACGCAATCTCCATAAACAAACATTGGCAGTAGAATGGCCTTACTGAAGAGATCAGTGACTTTCAACTTGACACTGACATAGGATGCCACCTTTGCAACAAGTCAGTTCATCAGATTTCTGCTCTGCTAGAACTGCCCCCGGTCAAGTGCTGTTATTGCAAAGTGGAAACGGCTAGGAGCAACAACGGCTCAGCCGTGAATTGGTAGGTCACACAAGCTCACTGAATGAGACCGCTGAGTGCTGAAGTGCGTAGCGTGTAAAAAATTATCTGTCCTTGGTTACAACACTCACTACCGAGTTCCAAACTGCCTCTGGAAGCAACGTCAGCACAAGAACTGTTCATCAGGAGCTTCATGAAATGGGTTTCCATGGCCGAGCAGCCGACCATTCGCAATGCCAAGTGTTCAGCTGGAGTTGGTTAAGGCTCGCCAGCATTGGACTCTGGACTCTGGAACTTTGTGGCAACAGTTTGGGGAAGGCCCTTTTCTGTTCCAGCATGACAATGCCCCTGTGTGCAAAGCGAGGTCCATACAGAAGTGGTTTGTCGAGATCAGTGTGGAAGAACTTGACTGGCCTGCACAAAGCCCTGACCTCAACCCCATCGAATACCTTTGGAATGAATTGGAATGACGACTGCGAGCCAGGCCTAATCGCCCAAAATCAGTGCCCTTCCTCACTAATGCTCTTATGACTGAATGAAAGCCAGTCCCCACAGCAATGTTCCAACATCTAGTGGAAGAGTACAGGCTGTTAAGCAGCAACGGGGGGACCAACTCCATGTAAATGCCCATTATTTTGGAATGAGATGTTCGACAAGCAGGCGTCTACATACTTTTGGTCATGTAGTGTGTTTCACATTTTAACCCAGATCAGTCAGAGAAAACCATAGTTTGGCCAAATGTTCCTTCATGTTGGAACGATTATTAATATCAACAAAAATACAATATCATTATAGCACATCTTCAAATCAAATCAAAGGTTATTTGTCACATACACATGGTTAGCAGACGTTAATGCGAGTGTAGTGAAATGCTTGTGCTTTTAGTTCCGACCATGCAGTAATACTAACAAGTAATCTAACCTAACAATTTCACTACAACTACCTTATATACACAAGTGTAAAGGAATGAATAAGAATATGTACATAAAAATATATGAATGAGTGATGGCCGAATGGCATAGGCAAAATGCAGTAGATGGTATAGAGTACAGTATATGCATATGAGATGAGTAATGTAGGGTATGTAAACATTATATAAAGTGGCATTGTTTAAAGTGGCTAGTTATACATTAATTACATACATTTTTCCATTATTAAAGTGGCTAGAGTTGAGTCAGTATGTTGGCAGCAGCCACTCAATGTCAGTGATGGCTGTTTAACAGTCTGATGGCCTTGAGTTAGAAGCTGGTTTTCATTCTCTCGGTCCCAGCTTTGATGCACCTGTACTGACCTCGCCTTCTGGATGATAGCGGGGTGAACAGGCAGTGGCTCAGGTGGTTGTTGTCCTTGATGATCTTTTTGGCCTTCCTGTGACATCAGGGGGTGTAGGTGTCCTGGAGGGCAGGTAGTTTGCCCCCGGTGATGAGTTGTGCAGACCTCACTACCCTCTGGAGAGCCTTACGGTTATGGGCGGAGCAGTTGCCGTACCAGGCGGTGATACAGCCCGACAGGATGCTCTCGATTGTGCATCTGTAAAAGTTTGTGAGTGTTTTTGGTGACAAGCCGAATTTCTTCAGCCTCCTGAGGTTTTAATTTTAAAAAATGCACCTTTATTTAACCAGGTAGGCAAGTTGAGAACAAGTTCTCATTTGCAACTGCGACCTGGCCAAGGTAAAGCAAAGCAGTGTGACACAGACAACAACACAGAGTTACACATGGAGTAAACAATAAACAAGTCAATGACACAGTAGAAAAAATAAAGTCTATATACAGTGTGTGCAAAAGGCATGAGGAGGTAGGCAATAAGTAGGCCATAGGAGCGAATAATTACAATTTACCAGATTAACACTGGAGTGATAAATTAGCAGATGATGATGTGCAAGTAGAGATACTGGTGTGCAAAAGAGCAGAAAAGTAAATAAAAAAACAGTATGGGGATGAGGTAGGTAGATTGGGTGGGCTATTTACAGATGGACTATGTACAGCTGCAGCGATCGCTTAGCTGCTCAGATAGCTGATGTTTAAAGTTGGTGAGGGAAATAAAAGTCTCGAACTTCAGCGATTTTTGTAATTCATTCCAGTCACTGGCAGCAGAGAACTGGAAGGAAAGGCGGCCAAATGAGGTGTTGGCTTTGGGGATGATCAGTGAGATATACGTGCTGGAACGTGTGCTACAGGTGCGTGTTGTTATCGTGACCAGTGAACTGAGATAAGGCAGAGTTTTACCTAGCATAGACGAGAGCATACAGATCGCAGTGGTGGTTGGTATAAGGTGATTTGGTAGCAAAACGGATGGCACTGTGATAGTCTGCATCCAGATTGCTGAGTAGAGTGTTTGAAGCTATTTTGTAGATGACATCGCCGAAGTCGAGGATCGGTAGGATAGTCAGTTTTACTAGGGTAAGTTTGGCGCCGTGAGTGAAGGAGGCTTTATTGCGAAATAGAAAGCCAATTCTAGATTTGATTTTGGATTGGAGATGTTTAATATGAGTCTGGAAGGAGAGTTTACAGTCTAGCCAGACACCTAGGTATTTATAGTTGTCCACATATTCTAGGTCGGAACCTTCAAGGGTGGTGATGCTAGTCGGGCGGGCGAATGCTGGCAGCAAACGGTTGAAAAGCATGCATTTGGTTTTACTAGCATTTAAGAGCAGTTGGAGGCCACGGAAGGAGTGTTGTATGGCATTGAAGCTCGTTTGGAGGTTAGTTAGCATAGTGTCCAAGGAAGGGCCAGAAGTATACAGAATGGTGTCATCTGCGTAGAGGTGGATCAGAGAATCGCCCGCAGCAAGAGCAACATCATTGATATACAGAGAAAAGAGTCGGCCCGAGAATTTAACCCTGTGGTACCCCCATAGAGACTGCCAGAGGTCCGGACAACATGCCCTCCTATTTGACACACTGAACTCTGTCTGCAAAGTAGTTGGTGAACCAGGCGAGGCAGTCATTAGAAAAACCAAGGCTGTTGAGTCTGCCGATAAGAATACGGTGATTGACAGAGTTGAAAGCCTTGGCCAGGTCGATGAAGACGGCTGCACAGTAGTGTCTTTTATCGATGGCGGTTATGATATTGTCTAGTACCTTGAGCGTGGCTGACGTGCACCTGTGACCGACGCGGAAGCCTGATTGCACAGCGGAGAAGGTACGGTGGGATTCGAAATGGTCAGTGATCTCTTTATTGACTTGGCTTTCGAAGAATTTAGATAGGCAAGGCAGGATGGATATAGGTCTGTAACAGTTTGGGTCTAGGGTGTCACCCCCTTTGAAGAGGGGGATGACCGCGGCAGCTTTCCAATCTTTAGGGATCTCTAACGATACGAAAGAGAGGTTGAACAGGCTCTTAATAGGGGTTGCAACAATGGCGGCGGATAGTTTTAGAAAGAGAGGGTCCAGATTGTCTAGATCAGCTGATTTATACGGGTCCAGGTTTTGCAGCTCTTTCAGAACATATGCTGTCTGGATTTGGATGAAGGAGAACCTGGGGAGGCTTGGCGAGTAGCTATGGGGGAGGCGGAGCTGTTGGCCGGGGTTGGAGTAGCCAGGTGGAAGACATGGCCAGCCGTTGAGAAATGCTTGTTGAAATTTTCGATTATCATGGATTTATCAGTGGTGACCGTGTTACCTAGCCTCAGTGCAGTGGGCAGCTGGGAGGAGGTGGTCTTGTTCTCCATGGACTTTACAGTGTCCCAAATCCTTTTGGAGTTAGAGCTACAGGATGCGAATTTCTGCTGCTGCTGCTGCGCCTTCTTCACAACGCTGTCTGTGTGGGTGGACCATTTCAGTTTGTCCGTGCATGGCCACGCAGTCGTGGGTGAACAGGGAACACAGGAGAGGGCTGAGAACACACCCTTGTGGGGCCCCAGTGTTGAGGATCAGCAGGGTGGAGATGTTGTTACCTACCCTCACCACCTGGGGGCGGCCCGTCAGGAAGTCCAGGATCCAGTTGCACAGTGCAGGGTCGAGACCCAGGGTCTCGAGCTTAATGACAAGTTTGGAGGGTACTATGGTGTTAAATGCTGAGCTGTAATCGATGAACAGCATTCTTACATAGGTATTCCTCTTATCCAGGTGGGTTAGGGCAGTGTGCAGTGTGATTACGATTGCGTCGTCTGTGAACCTACTGGTGCGGTAAGCAAATTGGAGTGGGTCTAGGGTGTCAGGTAGGTTGGAGGTGATATGGTCCTTGACTAGTCTCCCATAGCACTTCATGATGACAGAGGTGAGTGCTACTGATCGTTATACCATATCTTACTGATCATTATAGCTAGGGATGTGCATCTTTCCCTTTCAAGATGACTCTATACGTATCTAAATACATGGGCTCAACGATACGTTTCAGTTTGAAACGATTCGATTCCGTTTGATTAGAGACCGAATACATGCGACACTAAAGTGTGTGTGTGTATGTATAAATGATGTATGCCTATGGTGTATGTATTATGCAGGCTCATGAGCCGAGCCATTAAGGAGACTAGGCATCTACCACCCCACTACCACTATCAGACTAGGGGGGGGCAATGTAGCCTATGTTTTTTGTCCTGCCACTTTGGTTCTGAAATCAACATCACCCACTAATTAACTTCACACTTTTGCAGGTGTTTGAACTAGTGATGTATCAAACTGAACAATCAATGCCAGCAGCATACTGTACTACCCTTCATCCCACTGCTGGCTTGCCTCTGAAGCTAAGCAGGGTTGGTCCTGGATGTGGTGTTGGCGTGCCAGTAAGGGGCACTATTCCCTCTGGTCTAAGGAGATCCCAATGCCCCAGGGGGGTGAAGGGGACATTGCCTTGCATAGGGTGCCGTCTTTCGGATGGAATGTTAAACGGGTTTCCTGACTCACTGTGGTCTTGGCCACCTAATCATCCCCCTCATTCCTAATTGCCATACAGTACCAGTCAGAAGTTTGGACACACCTACTCATTCAAGGGATTTTCTTTATTTTTACTATTTTCAAAATTGTAGAATAATAGTGAAGACTATGAAATAGCACATATGGAATCATGTCGTAACCAAACAAGTGTTAAACAAATCAAATTATATTACATTTTTTTGATTCTTCAAAGTAGCCACCTTTTGCCTTGATGACAGCTTTGCACACTCTTGGCATTCTCTCAACCAGCTTCACCTGGAATGCTTTTCCCAACAGTGTTGAAGGACTTCCCACATATGCTGAGCACTTGTTGGCTGCTTTTCTTTCACTCTGCGGTCCAACTCATCCCAAACCATCTCAATTGGGTTGAGGTCTGGTGATTGTAGAGGACAGGTCATCTGATGCAGCCCTCCATCACTCTGCTTCTTGGTCAAATAGCCCTTACACAGTCTGTAGGTGTGTTGGGTCATTGTCCTGTTAAAAAACAATTGAGAGTCCCACTAAGTTTAAACCAGACAGGATGGTGTATCGCTGCACAGTGCTGTGTTAGCCATGCTGGTTGTATGCTTTGAATTCGAAATAAATCACTGACAGTGTCACCAGAAAAGCACCCCCACACCATCACTCCTCCTCCTCTATGCTTCACGGTGGGAACCACACATACCGAGATCATCCGTTCGCCTACTCTGCGTCTCACAAAGACACGGTGGTTGGAACCAAAAGTCTCACATTTGGACTCATCAGACCAAGTTACAAATTTCCACAGGTCTAATGTCCATTGCTCGTGTTTCTTGGCCCAAGCAAGTCACTTCTTCTTATTTGTGTCATTTAGTAGTGGTTTATTTGCAGCAATTCGACCATGAAGGCCTGATTCACATGATCTCCTCTGAACAGTTGATATTGATATGTGTCTGTTACTTGAACTCTGTGAAGCATTTACTTGGGCTGCAATTTCTGAGGCTGGTAGCTCTAGTGAACTTATCCTCTGCAGCAGAGGTAACTCTGGGTCTTCCTTTCCTGTGGTGGATGTTCCCGACTCTGAGAGTCGGGAAGCAAGTTCAGGGAGTGTGTTTTAATAAACTTTAAATACATTTTAAATAAACATCATCTAAAACAAGAAACACTAACCGCACACAGACATGAAACAAAAACAATGATGCCTGGGGAATGAACCAAAGGGAGTGACATGTGTAGGGAAGGTAATCAGGGAAAGAATGTCCAGGTGAGTCTGACGACGCACAGGTGCGCGTAACGATGGTGACAGGTGTGCGCCATAATGAGCAGCCTGGTGACCTAGAGGCCGGAGAGGGAGCACACGTGACAGTACCCCCTCCTTGACGTGCGGCTTCAGCCGGCCGAATGACGCCGACCAAAATGACTATCCCGGGGATCAGGAGCGGACCGGTCACCTCTGCTGAGGCACGGGAAACCTGTCAGTCCGGCTGAGACGCGGGAGCATGTCGACCTAGAGCGCCGGAGAAAGCATACGTGACGGGGTACCCACTCCCCGGGGTGTTCGGCTCCAGCAGCAGGACGCCAACCAAAGGGACGATCCCGGGGATCAGGAGCGGACCGGTCACTCCTGCTGATGCACGGGAACCTGACAGACCGGCTGAGGCAGGGGAGCCTGGCGATCCAGTTGGGGCATGAGAGCCTGACGAGCCGGCGGAGGCAGGAGAGCCTGGCGATCTGTCCGAGGCATGAGAGCCTGTAGGGGCTCCCGGACCCGACGTCATTCCCACTGAAACAAAAACAAAAAAACACTCCCTGATGCTTCCCTTAGGTGAGGCGTCATTGTTGCTGTTTCAGTTTCATGTCTGTGCGTTGTTCATGTTTCTTGTTTTGTATTATGTTGCATTTATTTATTAAAACACTCACTCCCTGAACTTGCTTCCCAACTCTCAGAGCACATCGTTACAGTGGTCCTCATGAGAGCCAGTTTCTTCATAGTGCTTGATGGTTTTTGCGACTGCACTTGAAGAAACTTTCAGTTCTTGAAATTTTCACTGGCCTTCTTGTTTTAAAGTAATGATAGACTGTTGTTTCTCTTTGCTTATTTGAGCTGTTCTTGCCATAATATGGACTTGGTCTTTTACCAAATAAGGCTATGTTCTGTGTACCAACCCTACCTTGTCACAACAAAACTGATTGGCTCAAATGCATCAAGTTGGAAAGAAATGCCAGAAATGAACTTTTAACAAGGCACACCTGTTAGTTGAAATGCATTCCAGGTCACTCACTACCTCATGAAGCTGGTTCAGAGAATGCCAAGAGTGTGCAAAGCTGTCATCAAGGCAAAGGGTGGCTATTTGAAGAATCTCAACTATAAAATATTTGATTAACACTTTTTTGGTAACTACATGATTCCATATGTGTTATTTCATAGTTTTTATGTCTTCACTATTATTCTACAATGTAGAAAATAGTAAAAATAAAGCAAAAACGTTGAATGAGTAGATGTGTCCAAACCTTTGACTGGTACTGTATATCACTCCTCACCTATCCAGCTGATGTGTGGTGAGTGTTCTGGCACAAAAATGGTTGCTGTGCATCACCCAGGTGGGTGCTACACATTTGTGGTGGATGAGGTGAGTTTACCTCTACTATGTAAAGTGTTTTGAGTACCTCAGTTGGTAGAAAAGCACTATATAAATCAAATCAATTATTATTAAAATAATATACATTGTAAGCCCTGTTCAGCAGGTACAGTGCCTTCAGAAAGTATTCACACCCTTGACTTTTTTTATTGTGTTACAGCCTGAATTAAAAATGGATTACATTTAGATTTTGTGTCACTGGCCTACACATAACAACCCACAATGTCAAAGTAGAACTATGTTTTTAGATTTTTTTTGACAAATGAGTAAAAAATGAATATCTGAAATGTCTTGAGTCAGTAAGTATTTAGCCCCTTTGTTATGGCAAGCCTAAATAAGTTCAGGAGTAAAAATGTGCTTAACAAGTCACATAATAAATTGCATTCTACATTTTAATCCGTTTGGGGTCCGCGGGCCGATGCACTTGTATCGTAAACATTTGAATCAGGGACCGATATGGTGAATCGTTACATCCCTAATTATAGCACATCTAAAGCTTTCACACTGGCAGTTTGATTCTAATCTGATCATTTTTCTGAGTTTGAATCAGATATTTCAAGCCAGATACAAATCAGATTTCTGGCCATGTGACTTGTGTCTAAACAATTAAATCTGATTTAAAGTGGTGCTAGCTACTCTGTTGACAGTTTGACAAGAACTTCGTATTACTAGCTTGTTAATTGTTTACAAACACATTTGAGAATGTGCTAGCAAGCTAAACTGCTACCTAGCTAACTAGTTGACTATTGTTGCTAGCCAAAAATGACTTGTTTTGAAAGGTGGATCATCTTATCCTTTGAGGCTTTAGTGTTCTTACACCCCGATTTCGAACATTCAAAGCAACTGGGAGAGTTCCATGGCAGGCGTAGTTGTGACCTTAGCTTGCTACATAACTTCTGATTGAGAGGGAGCACGAGCATCACCACCAATCAGCCAACACTACTGCACACACACCCGCCATTACCATCTGCAAATGACTAAAGTCTGAACATACACAAATCTGATTTGGACATGTGTAACTCTCTGTTTGGACAGTCAGTCTTCCAAAATGGATAAAAAAAAAAAAAGATTTGAGCATTAAGGCCTGTAGTGTGAACAAGTCTTTACTGATCATTGTAGCACATCTTACTGATTATACTGATCATTGTAGGACATCTTACTGATCATTGTAGCACATCTTACTGATTATACTGATCGTTGTAGGACATCTTACTGATTATACTGATCATTGTAGCACATCTTATTGATCATTGTAGGACATCTTTCTAATTATACTGATCATTGTAGGACATCTTACTGATCATTGTAGGACATCTTACTGATTATACTGATCATCGTAGGACATCTTACTGATTATACTGATCATTGTAGGACATCTTACTGATCATTGTAGGACATCTTACTGATCATTGTAGGACATCTTACTGATTATACTGATCAGTGTAGGACATCTTACTGATCATTGTAGGACATCTTACTGATCATTGTAGGACATCTTACTGGTTATACTGATCATTGTAGGACATCTTACTGATCATTGTAGGACATCTTATTGATTATACTGATCATTGTAGGACATCTTATTGATCATTGTAGGACATCTTACTGATTATACTGATCATTGTAGGACATCTTACTGATCATTGTAGGACATCTTACTGATTATACTGATCAGTGTAGGACATCTTACTGATCATTGTAGGACATCTTACTGATTATACTGATCATTGTAGGACATCTTACTGATTATACTGATCATTGTAGCACATCTTACTGATCATTGTAGGACATCTTACTGATTATACTGATCATTGTAGCACATCTTACTGATTATACTGATCATTATAGCACATCTTACATCTTTAGTCTGCCTGAGTTATGTGGTATTATACAATTCATTGAGTTGTTAATGTTCCCCATGCTTTGTCTTTTATCCCTTCTATCCCCTGTTCCTAGGTGAGCGTGGATATCCCGGTCCCCCTGGTTCAGATGGCCTGCAGGGCCCCCCAGGTCCATCTGGATCTGCATCTGTGGCGCACGGCTTCCTGATCACCAGACACAGCCAGGGCGAGGACGTCCCCCTCTGCCCAGAGGGCACCAGCCTCATCTACGATGGCTACTCTCTGCTCTACGTACAGGGCAACGAGAGGGCACATGGACAGGACCTGGGTAAGGATGGAGACTGGAGTTATATATACAAGCTGGGACATAAAGACGCATGCACACACAAGTGGTCGCACACACACACACACATAGGAAATAGTTCAAAGCTGGAAAATCTTCCAAACAAATTATTAAACTCTCCTCTCCCTATCTCTTCTCCCCATCCTCTCGCCCCTCCCTCCTCCCCTTCATCTCTCCCCATCCTGTCGTCCCTCTTTCCTCTACTCCCTCTCTCTAGGAACTGCTGGTAGTTGCCTGCGTCGGTTCAGCACCATGCCATTCATGTTCTGTAACATCAACAACGTGTGTAACTTTGCCTCCCGTAACGACTACTCCTATTGGCTGTCCACACCCACGCCTATGCCCATGACTATGGCCCCCATCACCGGAGAGGGCATCAAACCTTACATCAGCAGGTAGAGAGGGATGGAGGGAGGGGGAAGGGATGGAGGGACGGAGGGCATATAGAGGAGACGAGATACAATAGGGGACTGTGATTTGATCATGTCTGAGTGTGTGTATTTAACCACTCCTCTATGTGTGTGTGTGTTTTAGGTGTGCAGTGTGTGAGGCCCCTGCCATGGTGATAGCTGTACACAGTCAGACCATTCAGATCCCCACCTGCCCCAGCTTCTGGGAACCACTGTGGATCGGATACTCCTTCATGATGGTACACACACGCACACGCACACGCACACACACACACACAGGAATCAAGTTTGACATTTTAAGTGTGTTTAAGCCACACATTTACATTTACCTTTCTCCACCAATCCCTCCCACTCTCCTCCTCCTCTCCCTCCCTTCCTCCCGCTCTCTTTTTATAACAGCACACTAGTGCTGGTGCTGAGGGTTCGGGTCAGGCTCTGGCCTCTCCTGGCTCCTGTCTAGAGGAATTCCGGAGCGCTCCCTTCATCGAGTGCCACGGTCGGGGAACCTGCAACTACTACGGCAACTCCTACAGCTTCTGGCTGGCTACCGTCGACCAATCAGAAATGTTCAGGTACGAGAGAATGTTGCAGAGATTATGATGGGTTTTTTTCCCCTCAGTAATTGATTTATTGAATAATTGATTGGTTGATTGCTCCTGAGTAATGAGAAATTACACTGAAAGCATTAGATAATGTAGTTATTTGCTTGAGATGGGTAGTTTTCATATAAAATGTAAAGATCCGAGTGCCCATTCAGTGATGCCAAACCCTGACCTCTAACCCCTGACCCCTAACAGGAAGCCACAGTCGGAGACGCTGAAAGCAGGTAACCTGCGGACGCGCGTCAGCCGCTGTGTGGTCTGTATGAAGAGGACGTAACAGCGCAGCGGCAACCGTTGCTGGGGACAACCGACAACGAACATGGCGGCGGCGG
Source organism: Oncorhynchus mykiss (assembly GCF_013265735.2). Classification (NCBI taxonomy): domain Eukaryota; kingdom Metazoa; phylum Chordata; class Actinopteri; order Salmoniformes; family Salmonidae; genus Oncorhynchus; species Oncorhynchus mykiss. Next base: position 38,203,949 of record NC_048585.1, on the reverse strand, counting down.
AGGGGTGGTGATGATGATGTCTCCGTGACAAGGTGGAATTCCAATGGTGTATTGTCTTCCGGAAACAACAACTTAAATGGTGCTACTGTGCAACACAGCAACAAAAGAAAAAAACGTTGAAAAAATGAATCTATTTAGTCTTTTCTTCTTTTTTAATACCTCAAGTACGTCAAAAAGAAACAAAAGTGCATTTTATTTTTATCTTTTCAAAATTATTGTTTTGTTTCAACAACAAGAAAAAATATATATATTTAGATTTTCAGTACAGTACAGAGGGTGGTACAAACATTTCATTTTTAGACAGATTTTTTCTTTCATTTTTTCATTTTTTTCTTTTTGTGTTTTACAAATGAGTGGAGTTGTCTCCGTGTTACCAAATCGGCACTTTGACGTCGGAACATCAAAGAGAAGAGATGCACTGATGAGCTTTCTTAGCGAGACTGCGTTTTTCTAGGTTTTCATTTTTATTAAATCTTTCTGTTATTCTTTCTTTTTATCTCGTTTTTTCTCTTTGGTGGTACTAACACTGCTGTCTCTCCCAGCCTGTTAACTCTAGGCCTCGTGTCTCTTTTTGTAAGTAATTAAATGTGTATATTATGTAAAACACCTTTATAGTTGTAAGACATAAAACAGGTACTTAGTTATATTATCAATTTCTGGGTTGATTCTGTTTGTTCACTCGTCTTCACTCATTTAATTGATTCATGCACTCATTCACACACTCAATGCTTTCACTCGCTCCCATATACACACACTCATTCAGATATTGTACATCTATAAATTAAACAGTATTATATACATATATATATATATATATATATATATATATATATATTTATATATATGTATTTAAAAATAAAAAAGTATATACACTTTGGCTGCAGGCGGGAGGGAGTTTATTTTCCATCATTCATTATTTTTATCTCCAAAAGGTAATTTTTTTTTCACATTTCACAAAACTATTGGCATGACAACGAAACTGAGTAAACAAAGTTTCCCTGCCAACCAATCAAAAACCCTATCCTATTATGATCATGTACTGTGTATGATAATGCCAATCACTCAAGCTTTTGTATTTGATTTCTACTAGTAATCTATCGTTCAATAGTTAAATGGGGGGTTAGAAAATGACCCGATTTCATGCCATAACAGGTTGATGATAAAATCTCCACTCCTGAAAATGTATATTATTGATATGAATTCACATCTTAACACTGGTCTAGGTTGTCCCACTATGAACTAGCGCGTGGTAGGTATGCATGTAATGTTACGTACTGCGAGAATAGAATCAAATAGAATTTGTTCTATTCTTTCTTTTTCTATTCTACGGTCAACGAGGAGAGCTGTGGGGGGAAGATTCTTCCTGTGATGTTGTTTTTCAAATCTTATTTTTAATTTGTAATGTCATCATGGGGTGACATTTATTCATTTTAAAAAATCTGTTTTTTATTTTATTTTTTATGTTATGTTATCCAGAAGTTGTTATAAACTTTTAAGACTGAAAAATAAACCCCATGTCCATCGTTTTGTGTGGAAACGTTTCTCCCCTGACTTGGAAGTGCACACTTAAGTGCTCTGTTCCAGTACTTTGACTAATGTGTTTCTGTGCATTGTCTTATCAACATGCCTGCAGCTCACATAATAAACTTGAATCCTACAGAGCCAAGCGTCAAGGAGACATTGACTATGACAGACAACGACTAGGGATATTATATAATAATAATGCTTTTAACTTGCATTACAGAAAATCATCTCAAAGCCAATGAAAAGAAAAACAAACAACAAATGTAAATTGAGATGGTATTGAGATTGAATGTCTCAATTTGGCTTCAGGTGAAAGGCAGGGAGTTGAGGCAGTTTGGATTGGAAAGGCAGTGTAGCTTCGGCGGAGGGGGAATCGATGGTCAGTTTCTCCATAGGACCTGCTTCTCCGTAGCTACTGGTTGTCCATTGCCGAACATGTAGCACCTACATGGGTGATGCCACAGCTGCTGAAAAGGACACGGGAAGTCACAACATCTTGGCAGCAGTTAAGAACAGTCCCTGAACGTCTTCTGTCGTCTCTGGACACAGCATGCAGTACTTTTTGTAAATCCTTCCTGACAGATTAAACAATAAAGCAGGGGCTGCATTATTGGAATCCAAAACAGCCAACTAGCTAGCTATAGGCGTAAGCCAAAAAGAATGATGAAAGTCAGAGTCAAGACCATGAGATGTAAGTGATCAACCCCCAGATCAACCCCAAACATGATTTAAAAAATGTGACGAAAAAATATGAAAATAACAAAATTATGTACAATATTTACAGAGCTCTCTGCCTAGGCCAGGGGTTCCACATTGTTTTTATATCAATATCAAATATTTTCTGGGTAACACTTAAGTACTTTACTGTAATAGTTTTCCGTTAAAATTGAAAAAAAAATGTTTTTTTTTAGCAAAAACATTTCTCAAGCTATAATTTTGTTTGGGCTGTCTGGGTGTGTGGTCTGAGAGGGGAGGGGTGAGGGAAAAACGTAAAACTCTCTCTTATAGGCAGAGAGGTTTGGAGCTCTATTTGTTATTGGTCTATTAGTCTTGTGTTGCCATACCTCCATAACCACCTCATTATCACACCTCCCTTGGAGGTCTAGAGAATTATGTTTTGCAAAAATGTTTTGAATGAGAACGGCGAAGCTGAGCCCCAATATGGCGACTGGAGTATGGGCGTGTGGAAAGGAGTGGGTGTGTCGAAAGGAGTGGCCATTTCGAAAGCAAGCAGGTAATTGTTCAGATATTACTGCTCCGCCTAACCTTCTGAAAGCTCAGACTCAACAGACGATACCCTGTCCGAGGTAGATAGTAAGAAGAATCTGGTCCAGTAGGAGAGACATTTTGGGAAAAAGTGGAGCCTTGTCTTTTGGCGGATCCATTTGTGGTTTCAGGGTGGGTGACAAAGTTCAGGGTGGGTGACAAAGTTCAGGGTGGGTGACAAAGTTCAGGGTGGGTGTAGTTCACAGGAGGTCGGTGGTACCTTAATTGGGGAGGAAGGGCTCGTGGTAATGACTGGAGCAGAATCAGTGGAATGGTATCAAATACATCAAAAACACACAGTTTCCATGTGTATGATATCATTCCATTCGCTCCGTTCCAGATGTTATTATGAGCCGTCCTCCCCTCAACAGCCTCCACTGGTGCAGTTGAATCAGTGAAGGTAAACTGTAGTGGACATGTGATGTTTGTTTGTGTTTCTTCTGACCAGTGGGAGCTGGTGCTCCGTGTCATGCAACTTGGGTCAAGATCTTCTCCTTGCTTTGCTCTTAGGAGCAGGGCACCATTGAAAGGAGTGATTTATAGGGTTGCGTTAACTGTGGAGATGGAGATATCTGCTCTACCCAAAATTACAATCAACTAATTGCAGCATTACCGCAAAAATGGAAGAGGCAAGTGGAAAAGGGAAAAATTAAGGAACTTGTCTGTCAGCCCTGCATTAAAGACCAGAATTGGCTAAAGACAATTGCGATGAATAAAAAATTATACCAGTTTCATTCAAGGACCAAAAAATTGAAAGCAGTGCCATATAGATTGCAAAATAGTTGGGAAGAGATTTTCGATGTACCGATTCCATGGCACATGGTTTATGAACTGATACGCAAAACGATGGCGGATTCAAAACATAGAAGTTTTCGAATTAAATTATTATACATAATTCTTGCAACCAATAAAATGTTATATATATATATGGGGGATACAACCTTCCCAGCTCTGCAGATTTTGCTGCGAAGAGACAGAGTCATTAGACCGTTTATTTTGGTACTGTCCATATGTTATTTTTGTTCACAGGTTCAGGAATGGCTGAAGAATTACAACATTTACCTTGAGCTAACTCTGCAGGTAGCACAACTGGGTGATTTGAAAAGTCATAGTCAATCGATCAATAATACTTTTAGCAAAAATGTTCATCTTTAAAATTACAATCTTCAGAATTGTGTGAAACATCACAGCACAGTTGAACAATATGGGACAAATAGAAATCCAATATGGAAGGTGTTAAGAGATTGATGGGAGGGGTTGAATGGAGCTGAAGGGTGGGACTAATAACAACAAGATAACTAATGTAACATATACTGTGGGGGGGCAATGCAAATAGTCTGGGTAGCCAGTTGACTAGATGTTCAGAAGTCTTATGGCTTGGGGTTAGAAGATGTTTAGAGGCCTCTTGGTCCTAGACTTGGCGCTTCGGTACCTCTTGCCGTGCGTGCTACAGCAAAGAGAACAGTCTATGACTAGGGTGACTGGAGTCTGACAATTTTCAGGGCCTTCCTCTGACAGCGCCTGGTATAGAGGTCCTGGATGGCAGGAAGCTTGGCACCAGTGACGTACTGGGCCATACGCACTACCCTCTGTAGTGCCTTGCGGTCGGAGGCCGAACAGTTGCCATACCAGGCAGTGATGCAACCAGTCAGGATGCTCTAATTGGTGCAGCTGTAGAACCTTTTGAGGATCTGAGGACCCATGCCAAACCTTTTCAACACATGAGGAGGAATAGGTTTTTGTTGTGGCCTCTTCACGACTGTCTTGGTGTGCTTGGACCATGTTAGTTGGTTGGTGATGTGGACACCAGGGAACTTGAAGCTCTCAACCTGCTCCACTGCAGCCCCGTCGATGAGAATGGGAGCGTGCTTGGTCCTCTTTTTCCCATAGTCCACAATCATCTCCTTTGCCTTGATCATGTTGAGGGAGAGGTTGTTGTCCTGGCACCACACGGCCAGGTCTCTGACCTCCTCCCTATAGGCTGTCTCATTGTTGTCGGTGATCAGGCCTTCCACTGTTGGGGCATTGGCAAATTGAATGATGGTGTTGGAGTCGTGCCTGGCCGTGCAGTCATGAGTGAACAGGGAGTACAGGAGGGGACTGAGCACGCACCCCTGAGGGGCCCGTGTTGAGGATCATCGTGGCAGATGTGTTTTTACCTACCTTTACCATCAGGAAGTCCAAGATCCAGTTGCAGAGTGAGGTGTTTAGTCCCAGGGTCCTTAGCTTATTGATGAGCTTTGAGGGCACTATGGTGTTGAACGCTGAGCTGTAGTCAATGAAAAGCATTCTCACATAGGTGTTCCTTTTGTGCAGGTGGGAAAGGACAGTGTGGAGTGCAATAGAGATCGCATCATCTGTGGATCTGTTGGGCGGTATGCAAATTGGAGTGGGTCTAGGGTTTCTGAGATGATGGTGTTGATGTGAGCCATGACCAGCCTTTCAAGCACTTCATGGCTACTGACTTCAATGTTACAGGTCGTTAGTCATTTAGGCAGGTTACCTTAGTGTTATTGGGCACAGGCACTATGGTGGTCTGCTTAAAACATGTTGGTATTACAGACGGACAGGGGGAGGTTGAAAATGTCAGTGAAGACACTTGCCAGTTGGTCAGCGCATGCTCGCAGTACACGTCCTGAAAATCTATCTGGCCCTGTTGCCTTGTGAGTAAAACCTTTAAACAGGTCAACATTCACATCGGCTGCGGAGAACGTGATCACACAGTCATCCGGAACAGCTGGTGCTCTCAGGCATGTTTCAGTGTTATTTGCCTCGAAGCGAGCATAGAAGTAATTTAGCTCATCTGGTAGGCTAATGTCACTCGGCAGCTCTCGGCTGTGCTTCCCTTTGTAGTCTATAATGGTTTGCAAGCCCTGCCACATCCGACGAGCGTCAGAGCCAGTGTAGTACGATTCGATCTTAGTCCTGTATTGAAGCTTTGCCTGTTTGATGGTTTGTCGGAGGGCATAGCGGGAATTCTTATAAGCGTCCGGGTTAGAATCCTGCTCATTGAAAGCGGCAGCTCTAGTCTTTAGCTCAGTGCGGATGCTGCCTGAAATCCATGGCTTCTGTTTGGGATATGTACGTACAGTCACTGTGGGGATGATATCATCGATGCACTTATTGATGAAGCCAATGACTGATGTGGTGTACTCCTCAATGCCATCGGAGGAATCCCAGAACATATTCCAGTCTGTGCTTGCAAAACAGTCCTGTAGCTTAGCATCTGCTTCATCTGACCACTTTTTTATTGATCTAGTCACTGGTGCTTCTTGCTTTAATTTTTGCTTGAAAGCAGGAATCAGGAGGGTATAATTATGGTCAGATTTGCCAAATGTTGGGTGAGTGAGAGCATTTTATGCGTCTTTGTGTTTAGAGTATAGGTGGTCCAGAACTCTTTTTCCTCTGGTTGCACATTTAACATGCTGATAGAAATTTGGTAAAACGGATTTAAGTTTCCCTGTATTAAAGTAGGAGTGCCGCCTCTGGGTGAGCATTTTCTTGTTTGCTTATGGCGGATTACAGCTCATTCAATGCTGTTGTAACGGTTTTCTGTATGAGAAGGAGAGTCGGACCAAAATGCGGCGTGTCTATTGCAATCCATGTTTAATGAAGTAACACACTAAACACAAACACTACCAAAACAATAAACTTAACGAAAACCGAAACAGCCTATACTTGTGTATCCTAACACAGAACAATGACATCAGGACACTAACGACAATCACCCACGACAAACTCAAAGAATATGGCTGCCTAAATATGGTTCCCAATCAGAGACAACGATAAACACCTGCCTCTGATTGAGAACCACTTCAGACAGCCATAGACTTAGCTAGAACACCCCACTAGCTACAATCCCCATACATACACACCACATACAAAAACCCATGCCACACCCTGGCCTGACCAAATAAATAAAGATAAACACAAAATACTTCGACCAGGGTGTGACAGAACCCCCCCCCTAAGGTGCGGACTCCCGAACGCACCTCATAACAATAGGGAGGGTCCGGGTGGGCGTCAGTCCATGGTGGCGGCTCCGGCGCGGGACGTGGACCCCACTCAATCAATGTCTTAGTCCCTTCTCCTCGCGTCCCTGGATAGTCCACCCTCGCCGCCGACCATGGCCTAGTAGTCCTCACCCAGAACCCCACTGGACTGAGGAGCAGATCGGGACTGAGGGGCAGCTCGGGACTGAGGCAGCTCGGGACTGAGGGGAAGCTCAGGAGTGAGAGGAAGCTCAGGAGTGAGAGGAAGCTCAGGAGTGAGAGGAAGCTCAGGCAGGTTGATGAATCTACCAGATCCTGGCTGGCTGGTGGTTTCGGCAGATCCTGGCTGACTGGCAGATCCTGGCTGACTGGCAGATCCTGGCTGACTGGCAGATCTGGAAGAGTCTGGTCGACTGGCAGATCTGGAAGAGTCTGGTCGACTGGCAGATCTGGAAGAGTCTGGTCGACTGGCAGATCTGGAAGAGTCTGGTCAACTGGCAGATCTGGAAGAGTCTGGTCGACTGGCAGATCTGGAAGAGTCTGGTCGACTGGCAGATCTGGAAGAGTCTGGTCGACTGGCAGATCTGGAAGAGTCTGGTCGACTGGCAGATCTGGGAGAGTCTGGTCGACTGGCAGATCTGGGAGAGTCTGGTCGACTGGCAGATCTGGGAGAGTCTGGTCGACTGGCAGCTCTGGCTGCTCCATGCTGACTGGCTGCTCCATGATGACTGGCAGCTCTGGCTGCTCCATGCTGACTGGCTGCTCCATGCTGACTGGCAGCTCTGGCTGCTCCATGCTGACTGGCTGCTCCATGCTGACTGGCAGCTCTGGCTGCTCCATGCTGACTGGCTGCTCCATGCTGACTGGCGGCCCTGGCTGCTCCATGCTGACTGGCGGCCCTGGCTGCTCCATGCTGACTGGCGGCCCTGGCTGCTCCATACTGACTGGCGGCCCTGGCTGCTCCATACTGACTGGCGGCCCTGGCTGCTCCATACTGACTGGCGGCCCTGGCTGCTCCATGCTAACTGGCAGCTCTGGCGGCTCCTTGCAGACTGGCAGCTCTGGCGGCACCTTGCAGACTGGCAGCTCCTTGCAGACTGGCAGCTCTATGCAGACTGGCAGCTCCTTGCAGACTGGCAGCTCCTTGCTAACTGGCAGCTCTATGCTAACTGGCAGCTCTATGCTAACTGGCAGCTCTATGCTAACTGGCAGCTCTTTGCAAACTGGCAGTTCTGAACAGGCGGGAGACTCCGGCAGCGCTGTAGAGAAGGAAGGCTCTAACAGCGCTAAACAGGCGGGAGACTCCGACAGCGCTGGAGAGGAGGAGGGCTCCGACAGCGCTGGACAGGCGAGGCGCACTGTAGGCCTGATGCGTGGTGCTGGCACTGGTGGTACTGGGCCGAGGACACGCACAGGAAGCCTGGTGCGGGGAGCTGCTACCGGAGGGCTGGGGTGTGGAGGTAGCACAGGATGGGTTAGACCGTGAAGGCGTACTGGAGATCTTGAGAGCGGTGCTGGCACAGGACGTGCAAGGCTAGGGAGGTGCACAGGAGGCCTGGTACGTGAGACTGGCACCATCTTCACCAGCCGACTAACACGCACCTCAGGACGAGTATGGAGCGCTGACCCAGGTGCCATCAAATCCCCGACACGCTCCGTCGGGCGAATTCCATGTTTAAAACACCAACACAGCAACTCCCTCATTTCTCTCTCCTCCAATTTCCCCATTAACTCCTTCACAGTCTCTGTTTCGCTCACCTCCAACACCGGCTCTGGTTCTGGTCTCCTCCTTGGCTCCTCACGATAAACAGGGAGAGTTGGCTCAGGTCTGGCTCCTGACTCTGCCACACTCTCCTTGAGCCCCCCCCCAAGAAATTTTTGGGGCTGACTATGGGGCCTCCGTCCGCGCCGCCTTGCTTGCTTCGCAAACTCCATTCTCCTATATCCTTCCGCGCACTGCTCCATCGAATCCCAGGCGGGCTCCGGCACTCTCCCTGGGTCGACCGCCCACCTGTCTATCTCCTCCCAAGAAGTATAGTCCATACTGTACTCCACTTTGGGCTGTTCTTGCCTGTTGACACGCTGCTTGGTCCCTTTGTGGTGGGTGATTCTGTAACGGTTTTCTGTATGAGGAGGAGAGTCGGACCAAAATGCGGCGTGTCTATTGCAATCCATGTTTAATGAAGTAACACACTAAACACAAACACTACCAAAACAATAAACTTAACGAAAACCGAAACAGCCTATACTTGTGTATCCTAACACAGAACAATGACATCAGGACACTAACGACAATCACCCACGACAAACTCAAAGAATATGGCTGCCTAAATATGGTTCCCAATCAGAGACAACGATAAACACCTGCCTCTGATTGAGAACCACTTCAGACAGCCATAGACTTAGCTAGAACACCCCACTAGCTACAATCCCCATACATACACACCACATACAAAAACCCATGCCACACCCTGGCCTGACCAAATAAATAAAGATAAACACAAAATACTTCGACCAGGGTGTGACAGCTGTCTTGGTGCCTGTCTTGGTAAAATAGCTACGAAGACTACAGATGAAAACTCTCTCGGTAGGTAGTGTGGTCTACAGCTTATCATGAGATACTCTACACATCAGGCGAGCAATAGCTCGAGACTTCCTTAGATATCGTGCACCAGCTGCTGTTTACAAAAATACATAGTCCGCCTCACCTTGTCTTACCAGACGCCGCTGTTCCATCCTGCCGGTATATCGTATAACCAGACAGCTGTATGTTGACAGTGTCGTCGTTCAGCCACGACTCTGTGAAGCATAAGATGTTACCGTTTTTATGTCCCGTTGGTAGTTTAATCTTCCGCGTAACTTGGCGATTTTATTCTCCAAAGATTGCACGTTTACTAGCAGAATGGAGGGAAGTGGGGGTTTATTCGATCACCTACAAATTCTCAGAAGGCAGCCCGCCCTCTTCTTCCCGCAGATCACAGGGATCGGGGCCTGTTCCCGAGGAAGCAGTATATCCTTCGCGGCGGGCTTGTCAGAGTCATGAAAGGAAAAAAAGGATTCTGCTAGTCCTTGGTGAGTAATCGCAGTCCTGATGTCTAGAAGTTATTTTCGAGTCATAATAGACGGTAGAGGCAACGTTATGTACAAAATAAGTTAAAAAAAATAATAAGTTAAAGCCAAAGTGTTGTTGTTCATTAGTTTACTCCAATTAGGGGAAGGTTGGTAGAGTTAGTGGAAAATAATAAAGGAAAATATGTTTACAGTACCAGTCAAAAGTTTGGACACACCTACTCATTCAAGGGTTTTTCTTAATTTTTTTGAAAACTATTTTCTACATTGTAGAAATGCTATGTAGAAATGCTATGAAATAACACATATGGAATCACGTAGCCAAAAAAGTGTTAAACAAATCAAAATATATTTTAGATTTGCCTTGATTTTGCCTTGATTTTGCCTTGATGACAGCTTTGTACACTTTTAGCATTATCTCAACCAGCTTAATCTGGAATGCTTTTCCAACAGTCTTGAAGGACATTCCACTTGTGTCTGTTTTTCCATCACTCTGCGGTCAAACTCATCCCAAAGTATCTCAATTGGGTTGAGGTCAGGTGATTGTGGAGGCCAGGTCATCTGATGCACCACTCCATCTCTATCCTTCTTGGTCAAATAGACCTTACACAGCCTGGAGGTGTGTTGGGTCATTGTCCTGTTGAAAAACAAATGATAGGCGTATCGCTGCAGAATGCTGTAGTAGCCATGCTGGTTAAGTGTGCCTTGAATTCTAAATAAATCACGACAGTGTCACCAGCAAAGCACACCCACACCATCACACCTCCTCCTCCATGCTTCACAGTGGGAACCATATTTTTAGTATTACATTGTTATTGATTGCTGAATTGTTGGGTTAGAGCTTGCAAGAAAGGCATTTCACTGTACTTGTGCATGTGACATTAAAACTTCAAACAACTATACGGTTGATGTCCTCAGATCTACTTCAGATTAAGTGCTTTCCAGACTCTGGCTTCAGCTCGCAGTCTTTATCAAATCCAGTGGTGATCGATGATGAGGGAAGACAATTTTTTATGAGCATGGCCTTATTTCTATTACAGCATATTGGATGACTGTCATTCATATTCCATTCACCCAGCTCAATGTAACATCGATATCGATAGGTTTAGGCTATTACATGATACTAATTTCCCTATACCCATCACGAGGTAGCTACAACCTAGCCTATGAATGAAAGTGTACAACATAGATGCACAGGTCAAGAGAAATTTGAGTAATCAAGGTAACAGACATTGACACATTCAATTCCGCCTTGGACACTCTTGCCTGCATCTAGCAGATCTATGGTGTAATCATAGTCCAACAGTTGCAAACGAGAGATTATGTTGGACAAATTCACGTATGTTTATCCCGGTTTCGTTCCGTTTGCTTCCATTTAAGAAACTTTTTCAACAGAATTTGCGGAATGAGAACACCCCTGATCACACGAAAACACAGTTCACGTTCATAGCAGCCACATACAAACAGCATGATCCCTTTGATCGTTGAATAATTCCTTGTCGCTCTCCTCCTCTTACCTTTTCCCTTCACTTGGGACTTCAATGCATAACACATCAGCTGTGTGTGACCAGGCAAAAAAAAACAAATCCAAGCCAAACCTTCATATCATAACCCTTAACCACTACACACAGCCTACATCGTTGTCACCATATTAGCTAACGTCAATTCAACATACAGTGCCCTACACTAATATTGGCACCGTTGGTAAATATGAGCAAAACGAGCTGTGATAATGTTTACTTTATTGTGCCCACATTTTTAGACGGGTGTGTCAACAATTAAAATAACTGATTGTGGTTGGTCCTTGATTTGATTACGAAAAGCACAAGCTACTGTACATTGTGTAACCAAGGCTCTACATACACCCACAATCCTCCGGGGGCTGGCCCACATCTAACCTATAAGTGTCTCCCCACTTCTGTGTCATGTGGATCTGAGGAGTCAATGGTCAGTCAATCTAGTGTGGTGTGGACCTATACACTCTTAGAAAAAAAGGGTTCCAAAAGGGTTCTTCGTTTGCCCCTATAGGAGAACACTTTCTGGTTCCAGGTAGAACTTTCTGTGGAAACCAAAAAGGGTTCTTTAAAGGGTGCCGCTATCGGGACAGCCAAATAACCCTTTAAGGTTCTAGATAGCACCTTTTCTTCTTAGAGTGAAGGTGTCTAGGACCTTTAGGTAAGAGGCTTGAGGATTCCAAACACACACACACAAACACACACACACACTGCATGCAGTAAAAAGCACTCCCTGAAGTCAGTTCTAAGAGGGACAGCTGGTTTTGTATCCACAGTTGTACCCAGAGGTTCTAGGAGAGATCACTGGTATAGTTTAGTGATGAAATGTCTATGGTTCCATTGTGAATGAATGCCATATAGGTCTTTCTCATTAGATTCAGCTCCTGTGGGGGTTACAGAGAGAATTAATCACATACAGGTGGAGTCAAGGCTGTGATGGACACATCAAGGACATTTACACACACTTAAGTCTTCACACACACACACAAAGAACCCTTTGGTCACACACACATACACACCCACCCTTTGGTCACACACACGCACGCACGCACGCACACGAAGAAGAAGAGAGGGTCAGCTCCTCTGGGGTGAGAGAACCAGATACTTCAGTATGCACACACAGAAGAAGCCAGTCACATAGGTGGGGAGTCAAGTACTTAGAAGGCTCCGATGGACGGTCCCAAGACAGAGCCATGGACAGGAAATGACCCCAGAGAGAGTGAGTGATGGAAGAGTAGAGGAGAGAGGGATGAGAGGAGGTTTGGCAAATGTCAGGTCCATGAACTGACCTTACTAAACCATACACATGGGACAAACATTATGAACCTACAATGATTAAAGGGACGATTGATGATGTGTGTGTGGTGTCACTCCGCACCAAAGAAGCCTTACTACGTTGTCCATAAAACCCTTAACCTTTCCTCTTGATGAACTGCTAAATTCCAAACACACACACACTCTGAGACATCAGGCATTACTGTTTTGAAACTCATGTCAGCCACAAATACTTTATCTCCTGAGACCCAGAGGCTACCCGCTACCTCTATGTGTGTGTGTGTGTGTGTGTGAACTTCTGTGCAACTCGCTGCTAACAGCAGTAGTAATTAAACTTTACCAACCACATGATAGTGTACCACCTGCCACCCCCCCATACCAACCCCACACAGCAGGACTAACCTATTTCACACACACTCTCTCTCACACACACAGTTGAAGTCAAAAGTTAACATACACCTTAGTCAACTACATTTAAACTCAGTTTTTCACAATTCCTGACATTTAATCAGAGTAAAAATAAAGAAGATTACATACACTCAATTAGTATTTGGTAGCATTGCCTTTAAATTGTCAACTTCGGTCAAACGTTACGGGTAGCCTTCCACAAGCTTCCCACAATAAGTCGGGTGAATTTTGGCCCATTCCTCTTGACAGAGCTGGTGTAACTGAGTCAGGTTTGTAGGCCTCCTTGCTCGCACACGCTTGAAGAACAAGTTGTAATGACTCCAACCTAAGTGTATGTACTCTTCCGACTTCAACTGTACACACACATACAAACAAACACGTCATACCTCCGTACCCCCTGCCACCCTGCATACCAATTTATGAGGGGTAATAAATGCCATGAATGAACCGTTGACCGTGTGATTTATTTCTTTCTTTGTTTTTTATTGATGGTGTGACTTAAATGTGTGAACGCATGAACGTGACTTTTTTGTTTTATTACCATTCAATCAAGTTTATTCATAACAAAACAATGCATGAACGTGTGATTAATTCAGTTTCAAGCAGTTGCGTTAATGGAATTCACTTCACAATATAATAGCCACTGTACTAACAGGACCCCGACACTGTATACCATCATTCAAGGTAGGGGTTATAATTCCTGTGTATCAACAACAAATTAACCACATTATAACATTGTTCACTGGATCTACATTAATTAGGTTAAATGTAAAAAAAAATTTTTAAAAAAAGTAATTGACCTGGCATGTCTTTAATGTTAGGCTACATAAGCTATAAAACGGGAACATATAGCAACATTCAATCAGATTTGTGAGATTTGAGAGTCTCATTATGGGTGTTTGTCACACCCTGATCTGTTTCACCTGTCGTCGTGCTTGTCTCCACCCCCCTCCAGGTGTCGCCCATCTTCCTCATTATCCCCAGTGTATTTATACCTGTGTTCTCGGTTTGTCTGTTGCCAGTTTGTTTTCTTTTGTCAAGCCTACCAGCATTTTTTCCCGTGGTCCTGGCTGGCATTAGTTCCTGTTTTAAAGCTTTCCCGGTTTTTGATCATTCTGCCTGCCCTGACCCTGCCTGTTGTTCTGTACCTTGTCACACCACCCTGGGTTACTGACCTTGACCGATAGTAAACAGTGCAGGGGTCATGTTAGTACAGTGGCTATTATATTGTGGAGTGAATTCTATTAACTCAACTGTTTGAAACTGAATTAATCACACGTCTTATTGTTGTGAATAAACTTGGTTGAATGGTGCAATATTTATTTTAACAAAAATAAAATCGAAGTTGCGTGTTTCAGTCACACCTTCAAGAAAAAAAAACAAGTTCACACATTCACATGCTTATTCAATGGTTAATTTTGGGCGTTTACCCTTCATACCCCCCCCTCCCCCCTCATACAGCACACTCACGCACACATACACACATGCATACGTACACACACACATACTCCTGAGACACACACTGGGACTATCATGTTCAGCTTGCTCTAGCAGTGTGGAGGAAGTGAGAAAGAGGTCACTGGTTCCCTAATGACATAGTAAGGAAGGGAGATCCCATCGTCTCACTTGTGACCCCCTTATTTTAGAATCTGATTACTCGTTTTCTGGGGAATTCGTGGAATCGATGCTCTGATTACAAGTGTTCCAATGACGTATGTAGGTTGGTGGCCATATTGGGGTATGAATGTTTGAATCAATTTGGATTATACTTGCACACCCGCATGTGCATACTGTATATGCTCACTCAAACACACGCTGCAGCAGTGTTTATAATGTCTACGCATTGAACAAGCAACAGCTGAACTACGTTCACGTGGTTCAGCTAAGTGTCTATGCATTGAACACCAATGGTTCTCTTGGGTCATCTCAGGCACCATCAAGTTAGTTAGTGGCTTTATCTCAAACAAAGACCTAAATTGTAAATGCTGTATCATCTTGTCCTGACCTGATCCCCTATGGTGGCAGGACCGTGGCAAGTGTGTGTGTCTTGTGTGTGTGTGTGTGTGTGTGTGTGTGTGTGTGTGTGTGTGTGTGTGTGTGTGTGTGTGTGTGTGTGTGTGTGTGTGTGTGTGTGTGTGTGTGTGTGTGTGTGTGTGTGGGCATGTCCAGTGGCAGGTTGTTAGTATTATGGGCCCAGATAACAAGCTATAACAGAGGATATGACCTGGTAAATAACTTAAGAGGGATGGATGGTCAAAAACCTAGGGCTCTCTTATGCTGTTCGCATCTGTGTCTTCAGAAGACCCATGTCTTTTGTGACGTTGTGGTCAGGTTGTACCCTGACCGAAGAGGGCTTTTACACTCTTTACACTCTTTTTAGTGGCCAGAAGAATAGCTGACTCTATAGCGAGAAGGGCTATATACTCCTCCATTGTGGTAGCTGATCAAAGCTAAACCTCAGCTGATTTACTGTCCCGTCCCTGTGACTGTTCCCTTTCAGTTGGTCACTCAGTATAACATACTACGGGGAGTCAACGACCAATCTTATTCAACTGAAGCAAACCGAAATCACGCCCCACGGGCCAATGGATGCCGAGTCCGCCCTCAGCAGCCCCACCTTCCTTGCTAAAATACCGGGGCTTGCATCCATTTCCTCAATTCTTCGCTCTTGAGCTCACCAAACTTTTAAGCATGAAGGCTTAAAAGTCTCTGACTTAGGTGTCTGTTAGTGGGGAGAGAGTAATAGTCCCCATAGATGTTGCGAGGTTTGGCTCTTGGTATCGTTTTTTGTGATGGCTAAAAATACACTACTTTTTGCTCTGCTTGTGTAGCCAGTGCTTCCTTGCATGAGTAAGAGGTCCAAGAGAAAGAGTTTGAACCTCCGACAGTGCTATACGGCATGTGGTTTCACAATGAAAATTAAAGATACTCACGAGTGCTGTCCTGTTGCCTGGGGGGGAAACATGCCCAGAAGGCCTTGGGTCAGACCGGTTTGTGTGACTTTTGTCTCCGGCTGGGTTCAACTTCCATTGGGAGTCGGGCTGACTTTGTGAGGAAAATTCAGAGTCCAGATTCCGGGGATGATATATTATCCCTGATTGGCTCTGGAGGGTTTTTAAGAGTGTGAATTGGATGACATTAGTCCGGGGCAGCCTGAAGCCCCGGCTTCGGATTCGGCCGGGGAGATTGAATTAAGTGGTCAGATGAAACAGATGCTAAGCTACAGGACTGTTTTGCTAGTACAGGCTGGAATATGTTCCAGGTTTCTTCTGATGGCATTGAGTAGTACACCATATCAGTCACTGGCTTCATCAATAAGTGCATCGATGACGTAATCCCCACAGTGACTGTACGTACATACCTCAACCAGAAGCCATGGATTACAGGCAACATCCGCACTGAGCTAAAGGGTAGAGCTGCCGCTTTCAAGGAGCGGGAAGCCTATAAGAAATCCAGCTATGCCCTCCGATGAACCATCAAACAGGCAAAGCTTCAATACAGGACTAAGATCGAATCGTACTACACAGGCTCCGACTCTCGACGGGTGTGGCAGGGCTTGCAAACTATTACAGACTACAAAGGGAAGCACAGCCGAGAGCTGTCCAGTGACACAAGCCTACCAGACGAGCTAAATTACTTAGAGACAAGTAACACTGAAACATGCCTGAGAGCCTCAGCTGTTCAGGACGGCTGTGTGATCACGCTCTCCACAGCCCATGTGAGTAAGACCTTTCAACAGGTCAACATTCACAAGGCCGCAGGGCCAGACGGATTACCAGGACGTGTACTCCGAGCATGCGCTGACCAACTGGCAAGTGTCTTCACTGACATTTTCAACCTCTCCCTGTCTGAGTCTGTAATACCAACATGTTTCAAGCAGACCACCATAGTCCCTGTGCCCAATAACACTAAGTTAACCTGCCTAAATGACTAATGACCCGTAGCACTCACGTCTGTAGCCATGAAGTGCTTTGAAATGCTGGTCACTCCAATTTGCATCCCGCCCCAACAGATCCACAGATGATGCAATCTCTATTGCACTCCACACTGCCCTTTCACACAAAGGAACACCTATGTGAGAATGCTATTCATTGAATACAGCTCAGCGTTTAACACCATAGTGCCGTCAATGCTCATCAATAAGCTAAGGACCCAGGGACTAAACACCTCCCTCTGTAACTGGATCCTGGACTTCCTGACTACGGGTGATACATCCGCCACGCTGATCCTCAACATGGGGGCCCCTCAGGGGTGCGTGCTTAGTACTCCCTGTTCACTCATGACTGCACGGCCAGGCACGACTTCAACACCATCATTAAGTTTGCCGATGACACAACAGTGGTAAGTCTGATCACCGACAACGATGAGACAGCCTATGGGGAGGAGGTCAGAGACCTGACTGTGTGGTGCAAGGACAACAGCCTCTCCCTCAACGTGATCAAGACAAAGGAGATGATTGTAGACTCCAGGAAAATGAGGACCAAGCACGCCCCCATTCTAAATGGCGAGGCTGTAGTTGAGAGTTCCTTGGCGTCCACATCACCAACATACTATCATGGTCCAAGCACACCAAGACAGTCATGAAGAGGGCACGACAAAACCTATTCCCCCTCAGGAGACAAAATAATTGGCATGGTTCTTCCGATCCTCAAAAGGTTCTACAGCTGCACCCTCGAGAGCATCCTGGCGGGTTGTATCACTGCCTGGTATGGCAACTGCTTGGCCTCTGACCGCAAGGCACTACAGAAAGTAATGTGTAGTTCCAGTGCCAGTTCCAGTGCCATCCAGGACCTCTATACCAGGCGGTGTCAGAGGAAGGCCCTAAAAATTGTCAAAGACCCCAGCCACCCCAGTTATAGACTGTTCTCTCTGCAACCGCACGGCAAGTGGTACTGGAGCGCCAAGTCTAGGTCCAAGAGGATTATAAACAGGTTCTACCCCCAAGCCATGAGACTCCTAAACATTTAATCAAATGGCTACCCAGACTATTTGCATTCCCCCCCTCTTTTATGCTGCTGCTACTCTCTGTTATTATCTATGTATAGTCACTTTTATAATTCTACCTACATGTACGTATTACCTCAATCACCTTGACTCTCCGGTGCCCCCTGTATATTGTTATTGTACTGCTGCTCTATGTTTATTTGTTACTTATAATTATTTTTTTAACGGTATTTTTCTTAAAACTGCATTGTTGGTTAAGGGCTTGTAAGTAAGCATTTCACTGTAAGGTCTACACCTGTTGAATTTGACGCATTTGACAAATACAATTTCATTTGATTTGATTTGAATTTGATTGCGTTTTTATCCCCCGTAGTGGAGTTCCTCCAGGTTTTAGGGAAGGTATTTACCTCCTGCCCCTACATTGGTGAAGCGTCGCTTAGGCCTGTTTAAAGATGTTTTCGATGAGTGGCAATTGACTTAGTTCCAGAGGCTAACAAAAGGTTCTTCCAAATAAACAAGAGTAATGGATATGAAAACAAGCATGACAGGACATAATGTCGGGAGGCCAACAGCATGCTGTCCAGTGGCGGGTGTGCAGAGTTTCACCATGGGTGATGAGGACAGCGATGAGGAGCAATGGTCTGCAGTTCGCTGTCCGTCCTCTTCCTTTTCGTGGCATCATTGCGCCACTGGTCCCCGAGGTCCTAGCACCTGTCTTGAGAGAGGAGATTTCCTCTCGTTCAAAAGCAGGCTGTTTGGGTGGCCCCTGTGTCGGAAGTACAGAGCGATTGGTACAGCCGGTACTTCTTACTTTACCAAGAGCAATGGAAAGTTGCATCTCATCCTGGACTTGTTTTAATAAATCCTCTTAAGGATCTCTACAGATCGGAGTCCCACCCTCGGGACGTTTGAACTAATGTGCGCTAATGTAAATAGCATGACGTTGTAAGTAACAAGAACATTTCCCAGGACATAGACGTATCTGATATGGGCAGAAAGCTTAAATTCTTGTTAATCTAACTGCACTGTCCAAGTTACAGTAGCTACTACAGTGAAATAATACCATGCTATTGTTTGAGGAGAGTGCACAATTATGAACTAGAAAATGTATGAATAAACCAATTGATTCAACATTTTGAATAGATATGCAATAGTTCATTGGATCAGTCTAAAACTTTGCACATACACTGCTGCCATTTAGTGACCAAAGTCTAAATTGCACCTGGGCTAAAATAATACATTATGGCCTTACTCTTGCATTTCAAAGATCATGGTACAAAAAAATACAAAGAAATCTTTTACCAGATCTAATATGTTATATTCTCCTACATTAATTTTGCATTTCCACAAACTTCGAAGTGTGTCCTTTCAAATGGTATCAAGAATATGCATATCCTTGCTTCAGGTCCTGAACTACAGGCAGTTAGATTTGGCTGTGTCATTTTAAATTGAAAAAAGGGGCAGATCCATAAGAGGATTATTTTTAAACAGGCAGAAGGGGTGCGTCCCAAAGATTGGTTCACATCCATATATCTGAAGGATGCATATTTCCATGTGCATACATCCTCCCCATCGCCCGCACATTTTCTATGGTGGTGGAGGCGGCGTTGGCACTGGTGCGGTGCTAGGGGATCAGGGTATTTGCCTATCTGGACGATTGGCTGGTCATAGCGGAGTCGAGGGAACAGGTGGTGCTCAATACTGCCATGCTGGTTTCGCACATTCAGTCTCTGGGGTTCATAATGAATCATAGGAAAACTCGTTTGACTCTGGTTCAACAGAGGGTTGCATTCCAGCTCTGGCACGGTTTCAGTTGGGGCACTTGGTGCCTTTTCGCTTGTGCCTACGGTTACTGGGTCTGACGGCCTATGATAGGGGTGGTGCCTCTGGGACTGTTGATGAGTCTGTTTCAGCACTGGGTGATTGCCGACAACAGGACAGTGGTGACGTACATCAACAGGTAGGGAGGGACGCGGTCTCTATCTCTCCTAAACCTGGCCTTTACCTGCTCGCATGGAGCAGTGCGCATTTCCTGACGCTCAGGTCGACGTATCTGCCCAGATCTCTCAATGTGGGTGCGGATCTACTTCCCAGAGGGGGTGGAAACTGCACCCCTCGATAGTGACCATTATATAGGACCGGTTCGACAGTGCCGACATAGATCGTAAGCATCGTGAGGAAATACACATTCTTGTCTGTTCTTCTCAATAAGGGATCTGAGTGTGCGGTTGGGAACAGATGCTTTGGCGTAGCAATGACCTTGGACCCAGCTCTTTGCTTTCCTCCGGTGGTCCTGATTCAGGTCACCGTAGAGAGGGTCTATCAGGAGGGACTGTTGTTGATTTTAGTGGATCCCCATTGGCCCAGACAACCCTAGTTCCCAGAGATCATCCGCCTGTTGGTCGGGGACCCGTCGAGGGGTTCCTTGTCGTCGGGATCTATTGTTCCAGGATAATTTGGCAACCACAACCATAGATATGGGATCTGTGGGTTTGGCCCCTGGTTGAATTTGACAGCTAGGGGTTTACCATAGAACGCAATTACAACTGTACAGGGGGGGTTATATACATACACTAAATACACAAAAGTATGTGGACAACCCTTCAAATTAGTGGATTTGGCTATTTCACCTACACCTGTTGCTGACAGGTGTATAAAATTGAACAAGTCTAGAGCTGACAGGTGTATAAAAGTGGAAACCTCTAAGAGCAACAACGGCTCAGCCGCGAAGTGGTAGGCCACATAAGCTCATAGAACGGGACCACAGAGTGCTGAAGCGCGTGGCGCGAAAAAAATCAGCTGTCCTCGGTTGCAACACTCACTACCGAGTTCCAAACTGTCTCTGGAAGCAAAGTCAGCTCAAGAACTGTTCGACGAGATCTTCATGAAATTGGTTTTACATGCCTGAGCAGCCGCATACAAGCCTAAGATCACCATGTGCAATGCCAAGCTTCGGCTGGAGTGGTGTAAAGCTCGCCGCCATTGGACCGTTGAGCAGTGGAAACGCGTTACTTTTGGTCACGTAGTATATAAGTGTCGCCACTTATATACTACGTGACCAAAAGTAACGCGTTTGAGGGTTGGTGTCAGGTTAAAGGAGTTTCTCTTTTTTCAGAGTTCTTTGGTGGACATGTTGATGTTCTTGTAGAGCTTTTTGAGCAGGGCCTTTCTTTTTCCACATTGAAGGTTGATATGGCAGACATCTCGTCGTGTCATGTAGGGATTGACGGCTCTACCTCAGGTCTCATCCTCTGGTGGTGCGGTTCCACATTGAGTGAGCCTCCATTTTTAACCATAGAATTCTTCGGACCCGAAGGGCCTTCGTACAAGACTGCCCTGCTCATGGCCTTGGCCAAGCGTGGGGGATTTCCACTCGCTATTAGTACACCCTTCCTGTTTGGAGTTTGCGACCTGGCAACTCCAAAGTGAGGTAACATCCTAATGCAGTTTTTTCTCCCAATGTTATACCCATATCATACAGGTCCCTGACTTTCGAGCATTTCCCTGTCTCACCTCCTCCGTTTGTTTCCAGTGAACAATAGAGTTGGAATGGCCTGGGTCTGGTGCTAGCTAGTATTTGTTATTCATGTTTTTTTGTGTTTTTTTAAACAATACATACACATACAAACGACAGCATATAGACGCACACAAACAGCCACAACATCAACCCTGTCTAAACCCACCTGCTCACGCCCCCATCTCCAGTGCCTGTATCACTCTCCGCTCCATGACCTCAAACTGCACCATTTTGTTTCTCTCCATCACCCATCAACATTTAGATAATAAAGCCTTTGATCTTTCCTTTGTGATTTCCAGTTTTGAAGTATACGTTTTTTTCAAGACGATTGACGAGAAAAATAACATTCAACCCATTGAGTATTTCACTTCACCCTATGCCATGTTTTGAAATACGCAGACAGATGAATTAAAAGTACATTGATATTGTAATACTTCTGACAGCCAACTTTTTAACTGTGCCTATAACTTTTGGACATTATAGAATTCCCAGAAGGCATGGATTATTGAGTCATTGTCAAATCAAATCAAATTAATTTATATAGCTCTTCGTACATCAGCTGATATCTCAAAGTGCTGTACAGAAACCCAGCCTAAAACCCCAAACAGCAAGCAATGCAGGTGTAGAAGCATGGTGGCTAGGAAAAACTCCCTAGAAAGGCCAAAACCTAGGAAGAAACCTAGAGGAACCAGGCTATGAGGAGTGGCCAGTCCTCCTCTGGCTGTGCAGGGTGGAGATTATAACAGAACACGGCCAAGATGTTCAAATGTTCATAAATAACCAGCATGGTCAAATAATAATAATCACAGTAGTTGTCGAGCGTGCAGCAAGTCAGCACCTCAGGTGCTGAACAGCTGAAACTGGAGCAGCAGCACAGCCAGGTGGACTGGGGACATCAAGGAGTCCTCATGCCAGGTAGTCCTGAGGCATGGTCCTCCGAGAGAGAAGAAGAAAGAGAGAAAGAGAGAATTAGAGAGAGCATACTTAAATTCACACAGGACACCGGATAAGACAGGAGAAGTACTCCAGATATAACAAACTGACCCTAGCCCCCCGACACATAAACTACTGCAGCATAAATACTGGAGGCTGAGACAGGAGGGGTCTGGAGACACTGTGGCCCCATCCGACACTAACCCCGGATAGGGCCAAACAGGAAGGATATAACCCCACCCACTTTGCCAAAGCACAGCCCCCACACCACTAGAGGGATATCTTCAACCACCAACTTACCATCCTGAGACAAGGCCGAGTATAGCCCACAAAGATCCGCCGCCAACCCTCAACACAGGACAACACTCAAGACAGGACAGGATTTTTGTCTGCGTAATCAATTCCATACATTAGTTTAAACTGGATTAAGCATTACATTTGAGTTAACTGTAATTCCATGAGTTATGTTCCAACATTCCCTCACCTTGTGCCACCATCAGTTATTTTGATGTATTGTTTTCAGGAGTTAAAAAAGATTCTAAGAGATTGCTAGTTGAATAGGCTCTCTGCAAGGTTTTATAGCTTACCTATTATATGACTATTATTCTCTGACTCAAATAGGTTTCCCTCAAGATTACTCTGAAGTCCACAAGATTTCAAATAGGAATTTCTTGATATTAAACTTTTAAGTTGCTTGTATTTTAAAATATCTACATTGGTCAGACCAAAATTCCTTCTTAATTCTGTGAAATATATTTATTTCCTATTACCAAGTCATTTATGGTTTCTATGCCTTCAGTATTCCACATGGACAAATTTATAATTGAATTCTCAAAAGCTATCCAAGGATTGAAAGAGGAGGAAGGGAAGCGCTACTAAGGTACACAATAGTACATTTTGGTAGATAGAAGGTGCTCTTTGGTAAAAGGGGTAAATTGGTCATCAAAAAGAAAGGAAGACCAAGGCACTTCATATAATGAATTAAAATGCCTTCATTAGTATGGCATGTTCAATAGAAACAAAGTTTTTTTTTAAACCGACGCGTTTCGGCTGCATGGCCTTCGTCACGGGGTGCGTCCTGACGAAGGCCATGCAGCCAAAACGCGTCGGTTTAAAAAAAACTTTGTTGTTTCTATTGAACATGCCATACTAATGAAGGCATTTTAATTAATTATATGAAGAATGCCTTGGTCTTTCTTTATTTTTGCTATCCAAGGATTGTTCCATAGGGTTATGCTTTAGTGAGTGATATTGGTTATTGTATAGTGGGTTTCTTTTTCTTCTATATTGCTATAGTGTTCTTAACTATGAAGTTGTTAATGTTCTTAGCTTTATCCTTAGAAACTAGACAAGTTAAAAGATTCTCGGGATGAGTATCCTCATCTTCAACACGTACCCAATGTTCCTCTTAAATGCATTTAAGAGGAGTAAACTAAATATTTGATTCTATGAGTTTTATTTGCAAATATAAAGTCCTTTATGACCAAGTATACTCTTCGGTGGGGTAATTGATACTACCGAGAACAAATATTAAAACTTTGGGAGCCATGCCATTCTGAAGAGGTTTATTCTACCTGTAGGATTCATAGGAATATTGTTCCATTTAATTAGATCTGCTTTCATACTGTTGAGTAATGGGATAAAGTTATCTTTTGTTTTTCAAACACTCCACAAATTTCTTGTTAACAAATTATAGTTTTGGCAAGTCGGTTAGGACATCTACTGGGTGCATGACACAAGTAATTTTTCCAACAATTGTTTACAGACAGATTATTTCACTTATAATTTACTGTATTACAATTCCAGTGGGTCAGAAGTTTACATACACTAAGTTGACTGTGCCTTTAAACAGCTCGGAAAATTCCAGAAAATGATGTCATGGCTTTAGAAGCTTCTGATAGGCTAATTGACATAATTTGAGTCAATTGGATGTATTTCAAGGCCTACCTTCATTCTCAGTGCCTCTTTGCTTGACATCATGGGAAAATCTAAAGAAATCAGCCAAGACCTCAGAAAAATAATTGTAGACCTCCACAAGTCTGGTTCATCCTTGGGAGCAATTTCCAAATGCCTGAAGGTACCACGTTCATCTGTACAAACAATAGTACGCAAGTATAAACACCATGGGACCATGCAGCTGTCATGCCGCTCAGGAAGGAGACACGTTCTGTCTCCAAGAGATTAACTTACTTTGGTGCGAAAAGTGCAAATCAATCCCAGAACAACAGCAAAGGACATTGTGAAGATGCTGGAGAAAACAGGTACAAAAGTATCTATATCCACAGTAAAACAAGTCCTATATTGACATAACCTGAAAGGCCGCTCAGCAAGGAAGAAGGCACTGCTCCAAAACCGCCATAAAAGCCAGACTACGGTTTGCAACTGCACAAGGGGACAAAGATTGTACTTTTTGGAGAAATATCTATCCTCTGGTCTGATGTGTCGGGGGGCTAGAGTCAGTTTGTTATATCTGGAGTACTTCTCTTGTCTTATCCGGTGTCCTGTGTGAATTTAAATATGCTCTCTCTAATTCTCTCTCTCTCTCTCGCTCTCTCGCTCTCTCGCTCTCTCGTCCTCCTGGCCGTGCTGCTGCTCCAGTTTCAACTGTTCTTCCTGCGGCTATGGAACCCTGACCTGTTCACCGGACGTGCTAACTATCCCAGACCTGCTGTTTCAACTCTCTATAGACCGCAGGAGCGGTAGAGATACTTTTAATGATCGGCTATGAATAGCCAACTGACATTTACTCCTGAGGTGCTGACTTGCTGCACCCTCAACAACTACTTTGATTATTATTATTATTTGACCATGCTGGTCATTTATGAACATTTGAACATCTTGGCCATGTTCTGTTATAATCTCCACCCGGCACAGCCAGAAGAGGACTGACCACCCCTCATAGCCTTGTTCCTCTCTAGGTTTCTTCCTAGGTTTTGGCCTTTCTAGGGAGGTTTTCCTAGACACTGTTTTTCTACACCTGCATTGCTTGCTGTTTGGGGTTTTAGGCTGGGTTTCTGTACTGCACTTTGAGATATCAGCTGATGTAAGAAGAGCTATATAAATACATTTGATTTGATGAAACAAAAACAGAACTGTTTGTCCATAATGACCGTTATGTTTGGAGGAAAAAGGGGGAGGCTTACAAGCTCACAAAATAGATGGCATCATGTGGATATATTAAAGCAACATCTCAAGACGTCAGGAAGTTAAAGCTTGGTGGACAATGACCCCAAGCATACTTCCACAATTGTGGTAAAATGGCTTAAGGACAAAGTCCTATTGGAGGGGCCATCACAAAGCCCTGACCTCAATCCTATAGAACATTTGTGGGCAGAACTGAAAAAGCGTGTGCGAGCAAGGAGGCCTACAAATCTGACTCAGTTACACCAGCTCTGTCCGGAGGAACAGGCCAAAATTTATCCATCTTATTGTGGGAAGCTTGTGGAAGGCTACTCAAAACCTTTGACCCACATTCTTAAAATAAAGTGGTGATCCTAACTGACCTAAAACGGGGAATTTTTAAATGTCAGAAATTGTGAAAAACTGAGTTGAAATGTATTTGGCTTAGGTGTATGTAAACTTCCGACTTCAACTGTGTGTGTACACACACACACCAACAAATATAAGGGGGATTAGAAATGATGCAGACAACTTAGATGGAATCTACAATCTATCCGCACAAAAAAATCTGATTACCCCTTTAAAAAAAAGGGGGCCATTTCCTGTTTCAGCATGACAATGCCCGCGTGCACAAAGCGAGGTCCTTACAGAAATTGTCGAGATTGGTGTGGAATAACTTGACTGGCCTGCACAGAGCCCTGACCTCAACCACATCAAACACATTTGGGATGAATTGGAATGCCGACTGCGAGCCAGACCTAATCGCCCAACATCACTGCCCAACCTCACTAATGTTCTTGTGGCTGAATGGAAGCAAGTCCCTGCAGCAATGTTCCAACATTTAGTGGAAAGCCTTCCCAGAAGAGTGGAGGCTGCTAAAGCAGCAATGAGTGGACCAAAGGGTTACCACAGTTCCCTGTGGGTTTGAGCCTTGGACTGCCGTGGCTGCACAGGAGTACACCGTTTCCATGTTATCACAGATTTCCTGTAGGTTTGAGCTTTGGGCTGTCGTAGTTCATAGACTCTGGTCGATGCTATTTAAAAAAAATATATTTCACCTTTATTTAACCAGGTAGGCTAGTTGAGAACAAGTTATCATTTGCAACTGCAACCTGGCCAAGATATAACATAGCAATTCGACACATACCAACAACACAGAGAGACACATGGAATAAACAAAACAAAGTCAATAATACAGGAGAACAAAATAAAGCAAAAAGTCTCTATACAGTGTGTGCAAATGAGGTAAGATAAGGGAGTTAAGGCAATAAATAGGCCATGGTGGCGAAGTAATTACAATATAGCAATTAAACACGGGAATGGTAGATGTGCAGAAGATTAATGTGCAAGTAGTGATACTGGGGTGCAAAGGAGCAAGATAAATAAATAAATAAATACCAGTATGGGGATGAGGTAGGTAGATAGATGGGCTGTTTACAGATGGGCTATGTACAGGTGCAGTCATCTGTGAGCTGCTCTGACAGCGGGCGCTTAAAGCTAGTGAGGGAGATATGAGGCTCCAGCTTCAGAGATTTTTGCAGTTCGTTCCAGTCATTGGCAGCAGAGAACTGGAAAGAAAGACAACCAAATGAGGAATTGGCTTTGGGGGTGACCAGTCAGATATACCTGCTCCGCATGCTACGAGTGGGTGCTGCTATGGTGACCAGTGAGCTGAGATAAGGCGGGGCTTTATCTAGCAGAGACTTGAAGATAACCTGTAGCCAGTGGGTTTGGCGACAGGTATGAAGCGAGGGCCAACCAACAAGAGCGTACAGGTCGCAATGGTGGGTAGTGTATGGGACTTTGGTGACAAAACGGATGGCACTGTGATAGACTGCATCCAGTTTGTTGAGTAGAGTGTTGGAGGCTATTTTATAGAAGACATCACCGAAGTCGAGGATCGGTAGGATGGTCAGTTTTACGAGGGTATGTTTGGCAGCATGAGTGAAGGATGCTTTGTTGCGATATAGGAAGCCGATTCTAGATTTAATTTTGGATTGGAGATGCTTAATGTGAGTCTGGAAGGAGAGTTTACAGTCTAACCTGACACCTAGGTATTTGTAGTTGTCCACGTATTCCAAGTCAGAGCCGTCCAGAGTAGTGATGCTGGACGGGCGAGCAGGTGCGGGCAGTGATCGGTTGAATAGCATGCATTTAGTTTTACTTGCATTTAAGAGCAGTTGGAGGCCATGGAAGGAGAGTTGTGTGGCATTGAAGCTCGTCTGGAGGTTAGTTAACAGAGTGTCCAAAGAGGGGCCAGAAGTATGCAGAATGGTGTCGTCTGCGTAGAGGTGTATCAGAGAATCACCAGCAGCAAGAGCAACATCATTGATGTATACAGAGAAGTGAGTCGGCCCGAGGATTGAACCCTGTGGCACCCCCATAGAGACTGCCAGAGGTCCGGACAACAGGCCCTCCGATTTGACACACCGAACTCTGTCTGAGAAGTAGTTGGTAAACCAGGAGAGGCAATCATTTGAGAAACCAAGGCTGTCGAGTCTGCCAATAAGAATGTGGTGATTGACAAAGTCGAAAGCCTTGGCCAGGTCGATGAATACGGCTGCATAGTAATGTTACAGTGTCCCAGAATTTTTTTGAGTTAGTACTACAGGATGCAAATTTCTGTTTGAAAAAGCTATCCTTAGCTTTCCTAACTACCTGTGTATATTTGTTCCCAACTTCCCTGAAAAGTTGCATATCACAGGGGCTGATCGATGCTAATGCAGAACGCCATAGGATGTTTTTGTGCTGGTCAAGGGCAGACAGGTCTGGAGTGAACCAAGGACTATATCTATTCCTGGTTCTAATTTTTTTTGAATGGGGCATGCTTATTTAAGATGGTGAGGAAGGCACTTTTAAAGAATAGCCAGGCATCATCTACTGACCGGATGAGGTCAATGTCATTCCAGGATATCCCGGCCAGGTCGATTAGAAAGAACTGCTAGTAGAAGTGTTTTAGGGAGCGTTTGACAGTGATGAGGGGTGGTCGTTTGGTCGCAGACCCATTACGGATGCAGGCAATGAGGCAGTGATCGCTGAGATCTTGATTGAAAACAGCAGAAGTGAGTCTGGAGGGTGAGTTAGTTAGGATGACATCTATGAGGGTGCCCGTGTTTACGGATTTGGAGTTGTACCTGGTAGGTTCATTGATCATTTGTGTAATTGAGGGCATCAAGCTTGGATTATAGGATTGCCGGGGTGTTAAGCATGTCCCAGTTTAGGTCACCTAGTAGCACGAGTCAGAAGATAGATGGGGGGCAATCAATTCACATATGGTATTGAGGGCACAGCTGAGGGCAGAGGGAGGTCTATAGCAAGCGGCAACAGTGAGAGACTTGTTTCTGGAAAGGTGAATTTTTATAAGTAGAAGCTTGAATTGTTTGGGTACAGACTTGGATAGTAATACAGAACTCTGCAGGCTACCTTTGCAGTAGATTGCAACACCGCCCCCTTGGCAGTTCTATCTTGGCAGAAAATGTTGTAGTTAGCAATGTAGATTTCAGGGTTTTTGGTGGGTTTCCTAAGCCAGGATTCAGATACGGCTAAGATACCCGGGTTGGCAGAGTGTGCTAAAGCAGTGAATAAAACAAACTTAGGGAGAAGGCTTCTAATGTTAACATGTATGAAACCAAGGCTTTTACGGTTACAGAAGTCAACAAATGAGAGCACCTGGGGAGTGGGAGTGGAGCTAGGCACTGCAGGACCTGGATTAACCTCTACATCACCAGAGGAACAGAGGAGAAGTAGGATAAGGGTACGGCTAAACACTATACGAACTGGCTGTCTAGCACGTTCGGAACAGAGAGTAAAAAGAGCATGTTTCTGGGCACGATAGCATAGTTTCAAGACATAGTGTACAGACAAAGGTAAGGTAGGATGTGAGTGCATTGGAGGTAAACCTAGGCATTGAGTAATGATGAGAGAGATATATAGTCTCTAGACTAGATATAGTCTCTCTTTAAACCAGGGGATGTCATCGCATATGTAGGAGGTGGAACAACATGGTTGGTTAAGGCGTATTGAGCAGGGTTAGAGGCTCTACA
The DNA here is from genome assembly GCF_013265735.2 of Oncorhynchus mykiss. Classification (NCBI taxonomy): domain Eukaryota; kingdom Metazoa; phylum Chordata; class Actinopteri; order Salmoniformes; family Salmonidae; genus Oncorhynchus; species Oncorhynchus mykiss. Next base: position 38,174,344 of record NC_048585.1, on the reverse strand, counting down.
GTGAAATAAGGCAGTAATCACTAACCAGGACTGTAATGGACGAGGCACATTGATATTAGAGAGAGGCATGCGTAGCCAAGTGAACATATATATGGGTCCAGTGAGTGGTTGGGCTGACTGGGGACACGGCGATTCAGACAGATGGCAGGCCGATGCTAACACACTAACAGTTAGTAGGCCGGGGCTAACTGCTAAGCAGTTATCAGACCGGGTTAACAAGCAAGCAGTTAGTAGGGGCTAGCAGTTAGCAGACCGGGGCAGGCAAGCTAGCAGTTAGCAGAACGGGGCAGGCAAGCTAGCAGTTAGCAGACCGGGGCTAGCAAGTTAGCCTATGGGGGATGTCGCGATGGGGGTAAGTCTGTTTTTGCCTCTTCGTGCGGTGACATCGATAGACCAGTCGTGGAATTAGTAGGGATCCAAGTAGCTCTAGTTAGCTAACAGGCCTAGCAGGTTAGCAGAATGGGCCTTCAGCGGACATCGCGCCTGAGGGGCCTGTTGGAATCCTCGGGCAGATTATGTCGGAATTCCAGTCGTAGAGGGTCGGCGGAGTTCCGTGCCCCGTACCGGCAGTAGAAGGGGTCCGGGTATTATAGTCCAGGAGTGAGCTGGGAGATGGGTCTAGCATGGGCTAGCCCCAGGCTAGTTGGTGCTAGCTCCGGGACGGAAACGTTAGCCAGGAGTAGTCAACCCGGGTTGCGGTTAGCTAGCTGTGATGATCCAGATGAAAAGGTTCAGAGTTTGTGGTAGGAATTTGGGGATATGGAGAGAAAAATTGGTCCGGTATGCTCTGGTTTGAAATGCGTTGTACGAACTGGCGAGAGCTTTCCGAGCTAAAGGTTAGCTGATGACCGCTAGCAGTGGTTAGCTGACTGATAGCTGGTAGCTACAGTGCCTTGCGAAAGTATTCGGACCCCTTGAACTTTGCGACCTTTTGCCACATTTCAGGCTTCAAACATAAAGATATAAAACTGTATTGTTTTGTGAAGAATCAACAACAAGTGGGACACAATCATGAAGTGGAACAACATTTATTGGATATTTCAAACTTTTTTAACAAATCAAAAACTGAAAAATTGGGCGTGCAAAATTATTCAGCCCCCTTGAGTTAATACTTTGTAGCGCCACCTTTTGCTGCGATTACAGCTGTAAGTCGCTTGGGGTATGTCTCTAGCAGTTTTGCACATCGAGAGACTGACATTTTTTCCCATTCCTCCTTGCAAAACAGCTCGAGCTCAGTGAGGTTGGGATGGAGAGCATTTGTGAACAGCAGTTTTCAGTTCTTTCCACAGATTCTCGATTGGATTCAGGTCTGGACTTTGACTTGGCCATTCTAACACCTGGATATGTTTATTTTTGAACCATTCCATTGTAGATTTTGCTTTATGTTTTGGATCATTGTCTTGTTGGAAGACAAATCTCCGTCCCAGTCTCAGGTCTTTTGCAGACTCCATCAGGTTTTCTTCCAGAATGGTCCTGTATTTGGCTCCATCCATCTTCCCATCAATTTTAACCATCTTCCCTGTCCCTGCTGAAGAAAAGCAGGCCCAAACCATGATGCTGCCACCACCATGTTTGACAGTGGGGATGGTGTGTTCAGCTGTGTTGCTTTTACGCCAAACATAACGTTTTGCATTGTTGCCAAAAAGTTCAATTTTGGTTTCATCTGACCAGAGCACCTTCTTCCACATATTTGGTGTGTTTCCCAGGTGGCTTGTGGCAAACTTTAAACGACACTTTTTATGGATATCTTTAAGAAATGGCTTTCTTCTTGCCACTCTTCCATAAAGGCCAGATTTGTGCAATATACGACTGATTGTTGTCCTATGGACAGAGTCTCCCACCTCAGCTGTAGATCTCTGCAGTTCATCCAGAGTGATCATGGGCCTCTTGGCTGCATCTCTGATCAGTCTTCTCCTTGTATGAGCTGAAAGTTTAGAGGGACGGCCAGGTCTTGGTAGATTTGCAGTGGTCTGATACTCCTTCCATTTCAATATTATCGCTTGCACAGTGCTCCTTGGGATGTTTAAAGCTTGAGAAATCTTTTTGTATCCAAATCCGGCTTTAAACTTCTTCACAACAGTATCTCGGACCTGCCTGGTGTGTTCCTTGTTCTTCATGATGCTCTCTGCGCTTTTAACGGACCTCTGAGACTATCACAGTGCAGGTGCATTTATACGGAGACTTGATTACACACAGGTGGATTGTATTTATCATCATTAGTCATTTAGGTCAACATTGGATCATTCAGAGATCCTCACTGAACTTCTGGAGAGAGTTTGCTGCACTGAAAGTAAAGGGGCTGAATAATTTTGCACGCCCAATTTTTCAGTTTTTGATTTGTTAAAAAAGTTTGAAATATCCAATAAATGTTGTTCCACTTCATGATTGTGTCCCACTTGTTGTTGATTCTTCACAAAAAAATACAGTTTTATATCTTTATGTTTGAAGCCTGAAATGTGGCAAAAGGTCGCAAAGTTCAAGGGGGCCGAATACTTTCGCAAGGCACTGTAGCTAGCCTCAGTGGAGGTATTCCAGTTGGAAGGTAAATAGAAGTACTTTAGGGGAAAAAAAACAGATCCACACCACATTGGGTGAGGCGGGTTGCAGGAGATTATTTTTGAAGTTGAGGTTAAGGAAAAATATTAAAAAGAACGCGAAGAAAAAGATATATACACATGGGACGAGACAAGACAAAGACACCCCACGGACTGCTACACCATCTTGGATAAGGAGACGTGTGCGCTTCACCAAGTCACGACAGGTGTTCTGTTGCTTTGGACTTGCGCTTCCTTGTATGAGTTCTGACATTTCAGGCTCGCAAGGTAACTAACTCGTGCGGTGTAGGGATTTGGGATGCAATGTGTCAGTGTGCATAGCACCTTAACTGGGGAGAACGGGCTTGTGAGAATGACTGGACCGGAATCAGTGGAATGGTATCAAATTCATCAAAGACATGGTTTCCAGATATTTGATGCCATTTAATTTGCTCTGTTCTGGCTATTATTATGAGCCGTTCTCCCTACAGCAGCCTTCTGTGGTGCATAGCCCAGTCACATGAGGGTAAGTATTAGGAGAAAAGGTGGCTTCTGTAACCTCTTTTTGGAGCTGGTGGGTCATTCTAGCATGACAACTCATGTTCGAACTTGGCATATCAATCAACATCAATTACTGAGCGCCCATAACTGTACAGGCTAAGACTGGGTGGCTGGAGTGGCAGGTGGGACAAGAACTGCTCGTAGGTAGGCAATGTTGGGGAGCGACACCTTTGCTAGCACGAGAGGAATGCAGGAGTCATCCAGGTATACAGCACAAGTGGAAAACCCAGCCAGGTTTGAGCCAACAGCAGGGTGTGTGTCCAAAGGGCATGAGAGTTGGTGCACGGGAAAATGGGCTGGAGCTGACCTACACCACTTTGCAAAATGGTTTGGTTTCTGACATCATCGAAATGTCTGTCCACGAGCGGGGCAGTCAGGGGCACGTGAATTGTATCTATTGGAAACACGGTTGGCACACCGTTGACGCGCATGGGTTCTCAACAACTGCACTGAGGCACTCATGTCACTGTCTGAGTGACAGTTACAGTCTGAGCACTGAGACTGCTGCAAAGCTTGAACAGCACTGGAAGCATGTGCTTGTGCCTCAGAGATCTTAGTTGCACAGTGAGCTGCTGATTCCACTTGGGAAGCTATGGCTACAGCTTTTGCTAAAGTCAGATCATCATCTTCAAGGTGAAGCCTCTCCCGCACGAATGAGCTTGAGGTTCTTTCAATTAACTGGTCCCTGATCATTTCATCTCGAAGATAACCAAACTGACATGACTGTGCTAGCCCTTTACGATCGCTGACGTACTCGGTCACTGACTCACCCACTCGCCGTGAGCGATGCCGAAAATATCTCTTTGTGAAATGTCCATCCAAAAGTTCAACAGCTGCATCATGTGTGATTCCCCAAGCGTTTGGAAGATGTGCAGGCTCTCGGCGCCAAGACAGTGAAGAATGGCCCTTTTTCTCTCAGGGCTAACCACATCCAGTCTGGTAGCTAGCATTTACTTCTCAAAAGACAACTTCTATCTGTCCCATGGGATTGTTGATTTGCCCGCATGAGGCAAGAACTGCTCCGGTGGAGTTAGGGATATTGCAGAAATACTTTCAAAAACACTTGCTCTCAGTTGAAGCGGACGTTTATCTCAACGAGTAGCATCTCAAATACAACGGAAATAGAACCACCAAATCACCTAGTCATTTCCAATGAAAAAAAAACAAAAAAAAAACGAAATACTGTCCAACCGATGATACGAATCATGGATGCTATACTAGACAATCAATGATGAACACAACACAACACGGTGGAACCTGTGTGTGCTTGAGCTGCCGTGATCCTGCTAGTTTGGTACCCTCTGAGCCGACTTGGGGCGTAATTGTATGTCCCCATAGTATGTTATACCGAGTGACCGACTGAAAGGGTATGTACAGTTATGAATATAACTGCTGTTCCCTGAAGGAGGGAATGAGGCATGACATATTTTGGCTATGCACCGCCAGGGTGCATGGGTTCGCTGAAGAGCGGTACTGAATTTAGGAAATAGATGACAGCCCTGGTATTATAGCTAGGAAGGCGGGGCTTCCGAGGGTGGGCTCGGCCTCCATTGGCCCGTTGGGCTTGATTTCAGTTTGCTTCAGGCGAATAGGATTGGACGTTGAGACCCCATAGTATGTTATACCTCGTTCCCTTCTCCAGGGAACCATAGTTCCATTCATAACTGTACGTTATGTGAAATGTACCTTGTTTTGACAGTCAGGATGCTCTCTCTGTCTCAGAGGTGGAATTTGGGACTAACACTGGGTTAGTTTGAGAACAACAACAACTAAAGGGAATTATTCACAGACAGAGAGAAACAAAGACAGTATCCCACTACTACTGTGCTCCATCTGAAAACAGTGTTAGTACCAATTAGAATGTGTTTAGCTGTCTAGCATCAGTTTTGAATTTTAGATCATTATGAATAAGATTGTGTACAGATCGTAGATTCACACTCCTACTCAGCTGCTTTGTGGACACAGGCGCTGGGGCCTCATTTATAAACATTGCATATGTACAAAATATACCCCAGAACATGGGTGCGACTTATTTTTAAAAATTAACATGAAGTGAGAATGTGCTTAACTTCCCGCAAACTTTAGACCATGCATACGCAGTTTCTAGTGGTTGAAGTATTGCATTGCAAGCAGGCAAATAGCCTAGTATTTCGACCTGGTCTCAGAGCATTTCCTATGAATCTGTACACTCCATTTAGTATGTTATGTTACGTTTCGTATGGTATGCATTCATTTGTGGATGTCCAGCATACATTTCTTATGTTACAAATAGCCATCCGTATATGTTCCGAATTGCAATTCGTACAATATATTATGAATTTGCAGTACATATACGTTACGAATTCCAATTTGTTGTGGCTAATGTTAGCTAGGCTAGCAGTGAGGGATGAAGGTTGAGTTAGGTAACCTTAACCATTTAGCTTAACATGCTAAGTAGTTGCAAAGTAGCTAAAAAGTATTTTATAAAATGCTGAAGTTGTCCATCATGAGATTCGAACACACAACCTTTTGGTTACTAGATGTTCACATTATACACCCACCCTCCTTTTGTTGTTGCCAACCTATTAAGGATCCACCCCTTTTTTTCAATTTTCACCTAAAATGACATACCCAAATCTAACTGCCTGTAGCTCCGGCCCTGACGCAAGGATATGCATATTCTTGGTACCATTTGAAAGGAAACACTTTGATGTTCATGGAAATGTGAAAGGAATGTAGTAGAATATAACACAATAAATATGGTAAAAGATAATACAAAGACAAAAACAACCATTATTTTGTATTATTTTTGTACCATCATCTTTGAAATGCAAGAGAAAGGCCATAATGTATTATTCCAGCCCAGGTGCAATTTAGATGTTGTCCACTAGATGGCAGCAGTGTATATGCAAAGTTTCAGACTGATCCAATGAACCATTGCATTTATTTTAAACATGTATCAAGACTGCCCAAATGTGCCTAATATGTTAATTAATAACTTTCATGTTCTAAATGATGCACTCTCCTCAAACAATAGCATGGAATTATTTCACTGTAATAGCTACTGTAAATTGGACAGTGCAGTTAGATTAACAAGAATTTAAGCTTTTTATGAGACCATGCTGAGTATTTTGTGCACACATAAAAATAAAAAAAGTAAATATAAGATGCAATCATTTGCCGCTAGTCAGAAGAGCGAACATAAACATGTTTGCATTCTAAAATGGTTAGAAATAGGAAATAAGCTTATCACCTTTTCTGACTGATGGTGTCCTACTTGCGAAGTACCCTACAGGCCTACAATGGCCCAGCTCTCATTTAATTAGACCCACGTTAGTGGTCAATCAATCAATTATTTCAAGTATTTTGCTGTATGCGATTTTTATTTTCTTCAATGTGTCAAGTAGTTCTCTTTTTGTTTCCTCTTAATTTGGTTAGGTGCAATTGTGTTGCCAGAACCAGCTGGCTGCAGGGGCTCTTTAGGTTACTCTCCTTGCAGGTTAGGGCTTTGTGCGGGAAGGTTTGGGCAAAAAAAATCTCAATATATTTGTACATGCAGTCTTTTCAGAAATGGCACATAGATATTTAGTGTGAAATGTGCACAACGGTTACAAGTTCAGTAGATCTAGACTTGATAGGATATCATGGGATTGCCAAAACAAACAAAGTTGTGTGACAGGTTAGGTGATAGTGTGGCCAAGTGGTCTAAAGGTGCTCGATCTCTTTGGGGGCGTGGGTTCGAATTCCACTGCTGTCAGGGTCCGCTTTTGATCATAGTAGACAACTAAACAGAACAGTTGGTAAACACTGGTATAAGTTGTTTGAGCCAAAAGGTAACTCGAGCCCTCAACTGTTAGAAGGTCAACATTTTATTTCAGAGAGGTGGTCCAACTATCAGTCAGTGGCTGTTGTTGGCCAGTTGCATTCTGGGTATAGACCTTTTGAAGCATAGTCACTGTGCATTGGCCAAAGAGTCAACTTATGACATGTAGTACACACCATACCCCCTGGACAGGGGACCGTGTGTATACTGTGCTTCAGTGGAGGCTGCTGAGGGGAGGATGACACCTAGTAAATGGTTGGAATGGAGTCAATTGAATGGTATCAACCACATGGAAACCGTGTTTGATACCATTCCAGCCATTATGAGCCATCCTCCTCAGCAGCCTTCACTGCTGTACTTGTACATCAACTCCGCTTACACTCCAGAAACAGTAGATGAACTCTAGCCCCACGGGCCATTCTGGCTCAGACAAGGCTTACTAATACGTACACACACACAAATAATAAGGGACAGTTGAGGTGGTAAGATGTACATTAACACTTTTATTGCAATAGCTCTATTGAAAGCAAAAAAGTTGGATAAATATAAACACTATGCTCCAAATTCCTCCATTAGGACCCCATCTCCCCTGAAGTGAGAGAGAAAAAAAAGAAAAGAAAGAGGCGCAATTAACATGAAAAAAATACTATCATATTTAAATAATTTCTCTTCTTTTTTGTTGTTTTAACACCTTTTTTCCCCCCTTAAGGACATACGTTGCAGAGAAATATAATGCACATATGAGGATTAACACCTCCACCGTATGAAGAACTGTCTGTTCCATAAAGCTAAATGACAATGCCATTAAGTTCTGAAAGAAAACACGGGTAGCAATGAAAATGACACCGTCATGGTTGCCATCAGATCAACCGCATTCAAACTGGTTATTTTGTAATACTACACAGCAGCAAATAAAATAGTAAGTTACAAAAACATCAGGCAGAGGTTATTTTTTATTTTTCTGTTTTTTTTTTTTTTTTACAAAACTGCTAAGTGTCTACATCGTCATACTCTTGAAAACAAGTTTATCCCACTGTCTCCGTTTAGCTTAAAAATAATTTTAAACCCCGTCTTTAAGTGTTCAATCAAAAGTATCAACACAACACCCAAAAAACTATGGAGATTTAACTTCTGCCCTTTCTATGAAGTAGATAAACAAAAATAAAAATACTGTTGCACATTTATTTATGCAGTACCGTGTAGTTCCTCTGTAATATATTATGTAGTTAGAATTTCCCCCATTATTTCCTAAAAAGGGTTTGTTGTTATTGTTTACTCAAAACTCTACGGCTCTGTTCCAACATCCACACTAGCACACTACTGAGAATGCATGTCCAATACATCGATAGTAAGAAGTGTGGGACCCGACCATATTGGCCTATAATATATCAACAGAACAAAGTAGAATCATCATCCACCAAATAGTACAGAACTGAACCAGGCTGATGTGAGTATCGATAATCAAGCCTATTTTTTATTTAATTGATTAAGTAAGACTTCTTAAATCACAGAAAGTCTTGCCAAATAAAGCTTTTGTATTGTTCAAATCTAATAGCTGAAAAGCGCTGCAGCGTAACCAAAAAAAGAAATAAAATCATAGTACAGCCTTTAAAACGTGTTCCAACCACAGAATTAGAATGATGAGGATTCTAGTTCTATGGTTTCAGCCTTGGGTAGGTATAGTAACGGTTCATTTTCCATAACATACAGTAACAGTAGGTTCTGTGCACCGCAACAGTACCATATAAGACATTGGTTGTACCAAATGGGATCTGACGGGTTGTTTTTTTTTGCTCGGGTGGGTGTCAACCTTTTCCACAGTCCATTATTCTGCACCAACAAATATATCATCATCAATCATCTTCATACATTAGTTAACACACCGACAAGACGTACCATGATACTTTTGAGCCCTTCTAACCCCCCCCCCTTTCCTAACAAGCATCAAGCTCTTTTTTATTTTCTTCTCACTGACATTTTGGTTCAGTCATCATATCAAATGACTAAGGGATCTAGAAAAAGAGGGGGAAGGAAGCGAGGGAATAATCAGGCGAGCGAATAAAATGAACACTCCAGTCACGCAATCGATAGTGCCACTAACATCATCTCCCTCTGTCCCCCCCATTCCTCCCACCTACACCCATAGAGTGGGTTAACTATATAAAAGGATGACAGAGAATGCACAGAAAAATACACAACAGTACTCTAGTAGAACTCACTGCTTCCAGCCTTTCAGAAGGGAGACAGGAGGGTACATTTTTTTTAGGGATATATATAAATATTTTTAAAAGGCATGGCACACGAGTCAAAATACTGAAAGAAAATTAAGAGGAAAACCTACAGCGGTCTTTCAGTTAGGATGGTAAATTGATCACTCCTCTGTTAAATGGCACACAAATTCCAAGCAACATATTAGACAACGTATTTGGCCTTAGTTGTGCCTTACTGTCATATCCTGAAAACCTCTCTGAACTGGTTCTTGTGGCTCCCAGTTTAGGCCGAGAATAGACCCTCACTCCCCTGCGATCTCTCCCTCACTACAGCCAGCCTACATGCTTGGCAATGGGAGGGGTCCAGCGGTGCGTAACCAGGGAAGTTAGGGGCTGGCAGCGGTGTGTGTATGTTGCACCTTGGGGGAGGGGGGGGGGGGGGGGGGGGTGTAGAGTCAGGTTACTGGAACCCCTAACGTCACCCCAGCCCCGTGTGTCACCCAGCACACTTACTGGTGGATTAGTGGAGTCACTGCAACAGGGGAATCGTGTGTGTGGTCAGTCACTGCAACAGGGGGCATCGTGTGTGTGGTCAGTCACTGTAACCAGGGCCGTAACTGCATGAGGACACAGCGGTCCGGACCTCTCATTTTCTTTCTAATAAAAATAATATATTATGGGTCAATATCTGAATATTGCTTTCAGCATTGATCAAAGCTCAGAACACTTACATTCTTGATCTGGCTGTTTTTAAATCACGCCGGCTTCTTTGCGAACGAGTGGAATCAGGAACAGTGGTTTGTTCGTTATGTTCGCCTGCGTCCCCTGGATTTGCCTCCCCGGATTTTCCTTTTTAGCAGCACATTCACCACGCTCTCAAACGGCTAACTTTGCCCTCTTGTGGCACAGGCCGAGGACCAGCTAGAAGGATTAAGCTAATGTTAAACGAAGCCGACCTCAACAGGAGCAAAAAACAAAAAAATAGGTTAAGATCTCACAATAACTTTGCTTTACAGAGAGTAGGCTACTGAAACAGACAGTGATGTGGCACTCAAGTGTTAAGGTTGAGGCAGGCTGCAATGGAAGCAGAGGAGTGGTTCCCAAACTTGGGTCTGGGCCCCCCTGAGAAAAATCTGTACTAATCTTTTAAACAGGTTAGGAACTTAAAATATATATGTTTCAATATGAACATCTCCACATGGCCCATCTTCCCTACAGGCCTAGGCCGACATTACATTCGAATCGAAATGAAAATACAGTACACTAAAAATGACATACGTTCTCATTTATATTGGTAAATGAGAACTTTTTTTATTTACCACTACATCACTGATATCAGAATCATAACAGAATCATAATATACTAATAATTCATGTGCATGTGATAATACGATCGGTGTGCTCCTTTGATGCGTTTGTGCAGAGCTTGATTAGTAATGCCTAGGGATACAAACATTAATGCTATGTAATTTGAGAAAAGAGAAGTAAAAATGTGATTTTCTGCAATTCATCATTACAACTGACTCAGTCGCCGATGCTGTGTCAGTTTGAATCATTCCTCCTATTTCACCCCCCTTTCAGGGATATAACATTACAATTGTATAGCTAATATACGTTTGTAGATCGACTGAGGTGAATGAATGAACCTACAGCAGCCAAGGTGATAATAGCGGTGGTCATTTTTGCTTGTTTTGCTGTTCTACAAATAGTTTTTTTTGAATTGTACAGAAATGCAGTAAATGAGCTTCAACGCCCACCCCCTCAAAAAAATCCAGACCTCACAAAAACCTTGGTTACGGCCCTGACTGTAGCCTAAAGAGCACAGACAAGTGAAAGTGTGTATGTGTATATATCTCCATACATCTGTGAGCCAGACCTGTGCTAATAAGGCCCTTGAGTGGAAATAAAGTACTTGCGTCTTCTATGGAAAATATTGGGACTATCGTCGAGTCCAGTACCCTTTTCTGCTAATAGAAAAATACTAAATAAACCATGTCAGGATAACAAATGCACTATGTGGCTTTAAATACATGTAGCAGTTTCTCAGTGAGAAGATGAGTAAACTCTAAGATAAGAGTAATACTTTAGAGTAAACTCTACTGACCAGTCTCAACCCAGTCTAAGAGTTGTATTATTATTTGGCTATTATTATTATTATTAACTTACAGCGATACCATGTTTGAGCGAAGCTCCCTTTTTGTGCTGTAGATCAGAAATAATGTTTTTATATCTAAAGTCCTTTAACGACGAGAGAGAGCAGCGTCAAAACCAGCCACTGACGAAACAGAAAAAAAACACAAAAAATAATAAATATATATATATATATATATATATGAAGACTAAAATGCGAGCGCCTTCCGTCTTCATCTTCGTGGTGTTGTGGTTCAAAGGGGGCGTGACCTTGTGAGCCAGCCTTGGGGTCGAGGTTGAAGGGTGGTGGCAGAGGGCCAGCCTTGGGGTCGAGGTCAAAGGGTGGCGGTGGAGGGATGTAGTTAGAGGGGTACACCACAGAAACCCCATCTCAGATCAGATCCCTCCATCCAGCTTCATTCTGTAGAGAGAGAGAGAGAAAGCATCAGTTAACTTCAGCAAAAAAGTTGGTAAAAAAGCATGTCCCTTCGTGGTCCACACACATTCTGGCAGTGGATTAGGCTGGGCTCTGGCTGCGCATATCCCCTGTATCTAAAGCGTGTGCGTATATTTCCCCCTGTGTGCGTGCGTGCCTGTGTGCGTGCGTGTTTTAAGGCTGGCCCCAGTTGACCCTGAGCAGGGCTTTGATAGGGGCTTTGTCCTGTTATAACAATGGCTGCTGGGTCACAATACAGTTGCTTTGAGAGAGGGCTTCAGCTGTGGACGGGCTGGAGCGACAGGAATGCTGGCTAACGCTTTCTATCTGTCTGTTAGGGGGGGGATGGAGAAAGGAGTGGGAGGAGATGGGGACACAGAAAGAGCAAGTGAGGAAGGGAAGGAGAGATGAGGGAAACAGATGGAGAGAGATGAGAGAGATGGAGAGAGGTCTTAAGGATCCTACTTAGACCCTAACAATTTGCTCAGGCTCCAACCACTGCTGGACACTACTGTGCAACAGCCTCAACTGACCCCCTTTGGCAATGAAGCCCCTTATCTACTTCCGCCGAGTCCGATAAACTTGTCGACACCCATTTGTAAGTCGCTGCGTACAGTATGAAGGAAACAAGATGTCATTTCGCAACTCAGTGCTAATTAGGATTAGAGTAATGACGAAGTCGACATGCTAGCTGTTCCCATAGACTTCCAGTCATTGCACAGTTGCTAACTAGTGTTAGTGTAAACGCTAGAGAGCATACTTCCTTTTTAAGTTGCAAGCAGACATACAAATGGTATCCACGAGTTCATCTGACTTTGGGGAAGTAGATAAAGAGCTTCATTGCCAAAATCCCAAACTATTCCTTTAACAAACAAAAAATACTTAAGTCTGTTTTATTATGCTAAGTCCATGTTAAATCTACATACCTCAACTTTGAATTAATTTAACCTTTAACTAGGAAAGCCAGTTAAGAACAAATTGTGATTTACAATGACAGCCTACCAAAAAGGAAAATGGGGGCCTGGGATTAAAAATAAAGACAATATATAGGACAAAACACACATCACAACGAGAGAAAACACTACTACACAGCATGGCAGCAACAACATGGTAGCAGCACAAAACATGGTTCAAACATTATTGGGCACAGACAACAGCACAAAGGGCAAGAAGGTAGAGACAACAATACATCACACAAAGCAGCCACAACTGTCAGTAAGAACGTCCATGATTGAGACTTTGAATGAAGAGATACAGCTGAGATAAAACTCCAGTTCGAGTGTTTGTTGCAGCTCGTTCCAGTCGCGAGCTGCAGCGAACTGAAAAGACGAACGACCCAGGGATGTGTGTTTGGGGACCTCTAACAGAATGTGACCGGCAGAACAGGTGTTGTATGTGGAGGATGAGGGCTGCAGTAGATATCTCAGATAGGGGGGAGTGAGGCTAAGAGGGTTTTATAAATATGCATCAACCAGTGGGTTTTGCGACTGGTATACAGCGATGATCAGTTTACAGAAGAGTATTGAGTGCAGTGATGTGTCCTATAAGGTGCATTGGTTGCAAATAACATCTAGCCGCTCCAGAGCACCATTACCTGCCGATCTATAAATTAAGTCCCTAATCTAGCATGGGTAGGATGGTCATCTGAATCCGGGCTAATTTGGTAGCTGGGGTTAAAGAGTAGTGATTACGATAGAGGAAACCAAGTCTAGATTTAACTTAAGCCTGCAGCTTTGATATGTGCTGTGAGAAGGACAGTGTACCGCCGTCTAGTCATACTCCCAAGTACTTGTATGAGGTGACTACTTCAAGCTCAAACACTCAGGAGGTAGTAATCACACCGGTGGGGAGAGGGGCATTCTTCTTACCAGACCACAACCTTGTTCTGAACACCTCCAAATAAGTTCAAGGGTAGAGAAAGCTTGTTGGACACTAAGAAAGCTTTGTTGTAGAGAATTTAACACAACATCCAGGGAGGGGCCAGCTGAGTATAAGAATATCATCTGCATATAAATGTATGAGAGCTTTCTACTGCCTTAGCTGTTGTTGATGTAAATTGAGAAGAGGGCCTAGGATCAAGCCTTGGGGTACTCCCTTGGTGACAGACAGTGGCTGAGACAGCATATTTTCTGACTTTATACACTGCACTCTGAGGCAGTTAGCAAACCAGCCCAAAGACCCCTCAGAAGACACCAATACTCACAAGAATGGAATGGTCTACTGTATCAAAAGCTTTGGCCAAGTCAATAAAAATAGCAGCATAATATTGCTTAGAATCAAGGGCAATGGTGATATCATTGAGGACCTTTAGGGTTGCAGTGACACATCCATAACCTGTGCAGAAACCAGATTTCTAGTATTCTCTCGGGTATGCAATCAAGAATGACAGTCAGTTGATTATTGACAAGTTTTTCCAACACTTTCGATAAACAGGTCAAAATAGAAATGGGCCTATAACAGTCAGGATTAGAGGTCGACCGATTATGATTTTTCAACACCGATACAGATTATTGGAGGACCAAAAAAAGCCGATATATATATATATATATATTTTAAATTTAGTCTAATGACAATTACAACAATACTGAATGAACTCCTTTTAACTAAATGTAAATAAAATATATTTAGTCTCAAATAAATAATGAAACATTGAAATAATGCAAAAACAGTGTTGGAGAAGAAAGTAAAAGTGCAATATGTGCCATGTAAAAAAGCTAACATACAAGTTCCTTGCTCAGAACATGAGAACATATGAAAGCTGGTGGTTCAATATTCCCAGTTCCTCAATATTCCCAGTTAAGAGGTTTTAGGTTATGTATTGCCAGCACCATTGCTAAGAGCTGCTGGCAAACGCAGTGAAGTGCTGTTTGGATGAATGCTTACGAGCCTGCTGCTGCCTACCACCGCCCAGTCAGACTGCTCTATCAAATCAGACTTAATTTTAATAAACACAGAAATACAAAACTTATGGTCATTAATATGGTCAGCAAAACATTTATTCTTTCAGTGAAATACGGAACCGTTACGTATTTTATCGAATGGGTGGCAACCCTAAATCTAAATCTTGCTGTTGCATTGCACAACATTCAATGTTATGTCATAATTATGTCAAATTCTGGCAAATTAGTTCAATGAGCCAAGCGGCCCAAACTGTTGCATATTCCCCCCGACTCTGCTTGCACTGAACGCAAGAGAAGAGACAATTTCCCAAGTTAAAATAAATTAATGTTAGCAGGCAATATTAACTAAATATGCAGATAAAAAAAATATTCTGTGTATTGATTAAGGCATTGATGTTTATGGTTAGGTACATTTGTGCAAAGATTGTGCTTTTTCAGCAATGCGCTTTTGTTAAATCATCACCTGTTTGGCGAAGTTGAAGTAGGCTGTGATTCGATAAATTAACAGACACCACATTGATTATATGCAACGCAGGACAAGCTAGTTAACCTAGTAATATCAACCATGTGTAGTTAACTAGTGATTGAGAATATTTGTTTTTTTTAGAAGATCCGTTTAATGCTAGCTAGCAACTTACCTCGGCTCCTTACAGCCACAAGGTCCTTTTGACATGGACTCGCGTAACAGGTGGTCAGCCCACCACACAGTTTCCTCGTAGATTGCGATGTAATCGGCCATAATCGGCATCCAAAAAGGCTGATTACCGGTTGTTATGAACTTGAAATTCAGACTTAGTGTACGGGGCCAGGAGAGAGCTTAGGGCAGGTAGGGTACAGGCTGGTGCTGATGGAGGACACAACCACCCAGCAACAGTCAACAAAGAGCTATTTGAAAGTTTAATGCTTAAAACCAGCAAATCAAATTGTTTGGGGGGAGACTTGGTGGAGACAGAGCACTGAAAGTGATCCTTGGTAAAGAAAATAAATGCCACTCCCCCACCTTTGGAAGATCTGTCTTGCCGAAAAAGGTTATAACCAGAAAGGTTAACATCAGTATTCAAAACACTCTTCCTTAACCACGTCCCAGTAATGACCAACACATCTGGATTGGAGCTGTGAACCCACACTTCCAATTGATCCATTTTATGTAATAAGCTTCTAGTGTTAACGTGCCGAAAAACCAGGCTTTTACAGGAGCAGAAATCAGTGAAGCAGATATCAGAGCACTAGTCAGAATTGGGGCTAGCAACAATACATGCACATTTCCAGATATCATCAACAGTAATACAATCAAGGCACTGCATAGGACTGGGAGAGCTCTGCAGTGCTGATTTATGACATCTGAATGTGCATCAGATGGCAACAAGATCATATTGTACAGCATTTCCATCAGGGGCGGCAGGGTAGCCTAGTGGTTAGAGCGTTGGACTAGTAACCGGAAGGTTGCGAGTTCAAACCCCCGAGCTGACAAGGTACAAATCTGTCGTTCTGCCCCTGAACAGGCAGTTAACCCACTGTTCCCAGGCCGTCATTGAAAATAAGAATTTGTTCTTAACTGACTTGCCTGGTTAAATAAAGGTAAAATAAATAAATAAATAAATAAAAGGTAACATGAATACAAAGCCGGCAAGAGGTGGTTAGAATAGGATGGGAGGCCAAAAGTCTGTAAACAAAATAGAGAGTCAGAGTCCCGAGTGTGGGAACAGTCTGTCCCACGGTTGGGTAAAGAAAGTTTGCTGACTACAAAGTATGCAGGAGTCATGAGGCAAATAGCAAAATGCACAAGAAATGCATTTCATCTTTAAGGCATTGTAAGTTCAGAGTCACTCGCCCCAACAGTGCGCGACTGCTGGAGGCGAGCGGTAGCTCAGGAGATCGCCGGGTGGAATCCAAGTAGCAGTGCAGCAGAAGTAGGTGTCTCACCCACTTGGGAGAAGCTTTTATTTCTGGAGGCAGATTTATTTTAGAAAATGCTAGTGAATGGTCTTTGAACAGCAAGAGAGGGCTTCTGAGGATGCTTCGAAGACTCCTGCCACTTGCTGGGTGCAAAGGCCTCGACACCTTTTACTTCACATCTTAGTGCCACTTTAATTTGTATCTGGTCTGTCCTTGCAAGCCTGGGAACCTTAACTCAGCATTCAGTCCCCATAAAATAAATCATTGTAATGTACTTTATTTTTCTTCTTGGCTTTCAAAATAGCATCAGACCAAACACTACTCACTCACTCAGTTCCAGGTTGGATGGTGTCCTCAGGTCTCTGCTACTTGTTTGCTAGAATTGAGCCCGACGTGAACATCACCATCATTTGAGACTAATGTATGCGAAATCAGTGGACAAATTCAGGTAGGTCTATCCCCGTTTTCTTTCTGGTCAGGTCTGGGTTTTGGATCTGCAGTAAAAGGTAAACTGTCAATCAGCTTACAGGTTAAGTGTCCCTGATTAGCCAATAGCCAAGGATCTCCTGTATACCACCCTTACCTTGCCACAACAACTGAATGGCTAAAACGCATTAAGAAGGAAAGAAATTCTGTTCACTGAAATGCATTCCACCTCATGAAGCTGGTTGAGAGAATGCCAAGAGTGTGCAAAGCTGTCAAGGTAAAGGGTGGCTACTTTGAAGAACCTCAAATATAAAATATATTTTCATTTGTTTAACACTTTTTTGCTTACTACATGACTCCATATGTGTCATTTCATAGTTTTGATGTCTTTGCTACAATGTAGAAAATAGTAAAAAGAAAAACCCTTGAATGAGTAGCTGTGTCCAAACGTTTGACTTGTACTGTGTGTACGTGCACACACACCTCCTAATGTTAGCCCCGTCACTAAAGGTTTTTAAAAGGTCAAATGGCCACCAACGCTACTGGAGGATACCCAGGATAAGCAGAGAAGACAGACTGCTGGACTGAAAAGGAAGGAGAAAGATTGTGAAAGAGGGAGCGAGATTGACCTGAGAAGACTGCTGATGCCGGAAGGAGGAGGAAGAGAAGGAATTAACCTAGCTACATTGGAGACTAATTAATCCCACTTGAAAACCAATTAGATTACTCGGCTTCACCACCCTTCCTTCTCTTCCTCCCACTCCGTTTGCTCTTCTTTCTCCCCCTCTTCTTCCGACCATTAGGTCAGTTCCATCCAATGGGTCAAGTCCAATAGATAAATGCCATAATTAAAACGATGGGAGTCGAAACAGGCTTAGTGGTAATGCCATTCACCCATGTCAACACGGTCTCTCACACATTTGTATTATACGTTTTTGAGTTACATAGTACAGGTAAAAAGAAAACGTGTACTGTTATGTCTAGTCGGAGCGACCAGGTTGCCCATGTGGCTTCCCAACACTCAGTAACTTGCCTCCCCCTCATCTCCTCTGAAATGGGGAGCGCAATCCTTCCACTTGGCCTAAGGATCTCGGTGTGTGTGTCTTTAAAGGTCTCAGAAACACCCATGACAAGGTGGTCATGGCCAAATGCCAGGTGACAGATAATGGGTGAGGGGTGGCACACAAAAGGTTACATTTATAAAAATACAAAAAATATAAAATAATAAACCAGAGTGTGCTTCTAGAGTACTAATCAGGATACTACGATACCAGATTTCCCTAGGTAAAAAAGAAAACAAAGCACAAAAAAAAACTATGGTCCTTTAAAGCCTACTTTTGGAAAATATTGTGTGCTATTATATCTTGCAAAATAAACTAAATGTGACTCTGGGCGACAACATAAGGCAGTATTGTCCCCA
The DNA here is from genome assembly GCF_013265735.2 of Oncorhynchus mykiss. NCBI lineage: Eukaryota > Metazoa > Chordata > Actinopteri > Salmoniformes > Salmonidae > Oncorhynchus > Oncorhynchus mykiss. The sequence goes on along the minus strand of NC_048585.1, from coordinate 38,156,030 downwards.
ACATTAGGACCGTTTTCCTCAAGAAATTCAGTCCACTTTATGATTTGCTTCCTAGTATTGTGATACTGGTATTGTGACAACACTATCCTAGAAAGCACACCCAGGAAAATGTGGCGCCGGACATCTGACCAGCAGCACATTCATTTACCTGTACATTTGAGAAATTTACCGGACCCATATTCAGTGGGTGCGTAACCTGATTAGGGTGTCCGGCAACGGTGCTCAGAATGACAGAAATCACATTTCGATTATGGTAATTCAAAGGAACAGAACATGCAAGTGACATTTCACATCAAATTTTATGTCACATTTGAAGAATACAACAGGTGTAGGTAGACCTTACAGTAAAATGCTTACTCACAAGCCCTTAACTTCATTTCTTGAACGGCCTTGTTGGTTAAGAAAATATTTACTAAATAAAGTAATTTAAAAAAAATCTAATCAAATTACATAACAGTAACAAGGCTATATATGGTACCTGTACAGAGTCAATGTGCTTGGGTACCAGTTAGTCATGGTAGTTTGTACATTGGGTTGGGGAAAAGTGACTATGCATAGATAATAAACAGCGAGTAGCAGCAGTGTAAAAACATGGGGGGGGGGGGGGTCTGTCATGGTCTGGGGTGTCTCAGCATCATCGGACTGAGCTTGTTGTCATTGCAGGCCATCTCAACGCTGTGCAATACAGTTTCTTTTTTTGCTGAGTTTAGGTCCTGGATGGGAGGAAGCTTGGCACCAGTGAAGTATTAGCCCGTACGCACTACCCACTGTAGGGCCTAAGTCAGATGCCGAGCAGTTGCCATACCAGGCGGTGATGCAACAGTCAGGATGCTTTTGATAGTGTAGCTGTAGAACTTTGAGGCTCTGGTGACACATGCCAAATCTTTTCAGTCTCCTGAGGGGGAAAAGATGTTGTCGTGCCCTCTTCACGACTGTCTTGGTGTATTTGGACCATGACAACTTGTTGGTGATGTGGATACCAAGGAACTTGAAAAACTCTAAACACATTCCACTACAGCCCCATCGATGTTAATAGGGGTCTGTTCGGCCCTCCTTTTCCTGTAGTCCACAATCATCTCTTTTGTCTTGCTCACATTGAGGGAGAGGTTGTTGTCCTGGCACCACACGGCCAGGTCTCTAACCTCCTCCCCCTATAGGCTGTCTCGTCGCTGATCAGGCCAACCACTGTTGTGTCGTCAGCAAACTTGATGGTGTTGGAGTCATGCTTGGCCAAGCAGTCGTGGGTGAACAGGGAGTACAGGAGGGGACTAAGCGCGCACCTGAGGGGCCCCCGTGTTGAGGATCAGCGTGGCACATGTGTTGTTGCCTACCCTTGCCACCTGGGGGTGGCCCGTCAGGAAGTCCAGGATCCAGTTGCAGAGGGAGGTGTTTAGTTCCAGGGTCCTTAGCTTAGTGATGAGCTTTGTGGGCACTATGGTGTTGAACGCTGAGCTGTAGTCAATGAACAGCATTCTCACATAGGTGTTCCTTTTGTCCACGTGGGAAAGGGCAGTGTGGAATGCCAAGGCGTACTCTGTTACAAGAAAAGTAACAGACCGCAAATTCACTAGCCTACGTCAATCTACTATCCACCATAGTAGAAAAGTAAATTTTCCTCATCTATGGCCATAATATTGGGTCAAATTACATCCATTAGACTTATGATTCATTATAGCTAAATCAATTACTGTATTAAATGAATAGTTAAGTTCCAACACAACAAAAAACACACCATAAATATACAATGAATTTTACACAGCCTACTATGATTCCCAGGGTGCAATGCTTCACCCAGGGTTACCAGCTGGCTACTGCAAACAAGCCCAGCCAAACACGAAGTAACTTTAGTCTAAATATATTGCTGTCATTGCTAAGTTACGAGTAGATTTCACATTACTTTCAGGTTGTAATGTCATTGTCACTCAAATCATTTGAATTTAGTTGCTAGTAGAATAACGTTACAATTCAAATGTGTGTAAAATAGTTTTTAAATGGAATTTTGCAACTATACCCTTGCACTGCATGGTTTTGGAACACATTCTTCTTAGTTGTTTTGGTGGGCTTGGCCCTCATCTGCTCTGTAAGAAAAGCATTCCCATAGTTTGCTTCTGGAGCTACTTTTGTGGAGGTATGATGTTTTCGTTAGAAGCATTCTCTCCCCTCCCGCTTTCCTCTCAAAAGTGGCTTGCTTTGTGTGAACTGCATGCGCAAGTAGCCTGGCTCGCTTTCTAGTGTCCCCTTGAGGAGATTCAGACAAATTACTAGACAGACTGGATCCTCTCAATCTGTATGACGTGAGACAAATTTGACAGAAGTACCAAAAGTAACAAATTCCAGTACAGAACTGTTCCATGTTCTAGTATAAAAAAAGTACTGAAGTTTCAGTATACAGTGCAGCAATACTAGGGACACTGAACAATTAAATTATAGTGAACAAATATGTGCGCAGTGAGCACACTACGATCTTACGGACAGCATTAGCCAACTTCTACTGTCCTTATATGGTCATACAAACAGCACTAAGCTTTGGCGTTGAGGGGGATTTTTACACTCAAGGCACATGATTACTCAACCAAATTCATATTAGTCACCTCACATCCTCCTCCTAAGTGGATAGGAGGGAACGTTTACTTTCCAGCAAGGCCTATTAGTCAGTCATCTAACGTCCCAGAGAAAACACTTAGCACAGCACACACACACGGGTTTCCGTTGGCCAAAAGCCGGCATTTACAGCTGATTCATTTTTTTACATTTTTTAAAGCCTGACAAATTGACCAGCATAACATTGTAAAATAACACTTATGAATTGATTGAAATAGCAGTCATTATAAATACATTTGACAGTCACGTTTATCAGTATATTTGGTTCATTTGCATAATTTAGTGGAATTAAATTGGCATCTGTATTTATGTTTTTTATTGGATAAATAACGACTATCGCACAGCATCCTTTGCTGGTTTCTGCTTGAGTAAAATATGTGTTTTTATAAGCCCATTCATTGCGCGCAACAATTATAAAATGTTAACAGTTTTGGTGCATGTTTAAAAACTATTTTTTATATCTCAACTGATAATTGAAGCACGCCTCCCATTCACCAGTCAAGTGCAGGCAACAGTATGCTACCAGCGCAGCCTCTTTACAATGTGAGCCAGTTTGCTATTTTAAAACCTACTTCATCGTTTGAAACCTGAACGTTTTACTTCATATTATGAGGCATGTCTTACCTTGCTTCAAAGTAGCCTACAGGCAAAAATCTGACCATAGAAACGGAGGCAATTATTTTTCACTTCAATTTCTCCTGCAATTTCTACCGATCTGTGTGCCAGTTACAACTGCCATATGCTCATTTTCGTGGAACAGTTTCATCTCAATAATAAAGTATTTTCAAAATCAGTCACATGGTTATTACAAAATTCTGAATTCAAATGATAAAAATCTAAAAGTTTAAATTTAACTAATGCGAGAGTACCAGCCTCTGCCATATGAACACATTGATGATACACGTGATCTATTGGCGGCTAAAGAAATGAGTGCATGGAACTAGAGATGGGCCTACTGCTGCATTGGCCCCTAGTTGACAATAAAAGTTATAGCCTAAGTAAAAATACATAAAGCAGACAAAGTCAAACATTCTAAGATCCAGTTCTTTCAAATCGCATTCATCTCTATACTGAGCCTGTCAAGACAGATAGAACAGGAGGTTGAGCTATTGCAACAATGTTTCAAATCAAAAAACTGGGTCTGGCCTGAAGCTTTCCACTAGCGAACTTGCAATATTGTATCAACTAGCCTATTCTGGGCTATCAGACAACTGTTTGTGCCCAAAGGAAAATAGTAGTTCTTTCACACAGAGGCCTGGTGATTATCAGGAGAGAGATTGTTGTAAAGATTTTTCAAAATAGGCCTACTGCCAGGAACTATTATCATTCGCAATGGATGTATAAAAAAAAAATAAAACAGACTTTGTTGTCTGACTATGTGAGGTGAAGAAAGAAAATGACTGAGAAGCTCAGCTTATTAGTTGTGGATGTGTTGAGTTAAGACAATCAGAAATCCACAAATGAGCACTTTCCTATATTTGCCCACAGAAGGCCAGGTACTTCTATGCATGCTCAGGCATGCGCGCACGCTCCGTTAACATCAACAGAACAGAGAAACCAGACACTTGCTCAAAACAAAATATTTTTAAAAACGCTACATTTTTGTTTCCGCACAAGTGTAGCAGGTTGTGAACCGTAAATAATACGTGCAGTGAAATAATGTAACGGTGATTAACCCTTTGACACGTACGAACACACGGGTGGGATCATTCTACAGTGATCCCTGCGACGTGTGCACAAACCGGTGTGATTAGAACGTCCAGTTACGATTGACGCAACAGTCCGCGTTAGACCTGGACACATTTTTGCACAAACACATTCTTTACAAAGCTGTCCTCAAATGTGAGCAGTTTATTTTTGGGATGCAATGCTAAGACATCCATAGAAGTAGCGACAGCATACCAATTCTCATCCACACCGGAAGATGTAGGCTACATTGGTCGTAACGAACTCTCAGCTGACAAACCATAGTATGAATTAGAAATTACTATTTACAATTCATCACAACACGAGTGACCTCACCAGTGACAGAATTGAGTAAAACACTTTCTAAAAATCAAAAGTAATCCGACGATAGGTAGTTTGTGCGAGCAGCCATGTTTTGTTTTTTCACATTAACCAAAGATTAACAGTTACAAGAGGAGTTGAGTCTGTTTGTAGTATGTCTATTGAAGGGGGGGGGGGGGGGGGGGGGGGGGGGTCATCTACCATCATTCACTTCCCGGAAGTTTACCCAAAAGACGAGTGAACCATCCCTTCACCTCGTTTTGTTATAATATCTTTGGTCTGACAGACGTTTACGTGACAACCAGAATGCATTGTATGATGTCAAACATGGCACCACAAAACTGGCAATTAGCTTAGCATTAACTCATCATAAATTAGTAAAAAAAAACATTAAAAACATGTTATGCAGAAACTGTAATGATAACGTAATAAGGCACTGTGATAGGAATTACAATTATTAGTAGTAGTGAAGGCAATGCGGGGGCCACCTGGGGAAATGTGCCAGGAAGAGAAAAGTTTGCGCTTGGGCTGCTCAGTAATGCCGCAAACGTAAAAAATGTCAGCAACAGTAAAATGGGATACTTCTATTAATTAACTAGGCACACCAATTCAAAACTCATGTTCAAAAATAGAAATTCAAACATCTTCACAGAGTTAATCAGGCTGTTGATTGTGGCCTGTAGAATGATGTTCCACTCGTCAACGGCTGCGCAAAGTTGCTGGATATTGGGGGGAATCTGAACGTACTGTCGTACACGTCGATTCAGAACACCCCAAACATGCTCAATGGATGGCATGTCTGGTGAGTATGCAGGCCATGGAAGAACTGGGACAATTTTAGCTTCCTGGAATTGTGTACAGATCCTTGCGACATGGAGCCGTGCATTAGCATGCTGAAACATGAGCTGATGGTGGGGGATGAACTGCACGACAATGGGCCTCAGGATCTCACTATCTCTGGGCATTCAAAATTACCATTGATAAAATGCAATTGTGTTCATTGTCCATAGCTTATGCCTGCCCATACCATAACCCCACCACGTGGCATTCTGTTCACAACGTTGACATCAGCAAATCACTTGCCCACACAACTCCATACACGTGGTATGCGGTCGTGATCCCGGTTGGATGCACTTCCAAATAATCTAAAACGACGTTGGAGGCAGCTTATGGTAGAGAAATTGACAATAAATTATCTGGCCACAGCTCTCGTGGACATTCCTGCAGTCAGCATGCCAATTGAACACTCCCTCAACTTGAGTCATCTGTGGCATTGTGTTGTGCGACAACTGCACATTTTAAAGTGGCCTTTTATTGTCCCCAGCACAAGGTGCACCTGTGTAATTAGCATGCTGTTTAATCGTTGTCTTGATATGCCACACCTGTCAAGTGGATGGATTATCTTAAAGCAAAAATGCTCACTAACAGGGATGTACACAAATTTGTGTACAAAATCTTAGAGAAATTAGCGTTTTGTGCATAACATTTCTGGGATTTTTTATTTCAGCTCAACAAACATGGGACCAAAACTTCACATGTTCCGTTTATATTTTTGTCAGTGTAATTTGAAATTGACAAGTTGAAACATAGCCTACAGATAATTAGCAGGCCGCATGCCTTCCTCGAGGTCAGCGTGGGTTGCACAGCTATTTTCACCTTCCAACAGGACAACAACACTTACCACACAGCCAAGACAACGCAGGAGTGGCTTCGGGACAAGTCTCTGAATGTCCTTGATTGGCCCAGCCAGTGCCCAGACTTTAACCCGATCAAACATCTCTGGAGTGACCTGAAAAATAGCTGTGCAGCGACACTCCTCATTTAACCTAACAGAGCTTTAGAGGATCTGCAAAGGGGAGAAACTCCCCAAATACAGCTGTGCCAAACTTGTAGCGCCATACCCAAGACTCAAGGCTGTAATCGCTGCCAAAAGGTTCTTCAACAAAAAAGTACTGAGTTAAGGGTCTGAATACTTAAATGTAAATGTGATATTTCAGTTTGCAAAAATAAACTGCTTTTGCTTTGTCATTATGGTATTTGTGTGTAGATTGAGGATGGTAAAAAAAAAAAAACATTTAATCCATTTAAGATTAAAGCTGTAAATTAACAAAATGTGGACAAAATCAAGGGGTCTGAATACACTGTACATCAGCAGAGGCTGCTGCAGGTAGGACGGCTCATAATAATGGCTGGAACGGCGTGAATGGCATCAAACACATAGAAGCCATGTGTTTCATACCAATCCACTCATTCTGCTCCAGCCATTACCACAAGCCCATCCTCCCCAATTAAGGTGCCACCAACCTCTTGTGATATACCTACATAAGGAGCTGCATGTCATTGTGTAGTTTAGGATTACATTGAATCCTACCTCCAGAAGCATATCTCATGAATAGCAGACCCCATTCCTTTCTTCCTATGCCAATCACATTTGCCTAAACCTACTGTCAAGCTACCAGGTTGTTAGCTAGCGAGGTAACATGACTGAACAACATTATTTGTTATGAAACCAATAACTAGTGACCCGGGATTAGTTTAAAATGGCCCGTGAAAATATAGAAAATGTGTGCGAAACCCGATAAAGAAAAAAGGCATTTCCGTTGTTGTTTTCTTCGCTGTTAAACTGCAAGCATGTCACGTTTTCACTCTGGCATTGAGCTGGCAACAAAAAACTATTATTGAAATGAAACTACCAGGAAAATGCACATATGAACATTACAATTGACACGCAGATCGGTAGAAATTGTATGATAATTTGTATACTTCCCCAAACTTGAAACTCAAAAGCTGCCAATGAAGTCTTAATAAAATAATTGCCTCCACCTTCCCATTGTCGGATTTTCAAGCAAGGCAAGACTCATATGCAGTAAAATATTCAGGTTTCAAACAATTAATTATGTTGTCAAAATGCACACGGCTTCCAGCTCACAATGTAAAGTGGTGGGTGATGTGCTGATTGCATGCCTACCGTAGTTTCTTTTTTTTTGGGGGGGGGGGGGGCAAAAGCTGGCAATTTGCAGTTAACGGAAACCCTGGTCTTGAGTTTAATTTATTCAGACCCTTTACTCAGTACTTTGTTGAAGCACCTTTGGCAGCGATTATAGCCTTGAGACTTTGTGGGTATTATGCCACAAGCTCGGCACACCTGAGCTCAATTTCGAGTCTCATAGCAAAGGGTCTGAATACTTACGTAAATAAGGTATTTCAGTTTTTTATTTTTAATACACTCGCAAAAATGTTTTGTCATTATGGGATATTGCGTGTAGATTGCTGAGGATATTTTTTTATTTAATCCATTTTAGAATAAGGCTGTAACGTCACGAAAAATGGAAGGGGTCTGAATACTTTCCGAAAGCACTATATTCTTTCCTCCCATTCCTCCAGCCAAATCACAGGTAGGCCTTTGCCAATATGAGCCATTTCATGCGGTATTATATACACTAAACAGTGTGAAGTTAAAATCAAACGTGTTGTATTAAGTAGAAGTGCGAATTTCAGTGAAAGGTTTTTGGAGAATGTTTAGCAAACATGACCAAGCGTCTGGGGGACGGGGCGAACAGGATTCTAGGCCACTTTTTTTTTTTGGGGGGGGGGGGGGGTTTCACCATAGTATCGTGATACTACTCAGTAACGTGATACTTGGCCTGGTATCATTTGTAACATTCTGGTATCGTGACAAGCCTACTGTGATCATTGGCGGCTAAAAAAAACCTCAGTTAGCGCACAGAACTCAGAGATGGCCAATGCAGCCGTTGGCCTAGAACTTCCATTGTCAACTAAGTAAAAATGGCCTACATAAAACCGTCACACAGAAAATATACTTATGAATTCTGGTTCTTGGAAACAAATTAATCTCTCTACTGAGCCTGTTCGCCTCCCTTTCTATAGGTCTTGAGTTCACTAGTGAAGTTTAACATTAATTTGATACAATCAACTAGAGCCATCCAGTACCTGTCTAACAAACTTGCAACATTGTATCAACTAGCCTATTCTGGGCCCAGTGTTGCCCAGGCCCTGGGTGCAGGACAGGCAGCTGTTTTTGCACAAGGGAAATACATTTATTTTGTGAGGTTTCCACTGGACATATACTAGCTTTCAATAGTTTGGGGTCACTTAGAAATGTCCTTGTTTTTGAAAGAAAAACACATTGTCCATTAAAATAACATAAAAATGGATCTGAAATACAGTGTAGACATTGTTAATGTTGTAAATGACTATTGTACCTGGAAACGGCTGATTTTTAATGGAATATCTACATAGGTGTACAGAGGCCCATTATCAGCAACCATCACTCCTGTGTTCCAATGGCACGTTGTGTTAAACTTGGATTAGCTATCATTTAAAAAAGCTAATTGATCATTAGAAAACCCTTTTGCAATTATGTTAGCACAGCTGAAAACTGTTATTCTGATTAAAGAAGCAATACAACTGGCCTTCTTTAGACTAGTTGAGTATCTGGAGCATCAGCATTTGTGAGTTTGATTAGAGGCTCAAAATGGCCAGAAACAAAAGACCTTTCTTCTGAAACTCAGTCTATTCTTGTTCTGAGAAATGAAGGCTATTACATGTGAGAAATTGCACCGGGGCCTCCCTTCACAGAACAGCGCAAACTGGCTCTAACCAGACTTGAAAAAGGAGTGGGAGGCCCCGGTGCACACTGAGCAAGAGGACAAGTACATTAGTGTCTAGTTTGAGAAACAGACGCCTCACAAGTCCTCAACTGGCAGCTTTATTAAATAGTCCCCGCAAAACACCAGTCACAACGTCAACAGTGAAGAGGCGACTACGGGATGCTGGCCTTCTAGGCAGAGTTCCTCTGTCCAGTGTCTCTGCTCTTTTGCCCATCTTAATCTTTTATTTTTATTGGCCAGTCAGATATGGCTTTTTCTTTGAAACTCTGCCTAGAAGGCCAGCATCCCAGAGTCGCCTCTTCACTGTTGACGTTGAGACTGGTGTTTTGCGGGTACTATTTAATAAAGCTGCCAGTTGAGGACGTGAGGTGTCCGTTTCTCAAACAGTTTTCAGCTGGTGCTAACATAATTGCAAAAGGGTTTTCTAATGATTATTTTGCCTTTTAAAATTATAAGCTTGGATTAGCTAACACAACGTGCCATTGGAACACAGGAGCGATGGTTACTGAGTGGGCCTCTGTACGCGTACGTAGCTATTCCATAAGATAAATCAGCAGTTTTAACAATGTCTACACTGTATTTCTGATCAATTTGATGTTATTTTAATTTTAAAAAATAAAAATTGTGCTTTTCTTTCAAAAACAAGGACCAAACGTTTGAACGGTAGTAAGTACACACACACACAATGTAACGTACAGTGTCAGAGGGGTCCGGTTTTTCATCTTTTCTCAAACACTATTAGTCCATTACCATGTCACTCAACGCTTGAATAGAAACATAGCTAACACCCCGCATTTTAATGCTACACAGTCACTACCATTCCCTTTCGTTTTCATTGCAGCCTCATTTGAATGCTGTGGTTACACAAAATGTGTTGAAATCAAATCTTGTGCTTTTTGAGATGGAACGACCCAGACGTATATCGTCATTCATAGCAACTTACTGCAGAGCAACTTATTATACAGCGATAAGGAAATTAATGAGCTCATCCCAATACACATCAACCTGCAATTCATGAGACCGGTATATAGCCTACTAAAACATTGATTTGACCTAACATCTTGTGATTACATTAACATCTGTATGTATTTACGTTAGAGTGTTTGAGAGCAAGTTTAGGTTCTTCGACACACACATACATAGGGATCCAGTTGACAGTGCCTGGGTAGTGTCCTGCTTTAGGGCCAGTGTACATTCTGTAGTGCACTACATAGGGAATAGGGTGCCATTTGGGGATGCAGACTACACATGCTTACTGCTAGTGTCAGTCTGAAAATAAAGCAGTAAATATAGATGGAGGTGGTATTGGAAAGGGCAGCAAGCGAACACTCAACAGCAGCTAGCTGATACACCGCTGTACGAAACTGAACTCAGCCCCATACTACCAGTAACCAGTATACTCAGTCACACTCTGAAGGGGACCTATCGATGTGGGATAGGAATGGGCAGCAGCTAGCTAACGCCCTCTAACCTCTCTACTCTAAGCTAAAACAGTAGCTAGCTAGCTAGCTAGCTAGCTAGCTAGCTAGCTAGCTAAAACTCTCGCTACTCTGTACTCAACAGGACCATAACCAAGATCCAAATAACTCCATGCTCCAGACAACCAGTAGGCTACACTCACACTTTCACACTCTGGAGCCTACCTATGGATGTCACAGGGATAGGAAAGGGCAGCAGCAAGCACAACACTGTACACTCTTTCAACCATGCTCCACACACACACACAACCCTCCATATACTCTCACTCTGAAGCCAAGGTCGTGTTCAGTATGCCACACATAGTAAAACGAGAAGGAAAGTCTGCGCTGTTATCAGACAACTTTGAATAGTAGCCTACATTCTGCCCATGTTCCCATTTCAAAAGGTTTCACTTCGGCATGCCCTAATGAACAGGACCTAGTAGCCCACTAACTTCCTTGTCTCACTCCATTTCCAAACATTTTCTCATGGAGGAAGAAATGGAAAGGGTACTGAAAGACTCAGGTGTGCCTGGCTGCTCAGGGCAGGCCACAGGAAGTGCATTCCTGTGTGATGATGCGTTTCCTGTGCCTCTTGCCGGGCTGCTGAGACACGCTGGTCCAATTAGAGCACATCAAAGACCATCCGCATGACTCAGACACACAACAGCGGAAACACTTCAGTGAACACACCCTTTGTCAGAAAGGTGTTTTTTCCCTATGGAAAACCAGAAACACGCTTACCCACAAACAGTATTGATTCTCCTATGGGAGCATGACATCGCTAAGGGGTGCAGAAAGGGGTCAATACAACACACACACCACACACACACACACCTGCAGGTCAAGGTTTCTCCAGATTACCTTGGTACTGTTTGACCCACTTTGGCACACTGGCCAGGCTCAGGGTCAATGAACTTATATCTTTGTCCATTTCAGCAGCAGCTCAACAGTTAACATACGAGTCAGCCTGTGGTTGCATGAACCTATTGAGTCAAACTATCAAGCACCAATCACCCCGGATGAAATTGCTCATTGTCTAGGATTTGTTTGTTTCATTAGATTGCTCATAGGATAAGTTGCTTGTCTCACTTAACACACACACACACACACAAGCAGTGTGTGTGAACATTTTTACTAGAGTGACACCTCATGCTTCTTTCCTAATGGGCTGTCGAACCAACCCAATCTTGTCTGTACTGTAGTAGGCATGTACTGTACTAACGGTACACTAATGTTCTGGGGGCGGATTCACAAAACACTACTTACGAAAAAACGTAAGAAGTTTAAGGGGAAAAAAAATACAAGTTCACAAGATAGTTTGTAAGTGCAATTCCTCAAAATGTTCTTAGGAACTTCGTAAATAGCTTTCCTAAAAACTTTGTAAATATCTCCTCATTGACGTGCTTGAAACCATAATTAAGCCTGTGACAGGGATGGTAGGATTTGGCCCACTATAATAAAGTGTTGGTAAATAAATATAATACATTTGAAGTATCTGCTTTATGTCTCGAGAATATATATTTTTTCGGTGGCTCGCAAACCATTTATACACAAAAACAAATGTTATTTTTCACACATTATAGCCATCAGACTAGCTATATCAAAAATGGATAACCAAGGAAAGCACAAGAACAGCTTCAGCAAACAAGTGCTTGTAGTGATGGTGGAGGAAATAGCAGCCAGGAAAAGGTTGAGGTTGGGGAGACTCGAAACCATAGAGAGGATGGCCGAGTCAGTCTCTGCCGACGGGGGTATGGCAAGGGACAGTTCGTGGTTACAAAAGTATCCATTCATCACAAGACAAGGGTTTAGCTGTTCTAAAGTTAAAACCTCTTAAGGATCGTACCCCCCCCACTCCCTAAAATGACATACCCAAATCTAACTGCCTGTAGCTCAGGACCTGAAGCAAGGATATGCATTATTTCAAAAATAACATTTTGGTATATCATCTTTGAAATGCACGAGTAAGGTTATTATATGACTAAGGGGTCTAGGCGCAATTTAGATTTTGGCCACTAGATGGCAGCAATTTGCAAATGTTTTGACTGATCCAATGAACCATTGCATTACTGTTCAAAATGTATCAAGACTGCCCAAATGTGCAGAATTGGTTTATTGATACATTTTCAAGTACATAACTGTGCACTCTAAAACAATAGCATGGCATTCGTTCACTAAATTGGACAGTGCAGTTAGATTAAGTACATTTCCAAGAAGAAATCATAAAACATCAGAATAATTGAGGAATGCCAGGTGTAAGTAGACAGACAAAAATAAACAATTCAATTGTTGCCATTAACAGTTCGTCACTAACCCTCTTGGTAAAATGAAAACACTAGCAGCTCTACCAGCTCTGCTAGGGCGAGTCATATGTTCAGAGAGGTGTTCTCTCATTGTGTCTGGAAATAGATAGCTAGTAAGCTAGCCAACTTCAGCCAGTTGGCTTGGGTGCTTGACCACCGTTGTGAGGTCAGAACGTTCAGATCAACCCTACTCCTCAGCCAGAGTCAGACCTGAATTGTTATGGGTACCACTTCAGCGTGGTGGTGACACACCCAGCCACTACGGTGGCACGTGTGACACCCACACTGCTCTAATCATAAGCAAATGCACCTTTTTTAGCCTAATAATTATCTTGTTTGAAGACAGCCTACCATTCCTGCTGAGGCAATAGACTGTTACGAGTACTTGGTGATTGTCTGCTCTTCCTTAGCTAACTAGAAATGTTTAAAATGTACAATCAGGGATCTCCCTAGGATTTTCTGACTAGGCGGTGCTGATGTAGGCCTAAGGTTGGGTCAGTCAACTTCCCCCTCAGGAAGTTGGAGCATTTTGCATTTTTGAATGCCATTTCCTGAAACAGTCTTAAATTATATCAAACAATGTAGACAACACAGAAGTCTTGTGTTGAATCCTAGATGAAATTGAGTTAGTCGTCTCAATGACACCCTCACATTTTTTCTAGGTTAAAATATCGGGGTATTGATTATTAGGTGTCTTTATGTAAATAGTCTAGTGAAAATGTAAACTGTCTTAATTTTGTTTGGGGATTACTGGATTAGGGCGATATGGCCAAAATATAAATCACAGCATTTTTCCAATTTTGGATGGTATTTTAAATTTTTCTATTATAAAATTGTAAAATATCCTTTATAAGTAGTGCGTGACCCCTAGAGTGGCAACACATACAGTACCAGTCAAAAGTTGACACCTACTCAAAGGTTTTTATTTTTACTATATTGTAGAATAAAAAAATGAAGACATCAAAAATATGAAATAACATGGAATCATGTAGTAACAAAAAAAAAGTTTAGATTCTTCAAAGTAGCCACCCTTTGCCATGATTACAGCCTTGTATACTCTTGGCATTCTTACAACAAGCTTCACCTGGAATACTTTTCCAAGTCTTTTATTTAACTAGGCAAGTCAGTTAAGAACAAATTCATATTTACAGCCTAGGAACAGTGGGTTATCTGCCTTGTTCAGGGGCAGAATGGCAGATTGTCAGCTCGGGGACTTGATCTAGCAACATTTCGGTTACTGGCCCAACGCTCTAACCACTAGGTTACCTGCCGCCTTGAAGGTGTTCCCACAAATGCTGAGCACTTGTTGGCTGCTTTTTCTTCACTCTGCGGTACAACTCATCCCAAACCATCTCAATTGGGTTGAGGTTGGGTGATTGTGGAGGCCAGGCCATGTGATGCAGCACTCCATCACTCTCCTTCTTGGTCAAATAGCTCTTACACAGCCTGGAGGTCCTTATATGTTGAAAAACAAATGATAGTGGCACTAGGCGCAAGGGGTGGCAGGTAGCCTAGTGGCTAGAGCATTGGGCCAGTAACCGAAAGGTTGCTAGATCGAATCCCTGAGCTGACATTGTAAAAATCTGTCATTCTGCCCCTGAACAAGGCAGTTAACCCACTGTTCCTAGGCCGTCATTGTAAATAATAAATGTTCTGAACTGACTTGCTTAGTTAAATAAAGGAAAAATAAAAAAAACAGGTGGGATGGTGTATCGCTGTGGTAGCCATGCAGGTTAAGTGCACCTTGAATTATAAATCACAGACAGTGTCACCAGCAAAGCACCATCATCACACCTCCATGCTTCACGGTGGGAACCACACATGCAGAGATCATCCGTTCACCTACTCTGCGTCTCAAAGACACAGCAGTTGTATCCAAAAATCGCAAATTTGGACTCAACAGACCAAAAGGACAGACTTCAACCGGTCTAATATCCATTGCTCATGTTTCATGGCCCACACAAGTCCCTTCTTATTGGTGTGGTTTCTTTGCAGCAATTCAACCATTATTCACGCAATCTCCTCTGAACAGGTGATGTTGAGATGTGTCTGTCACTTGAACTATGTGAAGCATTTATTAGGGCTGCAACTTCTGAGGCTGGTATCTCTAATGAACTTATCCTCTCCGGTACAAGTAAGTCTGGGTCTTCCTTTCCTGTAGCAGTCCTCATGATAGCCAGTTTCATCATAGTGCTTGGTGGTTTTTGCAACTGCACTTGAAGAAACTTTTAAAGTTCTTGAAATTTTCCAGATTGACTGACCATCATGTCTTAAAATAACGGACTGTTGTTTCCCTTTGCTTGTTTGAGCTGTTCTTGCCATAATATGGACTTGGTGTTTTACCAAATAGGGCTACCTTCTGTATTACCACCCATACCATGTCACAACACAACTGATTGGCTCAAAGGCATTAAATAAAAAAAAAACCACCAATGTACTTTTAACAAGGCACACCTGTTAATTGAAATGCATTCCAGATGACTACCTCATGAAGCTGGCTGAGAAAATGCCAAGAGTGTGCAAAGCTGTCATCAAGACAAAGGGTGGCTACTTTAAAGAATCTCAAATATAAAACATTTGGAGATGTTTAATACTTCTTTGGTTACTTCATGATTCCATATGTGTTATTCCATAGTTTTGATGTCTTCACTATTATTCTAGAATGTATAGAATATTTAAAATAAGGAAACTCTGGAATGAGTAGGTGTCCAACCTTTTTGACTGGTACTGTACATTCTATGTGACTTCAATGGGTCGCTCTACTTTGACTGTTTGCTACTGTTCAATTCAACTTCAACCCCTCCCCCCAAAAATCTGCATTTCATGCACTCGTTTGAGATCATTTTCACACTGCCACATAGGGCTGTAAGATATGGGGGGGGGGCCTTCTTTTTAACCAAGTGTTGCTATTGCGATTTGCATCAAAACACTTACGTGAACCGTTGGAATCACAAGAAAATAATGATTAATCAAATCAATAGTTAGAAGATAGTGGGCACTTTGAATATAGTGTTGTTTGACATGACAATGAATGAAAATGCCAGGGAGGAGTTATTGTAACAGGGTAGGAACCAAAGAGTTGGTCATCGTTTCCTAGGGCACCCTATAATCTTTGGCTACATTAAATATTCGCTCTTAGTTACTTCAATGTAGCTAACAGTCATGCTTCACCTATTCCTCTGATTTAGAAGATAAGGTTGTAAAAACATGCTGATTTAGGCCAAACCATCACTTGTATCAGGCTGTATATCTAGCTACCTTTGCACTGACTCAGTACTTTTATTAGCTAGCTAGCCAGCTAACTAGCGATTAACATTAGCGGTTAACACGACTTAGCCACAACTTGCTAAGGCAAACTAGCTGTTTGCAGATGTAAGAAACAAACTAATAGTGTAATTATAAAACGCTTGTGGATTTATATTAAGAAGCAAAGTGGAAACAGCATCGCAGTCATCAACATTGTTGCTTGTGCTGCATTAACCACGCAGACTGAATGCAAGTGTCTCGTGGACGAGCAACAACAAACTTGCTCCTCGAGTGACAGGGGGCGGGGCGAGGTCTGTGGAAAGTGGCAGAGAGAGAGAGGACTCAAGTAGCAGAGTAAACTATAACAATTGACTTCATGCAAGGCGTATCACATTTAGAAAACCAAACATTGAAATACTGTTATAGAAGGTAAAGTAAAAACCTAAACTGGTCCGTGCATCAATACCGGTATATATTAAAATACAGTACACATAGGGCAACAAAATGTTGTCAGCCGGTGACGGTCAAGCAAATAACTGCCGGTCTCAACTGACTCAGACCTTTGGAACATCTACATTTTAAAAAGTCGAATAAATCCATATAATATTGCCAACACCATCACAATAAATCAATTTTTCATTTTAGACAGGTCTAAAGAAATATAAAAAATATTTAGTCTATTTCAGAAAAACAGAATAGCATACTCCGGAGTTGTCCTTATGTTAGGCCCGGATCTGGCTATGCCATATTGGCTGTGTTAATTTAGCAGCAGTTCATTTAGCAGACAAGATTTGCTTAGAATTCCATGGCTTTATTTTACAGTATGAAGAATACAATTGGACATAGCTGAATAAAATATTTTCTCCAAACAATTTCAGGTAGTGCGCACGTATAACTATTCTGGTTGAGCGGTTAACAAATTAACATGTTAATCTACTATCCTTCATAGTACAAAAGTTAACCTATTCTATTGGTCAACTTGTAATTCTCACACAGAAGTACAATGGGGGATAGAATTCTGGGACAGTTGTGGGATGCGATAGATCCCAAATTAATACAACCACAAAAATAAATACAAAAAAATTTATAAACAATTAGGCTATTTATTCACATTATAAGTGCAGCAATTCGCACATGGCACAAATATTTTTAAAAAATGCAATCAATTAGCAGGAAAACATTCTCAAAAGTGACCGTAAATGCAATTATGCATGTAATGCGTTATGTGCATTTTTATGGTGAAAATTATCTTCTCCAAATTCACACACCGCCTATGTATGCCAGTTAAGCTAATACCAGTTGTAAAATTGATTGTGTTTCATTTTTTCTCCTAGCTCCAACTTCAGACGGTTGAGTCAAAAACCAATGTGCCAACTAGAAGTCTATTTTTGCATATTTTACATTCGTTTTTCATACCAGCGTACTTTGAAAACGTGTGCAAGTTTGCAGGTCTGCAGAGCGTCTAGTGTGCATTATGAACGCTCAGAGTGAAACACTGAATTTAGGAAGGGACAATTGACAACCTTAAAATGTATAAAATGCTCCGAGCACCCTCTGACACTCTAGAGTGAATTTACGAAGCAACCTTAAAATCATCCAAGGCGTTACATTTGAACTCATGACTGATGCACCTACAGCATTATACAGGAATGCTGCGGATTCATTAAAAACTTGTTTTTTTTTTAAAGTGTGGGCAGAGTATAGGGCTGGGAATTGCCAGGGACCTCGCAATACGATATCATCACGACGCTTTGGTGCCGACACGATATGTATTGCCATTCTCACGATTCTATATCTACTGCGGTTCAATATTGTGATTCTATGTTGCAAACATATTGCTCATTATATATGTCTGCTGCAGCTAGAAAAGAGAGCATGAGAAAATGTGTTTTGATCAGCCATGGAAATAAACAAGAGTGCTGAAAACAAAATAGGCTCTATTTCAAAAGGAAGATGTAGAACAAGCTATTAAGTAAAAATACTGGAGTGTTGGTGCAGGTACAGCCAACTACTGAAAAAATATTGCGATCGTCAAAACGAGACGATATATCATCAAATGATTTCCCAATATGAAACTATCGATTACTCCCCAATCACTAGTAGAGTACAGTAGGGGAGAATCCCTCTCCTCATTGTCACCTTTTACACTGCGGGGCAAGCATGCCTCCCTGCATGCTAACAGACACAACTGGAGGGCCACACACACACACACAGAAACACAGAACTCCTACAAGCACACTGAACACAGAGCAGATGTAAGAACACTGAACACAGAAATGCAGATCCACACACACACTTATGAGCATTAGGCTAATATACACAGACCCCCCCCCCCCCCCCATACATACACAAACCCCACCTCATCCCCCACAAAAACACTCTCTCCGTCACTCACCCGTGAACGTGGCAGTCATCCCGTCTGACTTGGTGAAGTCTATACTGGCATAGGCGCCGTTGTTCTCCGCTACCGGCACAGTCACATTACCAGCTGAGGGGGCATTGGGTGTCGGCCCGGTTCCCCCCTGCTGCTGCGGTATGGGGAGTGTGTTAGATTCCTGGTCCTCTCTCAGCTCCAGGGCAATGTAGTTGAGGCCGTTCTGATATCCCACAGACCCATTTCTGCACATATGTCCTCCAGGAGGGCCCCCAGAGGAGGCTGACTCCATGCCCAGATCAGAGGGCCCAGGCTGGGCAGGGAAACCAGCCAAATCTACCCCTATCCCCTCCACACACATCCACACGCTATCAAAGGAGCCAGAGCTGGCCCACTTGGAGCCCTTGGCCGGGAGAGCTCCGTTGATGGCCGAGGGGTTGGCTGAGCCCGAGGGGGGATTGGTGCCGGTGGTGGAGCTTGTGGGTCTGCCTCCTCCGGGGGTGGAGGAGAAGGTTTCAGAGCTGTGTCTGCGTCTCCCCTGGGGGTCAGCACGTACCACTTTGGGGGGCTCAGGCTGGGGAATGAAGGATGAGGGCGGGCTGATGGTGTGGGGGAGTAAGGTAGGGGGGTACCGGCCCTCCATCACACACAGGTGCTGCAGCATAGCTGTGGGGCTACTCTGTGACCCCCGCGACCCCTCATCTTTGCTAAGGTTAAAGGTCATATCTGTGTAGTCATCTGTTCCCGTCCGCCAGTGAGCGCCAGAAGAGCCAGGAGATCCGCTCAGGGAGGAATTGGCAGTCAGCGGTCTAATGTAGCTGGGTGGATTCCATGGGGCCACCAGAGAGGGTCTGGGAGACTGGTTCTTAGTCAGGCAGCAACCATCATCACGCCCACCTCCAACCACTACACTCATATAGTCCTGGTTCTGGGGAGGGGAGTGACGCTGCTCGGCAGAGCCCATCGAGGGTGAGACGTACTGGTCAGAGAGAGGGCAGGATGTGAGGGGTCCGTAGGGATCCCCAAACTCGATGTTGATGTACTCGCCGGGGCTGGAGGGTCCCTCGGCAGCAGCTGGCTCACTAACCCTCAGCGACCCATGGACGCTGTGGCGGCCCAAGGGGAGGCGGTTGGGCCGAACCGCAGTCGTTCGTCGGTCACCTCGAGCTGCTTGGTGGTGGGCACCGTAGGGCGGGGGGTGGTGGGCGTCTGACCCCCCACTACTGAAACCCTTTGTCGTAACGCCAGTGACCTGGGAGTAGATGGGTTTAGCCGGGGAGCTCATAGGCACGTATTCCTCATGCTCCCATTTTCTCTGTTCACCATCTCTGGCGACGGGGGCCTTGTAGGAGCGAGGCAAGGAGAAGTAGGGACTGTATGATTTAGGAGTACCTTCAGGGTTGCTCAGTGTGTAGTATCCTCCTTCATTGGAGAGCTTCCGTCCTCCTGTCGCGTTCCCTCCTCTTCCACTGCTGTACGACATGTCCATGTACTCTCCAGTCTCAGGCCGCTCCACTATACTACCAGAACTACCGACACCCAGACCCATGTTACTGCTACTGCTGTGGGGACTTGGGGAGGCCTGGACTGGAGAAGAGGAGCTCGGTCCCCCTGGTAGCATCATCATGTAGCCCTGGGGGTCCGTAGGCTGGTGTTGTTGGAGCTGGTGGGCCGAGCGTGGGGCCAAGGCTGGGCTAGAGGCCTGGGGGGAGTGGGAGGGCTGGGGATGGGGAGGGTGTGAGAGAGAGTGGTGATGGGGATGAGAGTGGGAGCTAGGTTGCATAGGCATGTAATCCGGGGTGTCACGGGGTGAGGCTGCCACCCCACACAACATGGGCATATAGCCACTGTCCTCCTTGGCCGAGGAGGGGTAGGAGGAAAGAGGAGGGGGTCTGCCCTGGCTGTGCTCGGAGCAGGAGCTGTAGTCGGAGCGGAGGGAGGACGAGGTGGAGGAAGGTTGGTTGCTGCTGCCGGTGCGTCCCAGAGACAGAGCCTCTTCCACAGACACCAACTCGTCCTGTGAGAAGGTGGTCTGGGTCATCTTCTGGTACACAGCCACGCAGCTGCTACCGCCGGCAACACCACCCTGACTGCCGGGCCGCGTGAATGAGTGTGTCCGCCGCCTCAGAGACCGGTCTTCGTCCGTCGACGTGCTCTCGTCCCGGTGGGGGGCCTCGGCACCGCCAGAGCTACTCACGCCGCCCGCTCCAAACACCTCGCGGTGCCAGCCCATGGCCATGTAGTCACTCAGGCAGTTCTCTTCTCTGATTGGTGGGGTGTTGCCCAGCGAATCGGGTGTGTTGCTACGGACTCGGAAGTATCGAAAGTCTCCGGGGCTTGAGCCGTACTCGTCTGAGGAGTTGAAGCCTCCGTCAGAGGGGGAGCCGCATATGGACGAGCTGGAGGGCCGGGTGAGGGTGTCAGAGACTGAGCCGTGACCGCTGCTGCTGGACACACTAACAGGGGAGGTGGTGGAGGAGAAGTGGGAGACGGGGAGCGAGGCGGAGCGGGTGTGGCTGTTGGAGCCCGGTAGCGCCCTGGCGTAGCGCCCTCCTCCCCCGGTGTTCCCTGCCCCTCCCCCACCCTCCTGGCGCCCTAGGTGTATCCGGGCGGTGTTCAGGTGGATCAGGCTGCCGGTAACAGACCGGAATGGCCGGTTCATCGTCCCTTCACCTTCACTTGACGTCCTGAAGCGGTAGCCACTGGCACCGGAGCTCTTACTCGATGGTGGCGTACCGACCGCCGACTCGGTCCGGGAGCGGCGCTGGAGACCCGTCTGGCTCGGCGGCAGGTTGCCTAGGTGACGGCGGGTGGTGATGAACGCCATGGGGTTGGAGCCCGATGATTGGCTTTTACTCCTAGGGCGGATCTCTGCGAAGGCCTTCAGAGCCTTCATGGTCTCTAAGATGGTCTCGTGCATGTTCTGAGCCACAACAGAGTCATCTACCTGCATCCATATCTCCCCTGGTCCTATGGAGGATGACCGACCCACCTCGATGAAGAAGAAGCTTTCTGAGTGTCCACATCGTCTGATGTTCATTAGCTGGAGGTTGACATACGGTGTCTCAGAGTTTAGTTTGACCAGATGGATAGTTTTAGAAGAGAGGCATAATCGATACACACCTGTGAGGTTCTTGGTCTGACCCAGACCTTTGGGTTTCACATTCACCTGCCACACCTCTTTGAAAACCGTACCTGGTGTGACTGTACCATAGCCATCATCCAACTCGTCAGAGTCTAGATGCCCCTTTTTCCCCTCACTCATTAGTTCACTCAGGGCTACATACCAGTCCTCTTGCTCCTGCTCGTTTTCAGCCACAATGGCAAAGTACTCATCCTTAGTGTAGAGGGCTATGAGGTGTTTGTTCTTGGAATCCGCTCTTTTGTTGACGGTGAAGCACTGATACAGATAGATCACCCGTTTCGGGGCTGCTGCTGAAGACCGGAGGCTACTGCGGAATTTTTTATCGCTGTCATAGTACTCCAGCCGGCTGAGGCCTAGGTGGCTCGCCACCCTCAGAACGAAAAACCTCTTGTGTCCATGCTTCTGTTTCCGTAGGTAGCCACACTTCCGAATGTCGTCCATGACCCCTGAGGTAGCGACGCTAACGTTAGCATTCGCAGCCAATTGAATTGCAGCCGACGCCGCGTTCACCGATGCAGCGAGTGCGTGGTGGCTAGCAGAGGGGTCCTCATGTACCAGGTTCAATGACGACAACGAGGCTTTCCTTACCGGGGACCCTGGGATGTTTTCACCAGAGAGAGTATGCTGCTGTGTCGCCGCCGGATAGTGGTGCAACAGCGGGCGTTGTTCTTTGGGCAGCGAGCTCTGGGGGTAGTGATGGTGGCTGTGGTGGTTGGAGGGCGGCATGTGCTGATGAAAACGAGCTCCACTACCACCGCAGATATTCAATAACGGGGAAGGGGGTTCCCCAATTGAGGTGTAGCCGTTGGCTGCCGTAGCCGCTGGTGTCGTCCCGATGCCCCTCTGTTGCGTCTCCACCAACAACATAGCGGCTTTGTTTTCTTGGTAATTCATCAAATTGGCCATTTATAGAACACAACCAAAGGTCACTTTACCTAAGCAGTGCTGTGGACCTAGACCCCATTCTTGTTTAGGAGACGGACTCTGGCTGGCGCTGCTGTAATGTGGTGGCTACACCGCGCGATGGTTGGCTACAATCAAAACAAAAATGTCAGATTGTTAAATTAAAAACGACCGGTCCAGGCCTCTGAAATAAAGCCGCCCCTGTGCAACATATCCACGTTTCTATAATCGTTAGAATCCAAGCTAGCTGGCTAGCAATCTGTCCCCTTCTCCCTCTCTACATATCTCTACAGAGCGGAGCACAAACAACACGTGACTGGTGGGTCATCCATAAGTAGGAGGAATAATGAGCCAGACGGGGCTTCTCATTGGAAGTTCAGCGAGATTGACAGGAACTGACAGGCAAACGAGACAATTGTTTTGTGTCATTTGTGTTTTACGTCAATACGGTGGACCAATGAGGCATCGCACATATTTTCTTTAGTTAAAGAGAGGTGTTCGAGATGATTGACAGCTGACTGGCCCATGCTTACAGGTACAGTGATAGGCGTTCGATGATGCTACCCCTTTCATTGGACAATATTGTTGATTGACCACTGTTTTGATTTGGCACGAAGGTGTAATTTTTATTTAACTTGGCAAGTCAGTTAAGAACACATTTTTTATTTACAATGTCTGCCTAGGAACACTGGGTTAACTTCCTTCATCAGGGGCAGAACGAGTGACTTTTACCTTGTCAGCGCTGGGATTCAATCCAGCAACCTTTGGGTTACTAGCTCAACACTCTAACCACTAGGCTACTTGCCTCCCCAAAATTGTGCAAAGCCTTGGGCAAAATGTGCCCCAAAACAACCTCTTGCCTCCTTCCCATTTGATGTACTTTACAGATTCCAAAGAAGTGGGCTCTAGTAAAACCATTGGAATGGTTGCAGATATTACCAAACTGATAGCACCTATCTGATTATTTCAGATCTGCAAAATTGGAAGGGCCAGGTGTCACAGTCAGGGGCCACAGTAATTATTTAGGGTGTTGTTTGTAGAATCTGTTGACAATTTGGGTTTTCTTTTTGCAATCATCTTATTAGTTAGCTTGCTGTACAATGATTAGTGGTTTGAATCATGACTCAGCATGCCTATGTTTTTGTTTTGTTGTTGCCGCTTGGCGCTTGTGCAATAATTTACCTGTGACCTGCTGTCTGGTCAAGCTCCAGAGAGACAGAGATGGGTGTAAAGTATAATAATGAGTTATTCATTCTTTCCAAACATTATTTTAATCACTTTTCACATTCATTATTTAACATGGGACATCCCTGGATTGGACTAGCCCCCCCCCCCCCCCCCCCCCCCCCCATCTTTATTATTATTATTTTTTATTTAACTAGGCAAGTCAGATAAGAACACATTCTTATTTACAATGACGGCCTACCCAACGTGAATTTATCAAACAATACTGGCCATTGAAGGAGTGGAAACTCCTTTGCTAGCATATCTGTAAGATATTATACCACAACTTTTAATAGTCATTGTTATGTGTTTGTCAGTACTTTTGTGAGACAAATGTTCAACAGTATTGCATTGGCATTATAACAGACAGTTTGAGCATCCTCTACTGGTTTCCTTAGTACATTACAGAAGGTCTGCCCATTGTGCTGTAAATGTTATGCCATCTGATAATAATGGGACCACCATAATATGTTGTAATAGGCCTGATTAAGCAATGTGCCAGAGAAAAACGCAGTTGGGTGTGCTGTAGTTACATCTATAGTGATGTATTGTAGTTGTTTGGTTATTTTATCTAAAGATGCATGGACATAGAACTAAAATGGAATAGTGAATAGTAAAAGTGCTTACCTACCTTGCATGTTTACACATATAATGCTATTATAGGCTATTATAGGCTATCATCATCCTTGAGAGGTTTCTACAACTTGATTGGAGTCAACCTGTGGTCATTTCAATTGATTGAACATGATTCGGAAAGGCATACACCTGTCTATATAAGGTCCCACAGTTGACAGTGCATGTCAGAGCAAGCCATGAGGTCGAAGGTATTGTCCGTAGAGCTTTGAGACAAGATTGTGTCTAGGCAGAGATCTGGGTAACAGATGTCTGCAGCATTGTAGGTCCCCAAGAAACACAGTGGCCTCCATTAGTCTTAAATGAAAGAAGTTTGGAACCACCAAGAGCCTTCCTTGAGCTGGCCACCTGGACAAACTGAGCAATTGGGGGAGAAGGGCCTTGGTCAGGGAGGTGACCAAGAACACGATAGTCACTCTGACAGAGCTCCAGAATTCCTCTGTGGAGATGGGAGAATATTCCAGAAGGACAACCATATTTGCAGCACTCCACCAATCAGGTCTTTATGGTAGAGTTGCCAGACGGAAGCCACTCCTCAGTAAAAGACGCATGACAGCCCGCTTGGAGTTTGCCAAAAGGCACCTAAAAGACTCTCAGACCATGAGAAACAAGATTGTCTGGTCTGATGAAACCAAGATTGAACTCTTTGGCCTGAATGCCAAGCGTCATGTCTGGAGGAAACCTGGCACCATCCCTGCGGTGAAGCAAGGTGGTGGCAGCATCATGCTGTGGGGATGTATTTCAGCTGCAGGGACTGGGAGACTAGTCAGGATCGAGGGAAAGATGAGTGGAGCAAAGTACACAGAGATCCTTGATGAAAACCTGCTCCAGAGTGCTCAGGACCTCAGTCTGGGGCGAAGGTTCACCTTCCAATAGAACTTACAACCCTCGGAACACAGCCAGGACAACACAGGAGTGGCTTCGGGACAAGTCTCTGAATGTCCTTGAGTGGCCCAGCCAGAGCCCAGACTTGAACCCGATTTAACATCTCTGGAGAGACCTGAAAATAGCTGTGCAGCGACTCTCCCCATCCAACCTGACAGAGCTTGAGAGGATCTGCAGAGAAGAATGGGATGAACTTTCCAAATACAGGTGTGCCAAGCTTGTAGAGTCATAGTGCTTCAACAAAGTACTGAATAAAGTGTCTGAATACTTATGTAAATGTAATATCTCCGTTTTTTAAATCTGCAAATATTTATAAAAACCTGTTTTTGCTTTGTCATTATGTGGTATTGTATGTAGTTTGATGAGGGGGGAAAAACAATTTAATCCATTTTAGAATAAGGCTGTAACGTAACAAAATGCTGAAAAAGTCAAAGGGACTGAATACTTTTCGAATGCACTGTATATCCATATACAGACATACTGTGCAATACATGCATTACTGTGTTTAACCAGTATGTATTACAGAACTTTATCATTAATAATAATAATTTAACACTAATACACTCAATATGACAAACTAGGGTCCAGACTGAAGTGATCTGTTGATTAAAGTCCACCATAAATATTTTTTAACTGATCTGGTTAGTGCTGGACAAGAACGAAACCCTGCAAACCATAGTATTTATGCTCATCCTGATGTGCTGTAAATTGTATTTTAGTCTGTTGATACATATTCCCAACACAGAAGACCAGTGAAGTGTTGTAATATAATATGTCTGTAGTGCTGGTCTGGAAAAAAATCTCTGCAAATTCAGACAGTAGCCCCCATGTACAGTAAATGGTGACTAGACGGATACTTATTCCCAGCAGACTAGCAGTGTTATCATATACTCTGTGTAGTGGGGTTGAAAAAATATCTGCTAACCCAGATTATACTGTAAACTAAATTATACTTTAGTCTGATACATATTCTCAGGCAGCAGTGTGTTCTAATATAACCTCAATCTGTCTGTGGCTCTATGATTAGGTTTATAAATGGTGCAGAGGGACTGGGTATAATCTGGGTTTGCTGTTTTTTGTTCCTGTCCAGTAGTAGAATCTGATAACACTGAAATGTTAATGTATTGTAGTCTGATACATATTCCCAGGCAGCATATAATCTGTGTGTGGCTCTATCTACGAGCTGGTGTATAACTGGGGCTGTAGTGTGATTATAATATGGTAAAGGATGACCCAGCCCTCCTAAACATGATGTCCTTCTAGGAGCAGGCAGACAGCCCCTGCCGCAGGGAGTAGAGCAGTAGATAATTCATAGATTTATACTGAATAAAAATATAAACGCAACATGCAACAATTTCAAAGATTTTACCGAGTTACAGTTCATATAAGGAAATCAGTCAATTGAAATAAATTCATTAGGACCTAATCTATGGATTTCACATGACTGGGAATACAGATAATAATCTGTTGGTCACAGATACCTTTAAAAATATGGGCCTCACAATGGGCTTCAGGATCCCGTCGCGGTATCTGTGTGCATTCAAATTGCCATCAATAAAATGCAATTGTGTTCATTGTACATGTGGTCTGCGGGTGGACGTACTGCAAATGTTGTTTTTATAACTACGTTGGAAGAAGATTATGGTAGAGAAATTAACATTCAATTCTCTGGCAACAGCTCTGATGGACATTCTTGCAGTCACCATGCCAATTCCATGCTCCCTCAAAACTTCAGACATCTGTGGCATTGTGTTGTGTGACAAAACCGCACATTTTAGAGTGAGCTTTTATTGTCCCTAGCACAAGTTGCACCTGTTCATGTTGTTTAATCAGCTTGTTGATATGCCACACCTGTCAGGTCCATGGACAATTTTGGCAAATGAGAAATGCTCACTAACAGAGAAATACTATTTTTATGCATATGGAACATTTCTGGGATCTTTCATTTCTGCTCATCAAAAATGGACCTAACACTTTACATGTTGCGTTTATATTTTTGTTCAGTGTAGATAGACATAGCATCATTGTATCTGTCCCATTATGGCACACGTGAGAGCATGGGCAGCGCCATTGAGGCCATCTTCATTTTGAAATAGTACATTTTCTTCTTCTACTACTTCTATGAGTTGGCAAACACACTGAAAGGGTGCAAATTGCCACCTAGAGTGTGTTGTTTGAACAGGTATAAAGCCAAGGTTGGAGATTTACTGCCACCTAGTTATGGAATGTTTGCTCACGAGTGTAATTCATTGGCTGATCCCTAATGATGATCAAGATGGACTCATGTGATCCTTCCTTAACCCATGGGAAGTCCCACCCAGTTAGTTCAAAATGGTGAAAGTCCTCAATGTTACTGTCCATGCTAAAACAGGCTTTTGGGCACTTGAGTCCTATACATATCTCTATGAGATAATCCCAGTCCCAGTTGCATTCTGGGTTACCATCTGCTGCTTTTGCTCCCTCTGCCACCAGGGGGAGTGCTGTAGTTTGATTAAACCCTGAGACATGTACTGGTACATAGGGACAGACAGTAGGCCTTTCATAACCCTTTCATTGAGATTTAGGTTTTATTTGCCCCATCTTTTATCTAATTTGAGATCCATTCAGAACACCGAAAATACATATTTGTTTATTATAACAGTCAGATATCATTCGATCATGGGAGTAGGTCGAATGTGCACTCTTAAGTACAGATACAAGTTTTCATAATTGATGTAAGCAATTAGGTTTTACTTGCTCCTCTGTGTATCTAATTTGAATGTCATTCAGAATACCAAAGCTACAGTATTTGTGATATTGGGAAATATGTTTATTGAAAGACAGCACACTGTTACAGTCATTTAACTATATGGCCATACTGTAGGCATATGTACTGTTTGTCTGAGTCACCACATATGGATCATGAAAGTGCATTCTTGTGAGTAAATTGACCAGTAGTGACTAGTCTATTATGAAGCCATGAAAATGGTATCTAATGCAAGCCATGCTAACACAGTTACAGTACACAATTATAGATGAATACAATCAATACAAAAAAAACTCAGATAAAAAATGAGTACAGGGAATGTTTGTGCTTCAGAGTGTATGATTGTGCATCAGATAACTCTTAAAAAGTGAGCTTTGATGGATTGTCTCTCACATAAAAAAAAAATGTCTATGATGAATAATTGTTAGTCGCTCTGGATAAGTGTCACGACTTCTGCCGAAGACGCTGCCTCTCCTTGTTTGGGCGGTGGTCGACGTCACCGGCCTTCTAGCCATCATTGATCCATTTTTCATTTTCCATTGGTTTTGTCTTGTCTTCCCACACACCTGTTTTCAATCCCATTCATTACCTGTTGTGTATTTAACCCTGTTTCCCCTCATGTCTTTGTCAGAGATTGTTTTATGTCAAGTGTTGTTTTATAGGTGTGAGACGGGTCCTCATATATATATATATATATATATATATATACGTACGTACGTACGTATTTAGTGTTTGGAGCATGTTAAGTGGACTTATATTAAAAGACTCCATTTACACTCCGTTTGACTCTCCTGCGCCTGACTTCTCTGCCACCTATACACACGATTCTGACAATAAGACCTTCTGTTAAATTACATAAATGTGCCTCCGTGTTCATAGCAGCAACCTCTTAGTTCCCATAAATAGAAAGGAGAACAAAAACTTTGAATCAACCGATGTACTGTACATGTTACAGTAGCTTTTCCCTTATTTGGGGACTTGGTCTTTACACCTGTAGCTACCCACCAGTGGAACCTCTGCTGTTCAAAACCCAGGAGCGTTTTCCCAGAAGACTGAGGTGTACATAAAAGAACATCATTATTAACACACGATAAGACTTTTTTTAAAAAGCAGACGGACAAAGTCCGCAGACGGGGGTGGGGGGGGGAGCAGGAGGATGAGAAATAAGGGAGCAGGAGGATGAGGCTTTGAATAAAGTGTTCATCTCCTGAAAGATCCAATCTGTGGTTTTCTGAGTAATACAGTCCTACTGAGTCATATTAATAGTCCCTGGCTAATGTGACTCATCATCCTGCAAGGTGCTTCTTATTTAAAACAAGCGGCAGTAACCTCTGCACAGCACACAACTTTGCCCCACCCCCGAGACAGTTCCAGGGCTTGTGCAATGCATGACTAAACACTTGCCCTTTTTGAAGAGTCACCAAAAACTTGCATACACAAGCTGGTCACCAGACTCTGCTGTTCTCTTTCAAAGTTGACCATGGAGAGATTGTTTTGAGCCACAGATCCTCACTGACACAGAATCAGTTTTTTTAAGTAGTCAATTGGTGACCCTCATTGGTCAAACCCAAGTTCCATTGGTTCAAAATGGAGTCAAAATAAGCCCTTGCACAATGCCCGTCTTTCTGGCTAGGGTCAAAGGTCAGTCGTGGTGCATCATGACGTTGTCATCGTCCAGCATAGTGATCTGAGCCACTGTTGTGATGGTGGAGATCTTCTTCACGGCCTTCTGGAGGAGCCGCTTGAAGTCCTTGTTGATCTCCTGGGCAGACCTGAAAGACATGAGAGAGTTTTACATAAATGTTCCCAACACAAGAATGGAGTCTAGTAAGAGTGCTTTTAGCTTTGCTGCCCCATCATCTTGGAACGTTTTGTAGAAGGACCTGAAATAATCAATAATGCTATGCAACTGAATGTCTAGAATTAGAACAAGATTCAACATTCTACAACTTCTAAATAACTCTAGAAATACATGACTCTACTAAAGGGTATTCAAATCTAAGCCTGGAGGTCTGACTGGCAACAACACTGCTGCTGGTTTTCATTCAGGGATGGAACTTAACCTCTCTTGGGTAGGGGGCAGTATTATTTTCACGTCCGGATGAAAAGCGTGCCCAAAGCCTGTTACTCAGGCCCAGAAGCTAGGATATGTAGATTGGTAGATTTGGATAGAAAATACTCTAAAGTTTCTAAAAACTTTTCAAATGATGTCTGAGTATAACAGAACTGATATGGCAGGGGAAACCCTGAGGACAAACCATCCCAAAAAATAAAAATAATTTTCAGCCTTCCACTGTTTCCGATGGCTTTCATGTTTATTATGAGGCGAAGTCCTCCCAGATTGCAGTTCCTAGGGTTTCCACTAGATGTCAACAGTCTTTATAACGAGTTTCAGGCTGGTTTTTTGAAAAATAAGCTAGAAGTTGTAGTTTTTCTAAGTGGCTCCCATTTTGTCTGTAGTGTTTCTATGCGTGTGGGTGAAAGCGTGTTCTTTGTTATTTATCTCCGGTAATGAACACACTATTCTCCGTCTTAAATTGTATTGTTTATTTACATATTAGGGTACCTGAGGTTTGATTATAAACATTGTTTGACTTGTTTGGATTAGTTTATTGGTAACGTTTGGGATTCATTTTGAAGGAGGGAAACCGGTGGATTATTGAATGAAGCGTACCAGCTAAAATGAGTTTTGATGGATATAAAGGAATTTATCGAACAAAATGACAATTGTTGATGTAACTGGGACCTTTTGGAATGCCCACAGAAGAAGATCTTCAAAGGTAAGGCATTTATTATATCGCTATTTCTGACATTCGTGTCGCACCTGCCTGGTTGAAATTTTTTTTTCATGTTTTTGCATGCGTGGCGCTATCCTCAGATAATTGCATGGTGTGCTTTCGCCGTAAAGCCTTTTTGAAATCCGACACAGAGGCTGGATTAACAAGAAGTTAAGCTTTATTTTGATGTATAATACTTGTATTTTCATGAATGTAAAATATTTATATTTCTGTAATTTGAAATTCGCCCCCTGCCGTTTCACCAGATGTTGGCCAGGTGGGACGCTACCGTTCCACCTGCCCATAAAAAGTTAAGGATTTGGGGCACTGCTCAGTCGGTCTAATAGACCACAAGTTTTACAAGTCCGGGTCCTAAATTTGTGCCCTGCGATATTTAAAAAGACAATTTTCTACTAGCCTCGGGCTAGTGGGGTAGGTTCATTTCCATCCCTGTCTTCATCTTTCCCCAACCAGGGGAGTGGACACAATGGTCAATCTATGACAATTAATCAACAAACTACCAGGGAGAATCAACTCTGCTGAAGAGACATGGTATTGGCAGCAAGAAAAAGGAGCTGATCGTGGACTACAGGAAAAGGCGGGTCGAATAGGCCCCCATTAACATCGACGGGGCTGTAGTGGAGCAGTTCGAGAGTTTCACTTTCCTTGGTGTCCACATCACCAACAAACTATCATGGTCCAAACATACCAAGACAGTCATGAAGAGGGCACGACAAAACCTTTTCCCCCTCAGGAGACTGAAAATATTTGGCATGGGCCCCCATATTCTCAAAAGGTTCTACAGCTGCACCATCGAGAGCATCCTGACCGGTTGCATCACCACCTGTTATGGCAACTGCTCGGCATCTGACCGTAAGGCGCTACAGAGGGTAGTGCGAACGGCCCAGTACATCACTGGGGCCAAGCTTCCTACCATCCAGGACCTATATAATAGGCGGTGTCAAAGGAAAGCCCATAAAATTGTCAGAGACTCCAGTCACCCAGGTTATAGACTTTTCTCTGCTACCGCATGGCAAGCGGTACCAGAACGCCAAGTCTAGGACCAAAAGGCTCCTCAACAGTTTATACCCCCAAGCCATTAGACTGCTGAACAATTCATAAAAATCGCCCCTGGACAATTGCTGAATCATTGTTCTTCCTCTGTCAACCATGGTTACCTGCAAGGAATCACTGCATTTCACAAAAAGTGCTTCACAGGCAAGGATATTGCTGCCAGTAAGATTGCACCTAAATCAACCATTTATCGGATCATCAAGAACTTCAAGGAGAGCGGTTCAATTGTTGTGAAGAAGGCTTCAGGGTGCCCAAGAAAGTCCAGCAAGCGCCACGACCGTCTCCTAAAGTAGTACAGAGCTTACTCAGCAATGGCAGCAGGCAGGTGTGAGTGCATCTGCACGCACAGTGAGGCGAAGACTTTGAGGATGGCCCGGTGTCAAGAAGGGCAGCAAAGAAGCCACTTCTCTCCAGGAAAAACATCAGGGACAGACTGATATTTTGCAAAAGGTACAGGGATTGGACTGCTGAGGACTGGGGTAAAGTCATTTTCTCTGATGAATCCCCTTTCAGATTGTTTGGGGCATAAGGTGAGCGCTACCATCAGTCCTGTGTCATGCCAACAATAAAGCATCCTGAGACCATTCATGTGTGGGGTTGCTTCTCAGCCAAGGGAGTGGGCTCACTCACAATTTTGCCTAAGAACACAGCCATGAATAAAGAATGGTTCCAACACATCCTCCGAGAGCAACTTCTCCCAACCTACCAGGAACAGTTTGGTGATGAACAATGCCTTTTCCAGCCTGATGGAGCACCTTGCCAAAAGCCCAAAGTGATAACTAAGTGGCTCGGGGAACAAAACACCGATTTTTGGGTCCATGGCCAGGAAACTCCCCAGACCTCAATCCCAATGAGAACTTGTGGTCAATCCTCAAGAGGCGGGTGGACAAACAAAACCCCACAAATTCTGACAAACTCCAAACATTGATTATGCAAGAATGGGCTGCCATCAGTCAGGATGTGGCCCAGAAGTTAATTGACAGCATGCCAGGGCGGATTGCAGAGATCTTGAAAAAGGGTCAACACTGCAAATATTGACTCTTTGCATCAACTTCATGTAATTGTCAATAAAAGCCTTTGACACTTATGAAATGCTTGTAATTATACTTCAGTTTTCCATAGTAACATCTGAGAAAAATATCTAAAGACAATATCTAAAGAGGCAGCAGACTTTGTGAAAATAAAAATTGCGTCATTCTCAGAACTTTTGGCCAAGACTGTACAGTACCAACAACATATGTAGGATTCCACACATACAGTAGGGAGCATTATTGGCAGCTGATATAAAATGCTATAAGAAACTATAGTACGTGCTTCATATTAGGGCCTGGACGATACCAGTATCGCAATATTTTGTTCCATGGCAAAAATGAACACGAAGCAGATCTAACTATTTTGTCCTTTGAAAACCTGTTCTATATTGTTTGCCATAGCTTGGAAAATAAATCAAATGTGACTCGAGATGACAACATAATGATGTTTGTTTCCAACATTGGGGCTGTTTTACTAAAGAATAAAATGCGCTTTTTGTTTTGTTTCCTTTCCATGATACTAACGAGTACCGCAATACTGGTGTTGTCCCTGCCCTACTTCATATTTGTATTTAACTAGGCAAGTCAGTTAAGAACAAATTCTTATTTACAATGACAGCCTACCAAAAGGCCTCCTGCAGGGACAGGGGCTGGGATCATAAAAAAATATATATAAATATAGGACAAAATACAGCACAAAAGGCAAGAAGATAGAGACGCAAAGCAGCCACAACTGTCAGTAAGAGCATCCATGATTGAGACTTTGAATGAAGAGATACAGCTGAGATAAAACTCCAGTTTGAGTGTTTGTTGCAGCACATTCCAGTCGCTAGCTGCAGCGAACTGAAAAGACGAGCGACCCAGGGATGTGTGCGTTTGGGGACCTTTAACAGAATGTGACAGGCAGAACAGGTGTTGTATGTGGCGGATGAGGGCTGCAGTAGAGGTAACAGGGTTTTATAAATAAGCATCAACCAGTGGGTCTTGCGACGGGTATACAGAGATGACCAGTTTACAGAAGAGTATCGAGTGCAGTGATGTGTCCTATAAGGAGCATCGGTGGCAAATCTGATGGCAAAATGGTAAAGAAAATCTAGCCGCTCCGTAATCTAGCATGGGTAGGATGGTCATCTGAATCAGGGTTAGTTTGGCAGCTGGGGTGAAAGAGGAGCGATTACAATAGAGGAAACCAAGTCTAGATTTCACTTTAGCCTGCAGCTTTGATATGTACTGAGAGAAGGACAGCGTACCATCTAGCCATACTCCCAAGTACTTGCCCCCCCAAAAACGATACCCATTCTGATGACCAATAATAATCTGAGAAAGATTTATGGAGTCCCATTGCTTTAGAACTTGGTCAGGTGGTGTAAGCATGTCCCAGTTTAGGTCACCTAGCAGAACAAATGCAGACTTGGTGTAAGGGGCCAGGAGAGAGGTTAGGGCAGGTAGATCACAGGCTGGTGCTGATGGAAGTCGAAAGCACCCAGCAACAGTCAACAAAGAGCTATTTGAAAGTTTAAAACTTAAAACCATCAAATTGTTTGGGGACAAACTTGGTGGAGACAACAGAGCACTGAAGGTGATCCTTGGTAAAGATTGCCACTCCTACCTTTGGAAGATCTGTCTTGCCGAAAAAGGTTATAACCAGAAAGGTTAACATCAGTATGTGTCTGGACATCTTGTACGTCAAATCAAATTTGCAATAGTGCTTCCATACCTTTCATACTAACTTAGAATCAAATCTACACACTCAGTTTACAAGTGAAACATAGGCTGAGACTCAATCAAAGGCGCATTGTCAACAACGTACCTTCGACCGAATTACGGCCTCAAACTTGTAAAGTAGAAGAACCTCAAACTTGTAAAGTAGAAGAACCGAGTCATCAGTGACCAGCAAATGAATATAAATGGCAGTGGGGGGACGCCAACCAAAACGTTTTATAAGGATCACAACTAGCCCCAAGTCCTAAACTACAGTAAGTAAAAACATAGCCAAACAAGTCATGTTATACATTTTTCATGCATAACATTACCTTATGTAAAATGCAGTTGTTTTTCTTTGCAAGCTGTTGCAATTCATCAGCTTTTTTCATCTTCTATCTCGCCATCTCCTCCATCTGCAGACCGTGAGCCATTTGCCAGTGGGAAAATGAACCGGACACAGAGGCAGGATCAACAAGGAAAGACACAGACAATGGGGGAGAGACAGGGGAGGGAAGGAAGGAGGGCGATCCTTAACCTTTCTTGAATTCGGGAGGGACGGGGAGAGGTTTCTCAAAGTTGCCCTTCCCTATAAGCCAGTAGGTCTCCTCTGTTCCCCCTTTTCCCTGTGAAGAGGAGAGGGGGAGAGGACAGAGAGACAGAGGGCAGGGAAAGGAGAGAAAGAGTTTAGTAGGGAGGTGAGTTCTAGACAGTTCTATGAAGTTTTAGGGTGTTGTAGGGAGTTTTAAGTATTCTTGAGCTTACTGTATGTAACATGATGGGGGTACCAAGTAGTCGGTTCTACCTGTGACTTTTACCTTGAGGTCTGTCCTGCCTCAGTTGCACCTTGTATCCTGCCTTGAGATCCAGGAGGATTTTAACTGTGCTGTTAAGGATGTGGATTCTGGACTCTGCAAATACAGGCGGCATGACACTCAAAACTCTAATTTATACACACTTTATAAAGAAGCTTCCTGGCTCAGTCAATCGTGTACCCACGACAAGTCCTTCACTTTTAAGCAACAGTGCATAGACTACGTTACATATCTATTATACATGCATATGTAATTTACGCATCCCAGTAGACTCCATATGAGAGGCAGTGGTGACGGTTTTCCGAATAAACGGTATCTGGGCATAGCCCAGCTGTGTTGCTTTTACGCCGTTTTGCATTGTTGCCAAAAAGTTCAATTTTGGTTTCATCTGACCAGAGCACCTTCTTCCACATGTTTGGTGTGTCTCCCAGGTGGCTTGTGGCAAACTTTAAACGAAACTTGTTATGGATATCTTTAAGAAATGGCTTTCTTCTTGCCACTCTTCCATAAAGGCCAGATTTGTGCAATATACGACTGATTCTTGTCCTATGGACAGAGTCTCCCACCTCAGCTGTAGATCTCTGCAGTTCATCCAGAGTGATCATGGGCTTCTTGGCTGCATCTCTGATCAGTCTTCTCCTTGTATGAGCTGAAAGTTTAGAGGGACGGCCAGGTCTTGGTAGATTTGCAGTGGTCTGATACTCCTTCCATTTCAATATTATCGCTTGCACAGTGCTCCTTGGGATGTTTAAAGCTTGGGAAATCTTTTTGTATCCAAATCCGGCTTTAAACTTCTTCACAACAGTATCTCGGACCTGCCTGGTGTGTTCCTTGTTCTTCATGATGCTCTCTGCGCTTTTAACGGACCTCTGAGACTATCACAGTGCAGGTGCATTTATACGGAGACTTGATTACACACAGGTGGATTGTATTTATCATCATTAGTCATTTAGGTCAACATTGGATCATTCAGAGATCCTCACTGAACTTCTGGAGAGAGTTTGCTGCACTGAAAGTAAAGGGGCTGAATAATTTTGCACGCCCAATTTTTCAGTTTTGATTTGTTAAAAAAGTTTGAAATATCCAATAAATGTCGTTCCACTTCATGATTGTGTCCCACTTGTTGTTGATTCTTCACAAAAAAATACAGTTTTATATCTTTATGTTTGAAGCCTGAAATGTGGCAAAAGGTCGCAAAGTTCAAGGGGGCCGAATACTTTCGCAAGGCACTGTACTTTTTCCAACCTACACTGTAGTGTAGTGATATATTCAATATAGACAATAAAAATACAATAATTTGTGTGTTATTAGTTTAAACACACTGTTTGTCTATTGTTGTGACTTAGATGAAGATCAGATCAAATTGCATAACCAATTTATGCAGAAATTGCAGTAATTCCAAAGGATTCACATACTTTTTCTTGCCACTGTACATTCAGTATACAAAACATTAAGAACACCACCTTTTCCCCCCCTCAGAAAAGCCTCAATTCGTCGGTGCATGGACTCTACAAGGTGTCGAAAGCATTCCACGGGGAAGCTGGCCCATGTTGACTCCAATGCTTCCCTGGGATGTTGACTCCAATGCTTCCCACAGTTGTGTCAAGTTGGCTGGATGTCCTTTGGGTGGTGGACCGTCCTTGATGCACATGGGAAACTGTTGAGCGTGAAAAACCCAGCAGCGTTGTCGTTTTTGACACAAACCGGTACGCCTAGCATCTACAGCAGGTAGCCTAGTCGTTAGAGCGTTGGACCAGTAACTGGAAGGTTGCTGCATCGAATTCCCGAGCTGACAAAGTAAAAACCTGTTGTTCTGCCCCTGAGCAAGACAGTTAACCCACTGATCCCTGGGTGCCGAAGACGTGGCTGTTGATTACGGCAGCCCCCCGCACCTCTGATTCAGAGGTGTTGGGTTAAATGCGGAAGACACATTTCAGTTGGACAACTGACTAGGTATCCCCCGTTCAAAGGCACTTAAATCTTTTGACTTGCCCACTTTGATATAATTCACTGTCTGAATGGCACACATACACAATCCATGTCTCAATTCTCTCAAGGCTTAAAAATCCTCCTTTAACCTGTCTCCTCCAGTACACTGATTGAAGTGGATTTAACAAGAGGCATCAATAGGGGATCATAGCTTTTCACCTGGATTCACCTGGTCAGTAAATGTCATGGAAAGAGCAATGTTTAGTTCACTCAGTGTATAACTTGTATCATTGCCTTGTCTTGAAAACATGTTAATTTGATGGCCGTCTGTCTGGCTGGCTGTTCCTTTCATCACTGTTTCATCAGCTGGATGTGTTGAATATTTCAATCAGGTGTAGGATTAGGGCAAAAACTAAAATGTACACCTCTTCAGGGGAACACTTCCTGTTACCTATACCGGGGTACTCTGGGTAATGTACTTTTATCTGCAGCAGACTGCTCCAGCATGCAGGTCGGCCGGCCCACTCATGCCCACTTCCTGTTTCTTGTACAGGTGAACTCTGCGTAACGTAGTCTCTTACCTGCAGCAGACTGCCCCATGTATGCAGAAGGGCGGGCCCCTCATAACCCCCTCCTGGATGATGACGGCGAAGCTGCAGATGTCACCATGGAGAGCGCCATAGAGACCAGGGAGGGGCCCCGCAGGATCTCAGGGGCCATCCACAACAGGTCTAGGAGGGACACACACACACAAATGCACGCAGACAAACACAAGCATAGAGTTAGCACACACGTGGTGGATGGTGGGAGGAGCTATAGTAGGACGGGCTCATTGTAATGGAATCAAACATATGGAAACCACATTGACTCTGTTCCATTAACTCCATTCCAGTGATTACAATGAGCCCGTCCTCCTATAGCCCCTCCCACCAGCCTCCTCTGACGCACTCACACACAAGCATAGAGAAACAAACTACGAGTTACTGTAGATGAACTTTTAAACATACAGAATCAGTCCACTCTGTCCAGATGGAACTTATGGCACTAAAGGTAAAACTCTCCACCTCACTCCAGACCTACTCACCCTCTGCGGGCGGTTCTGGGTAGGGGAAAGTTGCTGCCTCGTTGTGTCTGTAGTCAGTGTTTTTCAGGACAAAACGTCCGTCCACCACTCAGCTCCTGCTCTTCAGATGACCATGAAACAAGTTCCTGTGGTGCGGGTACTTCATACCCTGGGGGAGAACATGGAACATAGAACTCAGAGAACATAGAATATAGAGAACACTGGTACTTAGCATGGAACCCAGGCGTGCCCCCCCACCTTCCCCTTTGCACTTTAGCCTCCTGCTCCTTCCTCTTTCCTTTTGTCTCAGCCACTTTCATATCTCTTGTCCTGCCTCCATCTTACTTCGTAGAGGACGGAGTTATCGTAGGTGGCAGGTGATTGTTCAGAGAAGGGGACATGACGCATGCGCTGTGACAGGCTCCTCAGGGAGACTCCTCTGGTCTTACTCTTACTCTCGTCTATACTCAGCTTCTGGAGCACAGCAGACAGGTTCAATCATGACTGCTAATACACCAGGTTCTTTCCACAAAAAGAGTGCCATTTGATATTTTAAGTAGAAATTGTACACCAATAATGAATTTTAAAAGCCTGTTATATTAAATTAAGTGCCCTTTAATATAGACCACATGGATAATTCAATAAATCCGATTTATAGATTTATTTCTATGTAAATGAAGGCTTGCTAAAGTGCAAAAATTCAGCGTTTTGACAAATGACTGCACAATTCTCGTTTTTTAAACGTTATTTACGGATAGCCAGGGGCACACTACAACAAGCATACATAATTTACAAATGAAGCATTTGTGTTTAGTGAGTCCTCCAGATTAGAGGCAGTAGGGATGACCAGGTAAATTTGTGAATTGGACCACTTTCCTGTCCTGCTAAGCATTAAAAATGTAACAA
This sequence comes from Oncorhynchus mykiss, assembly GCF_013265735.2. Lineage (NCBI taxonomy): Eukaryota > Metazoa > Chordata > Actinopteri > Salmoniformes > Salmonidae > Oncorhynchus > Oncorhynchus mykiss. The sequence goes on along the minus strand of NC_048585.1, from coordinate 38,116,576 downwards.
GTACTTTTGGTTGTCAGGGAAGATGTATGGAGCAAAAAATACATCATTTTCTTTAGGAACGTAGTGAAGTAAAAGTAGTCAAAAATATAAATAGTAATGTACAGATACCTAAGAAACTCCTTACAGTAAGTAGTACTTTAAAGTATTTTTACTTAAGTACTTTACACCACTGCTAACTGGCTAACGTTGGCTAGCTACTTCCAGACACAAATGAGAGAACACCTCACTGACCATTTTACTCGCACTAGCAGAGTTAGTTAGGCTGTTTTCATGTTATCCTGAGAGTTGGTGACTAACTGTGCTGCTGGCAACAATTTAATTATGCTTCTTTGCCAACGTTTAATGACACCGGCCATATTCAACAGGGGGTGAGCGTGAGTAAATTCATCAGTTATTCCGCGCTCTGGCACACTCAGACGAGTGCTCTGAAACAGTACGTCGCTGGAGATAATGAAAATGGAGGTTGAAAGGTGGTGTAATGGCCCTTTAAGATGTTAACAGTTAGGCATCAACTATCTTATTGGTTAGTTTTCCAGCCTAGGCAGTAAGTACAGAAGTAAATGTGAGGAGTGTACGTACAGTGCCTTCGGAAAGTATTCAGACCCTTTGACTTTCCACATTTTGTGACGTTACAGCCTTATTCTAAAGTTGACAATATCCCATAATGACAAAGCAAAAACAGGTTTTTAGAAACTTCTTGGGTATGATGCTTGGGTTTCTCCCATTCTTCTCTGCAGATCCTCTCAAGCTCTGTCGGGTTGTATTGGGAGCGTTGCTGCACAGCTATTTTTAGGACTCTCCAGAGATGTTTGATCGGTTTCAAGTCCGGGCCTCAAGGACATTCAGAGACTTGTCCTGAAGCCACTCTTGCGTTGGCTTGACTGCGTTTCAGGTTGTTGTCCTGTTGGAAGGGGAAACTTCACCCCAGTCGGAGGTCCTGAGTGCTCCGGAGAAGGTTTTCAGAAAGACAACCATCTCCACTGAGGAACTGTAGAGCTCTGTCAGAGTGACCATCTCTAGGAAGAGTTTATTTTACACCTTTATTTAACTAGGCAAGTCAGTTAACTCTAAAGGGTCGGTTGAGCTAACGTAGGCTAATGTGATCAGCATGAGGTTGTTAAGTAACATGAAAATCTCCCAGGACATAGACATATCTGATATGGGCAGAAAGCGTACATTTTTGTTGATCTAACTGCATTGTCCAATTTACAGTAGCTATTGCAGTGAAATAATACCATGCTATTGTTTGAGGATAGTGCACAGTTAGGACCTTGAAAATGTATTAAACCAATTAGGCACATTCGGGCAGTCTTGATACACATTTTTTGAACATAAATGGAATGGTTCATTGGATCAGTCAAACGTTGCAAACACACAGATGCCATCTAGTAGCCAAAATCTAAATTGCCCCTAGGCTGGAATAATACACTACAGCCTTTCAAAGATGGAAAAAAAATGTGCATGTTTTTTTTTGTATTCTCTTTTACTATATCTAATGTGTTATATTCTGCTAAAATAATTTCACATTTCCACAAACGTCAGTCTTTCCTTTCAAATGCTATCAAGAATATGCATATCCTTGCTTCAGGTCCTTTGCTACAGGCAGTTAGATTTGTCATTTTAGGCGAAAATTAAAAGGGGCTGATCCTTAAGAGGTTTTAAGAACAAATTCTTATTTACAATGATGGCCTACCCCGGCCAAACCTGGACGATGCTGGGTCACTTGTGCGCCGCCCTATGGGACTCCCAATCACGGCCGGTTGTGATACAGCCTGGAATTGAACCAGGGTCTGTAGTGACACCTCTAGCACCGAAATGCTGTGCCTTACACCACTGCGGAGTCTAGGTGGTTCCAAACATCTTCCATTTAAGAATAATGGAGGCCACTGTGATCTTGGGGACCTTCAATGCTGCAGAAATGTTTTGGTACCCTTCAACACAATCCTGTCTCAGAGCTCTACGGACAATGCCTCATGGCTTATGGCTTGGTTTTTTCTCTGCCATGCACTATGAACCCTTATATAGACAGGTGTGTGCCTTTCCAAATCATGTCACAGGTGGACTCCAATCAAGTTGTAGAAACATCTCAAGGATGATCAATGGAAACAGGATGCACCGGAGCTCAATTTTGAGTCTCATAGCAAAGGGCCTGAATACTTATGTAAATAAGATATTTTTCATAAAAGTGCAAAAATTCTACAAACCTGTTTTCGCTTTGTCATTATGGGGGTATTGTGTAGATTGCTGAGGATTATTATTTCTTAAATCCTTTTTAGAATAAGGCTGTAACATAACAAAAAATGGAAGGGGGTCAAGGGGTCTGAATATTTTCCCAAGGCACTGTATTGGCAGGTTGTAGAGCTTTACGTGATACAGTGGCTTGTACTTTATACAGCAGGGCTGTCCAACCCTGCTCCTGAAGAACTACCATCCTGTAGGTTTTCGCTCCAACCCCAGTTTTAACTAACCAGATTCAGCTTATCAACCAGCTAATTATTAGAATCAGATACACTAGATTAGGGTTGGAGTGAAAACCTACAGGATGGTAGCTCTCCAGGAACAGGGTTGGAGAGCAGCAGCTATATACTGTGTATAGGAAGATAATGTTAGAGATGACTTGATGCAGTAGGTCAAAATAAACAAGACAAAAACAAGCTGGGCAAATCCCAGGAAGATCTCAACCGCTGAGAATGGATTCCCACCTAGAGAAAACATTTCAGCATTTTATAACATAGCATTATGTTACTAAAACCATGCTGTATGCAAACTGTGGAGTATTGCATGTATTGTGGAGCATTTCCATATGTGTGTGTATGTGTGTGTGTGTGTGTGCCTCCAGTGCAGATGAAGCAGCAGTTGATGAAGCAGCAGTTGATGAAGCAGCAGTTGATGAAGCAGCAGTTGATGAAGCAGCAGTTGATGAAGCAGCAGTTGATGAAGCAGCAGTTGATGAAGCAGCAGTTGATGAAGCAGCAGTTGGAGTCAGTCTTGGGGGAAATACCGTGGGTGGGGGGAGGGGGGGGGGGGGCGGGATATCTCGACCCAGAAACCTCACCATGTCAGCAACCATATCTATCCTGTAGGGGACGGGGTTATGGTTAACATAACCAGTATTACTACAGTAGCACTAGTGCTAACCCTAACCTCATGTCTGCTCTCACGTCTAGCCTGTTGAACCATAACCTATATCATCAATACACCATCATAACCATAAACCAGGAATTGTGGATGTCTCTACCCAGGAACCTCAACCAATATTACAACAGTAATATAACTAACCCTAAACTCAACATGTCAGCCACTATGTCTATCTTGTAGGCATACAGTAGTGTTAGGGCCATACACACACCACCACCTCTAACCCACTCCTCCATTCCAACCTGTGTGTGTGGGCCTGAGGTCCCAGGTCTTCCCGTCTGTGTCCAGTACCAGATAGTCAGCCAAGCTAGCACCAGAGCTGTTGGTCCTCATGGGGTGGCTGAAGCCCTGGAAAGGAGTGGGCGTGTGTGTCATCCAGATCGGTCATAATCCATTAAGGCTGTATCAGGTATGAAGATAAGACCCAGATGCAGACAAATAACGAATTAACAATGGTTTAATCATCCAACAGGGGCAGGCAATGGACAGGTCAAGGCAGGCAGGGGTCAGTAAACCAGAGGTGGGGCAACGGTAACGGGCGGCAGGCAGACTCAGAGTCAGGACAGGCAAGGGTCAAAACCAGGAGGGCGAGAAAAAGAGCATCTGGGAAAAGCAGGCGCTGAGACAAAACCACTTGTTACTTGACAAACTGGGAACAGATGAACAGAGAACACAGGTATAAATACATAGGGGGTAATGGGGAAGATGGGCAACACCTGGAGGGGGGTGGAGACAATCACAAAGACAGGTGAAACAGATCAGGGTGTGACAGGCTGAGTCACAAATGGCACACTATTTTCCTATATAGTGCACTACTTTTCACCAGCGCCCTATTTGTATTTGTATTCATTATGGATCTCCATTAGCTGCTGCCAAGGCAGCAGATACTACTCTTCCTGTGGGTCTGGTAAAATTAAGGCAGTTATACAATTTTAAAAACATTACAACATTCATTACAGAATTCACAACACACTAAGTGTGTGCCCTCAGGCCCACACTCCACTACCACATATCTTTAACACAAAATACATGTGTGTAGAGTGTGTGTGTATGCATGTGTCTGTGCCTATGTTGGTGTTGCTTCACAGTCCCCGCTGTTCCATAAGGTGTATTATCTGTTTTAAAAAATCTGATTCTACTGCTTGCACCAGTTACCTAATGTGGAATAGAGTTCCATGTAGTCATGGCTCTATGTAGTACTGTGCGCCTCCCATAGTCTGCTCTGGACTTGAGGACTGTGAAGAGACCTCTGGTGGCATGTCTTGTGGGGTATGCATTAGTGTCTGAGCTGCGTGGGTCCTCCACCTTCTTGAGCTTGGCCAGGGTCGTTCTGACGCTACCTGGCATCGTTACCGATGGTAACCACCAGTCTCACCGGCATCCCATGACTTCTCAGAGAGTTGGCCACCTTCAGAGAGGTCAGAGGTCACAGTTCAGAGTTCCTTATTGGACAGAAGTATAAAAACATGACATGTATTCTTAGTGCCCAACACAGTAACATTCTGTTTAAAAATAAATAAAATAAATACCGAAATAAATCATCATCATCATAATGATAATCCAGAATAAAGTTGAAATGTCATAGCTAATGCAAAACTGGCTGAAAAAGTAGGTACACTTCAAGTACACATCTGGCTACCAGGCTGTTATAAAAGAGGCATGTACTCTGCTAACCTCCCTGGCAGTCTCCACCCAGCTGTCCTCTGCAGAGGCGGTGATGCCAACGTGTGCCCAGCGAAAGTGCTGCATGAGGCTGAGCAGCACTCAGGTGGGCCGGGGCATAGAGTGGGCAAAGGTAGGGTGACTCCGGCTCATAGCCAACACCCCCCCACGAGAACAACGCCTGAGAAAAGGATTGCATAGAATGAATCGGAAAGAAATAGAATGGAATAGAATGGAACAGAATATATTACATGAATAGAATCCATCTATTACATTCACATTTACTACCACCACCGCTCACCGACATTGTCCTAGCCCATGCCCAGTAGCAATGCAGCGTCACAGTACCCAGGGTTGGCTGGCCCATGAACCCATCCAGAGCCCTGGATGTCTCACACTTCTCCTCCAGGGTGACACAATCAAAAGTTGCCGCCAGTGAGAGGGCTGTTGATACGGTCGACTACCAGCCAAGCCGCCCCGCTCGGCAGCGCCCTAACGAAGAGAGGGTCTCATGACCACAGCCCCACCACCCCGACACGGAAGCGGGCGGTATGAGCAGAGGATGGGCCAAGGGGACCAAGAGGTCCACTGACATTCCTGTCTTGCAGGAAATCACGCACAGACCGAGCAGTATGGCTGGTAGCATTGTCATGCTGGAGGGTGATGTCAGGATGAGCCTGAAGGAAGGGTACCACATGAGGGAGGAGGATGTCTTCCCTGTAACGCACAGCGTTGAGTTTGCCTGCAATGAAAACCAGCTCAGTCCAATGATGCTGTGACACACCGCCCCAGACCATGACGGACCCTCCACCTCCAAATCGATCCTGCTCCAGAGTACAGGCCTCAGTGTAACGCTCATTCCTTTGACGATAAACACGAATCCGACCATCAACCCTGGTGAGACAAAACCGCGACTCGTCAGTGAAGAGCACTTTTTGCCAGTCCTGTCTGGTCCAGTGACGGTGTGTTTGTGCCCATAGGCAACGTTGTTGCCGGTGATGTCTGGTGAGGACCTGCCTTACAACAGGCCTACAAGCCCTCAGTCCGTCCTCTCTCAGCCTATTGCGGACAGTCTGAGCACCGATGAAGGGATTGTGTGATCCTGGTATAACTCAGGCAGTTGTTGTGCCACCCTGTGCTTGTCCCGCAGGTGTGACGTTCAGATGTACCGATCCTGTGCAGGTGTTGTTACACGTGGTCTGCCACTGTGAGGTCAATCAGCTGTCCATCTAGTCTCCCTGTAGCGCTGTCTTAGGCATCTCACAGTACAGACATTGCAATTTATTGCCCTGGCCACATTTGCAAGCCTCATGCCTCCTTGCAGCATACCTAAGGTACATTCACACAGATGAGCAGGGACCCTGGGCATCATTCTTTTGGTGTTTTTCAGTAGAAAGGCCTCTTTAGTGTCCTAAGTTTTCATAACTGTGACCATAATTGCCTACCATCTGTAAGCTGTTAATGTCTTAACGACAGGTCGACAGGTGCATGTTCATTAATTGTTTATGGTTCATTGAACACATATGGGAAACAGTGTTTAAACTCTTCACAATGAAGATCTGTGAAGTTATTTAGATTTTTACGAATTATCTTTGAAAGACAGGGTCCTGTTTATTTTTTGTTGTTGAGTTTACGTATGAGACGAGTAATGCCAGATATGTAAACATTATTAAAGTGACTAGTGTTCCATTCCCTAAAGTGGCCAGTGATTCCTAGTCTATGCCTACAGGCAGCAGCCTCTAATGTGCTAGTGATGACTGTTTAACAATTGAATGGCCTTAAGATAGGATTGCTGTGGAAGGCACAGAGATGTGGTCTGATCTCAAGGAGGCTAACACACACTACAAGCTGCTATAAGCAGACTGCCACAGCAGAGTCAAAGACGATGTTTTTAACATGTAGTCCCCATCTCCCCGTCAACATAGAAACAGAAAGACAAGAAGAGAATCATTATACAAATGCATTATGAATGCATTATAAATCAATCAACCAATCAATATTTGTTATTTAGGACGAGAGTACGTAGAACTTTGAAAGTTTCTTCAAGTGCAGTCGCAAAAACCATCAAGCACTGGGATGAAACTGGCTCTCATGAGACTGGCTCTCATGAGGACCGCCACAGGAATGGAAGACCCAGAGTTACCTCTGCTACAGAGGATAAGTTTATTACTTACCAGCCTCAGAAATTGCAGCCCAAATCAATATGAGATTTTTGGTTCCAACCGCTGTGTCTTTGTGAGACGAGGTGCGGGTGAATGGAAGATCTCCGCATGTATATTTCCCACCGTAAAGCATGGAGGAGGTGTTAACGTGTGTGAGTGCTTTTCTGGTGACACTGTCTGGGATTTATTGATAATTCAAGGCACACTTAACCAGCATGGCTACCACAGCATTCTGTAGCGATACGCCATCCCATCTCATTTGTTTTTCAACAGGACAATGACCCAACACCCCTCCAGGCTGTGTAAGGGCTATTTTACTAAGAAGGAGAGTGATGGAGTGCTACATCAGATGACCTGGCCTCCACAATACCCCGACCTCGACCAAATTGAGATGGAGAGCGAAGGAAAAGCAGTAAAAGCAGCCAACAAGCATTGTCATGAATATCACCAAAGGTGTCTCCCCTTCCCGTTTGGGTGGCGCTCGGCGGTCGTCGTCACCGGTCTACTAGCTGCCACCGATCCCTTTTTCCTTTTAGTTTGGTTTTGTCTAATTGTTTTCACCTGTTCCTTGTTGGGGTTTTTGGGTTGGTGTTGTTTAAGTTTGATTAGCCCGCTTGTGTTTGTGTGGGCTTGTTTCTGTTATGTAAGAGGCGTCCTTTATTATTGTGGGTTTTCCGCTATCCGGTTAGATACCAATGTGTACTTAGGTGGAGTGTATTACGCCTGTGTTCGGCGTCACCTATTGTATGTTTTCGGTTGGACATTAAAGCATGTTTTTTCCTGTATCCTCTGCTCTCTGCGCCTGACTCCAACACCCATTCACTCTTTGAGCGTTACAAGCATATGCGGGAACTCGTTCAAGACTGTTGGAAAAGCATTCCAGGTGAAGCTGGTGGAGAGAATGCCAAGGGTGTGCAAAGCTGTCATCAAGGCAAAGGGTGGCTATTTGAAAAATTTCAAATATAAAATATATTTAGATTTGTTTAACCCTTTTTTGTGTTATTTTCATATTTTTGATGTCTTCACTATTATTCTGCAATGTAGAAAATAAGCAAAAACCCTTGAATGAGTATGTGTTCTAAAACTTTGGACCGGTAGTGTATAAAAACAGGAAATGTTTTTACATTAGGCCTACCTTTAACCTTTATCTTCAACCTTATTTTGCTCTTTGTAGGTAGGCCTACTTCAGCTGACCAGACACATCTGCCCAGGTAGTGGGGCCGAAGTTACTTTGTAGTGTTACTTTGTACTTTGTACAAAGTTACTTTGTACTTTGTTACTTTGTAGTGGGACAAATCATGTATCTCAATCTCAACATAATAACCCTATTGTTCTACCACTGGACGTTCTGGAACAGAGCACAGCACCAAGCACATGATACGCAGGCTCTAACCTAACATTCCATCTTGTTTTTCCATGTCCAGCCTGGCCATGGAGACATTCTGATTTATTCTGTATTTTACAACTCTGGAACTCTCTTTGAAACAGATAGAAAAGAGGAAACTGTCTGTACTCATTTGCAACACTCACTGCTGAGTTCCAAACTGCCTCTGGGAGTAACATCAGCACAAGAACTGTTCTTCGGGAGCTTCATGAAATGGGTTTCCATGGCCCGAGCAGCCGCACACAAGCCTAAGATCACCATGCACCATGCACAGATCACCGCCATTGGACTCTGCAGTGATGAATCACGCTTCACCATCTGGCAGTTCGATGGACGAATCTGGGTTTGGTGGATGCCAGGAGAACCCTACCAGCCCCAATGCATAGTGCCAACTGTAATGTTTGGAAGAAGAGGAATATTGGTCTGCGGCTGTTTTTAATGGTTTGGGCTAGGGAAATCTAACGCTACAGCATACGCTGACTTTCTAGACCCTTTCTGTGATTACAACTTAGTGGCAACAGTTTGGGGAAGGCCCTTTCCTGTTCCAGCATGACAATGCCCCCATGCACAAAGTGAGGTCCATACAGAAAAAGGTTGTCAAGATAGGTGTGGAAGAACTTTACTGGCCTGCACAGATCCCTGACCTCAACCCCAACGAACACCTTTGTGATGAATTGAAATGCCGACAGTGATGTTCCAACATCTAATGGAAAGCGTTCTCAGAAGAGTGGAGGTTGTTCTAGCAGCAAAGGAGGGACCAGCTCCATATTAATACCCATGATTTTGGAATGATGTTTTGGAACGAGCAGGTGTCCACATACTTTTGGTCATGTAGTGTGTCTTCTAGCCATACTAAGGGAATGGGAAAGGGAAAGGGGGATACCTAGTCAGTTCAACAGGATGCCTTCAACTGAAATGTGTCTTCAGTATTTTACCCAACCCCTCTGATTGGATTGGTGTGTGTGTGTCAGTCAGGATAGCAAAGTTAGGCTACAAAACATTGTATGACACCAGGATGCACTTAGGTCAGTGTTGTGTTTTTTTACTTTATAATTTACACCTTCAGATTTGAGAGTAAGTTGATCCTAGACCTGCTCCTATCTTTGGGCAACTTCTACCTACAGCATCCGGATTTTCAGTTATTCTTCTTGAAGCTAGAGGGCAGCACAAGATAGCAACTTCAGTGGTTCATTCTCATTGGGTAACTGTTCTTCAATGGAGTTCCCATGTGGAGTATAGAGTTACATTCTGGAACTCTATAATGATAGAAAACAGATTCTGATTTTGCAGGCCCTTTCCTCATTCACCCAGACTTACTTAACCAACTCACTGTGATAAGCTAGCTTGTACTATGTGGTGTTGGGAACAAACAACAAGATTTAAGTGAGTTTTGGGCTTGACAAGCACTGTTGAACATAATCTGTAGCATCGGTTCCCTTGTTCCCCTCTCTCTTTCTTTGTCCCACCCCTCGCTCACTCTCTCTCTTCCTCACCTCCTCTCTCTCTTACCAGTTCTCTCATTCTGAAAATGTCATCATCATGAATCTGTCACGTGACAGAGAGAATGAACTGTGTGAAAGACCATTAGAGAGGGAAACAGATTGGCAGAAAAGAGTGATGTGAGTGAGTGTGGGAGAGAAAGAGAATGAAAGACAGAAAGCCGAACACCCGAGAGGTTGTATCCAAGTCCTTATTAAGGATGACAGAGGTGACATGCTCTCTCTCTCTCTCTCTCTCTCTTTCTCTTTCTCTCTCTCTCTCTCTCTCTCTCTCTCTCTCTCCCCCTTCCCCTGACATTAGTAACAGCAGCAGTCTGCCAATACTAACAGGTCCAGATGTTAGTAGGGAGACTGACTACCAAGGGTCTGCATCCCAAATGGCACCCTATTCTCTACGTATATAGTGCAGAACTTTTGACCAGGGCCCATAGGACTAATGTCAAAAGTAGTGCACTACACTCTAAGAAAAAATAGTTTTTTGATTACCATAGGATAACCCTTTTTGATTCCAGGTAAAACCCATTTTTGGTTCCAGGTAAAACCATTTTGGGTTCCATGTAGAACCCCAAAAAGTAGAACCCAAAACAGCTCTACTTGGAACCAAAAGGGTTCTACCTAGAACTGACAAGGATTCTTCAAAGGGTTCTCCTATGGGGACAGCCGAAGATCCCTTTTAGGTTCTAGATAGCACCTTTTTTTCTAAGAGTGTAACTATTTTTATTCTTTATCTGCATCGTTGGGAAGGGCTCGTAAACAAGCATTTCATGGTGAAGTCTACACCCGTTGTATTCGGCACATGTGACTAACAACTAACATTTTATTTGATAACATTTTCAGTCAAAGGTTGTTCCCTACATAGGGAATAGGGTGCCATTTGGGACGATACACCGAGCCACGTACTGTCAGTGATGGGTGGTTCCCGAAGACATGGCTATCTCCTAGTAAGACCATATTGAGACATCATCGCCCATTGTCCCTTGAGTCTTGTCTGATGCTGTCCACAACAGTCTGGCTCTCTTCTTAGGGAGGATGATGTTTGAACAATAATAATAATAATGGCAAAGACAATCTGGACCTCAAAGATTGTAGTATTATTTTTGAGGATATTGTTTTATTGTAATGTGGGTTCATTGTAATGATTTTGATGAGCAAGGCCACACTTCCAAGACTTTGAGCTTGAACCACAGAGTTTAAAGGGGCAATCTGCGCTTTGTACATCCATTTTTGGACTTTTAAATGAATGATACATACATACCCATTGATTCATGAAGAATAGAACTTATAAATACCTCAGGAGCTTAGTTCAACTGTCGTACCCCATCAGAACTCAAAATATAAGCTTGTTTTACACAATTGTAAACAAACACTGTAATGCCTCAAAACATGGTTAAAACTATCATTTTGATATCATGGATGGTCAGTCCTTGCACCCATAGCTCTGTCTGTGAATTGTAGTGGTTACATTTCTCCAGCCCCATGCCTCAGCCTTTTTATCAAAACAGTTGTGGGGTAGCCACTTTGTTCTTGTGTGAACTGCAGATTGCATCCAGAATCGCCTACAGGCTCAAGAAAACACATTAAAACTAATTTTGTGTTGTATGAATGGTTGCAGTGATGTTTCAGTGCTTCAGGACTTCTGGAGATGTTTCTCGGTCAAAGAAGGATCTATTCTTCCCCCTCAAGGAAAACATTTTTGGAGAGGATGAACGGGTAAACAAGTGCCCCTCCCTCTTTATTTTTTTCTTCCTCTCTCTGTTTGTTTTACTCGGAGATGAGGGATGTGGGGGAGGGAGGAGAGGATAGGGTCAGTTGGAGTTGGTGATTACGAAACACTCTCGAAAGAAAGAAAATATTGGCCTCAGCTGCAAAATAGCAAGTGACATCACTGATGTCTCAAAAGGCTTCTTTCTGCAGAATGTGTAATAAACAATATTATGTGTGAAGTGAATTTGAAGTACCATTGAATTCACAGAAAATTGCAAATAAAAATGCGGTCATCTTTCTTGGGTGGTAAGTGTAATATCTCTCTCTCCCTCACCCATATTGTCCATTATGTTAATGCTGGATGTCCTGATGTCCTGTGAAGCCCTATAATAGGCCTATATGTGGATAGATAATCACTGAAGCCTGTACGTTTGAGTTTCCATAGCTGACAGATGTATTAAATGAAATATGTTTTACACACCAGATTGGTGCAGTGAAATGTTCTGTATTACAAGGTCAGCCATTGTAGTTCAGCGGCCCTGGAGCAAATTAGGGTTTTAAGTGCCTTCCTCAAGGGTACATCGACAGCTTGTCGAGGCACTGACCGCCAGACTAGCTGCTGCCCTGATAGGACTTTTGTCAGGACCAAACAAGGTTCTCGTATGTGTGCTTAAATCACATTGCTTGCATCCCAAATGGCATTCTTTTCCCTATATAGGGCACTACTTCTGACCAGAGCCCTATGGGCCCTGACCATTGGCCTACACGTATGTTCCCTGGCCAAAAGTTGTGCACTCTAAAGGGAATAGGCACCCATTTGAGACACATCCACTGACTCTCTCTATTTGTTTGTGGTAGCAACCAACAGACCATCCCTATTCCTCAACTCACTTTGGCACTCAGAACCAAATTTGTCATCAGAGACTGTGGCTACATCCCAAATGCCACGGTATTCCTTATATAGCACACTTCTTTTGACCAGGCCCCATAAGACTCTGGTCAAAAGTGGTGCGCTGTAAAGGGAATAGGGTGCCATTTGGAATGCTGACTATCCCCTAACAACACAGTCATACATCACAGAGCTATTGTAGAGTTGAGTGTTGTTGAGTTCTCTTGAAGACAATTTAGAGAGACAATCTCAAATCAAATCAAATCCGATTTTATATGTTACATGCGCTGAATACAATAGGTGTAGACCTTACCGTGAAATGCTTACTTACAAGCCTTTAACCAACAATGCAGTTCAAGAAATAGAGAGAATATTTACTAAATAAACAAAAGAAAATGACATAACAATAACGAGGCTATATACAGGGGGTACCAGTATCGAGTCAATGTGCGGGGGTACAGGTTAGTCGAGGTCATTTGTAAAGTGACTATGCATAGATAATACACAGTGAGTAGCAGCAGTGTAAAAACTAAGGGGGGTGGTAGATAGTCATGGGGGGGTAGATAGTCAGGGTGGCCATTTGATTAATTGTTCAGCAGTCTTATGGCTTGGAGGTAGAAGCTGTTAAGGAGCCTTTTGGTCCTAGACTTGGCACTCCGGTACCGCTTGCTGTGCGATGTGCAGAGAGAACAGTCTATGACTTGGATGACCGGAGTCTGACAATTTTGGGGTCTTCCTCTGACACCGCTTAGTATATAGGTCCTGGATGTCAGGAAGCTCTGCCCCAGTGATGTACTGGGCCGTACGCACTACCCTCTGTAGCGCCTTACGGTCAGATGCCGAGCAATTACCATACCAGGCCGTGATGCAACCGGTCAGGATGTTCTCATTGGTTTAGCTGTAGAACGTTTTGAGGATCTGGGGACCCATGCCAAATCTTTTCAGTCTCCAGAGGGGGAAAAGGTGTTGTTGTGACCTATTCACAACTGTCTTGGTGTGTTTGGACCATGATAGTTTGTTGATGATGTGGACACCAAGGAACTTGAAACTCTCAACCCGCTCCACTTCAGCCCCGTCAATGTTAATGGGAGCTCCTGTTCGGGGCTCCTTTTCCTATAGTCCACGACCAGCTCCTTTGTCTTGCTCACATTGAGGGAGAGGCTGTTGTCAGCAAACTTAATGATGGTGTTGGAGTCGTTGGAGGCGTACAGGAGGAGAATAAGCACGCACCCCAGTGTTGAGGATCAGCGTGTTGCATGTGTTGAGGTCTACCCTTACCACCTGGGGGTGGCCCGTCATGAAGTCCAGGATCCAGTTGCAGAGGGAGGTGTTTAGTCCCAGGGTCCTTAGCTTAGTGGCTTTGTGGGCACTATGGTGTTGCACTATGGAGTGCAATTGAGATTGCATCATCTGTGGATCTGTTGGGGCGGTATGCAAATTGGAGTGGGTCTAGGGTTTCCGGCATTATGGTGTTGATGTGAGACATGACCAGCCTTTCAAAGCACTTCATGACTACCGATGTGAGTGCTACAGGGCAGTAATAATTTAGTCAGGTTATCTTCACTTTCTTGGCCACATGGACTATGGTGGTCTGTTTGAAACATATAAGTATTACAGACTAAGTCAGGGAGAGGCTGAAAATGTCAGTGAAGACACTTGCCAAAAGGCTACCTAAGTATGATTCTCAATCAGAGACAACGATAGACAGCTGCCTCTGATTGAGAACCACACCCGGCCAAACACAAAGAAAGAGAAAACATAGAAATAACAAAACTAGAATGCCCACCCTAGGCGTGACACTGTGGGGATGACGTCATCAATACAATTATTGATGAAACCTGTGACTGAGGTGGTATACCCCTCAATTTTTTTTATTTTTTTTTACCTTCAAAAACTCACTCATTTTTATGTTTAATAAATGTATTGCATAGTGTGTGTGTGTGGCAGGCTTACAATGATGGCAAAAAACTACATTTGAGAGTGCGCTGACCCTGGTGCCTAGAGGGGGTACGCAACTGTAGGTTGAATGTTTGAAGGGGTACTGGACTATAAAAAGTTTGGGAACCACTGATCTAGGTTAAGTTTTGTGGTGATCCGTGTATGGTTAAGGTAAGGCTTTAGGAGACTGAGGTGATCATAGACCTGTGCATATACTGACAACATCTTTGATATTGTGGTATCAGATAAATCAGTCAACTGACAAAATGTGCGCACACACACACACACACACACCACACAGAGGAACAGCCCACATTCAGTTAAACCTAGCAGCTAGTCTCTGAACTACAAACGATTGCACAGAGAAGCAAATATGTCCAGACGTAATTCACACAGTAGATAAGGAAGCAAACCAGTCCAGTTGTAGTTTTTTTATGTCACAAGTAGTATGTGGATTCATTTCACAACTCTTGGTACAAAACTCCAAACTAGTCACTCTTGTAACACAGGCAGTCTTTTATTCAAAACATGTCATTGTGTGTTCATTTGGATTTCAAACATCTCTCACCACACAACCCTTGATTCAAAATATGTTTATAGTGAAATGTAAGAACATTGGTTTAATCACCAAAACACAATATAAGGATATCTTTTCAATTTAGTCGTTTTAACTGCCAGTTAATCCAATTGTAAACATTGCAAGATAATTGTTTCAAATCACCCTTAGAAGTGATGAAAGTCATATGCTCCAGTACTATAAATTACAATAGACTACACAGTTCACATTAGGCAATACACATGGATTACCCAACAAAATTGACAGAAAATCTATAATTTCCATTACATCTATCAAAGGTTGTGATCAATGAATCATTAATACAAAAAAACATTGTACTTTTCAGATAAAATTGCAACATAGATGTACTGTCTGTAATCAAATGTAACAAAATGAAATGCAACAAATGAAAGGAATGAAAATAAAACATGATGTTTAGCACACATTCATTTGCATTAAGTGTTTGAGCATTTGGCCATAAATTCTCATCCACATCACAGTGAATGTCCTCATTGTTCACGCACCGTGGGAAAAACATCTTGGCATGGCGAATCCAAGCTTGACATCGGTCTGCATTGATGTTGTCGTATGACTCATCCTTGGCCAGAAGGAGGGTGGCATGTTCATGGGGATGGTGACCGTACACCTTCCACCTCCATGCTGAAAAAATTTATTCAGTAGCTTTGAGGAAAGGAGAGTATGCTGGCAGGTATAGGGTCACGAATCGGGAATGGGCCCGAAACCTTGCCTGAACCAACTCTGCACGGTGGAACCTGACATTGTACCACACAGTGACATAGGTGACCCTTTCACCTGGACAGGCCTGCTCTATTTTAATTGAGAAACACAATGAGGTGTGCAGCGTTGTCGTCTCCAAGAAATGGCCTACATCCTACCACACCATTTTCAGAGATAGCTGTGCACATGGAGATGTTTCCCTCAAGTGGTCCAGGCACTTGGGGGGGGGGGGGTCGCCCATTGGCTGATGAGGCTCTGCCCACGATGCCGAGTTTTGGCCAGTTTGAAACCTGCTTCACTCACAAAGATATACTTGTGATGGTTCACAACAACATCAATCACCCTCTTTCTACAGTATAGTTCCAATATGATATTGTGAAGTAGCATGTGCATCAAATAGTAACGGCAATACAGTATATATTGCTGTACCTGAACATACTCGGCCCGCTGTTGTTTCACCCGGTCGTTGTTTCTTTTAAAAGGCACCAGGTAAATGTGTTTCATAGATACTTGGTGCCTCTTCAAAAGACAGGCAATTGTTGGTAGGCTGATGGATGCCACATTAGCAAAGATGTCATCGTTCTCTATCAATCAATCAGTCAAATGTATTTATAAAGCCCTTTTTACATCAGCCGATGTCACAAAGTGCTGTACAGAAACCCAGCCTAAAACCCCAAACAGCAAGCAATGCAGAAGCACGGCGGCTAGGAAAAACTCCCTAGAAAGGCAGGAACTTAGGAAGAAACCTGGAGAGGAACCATGCTCTGAGGGGTGGACAGTCCTCTTCTGGCTGTGCCAGGTGGAGATTATAACTGTTACGCCCTGATCTGTTTCACCTGTTCCTGTGATTGTCTCCACCCCCTCCAGGTGTCGCTTATTTCCCCCAGTGTATGTATCCCTGTGTTTCCTGTCTCTCTGTGCCAGTTCGTCTTGTATGTTAGTAAAGTCAACCAGCGTGGTTTTTCCCCGTACTCCTTTTGCTATTCTCTTTTTGTTAGTCTTCCTGCTTTTGACCCCTGCCTGACTCTGGACTACTTTCCCGCCTGCCTGCCCTGACCTTGATTCCGCCTGCCCTTCGGTACCTTTGGGGCTCTGAACTGGTTTGGACTTTTTTGCCTGTCCACGACCATTCTCTTGCCTTACCCTGTTGGATTAATAAATATTGTAAGACTCCAACCATCTGCCTCCTGTGTCTGCATCTGGGTCTTGCCTTGTGTCATGATAATAACAGTACATGTCCAAGATGTTCAAATGTTCAAAGATGACCAACAATGGCCTGCTTTATTTCGGACAGCTGTATGTCATTCCTTTCCATCACCATTTCCACCACTGCCCACTCCTGTTGGTCGGTCAGCACAAGGCTGCATGCATTTACAATATATAATTTACTGTAAATGTAATGGTAAATTCTCATTATCGAATTGACAGTGGATATTTTCAGATTGGGGTGAACTAATCCGGTAGCCTCTGCCATGGTAAGGCCTATGTTAACTACATGGTCAACAAATTTGGCACGGACTTCATTAGACACAACAGTTCCCGGCTGTCTGCCTCCCCCTCTCTGATGTCCACCTCTTTGACGGGACCCATGCCCACCTCTTTGACGGGGCCCATGCCCACCTCTTTGACGGGGCCCATGCCCATCTCTTTGACGGGGCCCATGCCCACTTCTTTGAACACTTTGACGGGGCCCATGCCCACCTCTTTGAACACTTTGACGGGCCCATGCACACCTCTTTGACGGGGCCCATGCCCACTTCTTTGACGGGGCCCATGCCCACCTCTTTGACGGGGCCCATGCCCACCTCTTTGACGGGGCCCATGCCCATCTCTTTGACGGGGCCCATGCCCACCTCTTTGAACACTTTGACGGGGTCCATGCCCACCTCTTTGACGGGGCCCATGCCCATCTCTTTGACGGGGCCCATGCCCACCTCTTTGAACACTTTGACGGGGTCCATGCCCACCTCTTTGACGGGGCCCATGCCCATCTCTTTGACGGGGCCCATGCCCACCTCTTTGAACACGATGATGGGGCCCATGCCCACCTCTTTGAACACTTTGACGGGGCCCATGCCCACCTCTTTGACGGGGCCCATGCCCATCTCTTTGACGGGGTCCATGCCCACCTCTTTGACGGGGCCCATGCCCATCTCTTTGACGGGGCCCATGCCCACCTCTTTGAACACTTTGACGGGGCCCATGCCCACCTCTTTGAACACTTTGACGGGGCCCATGCCCACCTCTTTGAACACTTTGACGGGGCCCATGCCCACCTCTTTGAACACTTTGGGGGCACATACCCACCGCTCTGACAGGCCTCTTATCCACAAGCTTTTATTTCTTCATCTCCCTTGCTGTCTATCCTGCTCCATGTTGAAAGAAATTGCAAGTGTTCACACACTGCCTTTTATTGGCGACCAATTGTGGTAACCTCTATGTGAAATCAATTAGCAATAACCTGTAGTTACTATGCATGGTTATCATGTACCATATATGTCATTTAGATGTTTATACTTTACAAACACACATTTCATTTCTGTATTTCTCCAAATCCAAATATAGTAGACAAACCAGTTTCAAATCTATAGGTTTACCAAACGGTTAAGCGATTAACCATTAAGCGCAGTTGGAATAAGTGATGGTCAAATGTATTTAAACAAATGACAAGGGAATCATATGAAAAGTATTGTGAGCATTGCATTGTGAAAGGCAATTGCTTTACATGAAAGGTATTTCTAGATTAAACCCTGATAAGGTTTGGTGAAAAAGTTACTGTGTGATTTTCTGTGTTGTACTTAGTCCATTGAAAATGTGCTTAAAGTTGTGAGAAAAAAACAGCTTTTTTGATGATCTGTTTTGATTTTTGCACTAAGAGTTGTGAAATTTGACCACATACTTGTGAAAATAGTAACAAAGCCATAAACAACTGTAATAACTCAACATCAGCAAGTTGTTTTTCAAATCAAATCAAATTGTATTTACCACACGCGCCGAATACAACAGGTGTAGAGACCTTACCGTGAAATGCTTACTTACAAGTCCTTAACCAACAATGCAGTTCAAGCAATAGAGTTAAGAAAATATTTACTGAATAAAAAAATACAATAAAAAGTAACACATAAAATAACAATAATGAGACCATATACAGGGGGTACCAGTATCGAGTCAATGTGCAGGGGTACAGGTTAGTCGAAGTAATTTGTACATGAAGGTAGGGGTAAAATGACTATGCATAGATAATAGACAGCAAGCAGCAGCATGCCAGCAGCAGCATGCCAGCAACAGCATACCAGCAACAGCATACCAGCAGCAGCATACCAGCAGCAGCATACCAGCAGCAGCATACCAGCAGCAGCATACAAGCATGCCAGCAACAGCATACCAGCAGCAGCATACCAGCAACAGCATACCAGCAGCAGCATACCAGCAACAGCATGCCAGCAACAGCATGCCAGCAGCAGCATGCCAGCAGCAGCATGCCAGCAGCAGCATACCAGCAGCAGCATACAAGCATGCCAGCAGCAGCATACCACCATGCATCCCACTGCTGGCTTGCTTCTGAAGCTAAGCAGGGTTAGTCCTGGATGGGCGACCAGATGCTACTGGAAGTGGTTTTGGAGAGCCAGTAGGAGGCACTCTTTCCTCTGGTCTAAAAAAAATATCAGATTGGGGACATTGCCCTGTGTAGGGTGCTGTCTTTTGGAATGGAAGTTAAATGGGTGTCCTGACTCTCTGTGGTCACTAAAGATCCCATGGCACTTGTTGTAAGAGTAGGGGTGTTAACCCCGGTGTCCAAGCTAAATTCCCAATCTGGGGCCTCCCAGGTGGGGCAGTGGTCTAGGGCACTGCATCGCAGGGCTGGCTGTGACACCAGAGACCCTGGGTTCACGCCCAGGCTCTGTCGCAGCCGGCCGCGACTGGGAGGTCCATGGGGCGACACACAATTGGCCTAGCGTTGTCCGGGTTAGGGAGGGTTTGGCCGGTAGGGATATCCTTGTCTCATCGCGCACCAGCGACTCCTGTGGCGGCCGGGTGCAGTGCACGCTAACCAGGTCGCCAGGTGCACGTTGTTTCCACACATTGGTGCGGCTGGCTTCTGTGTTAAGAAGCAGTGTGGCTTGGTTGGGTTGTGTTTCGGAGGACGCATGACCTTCGTCTCTCCCGAGCCCATATGGGAGTTGTAGTGATGAGACAAGACAGTAACTACTATGTGGATACTATGAAAAGGGGGTAAACCTAAAAAATGTAAAAAAGTAAAATCACAGTCTGGCCCTCAGTCACCTAATCATCCCCAGCTTACAATTGGCTCATTCATCCCAGTAACTATTCCCCAGGTTGTTGCTGTAAATGAGAACGTGTTCTCAGTCAACTTACCTGGTAAAATGAAGAATAAATAAATAAAAAGCAGTGTAAAAACAACGGGGGGGGGTTGACCATTTGATTAATTGTTCAGCAGTCTTCTTGCTTGCGGGTAGAAGCTGTTAAGGAGCCTTTCGGACCTAGACTTGACGATTCTTTCTACCGCTTGCCGTGCGGTTGCAGAAAGAACACTCGGGTGACTGGAGTCTTTGACAATTTCTTGGACTAGCCTGGTATAGAGGTCCTGGATGGCAGGAAGCTTGGCCCCAGTGATGTACTGGCCATATGCACTACCGTCTGTAGTGCCTTACGGCCAGATGCCGAGCAGTTGCCATACCAGGCGGTGACGCAACCGGTCAGGATGCTCTCGATGGTGCAGCTGTAGAACATTTTGAGGATCTGGGGACCCATGCCAAATATTTTTAGTCTCATGAGGGGGAAAAGGTTTTTGTTGTGCCCTCTTCACGACTGTCTTGGTGTGTTTGGACCATGATAGTTTGTTGGTGATGTGGACACCAAGGAGCTTGAAACTGTATATTCGATACATATTGTATGTGTGATTGCTATTGCATTCTTATCTGTTTAATTTAATAGACGGGTTCGGTGTTCACCGACAAAACCGATGTGTGCGCAACTTCGAGGCAAAACAGACAGGGTTGGCTTACAATCAAAGGATTATTGACAATCTGTAAACTATATTTTGTCCGCAAATGTTAATTGAAAACATAAATACATTTGAAAAGAGGGTTCCAAAAGGATTCTCCAGCTGTCTCCATACGAGAACCCTTTTTGGTTCCATATAGAACCCTCTGTGGAAAGGGTTGCTAAAAAAAAAAAGTGTTCTATAAATGGTTTTCCTATGGGGAATGCCAAATAACCCTTTTTGGTTCTAGATAGCAATGGTTGGCCATAAGAGTGTAATATGGCCAACCATTCCACAGAGGGCTTTACATAAAACCAAAACGTGTTCTACCTGGAAACAAAAACAGTTCTCCTATGGGGACAGCCAAAGAACCATTTTGGAATCATTTTTACTAGAGTGTAGCAAAAACATGGCATAGGTAAAAAAAAAGACTTCAAAACAAGAGATGATTTCAAGAACAAGATACACAGCAGCTTCTTGTCATTGTTGCTAGTAATCTGACCGCTCAGAATCATGACAACACACAGCCTTTAGCCTCTGAGTTGCGCGTGCGTCATTGTCGTGAAGTTGTCAACCTACCCTTCTATAGGCAGTGGTTGAAAGTGGACAGTTATCTGATGAGACACTCTTATTGTCTGTCTGCTAAGTTGTGTTCCTTTATTCCTTATCTAAAACCCAGATACAGAAGTAAGCCCAAAGTCTTGTGTAGGGAAAAGTGGTGTGTGTGTGTCTGTGTGTGCATGTGTGCGTGTGTGTGTGTGTTGGGCGCTGCAGAGTTTGACTGATGGACTCACAGGTAATTCCAGACCAGCACACATGAGTTCTACTCCAGGCCCATCTATCTCTCTCTCTCTCACACTTTCTTTCTTTCTTTTCTGCTGCCCTGCCCTTTCACTCTCTTTTGCTCACCACATCTCAATCGCCCTCTAGCTCTGCTTGTCCCCCTCTGCTCTGGCCTCTCTCTCACTCTCTCCCAACCCTCCTCCCCTGCCCCCTGCTCTCTATCCCTCTAACCCCCTCTCCCTTGGCCTTTCTCTCCCCCCCTCATCCATTTTCCTCTCTCATCCTAGGAGGTTAGTGTTTCTCTCTCTCTCTCTCTCTCTCTCTCTCTCTCTCTCTCTCTCTCTCTCTCTCTCTCTGTCTTTTGCTCTCTTGCTCTCTTTCTCTCTCCTCCTCCCCCTCTCCCCTCATCCCAGGCGGTAAGTAGCCTAGTGGTTAGAGAGTTGGACTTGTAACCGAAAGGTTGCATAATCAAATCCCTGAGCTGACAAGGTGAAAATCTGTCATTCTGCCCCTGAACAAGGCAGTTAACCCACTGTTCCTAGGCTGTCATTGACAATATGAATTTGTTCTAAACTGACTAGTTAAATAAAGGTAACAAAAAAAAAATCCCAGGCGGGGAGTGTTCTCCTGGCCTCCGAACCCCCACATCCTGCCTCACCTGATAACGAGGCAAAGCGTTAACAACCTCGCCCACTCTAACACGCACACACACACTAACAAGACCAACAGCTGTTCCATGTCCAGCAACACATTTCCTTAGAAGACGTTCCACGTTCCATGTTCTAATCCCTCTCATAACGAGCTCTCTCCCACCATCTATCATGCTTTCACAGACTGATAGAGGCATACTATATATGCTAGTTTACATGCTTTATTTTTGAGTTAGCTGATAACCCCCTTTACAGTTAAAAGAGCTTGTTTTCTTTATTTACATTTAAAAAAAAAAAAATCATCTCTCTAAGGATTGCGAGGAGTAGGAGGAAGTTGCCACAAGAAAGATCTAAGACTAATCTACGGTTAGAATTCAGAGAGGGTAAACAGATCCTAGATCTGCGGGGAAGTTTCTGCCCCAAGCAAGAGCGAGGCCCATCATCAGAAGACAGGAAGTGATCCATTTTAATCTGTCAAAGGGGAGTGGTCTCATTGGTTAATCTGTCAAATGGAGTGATCTCATTGTTTATGTTGTTGTCAGCGGTGTCAGTGGGACGTGAGGGACAGGAGAGAGCTGGCCAGTGAAGGATGAAGGAGGAGACCATCAACAACTGCTTATTAGGGTATAGGAAAGGAGTAGGGTCATCATCACATGCATCTCTCTGAGATCCTTGAGCGCAAATGGCTTTTCTGTGTCATGTTTTGACTTACTTTGCAGTAACTTCTGGGTATATACTGGTAAATTATCTTTAATGAATACTTTAGTCAGTGAAAGCATTGGCAATGTATCGTTTTGGATAAGATGTACCTTATTGTTGTACCATTTCAGTAATATTTTATTTGTATAATGCTATTTATCTAGATTAAACATATATCAAAATATATGCAATGTAAGTGCTGTCAAAAAAATGTGTGTAGAATTGGGTTGAGGTCATGGCTCTGTGCAGGCCAATCATGTTCTTATACACCAATCTCGACAAACCATTTCTGTACGGACCTCACTTTGTGCACGGAGGCATTGTCATGCTGAAACAGGAAATGGCCTTCCTCAAACTGTTGCCACAAAGTTGGAAGCACAGAATCGTCTAGAATTTCGTTGTATCCTGTAGCGTTAAGATTTCCCTTCACTGGAACTAAGGGGCTTAGCCTGAACCATGAAAAACAGTCCAACCATTATTCCTCTTCCACCAAACTTTACAGTTGGCACTATGCATTCGGGTAGCATTCTCCTGGCATCCGCAATACACAGATTCGTCCATCGGACTGCCAGATGGTGAAGTGTGATTCATCACTCCAGAGAAAGCGTTTCTACTGTTCCAGAGTCCAGTGGCGGCGAGCTTTACACCACTCCAGCCGATGCTTGCAATTGTGCATGGTGATCTTAGGCTTGTGTGCAGCTGCTTGACCATGGAAACCCATTTCATGAAGCTCCCGATTAACAGTTATTGTGCTGACGTTGCTTCCAGAGAAAGTTTGGTAATCAGTAGTGAGTGTTGCAACCGAGGACAGACGATTTTTACACGCTACGTGCTTCAACACTCTGCAGTCCCGTTCTGTGAACTTGTGTGGCCTACCACTTGACGGCTGACCGTTGTTGCTCCTAGATGATTCCACTTCTCAATAACAGCATTTACAGCTGACTGGGGCAGCTCTATCAGGGCAGAAATTTGACGAACTGACTTGTTGGAATTGTGGCATCCCATGACGGTACCACATTGAAAGTCACTGAGCTCAACTATTTGTCTATGGAGATTGCATGGCTGTGTGCTCGATTTTATACACCTGTAAGCAACGGGTGTGGCTGAAATAGCCACTTATTTGAAGGGGTGTCCACATCGTTTTTTATTTTTTATTATTGAATATTAAAACATACAATCTACTTGTAGTGAAGCCGCTCAACATTTACATTACATTCAATCATCTAACAGAAGCAACCAGGGTCAATGCCCTGCTCAAGGGCACATTGACAGATTTCCCACAAGGTCAAAAACGGGGAGCCAAACTAGCGACCTGTCAGCCACCGGCCCAAACTCCCAACCACCAGGCCATCAGCCCTCCACAGTTCCCCGAGAGCTGCTCCTCAACCATCTGAGATCCCCCCCACAATCCCCACCCTCCAGAATTGTTTTTATAATAAAGTAAAATAATTCCTTTCCCCACCTCCAAGACCCCCGCCCCCCCCAAGCCCCCATCCCCGAATGCACTAACAACCAAAAAAATGAACAAAAGAGAAAAAGGAGGGGGGAAAACCAAAACAACACTGCAAAAAATAAATCAAGGACAACAAAAATCATGACAGCAAGGCCAAATTAATACGTTTGAGTGCATGTATGGCACTATTTACATGTGTGTTTCTGTGTTGTGTGTGTGAGTTTGAATGCAAGTGTGTGTATATTTTAGATCAATGTTATGCTTTTCGATCCATTCCTGAACCTGAGACCAGAAACAGGCTACCTGAAGGCAATACCAAAACAAATGGTCTACTGAATCTGTGACTAACAACAAAATCTGCAGAGCTGCGATGATTGTATGCCCCAAATATTCTGTTGGTGGCAATAATTCTCTACAATAATTTTAGCTGAAAAGCACAAAGTCTTGAATCTTGTGTCATTTGAACTATTTTGCAATCTGAATGGCACAGCTGTCAACATCCTGGTCATCAAATTAAACTGGTATACTTTCCTATTTATGCTATTTTTATTCCTCTGACTGTTTTTATCCTTTATATTGGGAAGACAGACCAGTTCCCTACCTCCTCCCGCTGCCACTTGCCTCCTCTATTTTTGGGGTAATGCTGTAATCAATTGGTTGTACTCTTGGATTGAGCAGACCTTCCCGTACAATTCTGATAACTCCATGAAAGAGATAACTCTACCATTCCAATTTAAAATGTAACTTTTAAACAAAATACCCTTTTAAACACCTTTTCCATAAATACAGGTATTTTACCAGCCAGCACATTTGAGTTCAACCATAATATTTGTTCTGTTTTCAGGGGGATGAAATTTAAATGCTTCAGCCGTCAGCCCAAGCTTTGAGTATCTAAAAAAATGTATGCCATCTAGCCTTGGGGTTTTTACAGACTGAAAGGATTCAATAGCCTGAAAAAGTTAATAAAAAGTTAATACTTTGTCATTTGGCCTTTGCACTGATATTTTTGTATGTTTGTTACTTTTCAATTTTTTTTTACTTTTGGAAAGAATTCCTTACAGTAATCGTCATTGAGAGCTGGAGGGGGAGACGGAAAAGAGAACATCTGCTTAAAATATTTAGCTTCCTGTTTTAAAATATAATTAGGAAAATCTTAGATGACTCCACCTTTAGTAACTAGTTTTTGCTAATTATTTTTGGTAGTGTTACTGAGTTGGAGATTCAGGAAGAATTTGGTGCATTTTTCTCCATATTCCATCCAGTTTGCTTTATGTTTGTAATAGATTACGTTAGGTCATTCTTGAATAAGTTCCTCTCGTTTTTTGTTTTTACTCTAACCGTAGTATTGGTCACATCTGTTCCTGCAATGCCCTCTAATGCTCATCCTGTGTATCCTTGACCTGCCGCCACTCCCCCGGTACTCTCTCCCTCTCTCTCTCTGTGTGGGATTGTGTGGTTGGAGACATGTGTGCTGGAGTCAGAGCAGATCCCCACCAGCTGCAACCTGTTCCACAATCAAGAACTCTACAAATACTCAGCCCTGCCACTTACCAGATCGTAATCTCTGCTCATTCTGCCCGCTCTGACTCTGGTCCCTGTCTCTTGTCCCACGTCTCATCATCCTGCGTCTCTGTCCTGGATTCCCCACTCTACTACTCCATTGGATTCCCCTCCGGACCTGCTTACCCTGTCCCAACCCCTCTCACTCCAGCCTCAGCCTCCGCACCTGGTTTCCAGCAACCAGCCCGAGCTTCCCCTGACCTGTACTCCATCTCCCACCTGTGTTTCAATAAATACCTTGGTTACTTCATCCCAGTCTCCCCGTCTGAGTCTGCTCTTACTTTTATTTACTTAACCCTGTTCCACTCCACATAACACTATTTGTTCATGTATTTCCCTTGTTAGTCTTGTCTCATTAGACAGAAATGCTTTCTTCTTATTATTATTGATGAATATTGAATGATCTCTGAAGGTATATTTAAAGGTATCCCAAACAGTAAGGGGATTTGTTGAACCTATATAGTTCTGGAAAAATTCAGTTATAAATTATTTTGTCTTGACCACATACTTTTGTATATATAATGTGTATACAGTGTATTCTTTGTGGCACTATTGAAACAAAGCAACTCAGATAAGGCCCTAGGCAGCCAGCCTGATCACTAGAAATAAACTTTGATTTCAGACGTTTGAAAAGGTCCTGAGAATGTTGATATGTGCCTAGTTCGGGTGCTCACCAAATTTTTGTAAAAAAATACAGGCCACTGTGCCACCGCACTTCACAATGCTCTAGCAAGCCGTGAGAATACGGATGGTATCTGATGGTAATAGCGTATAGTTTTGTATTATTATTCTGTTTTAAGCGTTCCCCAAACCATAGCCCTAACCCCAACATCAGGCCATGCCAGAGACCATTACACACACACACAGTCTTGTACAGCTAACCTTGTGGGGGGACATAATTCAGTCCCATTCACAATCCTATTTTCCGTAACCCCTAACCCGCAGGTAGCCTAGTGGTTAGTGCATTGGACTAGTAACTGAAAGGTTGCAAGATTGACTCCCTGAGACAAGGTGAAAATAAGAATTTGTTCTTAACTGACTTGCCTAGTTAAATAAAGATAAAAAATAAATAACCTGTATGCTTACCCTAACACAAATTCTAACCATAAACCCCCTAAAAATAGCATTTCACCTTGTGTAGCCTAACAATATTTCTTCAGTTGGTTATACTGTGGTTTGTTTACTATTCTTGTGGGGACCAGAAGCCCCCACAAGAATAGTTAAACACGTCCACACACAGAGAGAGAACAGTTAGTCCTAGCTAGTGATATCCATGACAGATTTGACCCTGTTGTGCAAGCCCACTATTCTGAAGACAGGAAGATGCACTGAGCTAGAAGAAGAGGCTTGCAGAGCTCTTTTTCTATGGTGGGCTGGGGACATGTTACTACTGTCAGGCTCTTCTTCTATAGTGGGCTGGGGCCATGTTGCTACTATCTGCTCTTCTTCTATGGTGGGCTGGGGCGATGTTGCTACTGTTTGGCTCATCTGGTAGACTGGGTGGACTAAAGGTATTCAGGCACACTTGGAGGGAAATAAGAGTACGGTTGCCTCCCAAATGGCATCCTATTCCCCACATAGTGCAATACTTCTGACAACCAGGGTCCATAGGGTTATGTAGGGAATAAGGTTCCATTTGGGAGAAAACCTCAAATATAACGCATCAGATTGTCCTGTTAAAAACAAATATATAGGTTTTTGTTGTTTCTCTCTAATACTACTAGCCAACAGGCAATTTTATGAAGTTGGGTTTAGCTGGCTCAGATAAGTTTCCAATCTCTCAACCTCATAACTAGCTATCAAGAAGCCATAAATGTAGAGTAGCTAGCTTGTCTAACTATCTTAGCTGGGATGCCTGCTGGCAAGATTGGTAAACTTGCAATGCAATATGCAATATGTTACGTGCAATATGCAATATTGTCGTTAAATGAAGACCAAGGTGCAGCATGGTAGGCGTTCATGATTTTTAATAAACTGAACACCGCAACAAAATAACAAAACAGAAAATAACTCCCCCCAAAATCACAACTTATATATGATCCCCAATCAGAGACAACGATAGACAGCTGCCTCTGATTGGGAACCACACATGGCAAAAACAACAAAGAAATCGAAAAACCTAGAAAACAGAAAACCTAGAATGCCCACCCTAATCTAACCAAAAATAGAGAAATAAAAAAGGCTCTCTAAGGTCAGGGCGTGACACAATAACTAAATATACTGAATAAAACTCACATTCCTTTTAATCTTTGACCAAGATTTTAGCAGAGAAGCATATTCAGTTTATTAAAAAATAAATAAACACCACTCAGGAGGATACAGACAGCTCAAGAGGCATGCTTAGATATGCAGAAAATAAACATATGTTTGTCATAGAATGAAGCATAATGATTATGGCTCTATATTGCAGGAAGAAGCTGTTTAAGGTGTTTTACAACCCCCTACAGACCACCCACCAGCCATCCTCATGTACTTCATGCCCTCTCGTGTGTGTGTGTGTGTGTGTGTGTGTGTGTGTGTGTGTGTGTGTGTGTGTGTGTGTGTGTGTGTGTGTGTGTGTGTGTGTGCGTGTGTGTGTGTGTGTGGAGGGGGGGGGGGGGTGGAAGTAGTCAGGGAGCTTAAATACTCAGAGACAGGAAGAGAAGGACATTAAAATGTAAAGAATCCAGTCAATGACTTCTCTCTCATTTTTTCTTTATTTGCATTTCTAAACTACATCTCAAACATCAGTGTCTTGTTTAATAGGGCACTCAGCGGAAAACTGAAAATAAAAAGGCACCGTTTCAGTCCGTTTGGTCCCTAATGGGCATGACCCAGTATAGCGATACTCGGTCAGCCACCACTGTGAGATGAATCCTTGTACTGCCACATACTGAGACTGATTCATTTTATAGGTTAAAGGCCAGGGCTCAAGGGGTTAAAAGGTTTTGAAGTGTGTGTGTGTGCGTGTGTGTGTGTGTGTGTGCGTTTAGGGTTGGGGAGTTACATGTCTGATATGATTACAATTTTTGGGGGGACTGTAATCAGTTACGTTACCAGCAAAGACATTGTCTCACCTAGCTATCTTAATTTACTGCAGTGGGCTAAATCAGTGTCACAGAGTGGTTCTTGGTAGTCTTCAACAAATCTACTTTGAATCTACTCACTCACATGGTTATGGGCTTAGAAAACCTGTACCATGTCAGAAATAGAGTTGAAATGTATTAAATTTTCAGTTTGCATCCCGATATTACACTTTATATATCACAGAAGACTATAAAATATAACAAAGGGACAGATGTGACAAATATAAATAACGTTTCGCCCATGAGACCACTATTTGGTCATTTGACTGCAGGAAAGGGTTAAAGGGATACTTTGGGAAGGAAGTTTGTCAAGGAAGCCCTTTATCTACTTCACAAATGGTATTCATGAGTTCATCTGACTCTGGGGAAGTAGATAAAATACTTAATTGCCAAAATCATGAAGTATCCCTTTAAGATGAATGGACCAACTAAGTCGCTCTGGATAAGTGCGTCTGCTAAATGACTGTTACTGATGGCAATTTTGGACAGGTAACTAACGTAAACTCACCCCATTCCGTACAAATGTGCGCAACAGCGACATTCAAACGAGGCTGCAAAGAAAACTGATGGGATTGTAGCGACTGTGTTGACGTCAAAATCTGGGGTGTGAATTAGGTTTCTATTCAAGCGTTGATCGACATGGTAATGGCACTATAGTATTGGAGAAGCCCTGAAGTTGAAAGAAACTGACCCTCCGTTACATCGTGACGTGTCATGCCGTAACGTACAGCACGCATATAGCAACTATTTATGTCTTACAATCTCTCTCCACCAGGTGTAGCACTTCTCTCATCATTTAAAAACAAGAGATGGACAGTGACGGGGGTGAGGGGGGGATACCTAGTCATTTTTTGCGTCATCACTGTAAGCGATCATGACTCTCAAAGCCGCTGTTTACTTCTGAAGATCACTTTAGCACCGCCCTAAAAACCCGATTCAAATTCGACACAAACCTTCAAATAGGTATGTAATGACACATTATATAAACTCTTTCTATTGTTTATTTACATTTTAGAGGCGATAAGGTGATAAGTTGGACAGATCGAGTGAAAAAAAAGCCATTTCCCCACACCTCTCCTTCTCACTACCACGCATTAGTTTCGCTTCCCCACCCGCCATTTTTAAAAAAGACCCGGCGGAGCTCATTGCCTGCTTGAATAATGCAGAAACGGGCAGCTTAGAGGTCATATCATTAATTGTGTTGGAAAGGGGAGAAATTGTGCTTTACATTGGTATTGACATTACAGTTGATCTGGAAGTATTACGTTTTTGGGGCGCTAAAATGAGGTTCAATTGTACGAACCAAGGCGATGTCCAAAAGTGAGTGAATTTACGTTAGTACCTGTAAAGGATTACGTTAGTACCTGTAAAGGATTACATTAGTACCTGTAAAGGATTACATTAGTACCTGTAAAGGATTACGTTAGTACCTGTAAAGGATTACATTAGGACCTGTAAAGGATTACGTTAGTACCTGTAAAGGATTACATTTTGAAAGTCAAGTGTGTTTAACGGAGGAGGTTGGGGGCAACGACCAGATTCGCAAAGAAAAATTCCAGGTGCCGAGGAATTTCTCATTATCAGAGCACTGTACCCCTGGCGTCCTAGCGTGTTGTCATTTCTGCGTCTCTCTTCTGGTTGTGTGTAACAGTCTTGCTTCCGTCCCTCTCCTTGCCCCAACCTGGGCTCGAATCAAGGACCCTCTGAACACATCAATAACTTGCCTTCCACAAAGCATCATTACCTATCGCTCCACAAAAGCCGCAGTCATTACAGAACAAGGGAAACAATTACTCTGAGCGAGTGACATTACCGATTGAAACGCTACTAGCTAATTAGCTAGCCATTTCACACCGGTTACACTCACCCCCCCCCCACCCCCCTTTGAACAGTCACCCATGAAGCATCGTTACCTATCGCTCCAAAGAGCAAGGGAAACAACTACCTCAAGGTTTCAGAGCGAGTGACGTTCTGGGGGAACTGGGCACTCCCTTACCTCTGGTGCAGGGTTCCCCAACTGGAGTTTTCTGGGTCCCAAAAATATATTTTACTTTTATTGATGGACATAAAAGATTAAAAACACCAGCAAATCAGCTCCAAGTGATTTTAATTTTGGAAATCCGTTCCAAAGTATTCCCACGCATAACAGAGAAACTGTATATACAGTGCCTTGCGAAAGTATTCGGCCCCCTTGAACTTTGCGACCTTTTGCCACATTTCAGGCTTCAAACATAAAGATATAAAACTGTATTTTTTTGTGAAGAATCAACAACAAGTGGGACACAATCATGAAGTGGAACAACATTTATTGGATATTTCAAACTTTTTTAACAAATCAAAAACTGAAAAATTGGGCGTGCAAAATTATTCAGCCCCTTTACTTTCAGTGCAGCAAACTCTCTCCAGAAGTTCAGTGAGGATCTCTGAATGATCCAATGTTGACCTAAATGACTAATGATGATAAATACAATCCACCTGTGTGTAATCAAGTCTCCGTATAAATGCACCTGCACTGTGATAGTCTCAGAGGTCCGTTAAAAGCCCAAAGAGCATCATTAAGAACAAGGAACACACCAGGCAGGTCCGAGATACTGTTGTGAAGAAGTTTAAAGCCGGATTTGGATACAAAAAGATTTCCCAAGCTTTAAACATCCCAAGGAGCATTGTGCAAGCGATAATATTGAAATGGAAGGAGTATCAGACCACTGCAAATCTACCAAGACCTGGCCGTCCCTCTAAACTTTCAGCTCATACAAGGAGAAGACTGATCAGAGATGCAGCCAAGAGGCCTATGATCACTCTGGATGAACTGCAGAGATCTACAGCTGAGGTGGGAGACTCTGTCCATAGGACAACAATCAGTCGTATATTGCACAAATCTGGCCTTTATGGAAGAGTGGCAAGAAGAAAGCCATTTCTTAAAGATATCCATAAAAAGTGTTGTTTAAAGTTTGCCACAAGCCACCTGGGAGACACACCAAACATGTGGAAGAAGGTGCTCTGGTCAGATGAAACCAAAATTGAACTTTTTGGCAACAATGCAAAATGTTATGTTTGGCGTAAAAGCAACACAGCTGAACACACCATCCCCACTGTCAAACATGGTGGTGGCAGCATCATGGTTTGGGCCTGCTTTTCTTCAGCAGGGACAGGGAAGATGGTTAAAATTGATGGGAAGATGGATGGAGCCAAATACAGGACCATTCTGGAAGAAAACCTGATGGAGTCTGCAAAAGACCTGAGACTGGGACGGAGATTTGTCTTCCAACAAGACAATGATCCAAAACATAAAGCAAAATCTACAATGGAATGGTTCAAAAATAAACATATCCAGGTGTTAGAATGGCCAAGTCAAAGTCCAGACCTGAATCCAATCGAGAATCTGTGGAAAGAACTGAAAACTGCTGTTCACAAATGCTCTCCATCCAACCTCACTGAGCTCGAGCTGTTTTGCAAGGAGGAATGGGAAAAAATGTCAGTCTCTCGATGTGCAAAACTGATAGAGACATACCCCAAGCGACTTACAGCTGTAATCGCAGGAAAAGGTGGCGCTACAAAGTATTAACTTAAGGGGGCTGAATAATTTTGCACGCCCAATTTTTCAGTTTTTGATTTGTTAAAAAGGTTTGAAATATCCAATAAATGTCGTTCCACTTCATGATTGTGTCCCACTTGTTGTTGATTCTTCACAAAAAAATACAGTTTTATATCTTTATGTTTGAAGCCTGAAATGTGGCAAAAGGTCGCAAAGTTCAAGGGGGCCGAATACTTTCGCAAGGCACTGTATGTGATTGTATACAAATGTAAACAAGGTTTGATATATTATATATGTTTGGGAGTCTTGTGGTCTACAGCATTTGCGTTTTTCAAATTATTTGTAATTCTGTTCCGGCCCCCTGACCATTCGCTCAAGAAAAAAAAAATCAGCCTTCAGCTGAATCTAGTGGGTGATCCCTGCTCTGGTGTGTGTTAAACTCTGACACAGCAGATAGAGGTGAAAGGTCATGAGAACTCGTGGTTGCATCCCAAATGGCTCCCTGTTCCCTATATAGTGCATTCCTTTTGATGGGCTCTGGTCAAAAGTAGTGCACTATATAGGGAATACAGTGCCATTTAGGACGCACCCCAAGTCTCTCCCTTTCCAGACTCATATTAAAAAACACAGACAGAAAGATACATCTGTAGGACATAGCCTCCACATGTGTTACCTTAAAGAGGCCTGAGTAGGGTTGCAAAATTCCTGTATTTTTCCAATAATTCCCAGGTTTTTCTGAAATTCTGGTTGAAGGATTCAAAGTGTCCTGCTTATTCCCTCCTGATTCCAGGAATCTTCCAACCGACTTTTGCAGCCATAGGCATCACAGTGGTTTGATGTAGGATGGAGTTTCCCCTAAGAACTGGTCTGTGGTCTGTTTTATCTATTGCCTTCATGATGGTTGAAGTTGGGTTGGGGTAGGGTAAACGGATCCTGTGGTTCGTGACTGTTCAGGGGAACCAAGCTGGTATAGATTAGTACAGACCAGGATGTCAAGGACTGTGGTTGAGCGCATTTTTTAGCAATTCAATTGAATTAAGCATGGCCCGTCCATTTGAAATGTTTCATTGAGAAAATACATAGGTTCAATCTCTAATGGCACTCTACTATAACATAGCCTAGAGCACAACCTTTGACCAGGGCTCGTAGAATGCCATTAGAGATGAAGTGTCCCTTCATTATAGGTAATCTGTGATGACAACATCATTTTTCTTTGCCTCTGGGTACAGTTTATTTTAGATTACATTATTTAAATAC
The DNA here is from genome assembly GCF_013265735.2 of Oncorhynchus mykiss. Lineage (NCBI taxonomy): Eukaryota > Metazoa > Chordata > Actinopteri > Salmoniformes > Salmonidae > Oncorhynchus > Oncorhynchus mykiss. Next base: position 38,082,899 of record NC_048585.1, on the reverse strand, counting down.
AAATGTATCAAAAGCAAGGAGAGTTGACTACTGCATAATCGCTTAGTACGAATAGCGATCTCAGAGAAGCCTACGAATGGTCCGTTAGACCTGTCAGTCGTAGTCTGTTTTTCAGTCTCCTCAGTCACCATTGGTTGAATCGGCAGACAGGCTTCTTGACGTCACATACCAACGAAGCCCACTCCGTTGTTGGAAGCGTTTGGTCTTGCTGTCTCTGTGCCATTCCTTCCGCAAGTGGAATATAGATTTCCTTATCTCAATGTTCCATTCCAATAGAATGAAATAGAATATAGAACCGTTTATCTCTTCTCTGTGTTCCAATTGAAACTGTTACATTTATTCTCATACAATGACATCACAAGAGAGTCAACTGGGCTAAATCCATAATTCCAATTCTGGAACCAGAACTAGAACCGTCAGAACCAGAACCATCTCTTTTTTCCATTATCATCACAGCGTGGTAGTGGAAGACTTCCCCTTGGAAGAGAGCACCTGTCGGAACCTTCTTTTGAGCTCTTGCATGTTGGGGGACTTAGGCCGGGCTAGGTGCAGCCCCCCTCTCCTCTTCTCCCCGTTCCCCCCACCCAGCGCTCGGCTCACCTCGCCACAGAGGTGCAGGAAGGCGGAGTGGACCCCCTCGTGGTTCTCCCGGGCAGAGACCTCGAAATACGCACCACCCAGAGAGGCTGCCAAAGTCTCTCCCTCATCAGCTGGCACCTGGCGGGCACGGAGGAGGTCACTCTTGTTGCCCACCTGGGAGAAGATGAGAGATGGATTAGACCAATGTTAAGGCAATGTCCAGAAATACTTCCGGATAAAATAAAGGTTATTGAGCCACCAGTATGACGAGGACATATACCGGGAGAGTTAAATATGACATATAATTTAATGTATCGCTATGAACATGGATGTAATAGATGGGTAACAGATACTGTATAGTTAAATACTAATAATAATAGGATCCAGCTCCCGTTACTAATAGATGTAATATAACGGTCAGACCCACCAGTATGACAGGTATATTCCCTGCAGGGTGGATGCGTCTGACGTGCTGGTAGAGAGGCTGGATGGTTCTATAGCTGCTGTGATCTGTGATGGAGAAGACCAGGACGTATCCATCCGCCCAGTAGATAGACCTGTTGATCTGCTCCTGACAATAAAGTCCCTCTGCATCGTCCTGGATGGAAGGGTGAGGGGAGGAAAGGGGTAAAGGGTAGAGGAGAGAAAGAGAGGAAAGAAAGAGGGAAAGTCAGTGGTATGTAGCTAGTGATGTGTTCATCCGAACTCCTACAGTAGTCTGCACGGTTATTATTATGGGATTATGGAGCAGACAGAAAGACAACACACACTCTCTACACACACTATTTATCATAGTCTGTTTACAAGACCAGGCCTTTGAATGGGTGGTGGAAGTGAGTTTGATAAATGAATGGGAGCCTCCCCTAGGCCTGGCACTGAATTATCAAAAAACACTTTAGGAGGGAGAAGAATAATTGAGATATGCCCTGATACTGGATGTAGGCCTGTTCTACTGCATCATAACTTCTTACTGGTAGTGAACTAGTGATGAACTGTAAATAAGATGTTTCCACTTGTTATATCCAGACCGGGATCAAATATATAAGCTACCGTATGTATGTCAAACACTTTTTTGCGATGGAGTCAATACAATGTAATAGTCCCAAAAGTGCAAACTGAGATACTGTTTTATTTACGGTAACTTTTTGTTTATTGAACCAGAAAGTCCCATGGAGGTCAGAAAACCTATTTCCCAAGGGAGACTTGGCAAGTAATTTACAGTACTTGACATTTGAAAGGATTTCACATATATTTCACCCAGGTCTGGTTACATACACCCTTAGACTGTAGAGAGGACTTGGAGTTACCTGTAGGGTAGCCTAGTGGTTAGAGCATTGGACTAGTAACCGAAAGGTTGCAAGTTCGAATCCCCAAGCTGACAAGGTACAAATCTGTCGTTCTGCCCCTGAACAGGCAGTTAACCCACTGTTCCTAGGACGTCATTGAAAATAAGAATTTGTTCTTAACTGACTTGCCTAGTTAAATAAAGGTTAAAAAAAAATATTTTTAAAAAACAGAGATACAGGGGCTGTGTTCCAAATGGCACCATACTCCCTATGGAGACCAGGGCCCATAAGGCTCCATAATGCCTGAGACTCCAGTCACTCTGTTCATTTGGAACACATCATTTGGCAAGCGGTATCGGAGCATCACGTCTCAGAGACAGCTACAACCACCTGGCCATCAGACTGCTGAACAGCTAACCCTAACTGACTCCCTGCACAGACTTGTACCTGTGACTATTTGCGCCTAAGAGACAATCTGCACCTTAGACATTATTTGCACTGACGAACCCCACGCACCCACACCTCACACACACATACAACACAATCAATGTTGCTGTTCTATTATATACTATTTACAGTATTCCACTGTGTGAACAAGTCACTGCCCACTTTACATTTGTAAATACAGTGTAATACAGTCCTATGCTACCTCTCTTATTACTTCTATTACTTGTTATTTTTGACTTGACTCTTTTTATTGTTATTAATGTTATTGACTGATGTGCTGCATTGTTGAGGGAGCTTGCACATAAGCATTTCACTACACAGTTAACCCACAGTTCCCCGGGCCCCCGAAGACGTGGATGTCGATTAAGGCAGCCCCCCTCGCCTCTCTGATTCAGAGGTTGAGTTAAATGCAGAAGACACATTCAGTTGTACAACTGACTAGGTATCCCCACTTTCCCTTTCCCATTCCTTAATGTGCAATTTGGGACTCAGCCCTTGTGTGGAGAGAGAGAGAGAGAGAGAGAGACCGACCTGTAGAGAGACGCAGGGCGTGTCCTGAACCTGTAGTGAAACCTGTTCTCCATCTAGATTGATCTTTCTGGAGTACAGGGCCCCTGGGGACAGAGATAAGCAAAACATTACTGACTATGCACAATGGATTGCTATGCAAGAAATGTAAAACAGATTTAAAAGGTATAAGTTGCCTGTATTATTAGGGTGGGTGTTTACAGTATAAGTTAATAAAGAGAGACTAACGTCTCAGAATCACAGTGCCTACTTCACTGTTTAGTGCCCTGTATAGTGCCCTACACAAGGATGCCGAAACGTTATTGTTTATCCAATAAATTACTGGGAGCCTATAGAGTGTGTGACTCCATTTATTTTTATAGCCTACAGTTAACTCGCCATTAGTCAGCACTTGTACTAACTTTTTTGGGTGTGCTCCAGCTCAGGCTTTTCACTGGGTGTTTATAAGTGAAATTGTTTCTAAATGTGTAGTAAACTAGTATGGGGTTCTTACCAGGTTCTAACAATGTGAAATGACGAGTTCACGTTTTTATTGTCACATGCACAAGTACAGTGAAATGCTTCATTTGCAAGCTCTACCCAACAGTGCAGTAATCAATATCAAAATAGTATAACTAATATGAAAATAAATATACATAACAAAGAAAAACACAAACATAACATACATATAGGGTGAGTGGCAATAACAAATGTACAAGATTATGCATATTACGCAGGGATACTGGAGTAATTTGAGATAGATATGTAAATGTAAGAGGGGATTAGGAGAAAGTGACTGGTTGCCATGGTTCCACCTGTCACCAGAGGGCAATAGAGACCATCCTAGAGACAATAACGACACTCAGGTGTGTTCTATTACTCATTCTGATTTCCCTGTTAAAAGAGCTGTGTTTTCTGTTGTACTTTGCAGAAGCTTGAGTTGTTTACTGTGTGCGGTCGTTTCCTGAGTGAGTTTTCGAGACTTAGTGTTTGTTGTTTTTTCCAAGTGTACTGGGATCCTGTGGCTACCGTTCTTAGTAAAGAATTATGTTTATCCTTAACCACTGATTCCTCGTTTAGTCTCTTCTCTGCACCTGGGTCCAACCTCGCCACGTCACACTGGTAGCAGGATAAATAATGATAATAATAAACCGTATGGCAGCAGCATAAGTGGTAGGTGGGTGAGTGCATGGTGGTGAGTGTGTGTGTGTGTGTGTGTGTGTGTGTGTGTGTGTGTGTGTGTGTGTGTGTGTGTGTGTGTGTGTGTGTGTGTGTGTTTTATATGAACGGGACTGTTCAAATTATAAAACCTTACCTGTGTTTGCCTCATAGTCCCCGATGAACCTCTTAGTCAGAAACCTGACTATCAACGCTGTGAATGGAAACAAGGAGAAGAATAGTCTCCAATGAGAAACACTTTGAGAATAATAATGTAGTTGACTACATATTTTCACAGTTGCCATTGAAGAATACTGTACTCCTAGTTGGCATAGGCCAACAACATCCTAAACATGGAAAAATATTGATGTACCCTTGATCAAGGCACCTAACCCTAATTACTCCTTTAAATTGCTCTGGGTAAGAGTGTCTACTAAATGAAAAAAATGGAAATATAAACACCTTGAGAAGAATACTAGAAGGCCACACATCTGTTATAGTCGCTGTAAGAGAATACCGCATGCTACATACTGTATGTTTTTCACTGCTGACATAGCCTGCTCCTTAGTTGGCATAGGCTGTCTTCATCCTAAACCAAATAGTACCCTCTTCCCTCCGTACTGCAACTACTTTTCAAAAGTAGGTCACTTTAATAAGGAATAGGGTGCCATTTGGGACATGCCCTCAGCCTGTCTGTCCTGGTCGAGTCTGTGAACGTACACGTCGCCCCCTGGCGAGATTGTTTACCTCTCACTGTTCAACTGGCACACCAGTGTGTAGCCTATCCCAAATACATAATAAAATATTTAGGTGGAAATATTAATAAGTAGACGTTTTTCCAAAATCGAAATTTGTATAGGCTATATAGGCTACTTGTATGGCCAATCCGTTTGTGCCAAACTGATGCAAATAAAGTATTTCCATTCTAGCATACATTTTCTATTAGGACCCGATTAATAAGCCTCGATAGATTCATTCAAAGAGTCGGACATTAAAAACCTCCGGACTTTCACAACAACGGTGCGATTCAGACTACTTTTGCACACTTCTCGTAAAGCTTGCTCTCCTACCTGTTTTCCCCACGTTGCTCGCTCCCAAAACCACGATCTTGACGTTTTTGTTGGGTACGCAGTCTAGAACGGGATACTCCTGTATTGGAACTAGCAGAAAGTTGCTAGAACCACTATTCATTGTTGTCGTTGGGTCAACAGGAAGACGCATTTAGGAGTCCTTATCGGTCCAGTCTGGGAATGCAGTGCCTCTCTCTTCGTCTTCGTCCCCCCACTGCTAAAACAATCCTGAGCCTCGGGAGCTGAGGCTTAGTGTGTCTCGCCCATGATGATAACTGAAATTATAATCGTCCACTTTGGCTGCTACTCGAAACAATTCTAATTACCACTTGTAGTTCCACTGCATTGAGTGCGCAACAAGTTGACAGAATCCAGTTATTTTGGCGCACCCTGACCAGAACCGTTATTTGACCGTAGGTTTTATATTGTCCCGGTTATTTCACGTTGGCTAAGTATACCGAGACAGAGCAGCAAATAGTCCACAAGTCTATCCCTCCTGTTCCAGAGCCCGCAGCAGTGGTTCGTCTAGTGAGAGAAGAGAGACAAGTCTATCCCTCCTGTTCCAGAGCCCGCAGCAGTGGTTCGACTAGTGAGAGAAGAGAGACAGAGCAGTCGGAGAGGGATGAGAGAGAAGAATGAGTAGGCTAGAGTTGCTGAAGAGGCACAACTCCGAACTGAAATACGTGTTTTTGTCTCACAAATGGCACCCTATTCCGTAGCCTATATAGTGCACTACTTCAGAACAGAATCCTATTGGTCCATGGACCAAAGTAGTGCACTATATAGGGAATAGGGTGCCATGTAGGATTCATATACTTCACCAACTCAAGGTGTCATAAAATAAAATGCACACCCCTCCCCAACATAAAACAATATATTCACACCACCCTTCCCTTGTACTGTAAAATAAATGTAACACCCTCGGGCCTCACAGAATTAACTCAAAATGATGTTAATACTCATAAATAAACTCTCGAGTGGCACAGCTGTCTAAGGCAGCTCAGTGCAAGAGGTGCCACTGCAGTCCCTGTTTCAAATCTAGGCTGCATCACATCTGGCAGCGCACAGTTCTCTGCTGCCTGTGACTGGAACGAATTGCAAAAATCGCTGAAGTTGGAGACTTTTATCTCCCTCACCAACTTCAATCATCTGCTATCTGAGCAGCTAACCGATCGCTGCAGCTGTACATAGTCTATTGGTAAATAGCCCACCCATTTTCACCTACCTCATCCCCATACTGTTTTTATTTATTTATTTTTCTGCTCTTTTTTGCACACCAATATCTCTACCTGTACATAACCATCTGATCATTTATCACTCCAGTGTTAATCTGCATAATTGTAATTATTCGCCTACCTTCTCATGCCTTTTGCACACAATGTATATAGACTCCCCTTTTTTCTACTGTGTTATTGACTTGTTAATTGTTTACTCCATGTGTAACTCTGTGTTGTCTGTTCACACTGCTATGCCTTATCTTGGCCAGGTCGCAGTTGCAAATGAGAACTTGTTCTCAACTAGCCTACCTGGTTAAATAAAGGTGAAATAAAAAAATAAAAAAATAAAAAAACAATTGGCCCAGAGTCGTCTGCGTTTGGCTGGGCTATACTCAGCCTTGTCTCTGGATGGTAAGTTGGTGGTTGAAGATATCCCTCTAGTGGTGTGGGAGCTGTGCTTTGGCAAAGTGGGTGGGGTTATATCCTGCCTGTTTGGCCCTGTCCGGGGGTGTCGTCGGATGGGGCCACAGTGTCTCCTGACCCCTCCTGTCTCAGCCTCCAGTATTTATGCTGCAGTAGTTTATGTGTCGGGGGGCTAGGGTCAGTCTGTTATATCTGGAGTACTTCTCCTGTCCTATTCGGTGTCCTGTGTGAATTTAAGTGTGCTCTCTCTAATTCTCTTTTTCTCTCTTTCTTTCTCTCTCTCGGAGGACCTGAGCCCTAGGACCATGCCCCAGGACTACCTGACATGATGACTCCTTGCTGTCCCCAGTCCACCTGGCCGTGCTGCTGCTCCAGTTTCAACTGTTCTGCCTTATTATTATTGGACCATGCTGGTCATTTATGAACATTTGAACATCTTGGTCATGTTCTGTTATAATCTCCACCCGGCACAGCCAGAGGAGGACTGGCCACCCCACATAGCCTGGTTCCTCTCTAGGTTTCTTCCTAGGTTTTGGCTTTTCTAGGGAGTTTTTCCTAGCCACCGTGCTTCTACACCTGCATTGCTTGCTGTTTGGGGTTTTAGGCTGGGTTTCTGTACAGCACTTTGAGATATCAGCTGATGTATGAAGGGCTATATAAATACATTTGATTTGATTTGGGGTAGGCCGTCATTGCAAATTATAATTTGTTCTTAACTGACTCGTCTAGTTAAATGAAGGAAAAAATAACAATACCACAGTTGATGCCACACAGAGCTACGGGCCAGAAGGTTGAGGGTTCGCCAACCACCGCAGTTGAGCTCACGCTCCCTGACTGTTTCATTACTTCATGATCAGAGCCGGTTACAGAGAATGGTCAACTAGGAGGGAGTCAGATTATCATCATATTGTTGCCATATTTCTAATTATATAAAAGAGATGCAACACATTTTACCCCAATAGGTTTCTGTGCAAATCCACCACACAACCGATTAAACAAAATATACCGACTTCAGACACTTCAATAACATGGTTTCTGTTTTCAACACCACAACAAATAGACTATGTCAATCTAGACAAATAGAAAATACATCCCTCCTTTCCTTGAAGGTTTACCAAGTATCGAAGGCTTGGTTTGACAATCTCCGAATGTCATGACATTTCTTGGTGTATTGTAACAGATGTCTCTTTCACCAATTTGCCAGTGCACAGTTTGGATTGATTGATTTCTTTTATTTGTCAACAAATAAAAAATACTACAGTACCAGTCAAAAGTTTGGACACATTCAAGAGTTTTTAGAATAATAGTAAATACATCAAAACTATGAAATAACAGATGTGGAATCATGTAGTAAGCCAAAAAGTGTTAAACAAATAAATATATTTAATATTCTTCAAAGCAGCAACTCTTTGCTAGATACTCTAATGCGCTGTACTTGTCCTCTTGCTCAGTTGTGCACCGGGGCCTATCACTCCTCTTTCTCTTCTGGTTAGGGCCAGTTTGCGCTGTTCTGTGAAGGGAGTAGTACACAGCGTTGCAGATCTTCAGTTTCTTGGCAATTTCTTTAATGGAAAAGTCTTCATTTCTCAGAACAAGAACAGACTGATGAGTTTCAGAAGAAAGTTATTTGTTTCTGGCCATTTTGAGCCTGTAATCGAACCCACAAATGCTGATGCTCCAGATACTCAACTAGTCTAAAGAAGGACAGTTTTGTTGCTTCTTTATCAGCACAACAGTTTTCAGCTGTGCTAACATTGCAAAAGGGTTTTCCAATGATCAATTAACCTTTTAAAATTATACACTTGGATTAGCTAGCACAACGTGCCATTTGGGACACAGGAGTGACGGTTGCTGGTAATGGGCCTCTGTACGCCTATGTAGATATTCCACTAAAAAAATCAGCCGTTTCCAGCTACAATAGTCATTTACAAAATTAACAATGTCTACACTGTATTTCTGATCAATTTTATGTTATTTTAATGGACAAAAAAAATTTGCTTTTCTTTCAACAACAAGGTCATTTCCAAGTTACACTACCGTTCAAAAGTTTGGGGTATGTCCCAGCCTATGTCTTCAGGTAATAATTTCAGGTAATAAATTCAATGCAGTTTTTAGCCTTATATTTAGCTAATGAATGATGTGCTATGCATAAGCTTCTAATGTATAGCCTCTGTATCTTGCGCTATATGCACCAGGTGCTCTGCTGTCCTCTCTCCTTAAAAAAATGCTCTTTAGCTCTTGGAGTCTTAGGAAAAGCTAGACTAGAAATAACTTGCTGGAATAATTTATTTGTAGCATTTCTTATACCAATAGACTATTGGAAGAGGGATGCAAGCTCTTGTTTGGTGAATGTTAAGTACCTCAGCCAATAGAACTCACAGCCACGGGCCGGGAAGTTTGAAATAATTGAGAATTGGGGAGTTTGAAACAAGAGAGAATGCAGAATGGCGGTAGGCTAGAGCAGTTCTTTGTTCAGACCTGTAACCATCCAATCTTTGTGAAGAGAAAAGAAAGCCATCGGCATCTTATTCTATATTATAAACTGGGTGGTTCGAGCCCTGAATGCTGATTGGCTGAAAGATGTGGTGTAAATAACATCTAAAATTTAAAATCAGACTGTATAACACCTGTATGACAAAACATTAATTACTTTGGTAATCAGTTTATAATAGCAATAACGCACCTTGGGGTTTTGTGGTATATGGCCATTACATCACGGCTAAGGGCTGTATCCAGGCATACCGCATTGCGTTGTGCATAAGAACAGTCCTTAGCCACGGTATATTGGTCATATACCACACCCCCTCAGGACTTACTGCTTAATTATTCAAGCATGTCATTACAATGATGAAGATCAGGACAAATAAACATTTAACTTAGGGTAACTGTTGAAAGTGAGGAAGGAATGAAGCAACAAAAGAGAAAGAGGAGGTAGGCATGCCACACAACATTAGGGGAAATATTATGAAAAGGTGTGCATGTGTCAGAGTACTAATTATACAAATGTAAAATAAGAGCCCTATTATATTTCCAAATTAAAATCTAAATCGCTAGCCTAAAATTGTAACTTTGTAGGCACATATCCTGCACCAGCATCACATGTTTTCTCCCAGGTTCATGGTTTGAAAGAGGTGTGTAACTGCAGTCCATATACAGTACCAGTCAAAAGTTTGGACACACCTACTCATTCAAAGGTTTTTCTTTATTTTTACTATTTTCTACATTGTAATAAAATAGTGAATATTTCAAAACTGTGAAATAAGACAAATGGAATCATGTAGTAACCAAAAAAGTGTTAAACAAATGAAAATATATGTTAGATTCTTCAAAGTAGCCACCTGTTGCCTTGATGATATAGGGGTGGTATACAAAAGATAGCCCTATTTGGTAAAGACCAAGTCCATATTATGGCAAGAACAGCTCAAATAAGCAAATAGAAATGAAAGTCCAACATTCCCCTAAGACATGAAGGTCAGTCAATCCAGAAAATATCAAGAACTTTGAAAGTGCAGTCGCAAAAACCATCAAGTGCTATGATGAAACTGGCTCTCATGAGGACCGCCACAGGAAAGGAAGACCCAGAGTTACCTCTGCTGCAGAGGATAAGTACATTAGAGTTACCAGCCTTAGAAATTGCAGTCCAAATAAATGCTTCCCAGAGGTCAAGTAACAGACACATCTCACCATCAACTGTTCAGAGGAGACTGCGTGAATCAGGCCTTCATGGTTGAATTGCTGCAAAGAAACTACAACTAAAGGACACCAATAAGAAGAAGAGACTTGTTGGGCATAGAAACACGAGTAATGGACATTTGACCTGTGGACATCTGTCCTTTGGTCCGATGAGTCCAAATTGGAGATTTTTGGTTCCAATCACCGTGTCTTTGTGAGACGCAGAGTAGGTGAACGGATGATCCCTACATGTGTGGTTCCCACCGTGAAACATGGAGGAGGAGGTGTGATGGTGTGGGGGTGCTTTGCTGGTGACACTGTTTGTGATTTATTTATAATTCAAGGCACAATTAACCAGCATGGTTACAACAGCATTCTGCAGCGATAGGCCATTCCATCTGGTTTCCGCTTAGTGGGACTATCATTTGTTTTTCACCAGGACAAAGACCAAAAACACACCTCCAGGCTGTGTAAGGGCTATTTGACCAAGAAGGAGAGTGATGGTGTGCTGCATCAGATAACCTGGCCTCCACAATCACCCGACCTCAACTCAATTGAGATGGTTTGGGATGAGTTGGGCCACAGAATGAAGAGAAAGCAGCCAATATGTGCTCAGCATATGTGGGAACTCATTCAAGACTGTTGGAAAAGCATTCCAGGTGAAGCTGGTTGAGAGAATGCCAAGAGTGTGCAAAGCTGTCATCAAGGCAAAGGGTGGCCACTTTGAAGAATATAACATACATTTTCATTTGTTTAACACTTTCTGGCTTACTACATGATTCCATATGTGTCATTTCATAGTGTTGATGTCTTCACTATTATTCTACAATGTACGGTAGAAAATAGTAAAAATAAAGGAAAACCCTTGAATGAGTAGGTGTCCAAACTTGTGACTGGTACTGTAATACAGTATAATACAGTGCAGTAATACAGTCCACACTCCAAAAGATTAACTTGCTGGAGCTAGTTTCATTTACTTACCCAATGGAATGGAACATTTGTAAAATGCAGGGCAAATATTCACCTTGATCTGTAGCTTATTCTTTAGATATTTGGGGCTGCTGGTGAACCATGATGTTTTGGGGCTGCTGGTGAACCATGATGTTTTGGGGCTGCCAGGGAACCATGATGTTTTGGGGCTGCTGGTGAACCATGATGTGCAGGCATAATCAAAGTGACACTGGACTAGCACACCTGCCACAGTCTTTAGAATGTCTATAGCTAGGTTTTCATCAAATTGGCAACATATTTTTATGAGAATATTCTAAAATCTGCATGTAAAGCGCATTATGAGCAAAAAAAGATATAGCTTGTATGAAGAAAGGAAGAGAAGCTTTAGGCCTATCCCCAGAGAGATAGAGATATTCTAGCAGCATGCGACCACACTGACTGAGTCTGCTATATAGTTATAGACTTACAGAAGAAGGTTCATTGGTTAATTTTTGATTAGCATATTTTGTATAAAGATAAGCATTATATTGTTAGATGATAGGAGAAACTCTGGTAGGCCTGAAACATTCTTCCTCAAGTCCATTTCAACTGTCAGAGGTAGTTGGAGCATCGGTGAGGCACTGCCTTCCTATCATATGCTTGCAGTTGCTAAAGCTTAATAATGGCCACACCACACCAAATCTTCACAAAAATGTATAAACTTTATTAGGATAATATCAAAAGCAGGCTATTATATTGCGGCAAACACAGCACTACAGTTGGTACTTAATTTAGCCAAAGAAAATGCTCAACATAATGAAACAAAACAATTGCGAACTGGTTTAAACCTTCACAAAAGTTTAGAACAGGCAATATTGCAGCAATTAGCAACAAATGCAAGTGCCTACCATACCCAACAAATGACAGAAATAGGCTGATGTTATTTATTTTACAACAGACCTAGTTAAAACCTATTTTAAACTAAATATGGAGCACACAAAGAAATGTAATTTAGCCAATGAAAATGTCTTAACAAAATTAAACAGGATAGGTTTTGCATATTTAAAAACTGGTTTCAATTAATAAATAGTATTAAAATAATAACAATTATGTACAGTAAAAATAATGATTTGAAAAAATTATAAATAAATGTAAGTTTCAAAATTCCATCCTTCCTGAATAGGATGGATAGTAGCCTGCATTTGGCCTGAACAACCTTCTAATCTTCCACTACAATATTAAAACATATATTAAATTAGCCTTGTAAGATATGATAGACAGCCTCTCCTGGACAATTTGGCCTACTACAATTTTATTTATTGGCATTTCATTTTTGATCAGCCAAAAGCCAGAATTACTAAGGTAAACCCTGGAGCATTTCCCAATCAGAGTTTTGGTTTTGTTACAATTTTTTTTTTGCATAGGTATAGTGAATGTGCCCACTCTGGTATTGCCACGTGTGCTCTAGCCAACAGCTTGCAGATACAGTGCAGGTATAGCCTACTACACAATGAGATTATTATGGACAAAAGAGCTAGATTATTTTTACCTGTCAAATGGCAGCCAAGCATCGATCATCATGTCACCAGAATAAAACCTTTTGAAAGGAGCATCGACCTCATCACTGTGCACTTTCACCACCCTCTGAAGTTCATTATAATTGATTTCATCTGTAGCCTAATAAATTCCATGCTTTTTCATGACATCTTGACATTTTTTTATTGCATAAAAAGGTTGAATGGAAACCTGGTTAATGTCAAGCCATTTTGAGGATGCTGAAGTTATATTTTGGAAGAATGTACATATTCCTACAGGAGACTATTGAAGTAGCCTAATCAGATTAAAACACCGTGACTGGTTGTGTTGATGTCACATATAAAAGGTAATACATTTTAAAAGTGAAATGATAAATATTTAGGCTATATTAAAGCATTAGGTTCTCAGTGCGCGAGAAACAGCCATTTGGATTGGAGAGGAGGCAGAGCACATGTTAAGCTTTCCTGAATAACTGGGCCTGCCAGGAGCATATGTGGCACATTATTATGGGATGACTTGGGATAATGATGATCTGAAACAGACAATGATTCTTCTGATACTTTTACTTCAGTATCAGAAGTAAAAAATACAGTCTTCCGGGCCTGCAAGAACTTATAAACTTTTGAGAGTAGTCCCACAACTGATCCAAATCGAATTAAACAGTCAAATCACAGGACTTTTGCGCCATTATTCAAATGACATTTTCACTGCGGCCTAGAGTAGAATGTTGTACTCACTTGAAAACAATAATTGCATTGTGGTGTTGTGTATACTACTATTATAGTCTAGGTAGGATAATTGTATTGTTTCTAAACAAGATCAATAGGGGAGCTGTGTAAGGTTTTGAGCTGTGTGTTTGATGTCTTCACTGCTCTTTCATGCACAATGATGCACCTGGCCTGTCTGCTGCCTATCAGCTATTCCTATTGGTTCTTATCGATTCAAATTGATGCAGCTTGGAACGCTTTTATGTGTGTTATGATTGCTAGTCAGCCTATTGTCACCATGAATGGTGGATAGAGGGCAGGATAGACCTTAGACTGGTAGATTATACTGACCTGTAGTAAAAAATGTGCACACAAAAGAGTAGTGCATAAGGGAAGTACCAAAACATCCTTGATATAGGGGTGGCGCATGCAAGCAGATGAGAAAATGTGGCTAGGATGGAAGAAATGCTGTAGTAAAACCTGCAAAAGAGCAAATGTTAAGCAGGAAAAAATAGGCACTACCCTCCCCTGTGCCCAATAAAAAAAACGCACAACCCTCTCCAAAGCAAATAACAAGTTTCACAACCCTCCCCTGTTTTAGACCACTTCTCCCCTCGAATAAATTGCGATCTGTCCCTAATTTAGTTCAACCAGGACAGTTCCACGTCGTTTAACGGTTTTGCCTCTCTATGTCCATGCATTCTTAGATCTGCATTCGTGCATGACTGATCTATTACACATCCTGAGAGTGAGTTGCATAGGCTACGATTTAGCCTGCTTCGGTGTATTATCTGCGCAGCGACCAGTCAATTATAATCCACCCAGTGCTAGTGCACAAACGTGTGTGCGCGTGTACTTTCTCTGCGAGCCTCGTTCTCGCCATGAAGCTGGCCTGAGAGGAAACAGTACAGAGTCAGAGCCGTGCATCAACACTCCCTCGTCCCCAAACTGGACGGTGCAAAAAGGGCTCCCCTGAACTCAAACAGCCCCAGCGGCTGTCAACGTTTTCAAATTGGGGTTCGGTCCAATATGGCGACAGACGGATGGAAATACTGATGACAGTCCGAAAGATCGCCTCGATTTGTACGATGGTACGGTATTTTTTTTTCTGTTTAAAATCCGTTATTTTCTATGTGACTAGCTAGTTGGCTAATGCTAGTTAACCTGTCGAACAGGACATGACTGAGGTTTTCCAGGAAGTTGGTTAGCTAGCTAGGCACATCTCTCTAGAGAAGCAAACATAGGTGGCCGTTATTGATGCGTTTAGTTGTTGGGTTTCAAGAAGGTAAAGTATCACTTGACTGCACGGTCTTTAGATATGGGTGGATCAACAGGGGTAGCTAACTTTAGCTAGTTAGCAAATAAGAGCCAGCTAACTAGTTAGCATATAACGTTAGCCTAGCCACAAGCTAATGCTAGTTTTATCAAATCCACAAAGTGTTGACAGAGTTAGCTAAATTTTACGTTACTTGTCTAGCTAACTAACTTAGGTAGTTGTGTTGCTTTCTCTGTCATCTTAGGCGTTTTATTTGATAAAGTATTTTATGCTACTAACATTAGCTAGCGAAATCATATTGGTCAACCTTTCAACTTAAACTAGCTAGCTACATTAAGGTAACTAAAATATTAGCCAGCTACTGAATAGATGCTTGCCAGCAACATTTATCTGGCAAGTTAACTACCTACATAGTGAGTTAGTTGTGTTCTGCTAATCTCGCTCTAGATGTTTCGTTTTCATATACCTCAAGGCAGCAATGAAGTTGCAGAGGTCAGTGCTTGTTAGCTAGCTAACGTTAGCTTGTGCTTCAATGGTTTGTTGTGTAGCGATCAGCAGTAACTGAATTCTATGGATTGAAAGAACTCTGGCTGTGTCATTCAGTAAATCCCGGAGAGATGCTCCACCTGAAATGCAACTCAACCAATTTCCTCACCTGTCCCTCTGCCAAAACATAAAAAATGTCAGGGAACGTGCCACCCTGTGTGACATAATCTTACTCTTACGGATCCCCACATTGACAAGTGACAGGTTATCTACTTAGCCTACCAGTCGCTGATAAAGAAGTGCATTATCCGGTGACAGATTGATTTTGAACCCGCATTTCATCCCTCTGCCGCTGCACCAAGCTTTTATCAGACCAACAGCTAGTTGAGATGAATGGCTGGGGTGTTTTCATTATGGCGATTCTGTAACAAAGCATTTTGTCTGTTGCACAACCTTTTGCAACAGAGGCCTTTTACTCCAAACGGATAACTTTTTGAGAGTTTCTATTGGACAAATTCAGTTAGTTCTCTCCCAGTGATGTGCATATATACATCATTAGTTCCTCCCCGTTTCTTTCAATTTACTCTTATTTGGTTCTTAAACAGTTTGCAAGACGTAATGAATGCACCCCAGATGTCAGGGAGAAATCTTTCACGCAGCCTTTAAATAAAAAATGTGTGCTGAGTGTGTTTAAGCCCTGCTACTGCTAGTCATATTCATAGCCTGTCTGCGTCTTGTAGATCAGTTGTATCGTATGGGAACATCTCACACATGAGACACACACACCTTTTTAGTTATTTCAGTCAGCAGTGGTCATTCTTATATGATGACAGAGCACCATAATGAATTCATAAATGTGTAATCATGGACAAGGACTAGGAGGACCACACCTTCTGTCCCAAGATGATACTGGACAGGTCTCAGGCAGACTGTGCACTTGATACCGTGTAAAATCATTACATAATGATACGTACCAGACCCAGGGGTCAAATGGGATTGGTGAGCATACAGTCCAAGCAGTGTGTTGGGCAGGCCTTCAGTCAATCTAACTAGGCTATATCCCAATATTAATACTAGTAGACCTGCTACATGATATGCTAGAAGCCAAGCATATGAAATAGTGTGAGGGCAGGCCTATAGCCAATCTAACTAGGCTATATCACAATATTCATACTGCATGAAAAGTTATTAGAGCATACTAAAAAGTATTCCAGTGTGGATATTATTGGCACTCTTGGCTAGAATACATGGTTCATTGACTCTTACTGATTTGTAAGTCACTCTGGACGATAGATGGTCATTTTGCTTTGCTTTCCAGGGCGCCAATGCCTCAGCTTTGGAGAAGGAGATCGGACCGGAACAGTTTCCAGTTAATGAACACTACTTTGGATTGGTCAACGTAAGTGCCCACTCAACAATATAAACCATAGCTGTTGGTCAATGTACAGTTGAAGTCGGAGGTTTACATACACCTTAGCCAAATACAGTTAAACTAATTTTTTCACAATTCCTGGCATTTAATTCTAGTAAAAATTCCCTGTCTTAGGTCAGTTAGGATCACCACTTTATTTTAAGAATGTGAAATGTCAGAATAATAGTAGAGATTTATTTCAGCTTTTATTTTTTTCATCACATTCCCAGTGGGTCAGAAGTTTACATGCACTCAATTAGTGTTTGGTAGCATTGCCTTCAAATGGGTTAACTCGGGTCAAATGTTTCGGATATCCTTCTACAAGCTTCCAAAAATAAGTTGGGTGAATTTTGGCCCATTCCTCCTGATAGAGCCAGTGTAACTGAGTCAGGTTTGTAGGCATCCTTGCTCGCACATGCTTTTTCAGTTCTGCCCACAAATATTCTATAGGATTGAGGTCAGGGCTTTGTGATGGCCACTCTAATATCTTGACTTTGTTGTCATTAAGCCATTTTGCCACAACTTTGGAAGTATGCTTGGGGTCATTGTTCATTCGGGAAGACCCATTTGCAACCAAGCTTTAACTTCTTGACTAATGTCTTGAGATGTTACTTCAGTATATCCACAATTTTCCTTCTCATGATGCCATCTATTTTGTGAAGTGCACCAGTCCCTCCTGCAGCAAAGCACACCCACAACATGATGCTGCCACACCTGTGCTTCATGGTTGTCCCCATGTGCCCGTAGTCTGGCTTTTTTAATTAAGGCGGTTTTGGAGCAGTGGCTTCTTCCTTGCTGAGCGGCGTTTCAGGTTATGTCGATATAGGACTTGTTTTACTGTGGATATAGATACTTTTGAACCTGTTTCCTCCAGCATCTTCACAAGGTCCGTTGCTGCTGTTCTGGGATTGATTTGCGCTTTTCGCACCAAAGTACGTTAATCTCTAGCAGATAGAACACATCTCCTTCCTGAGCGGTATGACAGCTGCGTGGTACTATTGTTTGTATAGATGAACATTGTACCTTCAGACATTTGGAAATTGCTCCCAAGGATGAACCAGACTTGTGGAGGTCTACAACTTTTTTTCTGCTGTGTTGGCTGATTTCTTTTGATTTTCCCATGATGTCAAGGAAAGAGGCACGGAGTTTGAAGGTAGGCCTTGAAATACATCCACAGGTACACCTCCAATTGACTCAAATCATGTCAATTAGCCTATCAGAAGCTTCTAAAGCCATGATCCATGCTGTTGAAAGGCACAGTCAACTTAGTGTATGTAAACTTCTGACCCACTGGAATTGTGATACAGTTAATTATAAGTGAAATAATATGTCTGTAAACAATTGTTGGAAAAATGACTTGTGTCATGCCATGACTTGCCAAAACTATAGTTTGTTAACTATACATTTGTGGAGTGGTTGAAAAACGAGTTTAATGACTCCAACATAAGTCTATGTAAACTTCCGACTTCAACTGTAAGTTTCCCAGCATGCACCTGCACAAACACAATATATAACCATAGCTACAGTACCATGGATTTCAGTGTTAGTGTGTTTGCTTTTGAATCAAGATTGAATTACCTTTTTCCAACTATCAAAACACAAGACTTATCAAATGTTCTCACACTTCTACCTCTCTCTCTCTCTCTCCTCACTCTCTCCTCTCCTTTCGTCTTGTCTTCTCCCTCTCTCCTCTCCTCTAGTTTGGGAACACCTGCTACTGTAACTCGGTGCTGCAGGCCCTCTACTTCTGCCGTCCTTTTAGGGAAAAGGTCTTGGCCTACAAGGTCCAGCCCAGACGTAAAGAGTCCCTGCTCACCTGTCTGTCTGACCTCTTCAACAGGTAAAGGGGAGAGAATGTGCCCCACTCGTAGACTCTTGCATAAACACATGAAATGGTTTTTGGAACCAAAAATAGATCAGAAATGGAGGAAAACATTACAATTGGAACTTAGTTACAATTTTCTTTAACTCATGGCAACATGTCCTGTTCAACAGCATCGCTACACAAAAGAAGAAGGTCGGCGTCATCCCTCCCAAGAAGTTCATCTCCCGTCTGAGGAAGGAGAATGGTGAGAAGGAGTGCAAAGGAGAAAAACAAGTTAATCTCGCTCCTGAAAAAGAAAGGATAGATGGAGATTGGAGAAAATGTAGCAACTTTAGACAGCTCATTACTCTTCCATCATCCCCTCTTTCTCTATCCTCTCCCTCCCTCCAGAGCTGTTTGACAACTACATGCAGCAAGATGCCCATGAGTTCCTCAACTACCTCCTCAACACTATCGCTGACCTGCTCCAGGAGGAGAAGGGCCAGGAGCGACAGCAGAACGGAAAACTGGTGCAGAACGGAGGAGGTGGGGGGAGCAGCGGGACAGGAGGAGGAGAGGGAGAGGAAGGGGAGAAGATACAGCAGACCTGGGTCCATGAGATCTTCCAGGGCACCCTGACCAACGAGACGCGTTGCCTCAACTGTGAAGCTGTAAGTGGAGGGAGATCCAAGATGGAGGCTGTTAATGCCGACACTATTGTAATGGTAAAGGCAGATTCAAAATGGAGACTGTCGTTGTTTTTTAAATGAAGGAGAGGAATGGGGCCAGGAGCTGTAAGTTATGCCAGTTTCCTATTACTGAACAGTGTTTAAACAGAGGTAGATGTCACCAATGTAGTTCTTGTCCAGGTGAGCAGTAAAGATGAGGACTTCCTGGACCTGTCTGTCGACGTGGAGCAGAACACCTCCATCACGCACTGTCTTAGGTAGGTGTGTGTGTGTGTGTACTGCCAGAGAGAGAGACACTGTGGGGATGGAGAAAGGGATAGAGGTAAATAAGAGAGAGGAAAATATAAATGAATGAATGGATGGAGGAAAAACTGAAGAGTTCAGTAGGGCCGACTAGGAGGAAGCGTTATGAAAAAGTTATACATGTGCCAAATGACATCACCTTGTGGATGCTCCAGAACTCATCTGTGTGTGTTTCCGTCGTCTTTTCTCTCCACAGGGGTTTCAGCAACACTGAGACACTATGTAGTGAATACAAGTACTACTGTGAACAGTGTCGGAGTAAACAGGAAGCACAGAAAAGGTGAGCTGGCTGGTCTCTGAAAAACGTGGCCAAAAAGTGCATTTAAATGGCAGTTGGCGCAAACATACAGTAAGTAAGTAGGTGATTAGTAGACCGGATCGAAGCTTGCCGGTGATACAGCTAAAGAGGTTTAAATACTAACATTAAAGGCCCAGTGCAGTCAAAAAAAACAAACAAAAATCCTATGTTTTAATGTTTCCCCACTGAGGTGGGAATAATACTTTGTGAAAATTACAATAATGCCCTTTTAGTTTAAGAGCTGTTTGAAAAGACCACCTGAAATTTCAGTCTGTTTTGGTGAGAGGGAGTTTTTCCATTCCATGTTGACATCACCATGTGGTAAATTAGTTAGCAGACCAATAAGAAAGATTATACAACTCATTGTTTGGATGCTGATTGGACAAGCAGCATTCCAAGCCGTGCTCTATTGGCCGTCACAGGCACGCTATGCCTGCTAACAGTTCCATCTGAAAATTATCACTCTGCCGCCATAAGAATCTCATGTTGCTGTCTGAATCATCTCTTGTGTTTATCCCACATTATTTCCCCTTGCTTACATCCTTGCATTTAGTTTGGTACAGCGAGGTTAATTTAAGTCTCCCTGTCTAGACTCGGAAACAATGCTTTACTTTTGAGTGTCGATCTCTGTACCATACATGGAGATTGAATGGTCCCCAGACAAGATGAGACAAAAAAAAAATTGAGCCAGGCAAAATCATGCATCAACATCGTTATCATGGACATATCCAAGTAAATGACGCTGTCGCTTCGGGCCAGACAATGCCATTGACCTTTGACCGTATTTATGATACAGCACTGCCTCTTGTGCCTTATTGCTTAAGTGTTCCAAACCTCTGCCTATAAAAGCTCATTTTATTTTACCCAGAAATGATTTGTTATTGAGATTTAAAAAACGGCTACGTTGGAGCTTTAACCCTACTCCTTCCCCCTTTATATCATATATTATTATGTTCTTTATTATGATTAGGATGCGCGTGAAGAAGCTCCCTATGATCCTGGCGTTACACCTGAAGAGGTTTAAATACATGGACCAGTTGCATCGCTACACCAAGTTGTCCTATCGCGTCGTCTTCCCCCTGGAGCTCCGCCTCTTCAACACCTCAGGAGACGCCACCAACCCCGACCGCATGTACGATCTGGTCGCCGTGGTCGTCCACTGTGGAAGGTAAAGAGATAGAGAGAGAGACTGTGTGGTCGCTCGCTCAGATTGTGCCAGAGATCTGTGTGTGTCTGTTTTTTTTTGTAGACTGTTTCTCTCTCGGCTCTCCCCTTGTCTGTCACCTTTTCAATATTTCACTGTTTCTGTCCATCTCTCTCTTCTCAGCATAGTCTTTTAGTTGTACCTCCTGTCTATAACGTGTATATCTATGTTCCCCTCCTCTCCAGTGGTCCAAACCGTGGTCATTACATCACCATAGTGAAGAGTCATGGATTCTGGCTCTTGTTTGATGACGACATAGTAGAGGTAAGTAGAGCTTGTCTATACTCTATATATTATTTTCTAGTGATAACTCTTCTCTTTATATTCTAAGGGTTGTTTTCCTTCAATTAGTCTATATTCCGTATGTTTTAAGAGAAGAGTGAGATGCTGATCGGCTGTGGTACATGGGGCCCTCAAACACGCCAGCTGTGTTTTCAAAGACAGTTTTTAGTTGCAATACGGTATGAAAGCTGGAGACGGGCAAAACAGAAAGGCTAAATGAACTGTAGGTTCTCGCAAATTCCCAATAAATGCCTCCAATAACGACCTGTTGTCAACAAATGACACCATCTATTTATATGGTATAAACTGGTAGTTTGATTTTACTCACTCATTCACAGCATCCATAGAGACCCATCAGAGACGAGACCTAATCCAAGCTGCATTCCAGTCCATCCCCCTACTACATACCAGACCTGGGTTCAAATATGATTTGCAGTCATTTAAAATATTTGTGTCTGTGCTTAATTGATCTTGCCTGCCTCAATATAACCAATGGAATACTCGGAGGGAGTGTAAACACCGAACATCTGGCACTCTAGGCAGGCTAGAGCAAACGCTAAAAGTATTTGAACCCAGGTCTGATCCCTACTCGCTTCCAATGTTGTCTGGAATTCCATCCTTGCTCCGCTTCGGTCGACCCAGATAGCTCCAGGTGGCTCTGTTAATAATGTGGAATCTTTATGAATAGGGAGTGGGAGACAGACTGGAAACACCAGTTTTAGATAAGTTAGTAGGATGAGCCGAAGGTGGGGGGGATCTTTCTGCCCGTGCATGGTAGTCTAGCTTTCTCTGTCCTCTCACACTCACCATAATCAACCTGCTTTTCTCAGGTAATGAGAATGCATTAAAACAATGCACAGCACACACTATGAAATACTTGAAAGTCGAGTAGGCCTACTGCGTCTGTTGAAATGCTTTCAGACCAGATCACATTCAGGGAATGAGTCCACACGGTAGTAGTATGTGGCCCTGTTTCAAATGTACCCACAGTGTAGAGGTATGTTATAGCAATCGAGGGGCCTGCTTTTTCCACTCCGGGTAGACACTTTCCACAGGCACAGCTCTAGAATCAGCATACACTCAGTTTACCTAGCGTGACCATTAGAGTGGAACAATGCAAAACTGATCTTTGATCAGTGTCTAGGCTTTTTCCGCTATGGAAAGAGTCCCATTGTAACATCTGGTGGATGAGCAGAACCTGGCTGAGTGATGAAGTTTCCACTGGGCTTGGAAAGACACTGGTCTCAGATCAGCTGTGGGGTTTACTGTCTAATGGTTAAAGGGATAGTTAGACCTTTTGGCAGTTAAGCTCTTTTTTCTACTTACCCATAGTCCGTCTAGATGTCCAGTCATGAGCTTATACTAGTTACAATGGCTCCAGAAAATACCTTGAAACTGCACATGGAGACATTAAAAGGGTATCCATGAGTTAATCTGACTCTGGGTAAGTAGAAAAATTGCCAAAATGTCAAATTATCTCTTTAACACTAGAACTGCTGGGCTTCGAGGGAGCCCCTTCAAGCTAATCATTCTGACTGCAAACATTCTAACAGGTTAATACATTTAATTGGGGATGTGCATCGTTCCCTTTCAAGACAATTCCATACGTATCTTGATACGTCGGCTCCGATGTGATACAGGAACGATATGTTTTACTTTGAAACTATTTGGTTTGATTGGAGAACGAATCCATGCGATACGCTGCACTAACATTTCTCGCATAAGCACGTTCATTTTCCTTTCTATACTGAAAAAATATATAAACGCAACACTTACCGAGTTACAGTTCATAGAAGGTAATCAGACAATTGAAATCCATTTATTAGACTACCGTATCAAGCAAAAAGGCAGTAACTAATCATTTGGTCAAAAGTGCGCTATGTCATTTTTGCTACATTAAATACATGTATCCTGCCTCTATTGTGGTTTGGATAAAATGGACGTCATGTTAGCAGTTAACTGCATTAAGTTACTGTGAAACCAAGGTAAATCAAATCTATTTTTCTCAGTTCCACTCTTATGAGCAGCAAATTTGACAAACTGACATGTTGGGAAGGTGGCATCCTATGACGGTACCACGTTGAAAGTCACCGAGCTCTTCAGTACGGCTGTTCTTCCGCCAATGTTTGTCTATGGAGATTGCATGGCTGGGTGCTCTATTTCATACACTTGTCAGCAACGGGTGTGGCTGAAATAGCCGAATCCACTAATTTGAAGGGTTGTCCACATAGTTTTGTGTATATTGTGAGCCCCCCCCCCCAAAAAAAAACGTAGATTTTTATGCCATTGTACAATATATGGCCTTTATTTATTTATTTTTTTCTTCAAGCTCTGTCAAGTTGGTTGTTGATCATTGCTGGACAGCCATTTTCAAGATGCTTTAAGGCAACTGTAACTAGGCCACTCGGGAACATTCAAAGTCGTCTTGGTAAGCAACTCCAGTATAGATTTGGCCTTGTGTTTTTAGGTTATTGTCCTGCAGAAAGACGAATGTGTCTGTTGGAAAGCAGACGAAACCAGGATTTCCTCTAGGATTTTTGTCTGTGGTTTCTTTTTATCCCCAAAACCTCCCTAGTCCTTGCCGATGACAAGCATACCCATAGCGTAATGCATCCACCACCATGCTTGAAAATATGAACACAATAGCGTTTTCATTAGTTTGGTACTGTAGGTTATGTAAAAAAAATAATAAACCACAAATGCATTCACGGGCATATGTCTTGGAACGTGGTAACAGCAACAAAATGTAAACTACACCATCCACCAAGATGCACGCTCAACAAGACACACGGTCAAATAATGACAACATCAGTAGCCTACACATCATTCTAAGTGCCAAGTGTGCTTGTTAAATAGTGAAAATCAGCACATGGGCAATAATGGCCTTATATTTAATAGAAATGTCAAATTGACGGCAGTCAAAACTATTAAATTGTCAGCTCGTGATTTCATGTGTATCTACTAGGGTTACAAATCTCCGGGAACTTTCAAGAAATTGTTTTTCCCGAAATTCTGGTTGGAAGGTTTGCGGAATAAGCAGGAAATCCGGAATCCTATTGTAAGTTCCCGGAATTTTGCAACTGTAGCGTCTTCGTGCCATGCAATGGCATCAGTTGGAGCATACCCATGTCACACAAACAAACAAAACATGTGAGTGCGTTGATGATGTAGTTTTTTTGCTTGATATGTCGGGCCAGCACTCTGTGGTAATCAACCTGTAGCATTGTCATCAGCTTGTTCTATCCAAATGGTGCCATCCCCTCTTCTGTCCCTGCCTCACAGTTTCATTTGGTGGTGGCTTCGACACCTGTTCAGTGCGCCCTTTTCTGCACTTGGGCCTCGGAGGTGTAGGTCAGGCTCAGAATCAGAAGAATAATCATCAGATGTCATGATTAATTTCTTCCCTGCCATCGGAGTCATTCTCATTCAGATTTTGTAGCAGCTTGAACGCGGTAGCATGTGCGTCCGTTTGTCTTAGTCTTCTTACCGTTGTAAATGACGCACTCTCTCGCTGTGTACTCCCAAGTAGGCAAGTGTAGACTAATACGATTCAGTGGACTGCAGGGTAGCCTAGTGGTTAGAGCGTTGGACTAGTAACCGGAAGGTTGCAAGTTCAAACCCCCGAGCTGACAAGGTACAAATCTGCCGTTCTGCCCCTGAATAGGCAGTTAAACCACTGTTCCTAGGCCGTCATTGAAAATAAGAATTTGATCTTAACTGACTTGCCTAGTTAAATAAAGGTAAAATAAATAAAAAATGTTGGGCCCTATTAAAATCTGCGTTGTGGACAGAAGCACGGAATCCAGACATTAAAGCGGGGTTCAACAATATAAAGACATTTATTGAAGATATTAGAACATTTTATTAATATGCCCACATTTGATAAGACATTAACAAAATGCATCAGTGATTCACATTTTCCTTCAACTTTCTTTAGAGGCAATGCAGGAATGCCCATTTGTCTAGCACTTTGTGTAGCGTCTTCTGGTAAATGGAAAGGCTTTCCTAAAAACCTTCTCACTTAATAAATGTTAACTACAAAATAGCTAGTGCCCACTTGATATCATGATTGTTTGCGTCAATGCAGTGGCAATTTGTATTAGCAAACTCTACAATCACATGTATGCTACAGAAACACCCCCAATCAGAGTCTCTTGCTGGTGTGCAGTTAAATTAAAGGATATCTACACTCATAAATGAAAAGTTCTTTGATTTTTCTTTTCTTCCAGACCTCAAGTGGTCTCCTTGTGTAGTTTTAAGCATTGTTGAGGATTTAAAATATCCAATTTGGTTGTTTTTCTATTAAAGATGTTGTTTTTTGAGAGCGTAAACCTAAAAAAAACGGGGAAACAGAAACCTGGGGAAAACAGCACTTTGGAAAAAATAATGGAATTAGCCAAAAAATAAAACTGATTTTCATAGGGACCTAGATATAGCATACATGCAATTTAGATATTTATAATTAGAACAGATCAATACAAAAGAATGGGCCTCCCTCTTCTTCATTCCCAATTGATGTTTACAATGTTTGGCATTGTTTGCTCCCCCTCACTCATCAACTCACACATTCTCCCCCATCATCCTTTAAACTTCATTTATTTAATCTGTTATACCTTGTGTAAAAATGTTTAGGTTAAGTTTCAAGGCAGTTATCAACTGGACACCTTCAACTGTCGGGAGAAGGAGGGGCGACGGGGGAAAACCATTCAAAACGAATTACAACTTTGAAAATGGCACTAATAATTGTTTTTAAATTCATGAGCAGTCAAATTACTGCTTTAGCTGTTCTAGTGTTACGGTTGGGGTTTGGAGAAGGGAAACTGATCCTAGATCTGTAGCTAAGGGGCAACTTGGAATGAGAGGGGATAGAAGAGTAGACATGGCTGCTGTGGGTTTGTTTTGAAATTCTTCTTCCTCTTTTCCTCCTCTCACTCTCGCACGCAGTCCACTCCAATTTCAGTTTCCAGGAGAAAGGGAGAGGTACCTTTTTTTTTCTCTCCTGGAAACCAACATTGGAATGAACTGCAAATAAACATTGTTGCCTCACTATTCTACCCTCACAACTGGTCGACGCACTACCGATTTTATTCTCTCTTTCGTCTGAGGGGATCCACATTTGTTCTACCGCAAACATATATTCTTAGATATTTCCAAAATGTGTATGACAAGTAACACAACACAGTAAAAAGATAGGGCTCTGGGCCAAAAGTAGCGCACTATATTGTGAACTATGTCGCCATATGTTTGTGTCGTGACAGACACAAACACTTCCGATTTGTTTCTGCGATTTATATGGGGAATAGTAGGGTGTAATTTTGAGATTCGGCCTAACCTTAAACTCTTCTCCTCCTTTATAGAAAATCGACGCCCAGGCGATCGAGGAGTTCTACGGTCTAACGTCTGACATTTCTAAGAACTCTGAGTCAGGTTACATCCTGTTCTACCAGTCCCGGGACTGAACCAGCAAATGGCAGCGGCCCAAGGCTGAAACGGGCCATTGGGATTGGGACTCAGCATAGAGGGGAGGGGCTTGGGCAGCCACAGGCCCCGCCTAGCCCACCACCTGTTTTTAAATATTCAGGCTTTACAGCGGGAGCTGTGGAGCGCCGAGAGGATGCATAGAGGAGGATCTTCAGCAGACAGGAGCCAACGATGCCTGAGCAACTGATCAGTTGATATGACATCGTAGAACGAAGAGCAGGTACCGGGGATTGTTATGTTTCGTCATCCTCTCCTCCTTTTCATCATCATCGTCCTGGTTGTCTTTTTTGGGGGGTTTGACAGCAGATTAGAAATATATGGTGTGTTAGTTTGGCGAGCTCTCTGCTTACATGGTGTGCCGTTACTGATGTGGCGCCATTTACTGGTGTTTCATCAATTATTGGTGTCCTTGTCATATTTAGTGCCACTCAGAGGGGCTAAACAGGATTTGGGATTGATGAAAAGTGGATCTGCCATTTCTTGAATGTTCTCAATACTTTGTTGCCAGTTGTTGTTAGTTTGGAGAGTGGGGTGGAGAGTTGAGTTTGGTCCCTTTGCAGCTCACCGGGCCAGATCTGGCAGTGTTTTATTATATCATGGTTCAGATCCTGAAAGCTACACATCTATATTACCATCTGTTTAAAGGGACACACGCATATAAGCTCTCTAACTTCCCCCTCTGGCCACAACAGCAAACTACACCACCAACTACAAATAACCTGCCAACCAGATGTTTATCTTATATCTGTCTCCTAAGCAAGCAAGTATCTCACTGGTGTCAATGGCTGTGCTTCAAATGGCAGCATATTCCCTATGTACTGCACTCTATAAGTACAGCACTATATATGGAGTAGGCTGTCATTTGGGACATATCCCAGCCATCCTCTTTTGTGTCGTCTTTAATGCAGTATAAACCTGATTGGCTGCTGCAACATTTAGCTCCTCTTCCTGTCACCTGATATGAAACTTCCAATCAGAGCCTGAGGTATACAAACATTTCCTGTTTATTTTTTTTTGACCGTAGAAGTAAACCAAACATAGCGGTTGTTTGGTTTATAATATTAAGTATGTGCTACACTGCCAGTTGGGGTAATAAACCTAACTTCACTCTTTTTAAAAGGCTTTGTCCCAATATCTATTCTAGCACAATACCAAGTATGCAGTCCCAATACATTCTAAGTAATACGCTGGTGTAGGTATTGGAACAGAGCCTGTACTCTCAACAGAAAGATACATTGATTAAGGACCACTATTCATAAAATGTCTCCAGAGCAGGAGTGCTGACCTAGGATCAGTTTTGACTTTTTAAATCTGATCCTAGATCAACACTCTTACTCTGAGAAGCTTTATGAATACAGGCCCTGATCCATCACTCTGACATGGGAGGTGTTTATGTTAGCTAGGCCCAGAGTGAGATCTGTATTAAAGTTGAATGTAAGACAGTCTGCCGTTTTTAAATATACAGTACGAAACTGGCTGCTTATTGGTTGGCCCATACTTAGGGCCTGGAGTTTTCACCAATCCTGACCAGTACTAGATATATAGGTTGTGTCTTAATGGCACCTGATTCTCTAACATATATTGTGCTATTTTTGACCAGGTCTCCTAGGGACTCAGCTGTGGTCTGACTAAGGCCCAGAGTTTTCTTAAATCTCAAACACACCCCACCAGTTGGAGACCTAGGCACCTTATTCACTACATAGTGCACTACCTTTGTCCAGAGCCCTAGTGGGTATAGGGTGCCATTTTGTGTTTTTAGGCTATACTCTGCAACCATATATTAATTCATATTTTAACGCATAAACCATTCCTTTGCGAGCTCAAATCTAACTGTCTTAGACGTGCTGCTTGTTTTCAGGGTTAACTAATTACTAATATGAGGTTGACATTGGTGAAGGACTTAAACAAAACATTTTACGTTGTGTATAGAGTTGCAGAACTCTGGTAACTTTCCCAAAATTCTGTCTGGAAGATACGCAGAAACCGAGCTGACAAGGTACAGATCTGTCGTTCCGCAACCTGAAGAAGGCAGTTAACCCACTGTTCCTAGGCCGTCATTGAAAATAAGAATTTGTTCTTAAATGACTTGCCTAGTTAAATAACGGTAAAATACATTTCCTAACTCTTGAGATTTGCAGTGAAGTGCGGAGCAAGAAAATGCCCTCCCTCTGGCTAGATCAAAATATCTGTAACATGTGTTTGTTTTCTGACAATGCAGAGAGGAGAAAAAGGAGAACCTGATTTAGAAAAATAATAACACGAGGAATAAACACACAATAACTTGGTACCAGTACCGAGGCTAAAAAGTGTTTTTGCAGTACTTTAATCCTACCCTGTGATGTCACAGAGAAGCGTTTTTTCCCCCCTTGTCTTTTTAACCAGAGATCATGGAAATTTGCTCTTTTCGCATATGTTCACACTGGTATGATGTTGGAGATATGAGGTTGAAAAGTGGAGGAATTGCCCTTTTTAAATGCTAGATTGTGTGACTTGCTACTCTACTTAGAACGTGTTTGGATGGTGAGGGAGCTAAACTCATTAATGATTGAACTTAGGCTATTACGATCTAGAGTATTTACCTAGTACACTCTTCTAGCCTATAGGGTTAAACTCTCACTGGGTGAGTCCCAAATGGAACTCTGTATCTTTTGTAGTGCACTACTTTTCACCGGGGCACGTAAGGAATAGGGTGCCATTTGGGACGCACACTCCGTCTACCCTGTCTGTCTGCGTCTCTGTACTCCCTAACCTTTGGTGTGTGTCGTAGGTGAGTGAAGTGAGGTGTGGCATACCAGAGGTGTGTGTGTATAACAGTGGTTTGACCCCTTTTCTTGCTGCTGACAGTGCAACTGACGCACGCACACACACACACACACACACACACACACACACACACACACACACACACACACACACACACACACACACACACACACACACACACACACACAGAGCCAATTATCACGTTTGGGTTGATTTGTGTTTGAAGTGAGTGATCGCGAGCACACGCCGCAGGACACGCATGGCTGGACACAGTGCAGAGAAACAGGTGTCACACAGCTTTCCATAGTGTGTATTCCAGCCTAACTGACAGAGGGACATGTAATGCAGCCTAATGTTAAAGGTAGACTCCGTGAAATGATGTTGCCACGAACAGCACTGCTGACATTTTGCGATGAGCAAGACATCGCTCCCACAGAGTCAGACGCAGTATTTGCGACTGTGCACGGGTTTGCTTCACGCCGAGATGTTTAGCCTCGCGCCTCAGCGCTCTTAGTTGCGGAAATCGACCCACTATGCTGTTTACTTTGTGCACCTACGTCATATCCCCGAGTCTCCCTTTTTAGCTGCATGAAATGGTGTTTAGATATAGCAGCTTCGTCTGTAACTAACAAACTACACTGGTCTGCAATGTGTCCCGTTTTGCTTCCTGGGTGCGTATCAATAGTCTTAACGTGGCTTCCTCACCTCGTCTCCTTTCCTTCAGCTGCAGTGATGTGTAAAACCTGGGTAGGGGACAGCAACATTTTCTATCCATTTCTAGGTATTTGGTTTAACCAGTCCAGTTCTTTTCACCTCGTTGTAGATCATTGGTAGTTACTAATATTTCAGAGGGAGACACTTTAGTAAAACAAAATCGCTGGGCGAGCCGCACACCCGTCAGAGAATGGGGGTAGGGGGTGGTCACCAAAATAGTACGCTATAATAAATTGATCTATACATGATATTTAAGATACTATTAACAGACCGTCAATCTATTTGATGATCTGATTCTCTATTTTTGGACACTTGGAGGTATCCGAAACAAATGCATCAGGAAGGTATTGTAAAGTTCCAGAAAACATCAGGGATGATCATCAAGCAATGATATAAGATCATTTGTGGAGAATCGATTAATTTCCCTCAGTTATTCTGTGCAGACTCATCACTCTCCCTTCTAACGAGCCCTGCACAGCTTTTATAGGTGGTAATCACTCCAACCGTTCAAAATCTACAGCAAAATTTGTAGGAACAACGATTTCAAGATGCGCTGGAAACTATTTTTGCTCCTCTGTATGTCCCAGCCGCTGATAAGGTTTCTCACGTAACCAATGACTGTGCCCGGTTTAGGCGAAGGGAAGGACACGAGGAGAGTTGGCTGTTCTTTTTCTTCTAAAGAAATTCTGTGTACGTACTGACACACATACCAGGTGTGTCCCAAATGGCACCCCATTCCCTATGTGTTGTACTACATAGGGAAAAGGGCACCATTTGGGACGCATACACCACCATACTTCCATAAACTTGATGAGGGGTAGTGATGGTTTAGAAGACACGGGTGGGAACAACAAATTAAAACTAGGGTCTGAAGTTAGTTTATTTTAAGTATTATTATTAACTTTTTCTATATATTTTGCTAATTTAGACCTACCATTCTTGTGTAGGCAGCTGAGATGAATGGGGTTGTGATTTATTTGGGGTTATATTTGAGAGAATGTTTGTCCCAAATGTCACCCTATTCCCTATGTAGTGCACTACTTTTGACCAGTGCCCATAGGGCTGTCAAAAGTAGTGCACTATATAGGGAATAGGGTGCTGTTCAAAAGTAGTGCACTACATAGGGAATAGGGTGCCATTTGGGATGGAGACATTGAAAATGTGTAAATATAAAGATGTTATTGGAGTATAATTAATTGCTTGCTTGAAATAAGAGGTCTATACGATTGATCATATTCAATTACGACCAGGATGTTTTTCCTGATCAGGAAAAATCCCTTGTCCTAGAAACATTTCCTGGGGTGGTAATTTCATTTCAATCCCAGTCAACTGAATTTGCCATGGGGGATTTGTCCACAGATGTCCATTTCACTACTTTAACTCGCCAAGAATGTAATAGGAATTGAACCCGGCACTGCTCTGTGTAAAGTGATTTAAGTTGAAGTGCACTTTGAGAAGGGGAGGAGTGTTTATTGGGGTGCAAAGTGAGATGTAGTGAAAATGAGATGCAGTGAAAATGTGTATGTTTGGGGGAAAAAGGTTTTGGTCTCAACTTTCTCCAATAAATAACTGGTTTAAGACGGAAAAAGTGTCTGTCTCTTTCTCTCTGTATGTGTGCACTGGTTCTGTTACATTTTCAAAGTAGAACATTTACAGAACTTTACTGGGAAAGCTGATGCTTTGTTCCCCTTAGGGGTTGCTGCTGTTCTACACGGTCATGTCTTATGGAAAAGTAGGTGAAATTCCAAAAATACAGAATTTCCCCAGACATTACACAAGGGACTTCTTGCTTCAGTATGCTATGAATCAACAACCCTGTTTTGTGTTTCTAAATCTGTTTTACCCCCACTGGATTCAATAAAGGATAACAAAGCAACAATTGTACATTTAATTCAAATCTCGTACATAGATGCATTCCAAGATACAAGAAACACCTGTAAGAAAATAGACAGTTTGAAATCTAGCTACACCTTGAGGGGATATTGCTTGCTTGTTTACAAAGTATAGAAAAGTATTGCCCCAAAAAAATTTGCACATACTGTCTAATGGTACAAGAGTGAGATTAATATTTACAGGATAGCAAGCACCTCATGGAACAAGTATTTTGTTGGATATCAATACTGCAATTCAACAAGGTCCAGAACAAATACAGAGACTGGATGCACACAAGCCTACATTTTTTATATACATACAAAAAACAGACAATACTGCATTTACATGGTAGGGACAGGTTTACTATAAGAAGTTGTCTCAATCCTCAAGCCCAATTGAATTCTCAGGTAGTTCTTTAGTTATTGAATACATGGCCACATTGTCCCCGGTAGTTAATTACTATAGTCCTGTGAAGCGTGATAAGTTCCAGACAGAAATGATGTGTGGGGTGACCTTTCACCAGAAGATGAAGCAAACGCATTGAATATACTTTTCTGTACATATGAAAAATGTCACCTTTGTCATGGCAACCAATGTTTCAAACCCAATATATGAGATTCGAGAAAGCACTTGGGATTGAATTAATTTCCCGATTGAGCCGACATATGCAGCGGTTAACGGTGAATGCAGTCTCGGCTAGCATGGGAACGTTGTCTTTAAAATGTCAATCAGGCTCCAACGCAGAACTTTATATGAATCGAGCCCATAGTCTTCACGGTTTAAAACACTATGTATTTACAGTGTGTTGCCCATCGTCTCCTTGGTCTTCAGCCGTATCAAACATTAAGTGTTCAGTTACCCAACAGAGGGTTCATAATATAGATGATCATAAAGGATACAGCCACTGATGTTTTTTTTCTGGCTGTTTGGATGGAGCTCAGTGTAGCATCACGAGAGATCATGGATAAGTTGAGGGATAGAGGGGAAGGGGATAGGCGCTAGAGTAAAAAATATAAGTTCACACGTTACAACAATGTGTGTGCGGTCTACGTTTGCACTCGTATGAATACGTATAAACACTACTCTACATCAGTGTCCCTCAACGTGGTCCAACCACCTCCCAGCCACCCAGAAATGACAATATGGCAGACCAGACAAAGGCATGGTGGGCCAATCCAACCATTTCTAGTCCCAATCCACCCCCCCCCCCCCCAGTGTTCTATCCTGTCATACCATGGTCTCAGACCCTGAGCCCTTGCCTGTGAAGAAGTCCCAAAAATGACTTGTATGACTAGGAGAGGGTTTCTCTTTCTCCTCCTGGGGTGTCTGCCTCACCCAGATACTGTTTTCCCCCTGTCCTCCCAGGCTGGAGCATGAGGCAGCCCCCAGGGTGAAGCTCAGACCTTCGCCCAGCGGAATCCTCCGTTCCTGGGCATGGTGTTGGCTGTCCTCTGGGTGGACTCTGGAGCTACTGGAGGGCTGGGCCAGACTCAGTAGGTTGTGGTGGGAGTGGAACTGTCTCATCTGACCAATGGACTTGGACGGGGTCTCGTTGGAACCTGGTGAGGGAGAGCCTTTATTTCATTAGGATCTCTTTTAGTCCTTAATTGGACTAATCTTCCAAGAGTCCTTAAACATTAAAATACAAGCTATAATACGATCACATTTTCACATAACACACTGTTACAAACTGACATATTGACCAGATAATTACTCTAAAGAGTCTGAAAATATAGATTGATTCCTTCATCTACCTTCCAATGTATTATATTTAAATGGTTTAAAGTTTTTTTTAATTATTTATTGAAATGTTTCTGGTTTGCTCAGATAAATGATTCAATTTCTTTATTGGTCCGAATCGAAATGTTCTTTTGCCTATTTTTCTTTTATGTCTAACACAGATAGTGGACAATCTATTCCTAGTATTTACTGAATGACTGTCTCTTACCAGCTGAATACCATTGTGAATTGGCTGTTTTAAATAGTGTAAATTGTGAAATAAAATAAGCATTTTTTTTCTCCAATTACCTTGTTGATTGAGCATTGTGCATGACTACAACAGAATTACCATATCGGAACCTTAAAACACGCCTTGCTGCTTTGTTCTGTTCAGTCTGCATCCTTCTAATTTCACTTGCTGATGAATTTCCCCAGACCACAGAACAGTAGTTCACCTGACTCCCAATTAATGCCTGGGTTGTTTGCTTAAGAATATTTCCCAGTAAATATTTAGCTATCCTTCTGATCATGCATGCAGTTGTAATTATTATTATTTTTTTACATTGAGTTATTTGAGATGACCACGATAAAGCAGTTGTCTAGCTGGACCCCTAGTAGTTTGGTTTCTGACACTCAATTGGTACTCACTCCATACTTAACTGTATCCCATTCTGTTGGCCTTTTCCTGGTGGAACAGACCAACATAACCTATGTTTTCTTGGCGTTCAAAACAAGTTTGTTCCAGCAAACCCACTCCCTGATATTTCCCAGATCTACTTGTAGAGCTTGGTGTACCTGTTGAACTGATTATCTTGCTGAATATATTGTAGTTTCATCTGCAGATATAGTAGCTTGAGTTTCAGATAAGACATAAGGAAGGTCGTTGGTATATATTAAGTAAAGAAGTTGCCCAAGGCAGCTGCCCTGCGGTATTCCACAGTTTAAAGCATGAGGGGAAGAATACGACCCATTGATATAGGTGGACTGTTTCCTGTCAGTTAGATATGACTGTACCCAATTCAATGCTGACTCCTTAAACCTATAATAAAATAATTTTGTCAAAACCTGCTATTGTCTATAGCATTGAGCCTCTGGTCAGTCATGTCAACCAGTTCAATTCAATTTTGGCAATACGCATGCTGATTGGCTGTGATCAGATCATTCCTTTCTATGTACTCCCATATTTGTCTACTCACAATACCCTCCAATATCTTAATGAGTGAAGGGAGTAGACTAATTGGTCAACTATTGGCAGGAGTAATGGGTTCTTTGCTGTCTTTCAGGGTTGGACACAGTTCAGCATGCGTCCATATATTTGAAAATGTCCCCTTTTCCAGTGATCCAATTAAATATGTATTTCAAAGGATCTGCAATCTGGGGAGCAGCATAGCGAAGTAAAAAATTGTCCATAAGATCATAACCAAATTTACCATTGGGTAATGACTTCAATAGGATGATTGGCAATATCAGCTGGTTTTGTTATTGTTCTGCCGTCACCCTCCACACTAGATGGGCATGATGAGATGTACCAAGTAAGCCCTTAACTGTATTCCATACTTTAAAAAAATAATTTTTACAATCAATAAAAGCATTGTTTTAAAATAATGTTTTTTTCTTGCGATCAATTTAACTGCATAATTACGTGGTGTCCTATAATTCTGTTAATCAATTTCCAGTTTAGATTTGGCTAACACTTTTGCCATATTTTTGGAGAAAATGCCTCACCCAATCCATGGAAAATGGACAAGCCCCAACTGTACTCTTTCTTACTGGGGCATGATGGTCCGTTACCTCAGTGAGCAAATCAATAAAACATTCTGAAGTGTGATTTAAATCATCCTCTAGATAAATCAGCTCCCAAGGTACAGCAGCCAAATCATTTAGAAATAGATTATGATGAAATGTTTTAACATTTCTCCTGACCAAAATCCTAGGGGGTTTCTTTGGAACCTTGGTTTTCATGGTTATGGTCACAAAATTATGGTCTGTCCAGCCCACTGGCATTGATCTGGCTTTTAAGGATCGGACCCTTTTTTTTTCAATTTTCACCTAAAATGACATACCCAAATCTAAATGCCTGTAGCTCAGGCCCTGAAGCAAGGATATGGATATTCTTGGTTAAGCATTGCAATGGTATATTACAGAAGATCAGATCAACGCACATGTCTGAACGGTGACCTAACTTAGTTCATGATCTAATAGTATCATTAACCATTTGTTTCAAACCACAGCTCTCGGGATATCTCATTAATTTAGTTCTATTTGAATTATTATGATTCTTCCAATTTATATTGATATCACCCAAGATAAATACATCTCTGTGGCCTGGTCAAACCCAGTGCATAAGTCATCCAGATAGGACACCTTAGCGCTAGGAGGTTTAGACACACATCCTTCCAATATGGCTGCCTGGTGAGGCAGATGAGCCCATATTGCCTCGTGAATAATATGGCCTCGCAGGGTAGCCTAGTGGTTAGAGTGTTGGACTAGTAACCAGAAGGTTGCAGAACGTTGAAAGTTCAAACCCCTGAGCTGACAAGGTACAAATCTTCCGTTCTGCCCCTGAACCCACTGTTCCTAGGCCGCCATTGAAAATAAGAATTTGTTCTTAACTGACTTGCCTAGTTAAATAAAGGTAGAAAATAAATAAATTGACATTCCTTTTAAGAGGAGGGATGACCTTAATGCATAGGATTCTGAATGCACAGTGCTACACCCCCACCATTCCCATTCCTGTCCCTTCCAAGGAGACTATATCCGTTA
Source organism: Oncorhynchus mykiss (assembly GCF_013265735.2). Taxonomy (NCBI): domain Eukaryota; kingdom Metazoa; phylum Chordata; class Actinopteri; order Salmoniformes; family Salmonidae; genus Oncorhynchus; species Oncorhynchus mykiss. The sequence continues at coordinate 38,046,302 of NC_048585.1, read as the reverse complement.
ATGTTCCTTTGCCCATCATTTACAGATGCATCCAAATGCATTTCGGTCAAAGCTAAAATATGAATTTTATTTATGTTGACCAAGTAAAAAAAAGAGAATGTATTTTGTTAGGAAGGCTGCATACATTAACCTGAGCTATATGCAGCCCTTTCCTTGTCAAGTAAAGATCAATAGAGCATGTATTCGTTATAGTTGAAGTTGACATGACACACTACAACACACAAACTCAGATTTGAACATTGGATTAAAATAACCAGGGAGTTACTCTAGAGTCCCGATACAGTTTCCCATTGATGTAAAGTTTATCCATCACCAAGGAAACTCGTTGGTTCAGGCAACGCTTTTCTTTCATGATGCGATACAGTTTCTTTCTCTTTTCATTGATCTCCGTGGGGGAAGTGATCATTCATTCCAAAGTCAGTGTTTCGGAGTTCTCTGCACCAGCTCTTTGCCATTTCCTTTTGCTTAACATTTTCAAAACCTGCAATAATAGCCCGTGGCCTTTTCCCAAAGGCTTCTGGGAAAAGGCTAAGGACTCTGGAGGGGACTCTGGAGAAAGTGGACATTCTAAGGACTCTGGAGAAAGTGACATTACGCACCACATCTGTGGGCAGTTTCAGTTGAGTTGACATAATGTCCCGGACAGTGTCCTCACAGCCTCTGCTGTTGTCATTCTCCGGTCCCCCTGAAAAGATGAGATTGTCCCGCATTGATCGACACTGTACATCAAGCAAGGTTTCTTTAAGTTGTTTGTTCCCCTTTGGCACCACCTCCACTATGAATAGAGTCTACAGTACCTTTCAGCGCCGTGTTCTCTTTCCTTAGATCATCAATCCGATATTGGCTGAATTCTAGACTGGCACATAATGCATTGATGTCCTCTCGTAGTATATCCAAGATATCAAGTTTGGCAAGCCTTTCATTGATGGATTTCAACAAGTCAACATTCCTATCCGTAAACCTCTCCCCACGCGCGCCCTCTTGCTTGGGGATGGTTTGATGCCATCGTTGATACCGCTTGGCCAACTTGGCTTTGGTTTGTTGATAGGGTTTGTTGTCCTTAACAGTGCTTGAATCCTCCAAAACCAGCGACATTGTAATAACAAAGTAACATTCTAATGACATTGTAATAACAAAGTAACATTCTAATGACATTGTAATAACACAATGTTATCAAGCTCTTACTATACTGATCTTATTATTCTGTTAAGGCCCCCCCCCCCCCCCCCCCCCACACACACAAAAATAAAAATGTTTTAATCCTAATCATATGACAAGCAACTTTTAACAGTTGAGTGTACATAATTATTTTTACAAATAATAATACTTAAAACATATATATTTTAGTAGAATATGCAAATTAGGCAATGTTCAGTAAATATGCCCATATTTGCATATCACACAACTCTGTTTTTCTGGCCACTGGATGAAGTCATTTGACATATTTTGGTTTCATTTTGTTAAGACATTCCAGGACAGGACTTGGGGATGAGTACTTTTTTCATCTTGCTGTAAAATACAAAAACGTACATAAAATGCATTTTTTTGGCACATTTTTCACCAAAGAAAATGTTATCTAGAATAAAACATTACAATGGCCCTCCGAGCCAGTCTGGAGAATATATCTAAGCATAACCATACAACAAATGGTGATTGCAGATGCTTCTGAAGACGAAAAAATGCGGGAAGAGTCTGACTTTCAGGAAATGGCAGTTAAAGACAAGTACGCTGAAATTAGACTCCCAAATGACAAACCCCAATTTAGACCCATCCACTATCTCTTTGAAGTAAGTTACTAAATATAGTCCGGTTTGAAACATTCTCTATGAAATGGGCTTTTACATTGTGTAATTCAATATAGTGAGCTTTGAAATTATTGATGCGTCCATTTTAAAGTGGTTAAAATTCATAAAAATGTTTATGACAGTGGTATGATGATAAACTAACAAAAATACACATTTGCATCCATTATATTGTTTATCATTTTTTGGAAAATACCAATGTACCAAAATACCAACAAATCTCAAAATTGATAGGTAGATGCAAACATTTCATTTCAGCCTATGGTGCCTGGCCTTATCTCTCTAACCCTAGCTTCATGTCTACACCCCGGCTCAACCTTAATCCTAACCCTAGCTTCATGTCTACACCCCGGCTCAACCTTAATCCTAACCCTAGCTTCATGTCTACACCCCGGCTCAACCTTAATCCTAACCCTAGCTTCATGTCTACACCCCGGCTCAACCCTAACACTAAGCCTAGCTTCATGTCTACACCCCGGCTCAACCTTAATCCTAACCCTCACTTCATGTCTACACCCCGGCTCAACCTTAATCCTAACCCTAGCTTCTTGTCTACACCCCGGCTCAACCTTAATCCTAACCCTAGCTTCATGTCTACACCCCGGCTCAACCTTAATCCTAACCCTAGCTTCATGTCTACACCCCGGCTCAACCTTAATCCTAACCCTAGCTTCATGTCTACACCCCGGCTCAACCTTAATCCTAACCCTAGCTTCATGTCTACACCCCGGCTCAACCTTAATCCTAACCCTAGCTTCATGTCTACACCCCGGCTCAACCTTAATCCTAACCCTAGCTTCATGTCTACACCCCGGCTCAACCTTAATCCTAACCCTCACTTCATGTCCACACCACGGCTCAACCCTAACACTAAGCCTAGCTTCATGTCCACACCCCGGCTCAACCTTAATCCTAACCCTCACTTCATGTCCACACCACGGCTCAACCCTAACATTAAGCCTAGCTTCATGTCTACACCCCGGCTCAACCCTAATCCTAACCCTCACCCTAGCTTCATGTCCACACCACGGCTCAACCCTAACACTAAGCCTAGCTTCATGTCCACACCACGGCTCAACCCTAACACTAAGCCTAGCTTCATGTCCACACCACGGCTCAACCCTAACACTAAGCCTAGCTTCATGTCCACACCCCGGCTCAACCCTAACACTAAGCCTAGCTTCATGTCCACACCCCGGCTCAACCCTAACACTAAGCCTAGCTTCATGTCCACACCCCGGCTCAACCCTAACACTAAGCCTAGCTTCATGTCCACACCACGGCTCAACCCTAACACTAAGCCTAGCTTCATGTCCACACCACGGCTCAACCCTAACACTAAGCCTAGCTTCATGTCCACAACACGGCTCAACCCTAACACTAAGCCTAGCTTCATGTCCACACCCCGGCTCAACTCTAACACTAAGCCTAGCTTCATGTCCACACCCCGGCTCAACTAACACTAAGCCTAACTTTATGTCCACACCCCGGCTCAACTAACACTAAGCCTAGCTTCATGTCCACACCACGGCTCAATTCTAACACTAAGCCTAGCTTCATGTCCACACCCCGGCTCAACCCTAACACTAAGCCTAGCTTCATGTCCACACCCCGGCTCAACCCTAACACTAAGCCTAGCTTCATGTCCACACCACGGCTCAACCCTAACACTAAGCCTAGCTTCATGTCCACACCACGGCTCAACCCTAACACTAAGCCTAGCTTCATGTCCACAACACGGCTCAACCCTAACACTAAGCCTAGCTTCATGTCCACACCCCGGCTCAACTCTAACACTAAGCCTAGCTTCATGTCCACACCCCGGCTCAACTAACACTAAGCCTAACTTTATGTCCACACCCCGGCTCAACTAACACTAAGCCTAGCTTCATGTCCACACCACGGCTCAATTCTAACACTAAGCCTAGCTTCATGTCCACACCACGGCTCAACCCTAACACTAAGCCTAGCTTCATGTCCACACCCCGGCTCAACCCTAACACTAAGCCTAGCTTCATGTCCACACCCCGGGTCAACTCTAGCTTTAGGTCTATACTCCGACTCAACCCTAATCCTAACCCTAGCACATCCACACCTCGGCTCAACCATAACCCTAACTTTAACCCTAGCTGGATGTTGCATACCAACAGAGCTCATAAAGGTGTAGTGACCCCATAAATATCAATGACTCCTGTCCCGCTAAGGTACACTGAACAGAAATATAAATGCAACATGCAACAATTTCAACGATTTTACTGAGTTTACAGTTCATGTAAGGAAATCAGTCAATTGAAGTCAATTCATTAGATGCTGATGGATTTCATGACTGGGAATACAGACATGCATCTGTTGGTCACAGATACCAACAACTACAAAAAAGGTTGGGCCATGGATCAGAAAACCAGTCAGTATCTGGTGTGACCACCATGTCTCAAGCAGCGCAACACATCTCCTTCGCATAGACTTAATCAGGCTGTTGATTGTGGCCTGTGGAATGTTGTCCCACTCCTCTTTAACAGCTGTGCGAAGTTGCTGGATAATGGAGGGAAACAATGGGTGACATGTCTGGTGAGTATGCAGGCCATGGAAGAACTGGGACAATTTCAGCTTCCAGGAATTGTGTACAGATCCTTGCGACATGGGGCCATGAATTATTATGCTGAAACATGAGGTGATGGTGGCGGATCAATGGCACGACAATGGGTCTCAGAATCTCGTCATGTATCATTGTGCGTTAAAAATTGCCACCGATAAAATGCAATTGTGTTCGTTATCTGTAGCTTGTGCCTGCCCATACCATAACCCCACCGTAACACCACCACTTGCCCACATGACGCCAGTTGAAACCTGGATTCTTCTCCGGTGTGAAGAGCACACTTCTCCAGCGTGCCAGTGGCCATTGAAGGTGACCATTTGCCCACTGAAGTTGGTTACAACGCCAAACTGCTGTCAGGTCAAAACACCGGTGAGAACGACGAGCACGCAGATGAGCTTCCCCTGAGATGGTTTCTGAAAGTTTGTGCAGAAATTCTTCGGTTGTGCAAACCCACAGTTTCATCAACTGTCCGGATGGCTGGTCTCAGACGATCCTGCAGGTGAAGAAGCCGGATGTGGCGGACCTGGGCTGGTGTGGTTAGACCAAATTTGCACTGCCAAATTCTCTAAAATGACGTTGGAGGCAGCTTATGGAAGTTAACATTAAATTCTCTGGCGACGTTCCTGCAGTCAGAATGCCAATTGCACACTTCCTCAAAACTTGAGACATCTGTGTCATTGTGTTGTGTGACAAAACTGCACATTTTAGAGTTGCAGTTTATTGTCCCCAGCACAAGGTGTACCTGTGTAATGATCATGCTGTTTAATCAGCTTCTTGACATGCCACATCTGTCAGGTGGATGGATTATCTTGGCAAAGGAGAAATGCTCACTAACAGGGATGTAAACAATTATGTGCACAAAACTTCAGAGAAATAAGCTTTTCGTGCATATGGAACATTTCTCTGATCATTCATTTCAGCTCATGAAACATGGGACCAACACTTTACATGTTGCGTTTATATTTGTGTTCAGTGTAGTATATCTGCTGATGGTATTGTAACTGAAATCCAACCCCTTATATACTGTATGTGTGACTTAACTTTCCTGTTGTGTTTGTGTCTACCTGCTATGGGTGTTATAATAGAAGTGGGACCCTGGAGGAATAAGTAACTTCCTGTTGTGGTTGTGTCTACCTGCTATGGGTGTAATAAAAGAAGTGGGACCCTGGAGGAATAAGTAACTTCCTGTTGTGGTTGTGTCTACCCGCTATGGGTGTAATAAAAGAAGTGGGACCCTGGAGGAATAAGTAACTTCCTGTTGTGGTTGTGTCTACCTGCTATGGGTGTAATAAAAGAAGTGGGACCCTGGAGGAATAAGTAACTTCCTGTTGTGGTTGTGTCTACCCGCTATGGGTGTAATAAAAGAAGTGGGACCCTGGAGGAATAAGTAACTTCCTGTTGTGGTTGTGTCTACCCGCTATGGGTGTAATAAAAGAAGTGGGACCCTGGAGGAATAAGTAACTTCCTGTTGTGGTTGTGTCTACCCGCTATGGGTGTAATAAAAGAAGTGGGACCCTGGAGGAATAAGTAACTTCCTGTTGTGGTTGTGTCTACCTGCTATGGGTGTAATAAAAGAAGTGGGACCCTGGAGGAATAAGTAACTTCCTGTTGTGGTTGTGTCTACCCGCTATGGGTGTAATAAAAGAAGTGGGACCCTGGAGGAATAAGTAACTTCCTGTTGTGGTTGTGTCTACCCGCTATGGGTGTAATAAAATAAGTTGGACCCTGGAGGAATAAGTAACTTCCTGTTGTGGTTGTGTCTACCCGCTATGGGTGTAATAAAAGAAGTGGGACCCTGGAGGAATAAGTAACTTCCTGTTGTGGTTGTGTCTACCTGCTATGGGTGTAATAAAAGAAGTGGGACCCTGGAGGAATAAGTAACTTCCTGTTGTGGTTGTGTCTACCCGCTATGGGTGTAATAAAATAAGTTGGACCCTGGAGGAATAAGTAACCTCTTTTTCCTGTTGTGGTGGTGTCAGAAGACATACATGACGCTCTTTAAACCTAAATCCAAATCTGAACCTTAACCTAAATCTGATCTTAAACCTAAACTCGATGACTTACGTTTCTTGTTGTTATGGTGGCGTTGGAGGACGTTGAGGTTGAGGAACACCTCTGTGGTCAGCCTGCTGTCCCCTGGCTCGTCGGGGTTGAAGAGGGGCGATGGCTCCAGGGGTGACAGGCTTCCACTAGACGCCCCTACCGAGTCCAGAGATGCCCCCGTGTCCCGCCGACCCCCCGCTGTGTCTACCGTCTCCACCGTCAGGTGACTGCCACTGTGGGAGGAGGAGAGTAGGGGAAAGAAAGGAGAGGAACGGAGAGAGAAAAAAGGGGGAGGAGAGCAAGTAGAGGGAGTAGAGACTAGAGTATTCTATTATCCACGTTGCAAGAAGTCTTGCAGCGCCACAAATAGAGATATTGAAACCCACAACACTAAGACTCTGAAGTGCTGATCCAGAATCAGTTTAGCCTTTTAGATCATAGTGGACTATTTGTAAATATGGTCCCTGAAGTGTACACCTACCTGAGTTTCCTGCGGAGGAGATAGTCGATGATGTCAGGATCTGTCTGGATGAGACTCATCAATACCTCCTGCTGGAGCTCTGCTGACACCTGGGGAGAGGAGGAGAGGAGGGTGACACACACACACTCGCGCCTGCTAACAGGCACAGTGGTGTAAAGTACTTTAAAGTGCTACCTAAAGTAGATTTTTTTGTGGTATCTGTACTTTACTATTTATATTTTTTGACAACCTTTACTCCACTACATTCCTAAAGAAAATCATGTACTTTTACTCCATACATTTTCCCTGACACCCAAAAGTACTCGCTACATGTTGAATGCTTAGCAGGACAGGAAAATGGTCCAATTCACACACTTATCAAGAGAACATCCCTGGTCCTCCCTACTTCCTCTAATCTGGGGGACTCACTAAACACAAATGCTTCGTTTGTAAATCATGTCTGAGTGTTGGAGTGTGCTCCTGACTATCCGTACATTTTTTAAACCCGAACCCCCCCCCGAACCCACACGCTCCAACTACCGTGAACAGTCGCCTGTAGTTCTGTATAAGGTGAAGGGTGACGTTGATGATGGCAGCGCTGTCCTCAATGCCCATGGCGTGGGGACTCATCTCCCTGTCCCCTCCGCCCCTCTCCCCCTGCAGCAGGTTGGGACCAAAGATCACTGCCAGGTTGGTTGCTGTCATCTTGTTGCCGGGGAACTGCAGGTAAAGAGAGGAATGAGTTAGGGAAAGAGAGAGAGAGAGGTTAGGGGAAAGACCGCATATTAGGTCTAGCTACTGTGTAGGCTAGTTAGTGTGAGCTACAGAAAGAGAGAGGCGTTAGGAGACAGTATATAATATAGAAAGGGTCCGGTGAGACAGAGAAACCGTAACAGGAGAGAGAGAGGGTTAAGACAACCCAAAATCCATTATGTGCTCTCCTCTTGAGAGAGAGAAGGTAACGTGTTGACGACGGACAGATAAAACAGACAAACTGACAGAAAAAAACATGGACAGAATGATAGACAGTCCCATGACACACAAACACAGACCCCCCCCTACCCCCCTCACCCCACCCTACCCTCCCCCACATTGAGACGAACCTCCTGGTGCTGTGGTCCTGTGGTGTCCTGTGCGTGGCTTTGTACGGTGTGTAACAGGGTGAGGAGGCGGAGCAGGGTATCACAGTTACAGGGGGGTAACAGGTAGAGCAGCTGCTGGAGGTACATTAGCTGGTCTGTCCCTCGCAGAACTGAGAGAGAGAGAGAAGAGACCTTGTTCAGCATAAATTCACCTTGTAGAAAATGACAACGGTTGCATTCATATGGCTAGTGTGTGTCGCATGGGTCACTGTGCGCGCGTGCCTTACGGTTGGCGTGTAGGAAGGCAGCGTAGAGCTCTCTTGGCAGTAGAGGGTCAGGCATGTCTCTGAGGAACTCCTTCAGTAATGCCGCTACATCGTGGACACTGTGCTCTTCATCCAAACACACGTCTGTCCCTATGTCAAAGTCCTCACGCAGCTAGGTGGGGCAAACACACAACAGCACCATATCAGAACACACACGCACACTAGAATGAGCAGACACACACTTAAAAGGCAGTGGCAACGGAGACACACACACACAAGGATGCACAGTTCGAGGCAGCACCCATGTGAGAGTCAGCACACACACACACGCACACAAATAAGTTCACATGCACCGGCCACACACACAGTATAAGGTCAGTTTCCCATGTGACGCATTTCTTTTTAAACAGGAAATGACAGGGATCAACGGCCCTGAGTACAAAGTACACAGCTGAAGAGAAGTACACCTGCCACAACATCAACACACTGGCTAGTCCTACCGAGTAGGGATAAATAACTACTGTATGATGTGAAGGTAATGCACAATTCTGCTGTAGTTGGGCTAACGTTTGTGTAGTATGGAGAGCAAATGTACATCGACACACTGGCTAGTATATACAGTGCCTTGCGAAAGTATTCGGCCCCCTTGAACTTTGCGACCTTTTGCCACATTTCAGGCTTCAAACATAAAGATATAAAACTGTATTTTTTTGTGAAGAATCAACAACAAGTGGGACACAATCATGAAGTGGAACGACATTTATTGAATATTTCAAACTTTTTTAACAAATCAAAAACGGAAAAATTGGGCGTGCAAAATTATTCAGCCCCTTTACTTTCAGTGCAGCAAACTCTCTCCAGAAGTTCAGTGAGGATCTCTGAATGATCCAATGTTGACCTAAATGACTAATGATGATAAATACAATCCACCTGTGTGTAATCAAGTCTCCGTATAAATGCACCTGCACTGTGGTCCGTTAAAAGCGCAGAGAGCATCATGAAGAACAAGGAACACACCAGGCAGGTCCGAGATACTGTTGTGAAGAAGTTTAAAGCCGGATTTGGATACAAAAAGATTTCCCAAGCTTTAAACATCCCAAGGAGCACTGCGCAAGCGATAATATTGAAATGGAAGGAGTATCAGACCACTGCAAATCTACCAAGACCTGGCCGTCCCTCTAAACTTTCAGCTCATGCAAGGAGAAGACTGATCAGAGATGCAGCCAAGAGGCCCATGATCACTCTGGATGAACTGCAGAGATCTACAGCTGAGGTGGGAGACTCTGTCCATAGGACAACAATCAGTCGTATATTGCACAAATCTGGCCTTTATGGAAGAGTGGCAAGAAGAAAGCCATTTCTTAAAGATATCCATAAAAAGTGTTGTTTAAAGTTTGCCACAAGCCACCTGGGAGACACACCAAACATGTGGAAGAAGGTGCTCTGGTCAGATGAAACCAAAATTGAACTTTTTGGCAACAATGCAAAATGTAATGTTTGGCGTAAAAGCAACACAGCTCATCACACTGAACACACCATCCCCACTGTCAAACATGGTGGTGGCAGCATCATGGTTTGGGCCTGCTTTTCTTCAGCAGGGACAGGGAAGATGGTTAAAATTGATGGGAAGATGGATGGAGCCAAATACAGGACCATTCTGGAAGAAAACCTGATGGAGTCTGCAAAAGACCTGAGAATGGGACGGATATTTGTCTTCCAACAAGACAATGATCCAAAACATAAAGCAAAATCTACAATGGAATGGTTCAAAAATAAACATATCCAGGTGTTAGAATGGCCAAGTCAAAGTCCAGACCTGAATCCAATCGAGAATCTGTGGAAAGAACTGAAAACTGCTGTTCACAAATGCTCTCCATACAACCTCACTGAGCTCGAGCTGTTTTGCAAGGAGGAATGGGAAAAAATAGAGACATGATAGAGACATACCCCAAGCGACTTACAGCTGTAATCGCAGCAAAAGGTGGCGCTACAAAGTCTTAACTTAAGGGGGCTGAATAATTTTGCACGCCCAATTTTTCAGTTTTTGATTTGTTAAAAAAGTTTGAAATATCCAATAAATGTTGTTCCACTTCATGATTGTGTCCCACTTGTTGTTGATTCTTCACAAAAAAATACAGTTTTATATCTTTATGTTTGAAGCCTGAAATGTGGCAAAAGTTTGCAAAGTTCAAGGGGGCCAAATACTTTCGCAAGGCACTGTAGGTCTAAACCAGGGGAGATCTAATTGTAACGTTGAAGACATTAACATTTATGCATGGAGAGCAAAAAGACTCACCTGCCGAACTCTCTTTTTGGAACTCCCAACACGAAAGATCCCCACAGTTTGTAGACCTGTGGAGAAAGAGAGAAAGTCACTTCAGATTATTATGAAAGAGCAAGATCTCTCAATATTCTATCCCATATATTTTACACTTTATAATTGTCAGAGACATGGTGCAATGAACCACACTCGCATGATGGGTAACCTTGCTTGAGACCGGAAGACTTACGTTGGTTCCCCGAGCTAATGCCTAAGCTTTAGCTAGATGGGCTATAACAGTCACATCAGCAGACCTCTGAGTCTCACCGTGTCTCTCTATGTGACAGCAGCACCTCTCCAACACACGGGGAACCTGTCTATAGATGGGGTTGAGGCTCAACTTGGTCTGAGTCCGCCCCCCGGCACCTGCTGCAGTCTTCTTCAGCTCCAGCTCTGCAGGGTGGGACAGCTGCAGCGCCTCCAACAGGCGGGACTGACTCTCTACAAGATCTGAGATGGAGTCCACTGACAGGCCACCCTGTTGGAGGGAGAAGGGGGACGCAGGAGGAGAGGGAGGGAGAGATTAAGCATTTCAAGTTCAAATTTCAAAACCTTTAGGAGTTGATTAAAAGGGAGAGTGAAAAATAGAGGTGAGGGAAAAAGGATGAGAAAAGAGTAGGAGAGAAACAATAGTAGGAACAAAGTGAGGGAGACAGAAGAGAGGGAGGAGCAGAGGGAAGAGATGAGAGAGAGGGAAGGAGAGTGGAACATTAGGGAAGTATGGATGAGAAGGAGGGACTGAAGGAACAGAAGAACGAGGGAGTGAGAGGATAAACAGAAGGGTGATGGAGAAGGGGGTAAAAGTAAAGGGAAAGCAACATTATTACAACAATATTTTTCCTGGCTTTCAAAAAAGATTTCCATTAGTTGATCATGTAATAAAATTCTGCCAGTTGCCGTGAACACTTTCTTGCAAAGCTATCCAGTTAATCTTGGGATGAGTATGACATTTTTCCTGGGTAACATAATGAGGTAGATTTTATTTTAAGAGAAATTCTATAAATGGAGTTTAAGTTTTCATTTTTGGGCAAAATGTTCTGGGTTTTTTCAGGACAGTGTTCTCATGACTAATTATATTATTTATTCTGCCATTTATTTGCGTTCCCTTTGATTCCTGTTCTTCTGTGTCTCCATCTTTCCCAGTAGTGGGAGTCTTATATACAGTCGTGGCCAAAAGTTGAGAATGACACAAATATAAATTTTCACAAAGTCTGCTGCCTCAGTTTGTATGATGGCAATTTGCATAGACTCCAGAATGTTATGAAGAGTGATCAGATGAATTGCAATTAATTGCAAAGTCCCTCTTTGCCATGAAAATGAACTGAATCCTAAAAAAAACATTTACACTGCATTTCAGCCCTGCCACAAAAGGACCAGCTGACATCATGTCATTGATTCTCTCGTTAACACAGGTATGAGTGTTGACGAGGACAAGGCTGGAGATCACTCTGTCATGCTGACTGAGTTCGAATAACAAACTGGAAGCTCCAAAAGGAGGGTGGTGCTTGGAATCATTGTTCTTCCTCTGTCAACCATGGTTACTTGCAAGGAAACATGTGTCGTCATCATTGCATTTCACAAAAAGGGCTTCACAGGCAAGGACATTGCTGCCAGTAAGATTGCACCTAAATCAACCATTTATCGGATCATCAAGAACTTCAAGGAGAGCGGTTCAATTGTTGTGAAGAAGGCTTCGGGGCGCCCAAGAAAGTCCAGCAAGCGCCAGGACGTCTCCTAAAATTTATTCAGCTGCAGGATCGGGGCACCACCAGTACAGAGCTTGCTCAGGAATGGCAGCAGGCAGGTGTGAGTGCATCTGCACGCACAGTGAGGCGAAGACTTCTGGAGGATGGCCTGGTGTCAAGAAGGGCAGCAAAGAAGCCACTTCTCTCCAGGAAAAACATCAGGGACAGACTGAAATTCTGCAAAAGGTACAGGGATTCGACTGCTGAGGACTGGGGTAAAGTAATTTTCTCTGATGAATCCTCTTTCCGATTGTTTGGGGCATCTGGAAAAAAGCTTGTCCGGAGAAGACAAGGTGAGCGCTACCATCAGTCCTGTGTCATGCCAACAGTAAAGCATCCTGAGACCATTCATGTGTGGGGTTGCTTCTCAGCCAAGGGAGTGGGCTCACTCACAATTTTGAACACAGCCACGAATAAAGAATGGTATCAACACATCCTCCGAGAGCAACTTCTCCCAACCATCCAGGAACAGTTTGGTGACAAACAATGCCTTTTCCAGGCAAAGTGATAACTTGTCACGTTCGTCGTGTGAGTGAGACCAAGGCGCAGCATGGTATGCGTACATTCTCTTTTAGTGAATGAAACACAACAAAAACCAACGACCGAAGCATGATGCTAGACAAATTAGTGCAGGCAACTCAAGATCCCACAACACAAATTAGGAAAATGGCTACCTAAATATGATCCCCAATCAGAGACAACGATAAACAGCTGTCTCTGATTGGGAACCATATCAGGCCAACATAGACATACAAAAACCCCTAGACATACAAAAACTCTAGACATACAAAAACTAGAGTACACACCCTAGTGACACCCTGACCTAACCAAAATATATAGAAAAAAAGAGATATCTACGGTCAGGGCGTGACATAAATAAGTGGCTCAGGGAACAAAACCTAAATATTTTGGGTCAGGAAACTCCCCAGACCTTAATCCCATTGAGAACTTGTGGTCAATCCTCAAGAGGCGGGTGGACAAACAAAACCCCACAAATTCTGACAAACTCCAAGCATTGATTATGCAAGAATGGGCTGCCATCAGTCAGGATGTGGCCCAGAAGTTAATTGACAGCATGCCAGGGGGTGGATTGCAGAGGTCTTGAAAAAGAAGGGTCAACACTGCAAATATTGACTCTTTGCATCAACTTCATGTAATTGTCAATAAAAGCCTTTGACACTTATGAAATGCTTGTAATTATACTTCAGTATTCCATAGTAACATCTGACAAAAATATCTAAAGACACTAAAGCAGCAAACTTTGTGGAAATTAATATTTGTGTCATTCTCAAAACTTTTGGCCACGACTGTATATATATGTGTGTGTGTGTATGCATGAGTGTGTGTGTGTGTGTGCATGTGTAACTGATTATTTTTCATGTAACTGTAATCAGTAACGGATTACACTTTTCAAGTATATCGCCCAACGCTGTGTGTGTGTGTGTGTGTGTGTGTGTGTGTGTGTGTGTGTGTGTGTGTGTGTGTGTCTGTGTGTGTGTTCATGCGTGTGTGCGTGTATACACAAATCGCTGCAATTGCCATTTCCATCTACTCGGAATGATGAGCTGAATGAACTGCCTTCTATCTCTAAAATGTAGAACCTAGAAAAACACAAATACCTCCCTTTCACATTCAAGCTTTAATTAAAGATTTCCATGGAAACCTGAGTCATGCAAGCACTCAGAGTGCATCTCAATCATTGCCACAGGAAGTAGGGGTGCTGCGGGTAAATAAATCACAATTAGGTATATATATATATATATATATATATATATATATATATATATATATATATATATATATATATATATATTTTTTTTTTAACCAAATTAGTGCACTAGGCCTTTATTACTCCCGTATGAGCGCTGAACAATAGTGGAGAAAAGTCTCCCCACCCCAAAACATCTTCCCGCGGACATGATCTCAATAACCTACTTCCCTTCCTCTGTTTTGATGTGAAGGTTTCTCAGTTTTCCAAGTAAATCTGAATAAGAAATGTAAAAAGCGCGTCAACACCAAATTCTTATTCAACTCAACGTTCTTGTATCTATCTCTTAGATGCGGAAATTACAATCACACACACACATCTCCCATCCACATCAATAAATCATTTATTACACATAATTCAAGTTATGCATGAGTAACCTGGTCCCAGATTTATTTGTGCTGTCTCTTATTGTCTTTGTCACGTTTGGCAGCACATTCAGTACATTGCTTATGTTAGGTTCAGGCCCTAATTAATGGGTGCATCTCAATAGTCTCAAACATGCCTTCCTCCTCTAGTCTCCAGCCCTTCATTCTGTTCTGACGTGGAAGGACTACAGACAAACACTAAGTGAAAACAAATACAGTATCAGGTACCCTAACCCTGGCTAGTAATGACAGTGTGTTAGAGCCACCAGCAGTGATGGTGTCTGATCTCTCACCCAGCAGGGCAGCAGGTTAGAGCGCAGCACGGTACAGACATTAACGCAGCAGGGGCTCAACTTAAATACACACAAACACAGACTACGCCCAAATGCATGCACGAATGTGCACACAGTTTTTGCTCTGCTAATATTTTTACTGTGTCGCTGTGGCAAACAACGGTCTGACTCCATACCAGGAAAATGAATTGATTGTGCGAATGATTGTGATGGAGAGACAGCCAGACAGAGGGCAGACCGATTTAACTGAACGTTCCCTTGTGTGTGTGTGTGTGTCTCCTGTGGCACCCGATTCCCTATATTGTGCACTACTTTTGCACTATACGGTGCCGTTTGGAATGCAGACCTTTTTTCGTTTTCCAATATCAACACTGTTTACCAGGGTCGAGGTTCTGAGAGAGTAATACTGATAGTCATCGTTGAACTTCTATACCCCAGATTTTTGTTGAAGTTGGGCATATTGTTCAAATAAAACAACTCATTTTTGAACGGATATGTTTGGATCAGTTGTTGCCACAGTATTTCACAGTTCTTAGGACTACGGTGTGTGCTGTCTAGCACGCTCAAGTGCCAAATGCCTACAATAGAAATGTTTGATTGTCTCGGAGGAGATATGCCAGCGTGGTCATGTTTTGAAACCGTAGTTGGAAGGTGATAAGTCATGGTTGAGAAATGTTTGTTGGATGTTCGACTGCTCTTTTGATAGCCGAAGAGAGGTCCGCATATTTCAGACCAAAGTAAAGCCCAGACGTAGAGACAAGCATCTACATCTACTTGTCTCTGTGTGTGTGTGTCTCTGTGTCTGTATGTGTGTATGTGTGTGTGTGTGTGTGTGTGCGTGTGTGCGTGTGTGTGTGTGTGTGTGTGCGTGCGTGTGTGTGTGCACGTGTCTGTGCTCTCCAACTCACCCGTCTCTGCACTCTAGCTTTCTTATCCAGGAACCTGGGTGAGAGTGGCTTGCTGTGCAACGCCAGTGCTGCCGATGATGAGGAGGATGTAGCACCACTGAAGGGGGATGAAGCCGTGCTACAGAGGGGTTTATTCCCGTTGCTCTGCTGTTGTTTCTCAGCCCGGAACCTCAGGACGCTGGCCTCTAGATCAAGGCAGTCTCTCCGGCTCTCCTTCAGAGCAAATCAAATCCAACTTTATTTAAAGTGCTTTTATAATCCATCACAACACACTTTACAGTAAATAGACCTAAAGTAAAAGTGTATTTTCTAGTGTGCGGTTTTTACACTTGTATTTTGGATGCATGTTGTTTACTGTTTTTTTTATTACACTTCACAGTAAAACAATCTAATGAAGTAGATTACAAAAAAAAAACCTTCAGAGCATCCTGACGCTGCTTGTATGCCCGGTCGTTGGCTATCGCCTGCGAAAGAGGTATGCCAAACGCCTTGGCGGCTGTCTCTGTGGGATGATGGAAAAGGTAGAAAGAGGTATGGATGGAGGAAAAGAGGTTGGGATAGATAGGAAAGGAAAGAGGGAGGAACAGATATTTCATTTCAGCAAGCATTTCAACTATCTACTAACCCTAACCTGTTAGACAGGTGATGAGCTGTACCTTGTTTTCTCCATACACATCGCTTTGTCTTCAGGCCAGAGAGTTGCATTTCTGTCTCATCAGACCACAGAATCTTTTGAATTATGCTCTGAGTCTTTTATGTGCCTTTTTGCAAACTTCAGCCGTGCAGTCATGTGCCTTTTTCTCAGGAGTGGCTTCTGTCTGGCCACTCTCTCCTAAAGCGCAGATTGGTGAAGTGCCGTAGAGACTGTTATTTGGCAGCTTCTCCCATTTCAGCCAAGGAACTCTATAGGTCTGCCAGAGTGTTCATTAGGTTCTTGTTCACCTCCCTGACCGAGGTCTTTCTTGCCCAGTTGCTCAGTTTGGTCGGATGGCCAGGTCTAGGCAGAGTCTGGGTAGTTCTATATTTTTTCAATTTCCCAATGATGGAGATCACTGTGCTCTTGGAAACGTTCAACACTCTAGACATTGTTTTATACCCTTCCCTAGATATATGCCTCAACACAATTCTATCCCAGAGATCTATGTCCAGTTCCTTGGACTTCATGGTATAGTTTCTGCTCTTATACATGTTATAATCACCGTTGGCAGTGATTACAGCTCACAGAGTCTTTTTGGCCAAGTCTCTAAGAGCTTTGCACACCTGGATTGTACAATATGTGCCCATTACTCTTTTTAAAGTTCTTCAAGCTCTGTCAAGTTGGTTGTTGGTCATTGCCAGAAGGCCATTTTCAAAAGTAGACCTAGATTTTCAAGCCGATTTAACTCACAACTGCAACTAGGCCACTCAGGAACATTGCATGTCATCTTGGCAAGCAACCCCAGTGTAGATTTGGCCTTTTGTTTTAGGTTATTGTCCCGCTGAAAGGGGAATTTGTCTCCCAGTGTGTGTTGGGAAAAAATACTGAAGCAGGTTTTCTTCTAGGATTTTACCTGTGCTTAGCTGTATTCCATTGCTTTTTATCCTGAAAAACTCCCTAGTCCTTGCCAATGACAAGCATACCCATAACATGATGCAGTCACCATTCTTGAAAATATGAAGAGTGGTACTCAGTGATGTGCTGTGTTAGATTTGCCCCAAACATTCCTTTTTGTATTCAGGACAATATTTGTTTCTTTTTTCTCAGTACTACTAAAGTTCCTGGTAGCAAACAGGATGCATGTTTTGAAATATTTGTTATTCTGTACGGTCTTCCTTCTTTTCACTCTGTCATTTAGGTTAGTATTGTAGCGTAACTAGAATGTTGTTGATCTATCCACCGTTCTCAAATCACAACCATTAAACTCTATCACTGTTTTAAAATCACCATTGGCCTCATGGTGAAATCGGTGAGCATTTTTCTTCTTCTCTGGCAACTGAGTTAGGAAGGATGCCTGTATCTTTGTAGTGACTGGGTGTAATCATACATCATCCAAAGCCTAATTAATAACTTCACCATGCTCAAAGGGATATTCAGGGGGATATTTGTTACACATCTACCAATCGGTTCCCTTCTTTGCAAGGCACTGGAAAAACCTCCCTCTTCTTTGTGGTTAAATCTGTGCTTGAAATTCACTACTCAATTGAGAGACCTTACAGATAATTGTATGTGTGGGGTATAAAGATGGGGTAGTCATTCAAAAATCAATTATTGAACACAGAATGAGTCCATGTAACTTATTATGTGATTTGTTAAAGCATATTTTACTCCTGAACTTATTTAGGCTTGGAATAACAAAGGGGTTGAGTAATTATTGACTCAACATATTTCAGCCTTTCATTATTATTTGTTTTTTAATTTCAACAAAATTCCCCTTTGACATTATGGGATATTGTGTGTAGATTGGTGACAAAATGAGAAAAAAAAATCTGAAAATCACATTGTAGGATTTTTAATGAATGTATTTGCAAATTATGGATTTTTTTTCTCATTTTGTCTGTCATAGTTGAAGTGTACCTATGATGAAAATTACAGGCCTCTCTCATCTTTTTAAATGGGAGAACTTGCACAATTGGTGGCTGACTAAATACTTTTTTTGCCCCATTGTACTTTGAGTATGACACAGGTAATTTTTTCAACAATTGTTTACAGACAAATTATTTCACTTACAATTCCCTGTATAACAATTCCAGTGGGTCAGAAGTTTACATATACTAAGTTGACTGTGCCTGGATATTCTTGATACACACAGGAAACTGTTGAGTGTAAAACCCCAGCAGCGTTGCAGTTCTTGACACAAACCAGTGTGCCTGTCACCTACTACCATACCCCATTCAAAGCTACTTAAATATTTTGTCTTGCCCATTCACCCTCTGAAGGACACACATACACAATCCATGTCTCAATTGTCTCAAGGCTTAAAAATCTTTTTTTTTTACCTGTCTCCTCCCATTCATCTGCAATGATTGAAGAAGATTTAACAAGTCACATCAATAAGGGATCATAGCTTTCACCTGGATTCACCTGGTCAGTCTACGTCATGGAAAGAACAGGTGTTCTTAATGTATGTGTACTCAGTGTATATAAATTGTGTGTGGGCCTACAATATATCTCTCTCACTTGAATCTTCTCTTTTTGACAGACCATGGTTAAATGCCTTCCATTTCATTTTTCTGTATTTATTTATCTGTATTTTAATTGTATTTTTTTTAAAATTATTATTGCTTGGGTAACCTTTTCTACTATTATGTATTAATTTATTTTCATTTTTTATGCTGTGCGCACTATGCAGAACACCGGAATAATTATCACTCTGAATCATTGTAATGTTTGTTTATGTGTCATCTAATCCCGTAAGGAATGGGTTGCCAACTGGCAATTTGACAAAACCATTTTTGTTAATGAATTAATTCATATAAAACACACAAGCACACACACACATCCGCACACACTCCTGCTGTGAAGAGGCCGTAAGACCTAAAGCTGGTCAGACATGGGAGACTGGCAGAGTGCCAAGAGGTAAAGCTCTAAGGATAGGTGGGATGAACCTGAAATACCTCTTAAACCTGAAATACCCCCCCCCCCCCTCTCTCTCTCTCTCTCCATCTCTCTTGTTTTGACCCTCCCGGCCTCTCCTCCCCTCTCTCTCTCTCTGTCTCTCTCTCTCTCTCTCGTCTTTACGCTCTCTCTTTCTCTCCCTCTTTCCTTTTCGTTTCTCTTTTAACTTTCTCTCTATATCTTTCAAACCCTCCTCTCTCTCCTCGCTCTATATCTACCACTATTCTCTCTCTTGCTAGGTTCCCACCCAATTGGCGTCAGGTTTTCATGCAAATGTTCAAAAATCTGCATAAATAAAACGTACATTTTCCCACCAGTGACGTTTCCACCAACCTGACTTGTTGTGGATGAAAATCAGTGTGTGATGGCATAGTGCACAATGTTCACTGTGTTTCCATTGCATTTTCAACTCTACCGATTGTTTTGTCACAAAAACTGTTGCTTTAATAGCAAATGTGTGTACTCTGGTCTTGGCACGTGCTCTCTAGCTAACATCTCGTAGATACAATGTGGGTAGGCTCTGCGGGTAGTCCAGTCTGCGGGTAGTCTTATGGATATTTGTCAAACGGTAATCAAGCATCGATCATCATGTCACCAGAATAAGACCCTCAACATTTATTTGAAAGGAGCATCAAGCGCATCACTGTGCACTTTCACCACCCTGTGAAGTTCTTCATAATTTATTTAATCTGTAGCCTAATAAACTGCATGGTTTCCTAAATCGTTATGGGAGGATCACACATCATGTCATTGCGTTACTCCAAGTTTACTTCGATATGATGGCAGTGGTGTAAAGTACTTAAGTAAAAATACTTTAAAGTACTACTTAATTAAGTCATTTTTTGGGAATCAGTAATTTACTTTACTATTCACATTTTTGACAACTTTTACTTTTACTTCACTACATTCCTAAAGAGAATTATGTACTTTTTACTCCATACGTTTTCCCTGACACCCAAAAGTACTCGTTACATTTTGAATGCTTAGCAAGACCGGAAAATGGTCTAATTCACACACTTATCAAGAGAACATCCCTCGTCATCCCTACTGCCTCTGAAAAAAATAAATAATTAAAACTACAACATGTGGCCATCTGCTTTGCTTAATATAAGGAATTTAAAATGATCTGTACTTGTACTTTTACTTTTGATACTTAAGTACATTTTAACAATTACATTTACTTTTGATACTTAAGCATATTTAAAACCAAATACTTTTATACTTTTACTCAAGTTGGGTTTTACTGGGTGACTTTCACTTTTATTTGAGTCATTTCGTATTAAGGTATCTTTACTTTTACTCAAGTATGACAATTGGGTACTTTTTCCACCACTGTATGATGGTTATTATATCAATATTTGCGCATAAATGCTTTCCCACCACTATTTCTAGCATACAAAATTTTACCGACACAAAAAGACCCCACCATGTCGGGATTTCTAAAATTGTACGGAAACTTCCTGTTTCGGTCACAGCTGTCAAGAATTTGTTTTATACTGTATGACATTACTCACATAACTGTGGATGGGAATGGTGTTTCTGTCTCGCTTTTTCATTCTTCATTCTCTCTCTTGCTCTCTCACCCTCTCCCTCCCTCCTCTCTCACCCCACCTCTCCCTGTCTCTCAAACCTTCCTTCTCTCTTTCTCCCCCACCCCCTCTCTCTTCCCTTCACCCCCCACTCCTCTTCTTATCCTTTCCTTGAAGCTGGTTCAAGGTACACGAAAGCCACGGACACGTGTATGTAGGTACATCAACTGACTAAATCCTCCCGCAGATGCCACTGATTGGTTGCAGGACAGTGGCTAGCAACAGTAGCTAACAGGCTAACTAGTTAATAGGCTTACATGCCTATTACAAGTAGCAAGCATGTAGCTAGCTGTCTAGCGTGCTAATAAGCAATATAGTGACCAGCGGACTAAGGTTTAAGAGGCACACTACACTACTAGACCATGTGTGTTGTGGTTTTTCATTATGAGCTCAAGGGGTTTAGCAGAGTAAGCCTACACTTTGTCATTGCAGAGCAAAAAGTCAATATTGCATTATGCGAGTATAAATTACTCTGTTTTTGGTCACTTAATCCAAAATACTGTGGGACATTGACCATCATGAGAATGCATTGTTAACAACTCGCATTGATAAAACAATGGTATTATCATGGTATTTTGGTCACTAAAATGGCAGGAAAATACAATATTAATGCTGCAAATGCCATGGTATTTTCTTGCCATGGTAGTAAAATTCTATGGTACTATCATGGTGTTTTGGTCACTAGCGTGGGTTGAAAATACCATGGTATTTGCAACAGTACCATGGTATTTTCCTTCCATGGTAGTAACCAAAAATACATGATAGTACAATAGTATTGTTTTCATTGTACTACCATGGCAGGAAAATACCATGATACATTTTTTGAAGGATCCGGCACACTTTCTGACTACCGTCAGGCGACAGATACAGTCAGCATGAATAAACAATAGAAAGTACACACAAGACAATTAGCAGAAACACCTGAGTGTTAATGTTATTGCGATTAACAACCATCTAAATGCATTTCCTCCAGATTAGGCTACCCATACCACTTTACCCACTGTGCTACCTTCACAGATAAGAGCCTTAAAGGAACAAGCACGACTGGCATCCATCCATCTATCCATCCAGGGTTGTAGTGGAGGGTAAACAGACACGTAAACACAGTATACACAAACTTTTATTTTGTGAAATGTGCTTTTACACACCCGAATGGTTTGGCCAACAAACTATTATGGAAGGAGGAGACTCTCACGAACACGATGCTGTTCTCCGTTTTGCTCGACGACCCCCACCAGTCGTCTTGGGACTTGTCTGAAGTCGGTACAGCCGATCTTCCAACTTCTGTCTGTAGCGTCCGAACAGTTTAGGCTAGACAATTATACGACCACTCGGTGTAAACGTGAGACTCCCACAGGCCTCACGTCTGAATGTCCCCTGATACCAGTCAAAAACATTTATGGAAGTATATATGGAGACTGTTAAGGGACAAAATAAGGGTTTAAATACATGTAAATATATATATATTGGATAGATACTTCAGAACAAACTTCCTTTAGATTTCTTTCTGTGGGACAATCTGTTGTTCTATGTTGTGAATCTGTTATTCAATGCAATTATATGAGCTAAAATCAGTGCATTCGAAAAGTATTCAAACCCCTTGACTTTTTCTACATTTTGTTATGTTATAGCCTTATTCTAAAATTGATTTTAGTTTGTTTTTTTTCCCCTCATAAATCTACACACAATAACCTTTAATGACAAAATCAAAAACGTTTTTTAGAAATGTTTGCAAATCTATTTAATTTTTTTTTTTAAATAAAAAAAAATATACAGTTGAAGTTGGAAGGTTACATACTCTTAGGTTGAAGTCATTAAAACTTGTTTTTCAACCACTCCACAAATGTCTTGTTAACAAACTATAGTTTTGGCAAGTCGGTTAGGACATCTACAGTGGGGCAAAAAAGTATTTAGTCAGCCACCAATTGTGCAAGTTCTCCCACTTAAAAAGATGAGAGAGGCCTGTAATTTGAATCATAGGTACACTTCAACTATGACAGACAAAATGAGACAAAAAATCCAGAAAATCACATTGTAGGATTTTTGATGAATTTATTTGCAAATGATGGTGGAAAATAAGTATTTGGTCACCTACAAACAAGCAAGATTTCTGGATTTTTTTTCTCATTTTGTCTGTCATAGTTGAAGTGTACCTATGATGAAAATTACAGGTCTCTCTCATCTTTTTAAGTGGAAGAACTTGCACAATTGGTGGCTGACTAAATACTTTTTTGCCCCACTGTACTTTGAGTATGACACAGGTCATTTTTTCAACAATTGTTTACAGACAAATTATTTCACTTACAATTCCCTGTATCACAATTCCAGTGGGTCAGAAGTTTACATACACTAAGTTGACTGTGCCTGGTATAAACACCATGGGACCACGCAGCTGTCATACCACTCAGGAAGGAGATGCGTTCTGTCTCCTAGAGATGAAAGTACTTTGGTGCGAAAAGTGCAAATCAATCCCAGAACAACAGCAAAGGACCCTGTGAAGATGCTAGAGGAAACAGGTACAAAAGTATCTATATCCACAGTAAAATGAGTCCTATATCGACATAACCTGAAAGGCCGCTCAGCAAGGAAGAAGCCAATGCTCCAAAACCGCCATAAAAAAGCCAGACTACAGTTTGCAACTGCACACGGGGACAAAGATCGTACTTTTTGGAGAAATGTCCTCTGGTCTGATGAAACTGTTTGGCCATAATGGCCATTGTTATGTTTGGAGGGAAAAAGGGTTGCAAGTCAAAGAACACCATCCCAACCGTGAAGCACGGGGGTGGTAGCATCATGTTGTGGGGGTGCTTTGCTGTAGGAGGGACTGGTGCACTTCATAAAATACATGGCATCATGAGGGAGGAAAATTATATGGATATATTGAAGCAACATCTCAAGTCAGGAAGTTAAAGCTTGGTTGAAAATAGGTCTTCCAAATGGACAGTGATCCCAAGCATACTTCCAAAGGTGTGGCAAAATAGCTTAAGGAAAACAAAGTCAAGGTATTGGAGTGGCCATCACAAAGCCCTGACTTCAATCCCATAGAAAATTTGTGGGCAAAACTGAAAAATGTGTGCGAGCAAGGAGGCCTACAAACCTGACTCAGTTACATCAGCTCTGTCAGGAGGAATGGGCCAAAATTCACCCAACTTATTGTGGGAGGCTTTTGGAAGGCTACCCGAAACGTTAAACAATTTAAAGTCAATGCTACCAAATACTAATTGAGTGTATGTAAACTTCTGACCCACTGGGAATGTGATGAAAGAAATAAAAGCTGAAATAAATCATTCTCTCTACTATTATTCTGAAATTTCACATTCTTAAAATAAAGTGGTGATCCTAACTGACCTATGATTGGGCATTTCTACTAGGATTAGATGTCAGGAATTGTGAAAAATTTAGTTTAAATGTATTTGTCTAAAGTGTATGTAAACTTCCGACTTCAACTGTATATGTATTATATTTACATAAATATTCCAAACCTTTTCTCAGTACTTTGTTTAAGCACCTTTGGCAGTGATTAGAGCCTCGCATTTTCTTGGGTATGACGCTACAAGCTTGGCACACTTGTATTTGGGGAATTTCTCCCACTCTTCTCTGCAGATCCTTTCATGCTCTGTCAGGTTGGATGGGGAGTGTGACTGCATAGCTGTTTTCAAGTCTCTCCAGAGATGTTTGATCAGGTTCAAGCCCAGGCTCAGGCTGGGCCACTGAAGGACATTCAGAGACTCGTCCCGAAGCCACTCCTGCGTTCTCTTGGCTGTATGCTTAGTCATTGTCTTGTTGGAAAGTGAACCTTTGCCCCTGTCTGAGGTCCTGAGCACTCTGGAGCAGGTTTTCATCAAGGATCTCCCTGTACTTTTCTCCATTCATCTTTCCCTCAATCCTGACTATTCTCACAGACCCTGCCACTGAAAAACATCCCCCCCCAGTATGATGCTGCCACCACCATGCTTCACCGTAGGGATGGTGCCAAGTTTCCTCCAGATAAGATGCTTGGCATTCAGGCAAAAGAGTTCAATCTTTGTTTCATCTGACCTGAGAATCTTGTTTCTCATGGTCTGAGAGTCCTTTAGGTGCCTTTTGGCGATCTCCAAGAGGGCTGTCATGTGCCTTTTACTGAGGAGTGTCTTCCATCTGGCCACTCTACCATAAAGGCCTCATTGGTGGAGTGCTGCAGAGATGGTTGTTCTTCTGAAAGGTTCTCCCTCCCATCCCCACAGAGGAACTCTGGAGCTCTGTCAGGGTGACCATCAGGTCCTTGGTCACCTCCCTGTCAAGGCCCTTCTCCACCGATTACTCAGTTTGGCCGGGCGGCCAGCTCTAGGAAGAGTCTTGGTGGTTCCCAAACTTATTCCATTTAAGAATGATGGAGGCCACTGTGTTCTTGGGGACCTTCAATGCTATGTAAGTGTTTTCTTACCATTCCCCCTTGAATGAGTAGGTGTGTTTGTCTGGTACTGTATATATTTATTTCTTATAGGCTTCAAGGGGTCTTAAAATTCAAAATAAAATAGAAAAATTATCATTGGTATGACCATTTTAAAACAATTCCATATAGCTTAGTAGTATCTCACCTCCCCTCTCCTGGCTTAGACAGAGCTTAGAGTCTTATGGGTTAATTAGCATTTGTTGGCATTAGCGTTAGTGACGCTACTCGCCTCTGATCACTTGAGCGTTCGTTTACCCTCGTTTGTTTTCGACCACTCCATCCCTTCATCCATTCATCCATCCCTGCCAAAACCCTAATGTTCTGACCGAGCATTAAGTACTATCATCTTAGGAGATTTACCCAGACACAGACCTGTGAGCACCAAAGGACAGACAAACCCTAGACAAAACAGCAGACAAACCCTAGATAAAACAACAGACAAACCCTAGATAAAACAGCAGGCCTGCTGGTCACTGGCCTAGGCAACAGGCTGGCTAGCTGGCCATAATGCTAACAGGTTGGCCGCTGGCCTGGGTAAAACGTTTGCTAGCTGGCCATAATGCTAACACGTTGGCTAATGGCCTGGGTAACAGGCTAGCTTGCTAGCCATAACTCTAACAAGTTGGCCATTGGCTTGGGTAACAGGATGGCTAGCTGGCCATAATGCTAACAAGTAGATTGGCTGGCCACTGTTCTGGGGTAGGCCTAATACAACAGACTGGCTAGCAGACCCTGTCCTGTCACGGGTAGTCTAATCAACCCTAACCCTGGTAAGACAACAGGCTGGCTAGCTGGCCCTGCCCTGAAGGCAACCAGCTGGAGGAGAAAGAGAACATCTCTTTATTCTCCCTGATCACACCTCCACATGGCCAGCACTGGGCCAAGGAGAGGATAACAGAGTGTGTGTGTGTGTGTGTGTGTGTGGGGGGGGGGGGGGGGGGGGGGGCACTGTGAGAGACTGTGTACACGTGTGTGCATGTGCCTTTTAGTTTTTTGTCAGTGTGTGTGAGAAGGAGAAAGCGACTGTGAAGTGACTGTGTATGCATATACTTGTGTACACATGCCTTTTGGGTCCGTCAGAGTGTGTGTGTGTGTGCATGTGTGTCAGAGAGAGACAGAGCGAGAGACAGACTGTACCCATATGCTTGCACATTTCTTGTTTTGTCAGTTCGTGTGTGTGTGAGAATGTTTATGAGAGTGTATCAGTGTTTACACTCAGGAGGCAGTGTTTAAACCTTCTGCAACAGACAAAAGTTGCAAAAACGAGTCATCTACGCTTTAAAGAGGGCCTTGCTTCTTGGGGTTGAAATCGAGCTCACTGTCGTCAACACCATGATTTCACAGGCATTAAGCAGTTAGTCCCTGTTAAACAATGAAGAGGTGGAAAAGCTACTGTCCTGTAGGTCAACAGTGCTTGATGATTTGACAAGCGTTAGTCACTTAATTGTCATTACGGGATAGAGAAGAAGCACTGGAGCTACTGTACTGTACGTCAACAGCGGTTGATCATTTCACAGGCATTAGTCAATTAGTCAAGAAGGAGTAGAGGCTCATATAGACCTACGTCAGTAGCGGTTAGTCTGTCTCAGAGCTGTGTATCTAAGTACATGACTCTGGTCTGTCTGACCTTCTGAGGTATGGCATGTAGTCTTCAGTTTTAACAAAGAGTACTGAGTCATAGGTGTGCGTCCTTAACAGCACCCGATTCCCTACATAGTGCACTATGTAGGGTGCCATTTGGGATGCAGACACACGGTGGAAGATTTCGACACTTCATCATCTAGTTTATGGGGGAGGGGGCGACCTTACCTCGCTCTTTCTCTTTCTTTTCTTTGGAGAAGGAGTCAAACTTCCTTCTGAGCGATTTTCTCCTCTTACGGATTTCTGGAAAAAAGTGGACAAAAAAACAAAAAGGTAGTTAAAAAAAGACAAAAAGAAACAAAAAGATGTTTGTTCATGAGAGTGAAGAGCGATGTACCGTTTGCCTGATGACGTTTTAACTGGCTTTCTTTATCATCTGCGTCTTATTTGCAGTTTATTTGAATTTACATCCCAAATGACACCCTTTTCCCTATATACAGTATCGTGCACTACGCCCTATCGGCCCTGGTCAAAACTCTCCAAACCCTGTTCCTGAAGAGCTATGCTCTTGTAGCTTTTTGCTCCAACCCCTGATTCAGATGATCAATCAGTTAATTATTAGAATCAGGTGCACTAGATTGGGTTTGGAGTGAAAACCTACAGGACGGTAGCTCTCCCCGGGAACAGGGTTGGAGAGCCCTGATCCCGGGGATAGGGCGCCATTTGGGACACACCCTCTGTAATGTTGGGTTGTCTCCTACTCCTCCCACCATATTGTCTCCTTGTAAAAAAGGAACCATAAACGATGCTTAAGCAAACATACACACATGTAAACCGAGACCGAATATTAGCACAAAATCTCCACCCATGTGAAGACCAAACAAGAGAAGAAGAAAGCGCATGTCCGTACGCACGCCCCACCAACGCATTGCGGCAAGTTGCTTTCCTGAGAAGTACATCTATTCCTCAATTCAGGCGTTACTAAGAATAGACCTTTAACAACGTCAAGTCTTTGCGTGTGTGTTTGTATAGGCCACAGCCTCCTGTACTGCCTTTGTAGCCTTTAGCCAGAGGGTTACACCAGAGAAACTACATGCAGATCAAGGATGTGATTTTACAACCTAAACATCCTCTGACGAGCTTTTTCTGGAAGACATCACTGTTTGGGTTTTGGGGCTTTAAAGATCACAGTCGTGTGTACAGTCTCTGTGTGTGTGTGTTTGTAAGGTAGCACGCCTTTGCTGTTCAGGACTGGTTTGTTGCAGAATCCTAGTCTTCCAAGACTAGAAGGTATTTTTCTTTGTTTCTCTCAACATGATTGGGCCTGGGCACAGATCTAGGATCAGCTTAAACTCACAGAATCCCAATCCTCACCACTAATGGGAAAACAACAGAATGGACTCTACACCAGTGTTTAGATGCAACTTCATCCTTAAGGGCTGACCGGATAGGAGTTTTGAAGGCCTTGAAATGTAAATGATCCGAGCAGTCAAATCCCCATGTGAAGAGGTTTGTTTGCGTGTGTGTATGTGTGTGCGCGTGTGTGTGTGTCAAAGGTTTAAAGGGGGTCAAATTCCCATGACTACAGGAAATTAAAGTTTATTTCCACGGCAATCGTCTCCTCCCACTCGGCACATGCCAGAGCAAGGGTTAATCTTTGAGCAAACTCAACGCTCCGTGTGTGTGTATTCCTACATGCAATGTACTCCGTGTGTGTGTGTGTTTGCCAATGGAGTGCACACTTTAAGAATAGAGGATGTGTGTGTGTGTTTGCCAATGGCTTGCACACTTTAAGATTAGAGGACCGACACACACAAAAAAAAAATCTGAAAGATAGGCCCAATTGGGGCTGCGAGAGAAAGAAACAGAAGGACAGAAATAGCATGCAAGAGAAAGAAAGGAAGCAAGAAAATAATGACAGACCCTGTGGGATTGCTTCCTATATCCATGAGAAAATGAGACGTAAAAAAACAGTCTCCAGACTTGCCATATAAGCACCACTCTGACTGCGAAGAACAGAGATTTCAGAAAGAATCCATCCATCAAGCATAGCCAAGGAGTTGCCAGGAAACCAACAACAAACAAACACACACGCATGCACACGCACACACTGTCAAAATAAACTAGAGGTTCATGGTATTGGCTCAAACAGCGGGATCAGAACAGAAACCTATGGAGACCTCCCTTTGTCCCTCAAGCAGACAGCTCCCATAATATCCCATAACACTGAGTCTTCAGTGTGTGTGGACGTGTTTAACTACCAAAAGTAAACAAACTCAAATTTGACCAACTGGGGACATTTTGTTTTTTCCCCACGAGGACAAATGCTTTTTCTAGGGGGTTTAGGGTTAAGGTTAGAATTAGTGTTAGGGTTATAATTACATTAAGGGTTAGGGTTGGGAGCTAGGGTTAGTTTTAGGGTCAGGAGCTAGGGTTAGGTTCAGGTTAAGGGTGAAGGTTAGGTTAGGTTTTTGGGTTAAGGTTAGGGTTAGGTTTAAGAGGGTTTATGGTTATGTTGGTATCAAATCTTCCACGGGCCTATTGCAACTTTCTGCCCTGTTTCTGTGTTGTACATCTGACCGGTCTTGAGAGGGTGGGAGAACATGAGAGGCCGAGAGCTCCAAGGGGTCACCCTCAACAGTTCAAGTACAGGAGGAAGATCTTTATCAATCAAATCTTGAGAGTAAAAAGGTTTAATTCTAAACCAAATTTCATTTAAAAAAAATCACAATAAAACATGCATACTGGAATAATTAAATAAATAAATAATTAAGTAAGTACATCATTGGAAATCCCCCCCAAAAAGGATGAAGGGATTACGTGCTATGTTAAAGTGCATAATATAATAAAATTCAATGCAAAATATAAAAAATACAAAACCAGATTAAGCAATTAAATACATAATTTTTTATTGAACTTCCAGCTCTCTTAATTAGGCCCTCACCAACTCCCACTGTCAGTACTTTATACTACTTCTTAACATTCATACCAAGTGGAGCCAAGGTCTTAAGTTTGAATATCCATCTGGATTCAGCTGCTCTTCTCTGGCCTATGGTCCAGGAGCCTTTCATCTCCAGACCGGTGATGCGGAGGGAGGTTGTTGGGTGGATTTGAAAGTGTGTGTTTGTAATATGTTTGTAATATGTTTTTTTCAATTGTGTAGAGGTGCTGTTTGAGGTGTGTCAAGACTGTGTGACCGGTTTCTCCTATATAAATGTTGTCGCATAATGTGCATGTTATTGCATAAACGGTGTTGGTGCTCTGAATGGTCATGAGTTGTGGGATAGGACTGGAGGTTTGTGCATGTGGATTTTGAATGTGTTGAAGTTGTCTATGGTACTGTTGTTCAATAGGTGGTTTTGGAGTGGGCTTATTGGAACATTTTACAAAAATGTAAAGATCCCTTAGGTTGGGGTTTCTGCGAAAAGCTGATAAAGGTCTGAATTCCTGGAGTGGGGGAAATGTACGTTGTGTTTGGGTGAAAGCGTCTTTGAGTCTAGAATGAAGGAGTCTGTTTATGTCTGAGAAGGTGCTGGAGATGGATATAATCTGGGGTTCTGTATCTGTTGGGGGGATAGGAACAGGGGGTCTGGGAAAGGTCTGAGGGTGGAGGACATGGTGGAGGACAGGGATAGGATGGGGGGGGATAGGGATACGGACCCAGAATCGGAAAATGGATAAGAATAAGTATGAGCTGTTCGCCCAGGTCAGGAGTCAGTGCCTGGTCCAGAGTTCTGCAGGGAGAGTTATGGAGGTTAGGGTTAAGATTAGGGTTAAGGTTATGGTTAGAGTTAAGATTAGGGTTAAGGTTAGAGTTAAGGTTAGAGTT
The DNA here is from genome assembly GCF_013265735.2 of Oncorhynchus mykiss. Taxonomy (NCBI): domain Eukaryota; kingdom Metazoa; phylum Chordata; class Actinopteri; order Salmoniformes; family Salmonidae; genus Oncorhynchus; species Oncorhynchus mykiss. Next base: position 38,015,628 of record NC_048585.1, on the reverse strand, counting down.
AAGGTTGGGGTTAGGGTAAGGGTAAGAGTACGGGTTAAGGTAACGTTTAGGGTTAGAGAACATAGGATTTTGAATGGGACTGAATTGTTGGGACTGGGACTGATTGGTTGTACAAGACTGTGTGTGTGTGTGTGTGGGTGTGTGTGTGCATGTGTGCGCACATGCATGTGTGTGTGTGTGTGCATGAGTGTGTGCATGCACGCGCCTGGATGTACTGTGCTTTCTCAGACATCAGCTCGCTCCCATATTTTATACATGAGCCATCACTGAAACAGTAGTGGGCCTGATACACCAGGGGAGTTGGGTGGCTAACTACTCCCTTTATAGTGCACTACTTTTGATAAGAGCTCTATGAACTTTGGTCAAATGTAGAGCACTATAAAATAAATTGGGTGTAATTTGGGACAAAGACACAGCAATAACACACATGGGAGGTGGCTGGCTAGCTAACAGAGACTCTGTTTGAGGTCTCCACCCCAGGGAGAGGGACAGGAATATTCCCAAACAGTACAGACTCGGACTGATCCCCCTCCCTATGACAGTTATAAACACTGGCCCCCTTCGTTATATATTTGTATGCGTTTTATTTATTTATACAGTATATTGTATATAGAGTCATGCTGCGATAGAGTTATCTGACACTGACTGACTGATTTAACTGTTTTCTATTTACATATTCTGCAGCTCAGCAGAGAATGAAATGCAGTAAAAAGTGTTTTCTATTTTAGTCTTAATATTATAGTCTTGTCCAATAACTTTGACAATATTAGATTTCAGATTCTGTAAGGAATGAATTATTGACATATAATTAGAATGTACTGGAACAGATTAGGTGAAAACTGATTTTAAATGTTTGACCATGTTCCATCCATAACTGGTTACATGCTGTAACTGTAACACATTTGAATGCTCTATGATGTACAGTACGGTTGTATAGCAACTGTGTGACGTTGACTATGCCTTACTGAGGGGCAACAAAATAGTGATCAAATTAAGATCCCACATCTGTATTCTAGTCTATTCTAACAGACCTCCATTCTTAACAACTGTGAGTGAAACCGTTATACTTTGGAACACGTTTAATTTGACCATTTATACAGCGTGTGGGAGTCCATTCTCCTGTTTTACTTCAGGATAAAAAAAAGTCCACAATGGAGGCAAAAGGAATGGATGAGCTTGATAAAATACAGTAGGTCTTGATGAAGGTCTTTGTGAGCAAAATGTTGCACTTTCCAATTAGTTTAATTTCTGAGTAGACTCGACACTATTCCTTCTTCTATTTTAGTTCAAGGTAAAATATATATATATAATCACACAATAAATAAATGAAAATAGATGTTTTATAATGTTTAAATGTCATCCTCTTGTTTTGACCAATGGACTTGTCAGTCTGCTTATCTTAAGTAGCGTAAACTACATAGCACTGACTAGAGAGTGGTCAGGGGTCAAAGGTTGAAAAGGTTGAGAGGTTAACGGTATGAACGTAAGACCGAAGATGGTGGATAAATGAAGAGAGTTCACTCAGGCCGTTTACCATGGAAAACATTTGTTTGTTCCGGTCTACTTAATGGGGTGGGTCTCCCATAGACACCAATGCAATAGCAGCTGGGTCTGGTCTACTTAGTTTATTGACTTTTATTGAACCAGAAAAAAACAATGAGTGCGGTGTCTCGCTTCCTCTTCTGTCTCTGCGTGGACTACATGTAGAAGCACTGAGATCAGACTAATGCCTCTTATGTAACCCAGGGTGACACGAGAGAGGAATGTAAGCACGCTAAGACCCCTCAGAATCAGAAGCTTCTTACTCCTACAGTACTCTTCTTACTCTGGGGCGGCAGGTAGCCGAGTGGTTAGAGCGTTGGACTAGTAACCGAAAGGTTGCAAGATTGAATCCTCTGAGCTGATAAGACAAAAAATATGTCGTTCTGCCCCTGAACAAGGCACTGTTCCTTGGCCATCATTGAAAATAAGAATCTGTTCTTAATGAACTGATTTGCCTAGTTAAATAAAGGTCAAATAAAATACTCCTACAGTACTCTTCTTACTCCTAATATTTTTACTCCTACAGTACTCTTCTTACTCCCACTCATCTTACTCCTACAGTACTCTTCTTACTCCCACTCATCTTACTCCTACAGTACTCTTCTTACTCCCTCTCATCTTACTCCTACAGTACTCTTCTTACTCCCTCTCATCTTACTCCTACAGTACGCTTCTTACTCCCTCTCATCTTACTCCTACAGTACTCTTCTTACTCCCTCTCATCTTACTCCTACAGTACTCTTCTTACTCCCACTCATCTTACTCCTACAGTACTCTTCTTACTCCCTCTCATCTTACTCCTACAGTACTCTTCTTACTCCCACTCATCTTACTCCTACAGTACTCTTCTTACTCCCACTCATCTTACTCCTACAGTACTCTTCTTACTCCCTCTCATCTTACTCCTACAGTACTCTTCTTACTCCCTCTCATCTTACTCCTACAGTACTCTTCTTACTCCCTCTCATCTTACTCCTACAGTACTCTTCTTACTCCCTCTCATCTTACTCCTACAGTACTCTTCTTACTCCCTCTCATCTTACTCCTACAGTACTCTTCTTACTCCCTCTCATCTTACTCCTACAGTACTCTTCTTACTCCCTCTCATCTTACTCCTACAGTACTCTTCTTACTCCCTCTCATCTTACTCCTACAGTACTCTTCTTACTCCTACTCTTCTTACCCGTCTGACTCCTACTATTGTTGCTTTTTAACTTACACTTTTATCTTCATTTTGTATCTAATCTTCTGACTCCTACTCTTTCATCTTAAGTTGTAAGACTATATCTGAGCTGTACTGTAAAATTCACTCAGACTTAATACAGACTGGGAGTGGTGGTGGAATGAGCAGAAAACATGTAGTGGGCTTTTATATCATATACAGTTGAAGTCGGAAGTTTACATACACCTTAGCCAAATACATGTTAACTCAGTTTTTCACAATTCCTGACATTTAATCCAAGTAAAAAAGTAAAAGTTCCCTGTCATTCCCGGTCAGTGAGGATCACCACTTTATTTTAAGAATGTGAAATGTCAGCATAATAGTAGAGAGAATGATTTATTTCAGCTTTTATTTATTTCATCTCATTCCCAGTAGGTCAGAAGTTTACATACACTCAATTAGTATTTGGTAGCATTGCCTTTAAATTGTTTAACGTGGGTCAAACGCATTTTGGCCCATTCCTCCTGACAGAGTTGGTGTAACTGAGTCAGGTTTGTAGGCCTCCTTGCTCACACACACTTTTACAGTTCTGCCCACAACTGTTCTATAGGACTGAGGTCAGGGCCTTGTGATGGCCACTCTAATACCTTGACTTTGTTGTTCTTAAGCCATTTTGTCACAACTTTGGAAGTATGCTTGGGGTCATTGTCCATTTGGAAGACCCCTTTGCGACCAAGCTTTAACTTCCTGACTGATGTCTTGAGATGTTGTTTCAATATATCCACATAATTTCCCTGCCTCATGATGCCATCTATTTTGTGAAGTGCACCAGTTCCTCCTGCACCCCCACAACATGATGCTGCCACCCCCGTGCTTCACGGTTGGAATGATGTTCTCCGGCTTGCAAGACTTTTCAACATGGTCTTGGCTTGTAAGACCATCAAACATAATGATGGTCATTATGGCCAAACAGTTCTATTTTTGTTTCGTCAGACCAGAGGACATTTCTCTAAAAAGTACAATCTTTCTCCCCATGTGCAGTTGCAAACCGTAGTCTGGCTTTTTCATGGCGGTTTTGGAGCAGTGGCTTCTTCCTTGCTGAGCGGCCTTTCAGGTTATGTTGATATACTGTATTTTCCACCATAATTTGCAAATAAATTCATTAAAAATCCTACTATGTGATTTTCTTTATTTTTTTTCTCATTTTGTCTGTCATAGTTGAAGTGTACCTATGATGAAAATTACAGGACTCTCTCATCTTTTTAAGTGGGAGAACTTGCACAATTGGTGGCTGACTAAATACTTTTTTGCCCCATTGTAGGACTCGTTTTACTGTGGATATAGATAGTTTGTACCTGTTTCCTCCAACATCTTCACAAGGTCCTTTACTGTAGTTCTGGGATTTATTTGCACTTTTCGCACCAAAGGACGTTCATCTCTAGGAGACAGAACGCGTCTCCTTACTGAGCGGTATGACTGCTGCGTGGTCCCATGGTGTTAATACTTGCATACTATTGTTTGTACAGATGAACGTGGTACCTTCAGGCATTTGGAAATTGCTCTCAAGGATGAACCAGACTTGTGGAGGCCTACAATTTTTTTTCTTAGGTCTTGGCTGATTTCTTTTGATTTTCCCATGATGTCAAGCAAAGAGGCACTGAGTTTGAAAGTAGGCCTTGAAATACATCCACAGTTACACCTCCAATTGACTCAAATGATGTGGATTAGCCTATCAGAAGCTTCTAAAGCCAATTTTCCGAGCTGTTTAAAGGCATAGTCATCTTAGTGTATGTACATTTCTAATCAAATTTTCATGTTTACTAACTATAGTTTTGGCAATTCGGTTAGGACATCTACTTTGTGCATGAAACAATCATTTTTTCCAACAATTGTTTACAGACAGATTACTTCACTTAAATATGCGTCCCAAATGGCACCCTATTCCCTACAAGTGAAATAATCTGTCTGTAAACAATTGTTGGAAAAATTACTTGTCATGCACAAAGTAGATGTCCTAACCGACTTGCCAAAACTATAGTTAGTAAACAAGACATTTGTGGAGTGGTTGAAAAACAAGTTTTAATGACTCCAACCTAAGTGTATGTAAACTTCAGACTTCAACTGTATCATGTCCCTATCGCTATCATTCTTCACCTTGTTCAATGCCATGCATTGCATGGTGAAGAGCTCTACAATCTAGACCAGGATGAGCAAAATGAAATCTTTTCAGGAATTTGATCAAAAAAAGTGTTATGTCTAAGAAATTAAAATCACCAAGAAGAGAGATACAACACTTTTTCAGGACGCCGACTATATATTACAGTCCGTCCTTTCTAACATCGCCATAGTAAATGCTCCTCACTTGCATTCCTTTGGGGACTTCAATGTCATATAGCACCACATATCTATGTCCTTTCTTGTCATGTATTGTCATGTTGTGTCTTGTTTCTGTCCTTTCCCTTCACCCTGTCTCCCTCTGCTGGTCGTTATTAGGTTACCTTTTCTCCCCCTCTTTCCCCCAGCTGTTCCTTGTCTCCTCCTAACTACCTCGTCACCCCTTTTCCCACCTGGTCCCTTTTTCCCTCTGATTAGTCCTCTATATCTCTCTCTGTTTTTGTTTCTGTCTTTGTCGGATTCTTGTTTGTGTTATTCATGCCTGAACCAGACTATCGTCATGTTTGCTGCAACCTTGTCCTGTCCTGTCGGAATCTGCCGGTCCATCTGAGCCTACGTTTGTTTTGTTATTAAAGAAGCTCTGTTTACGTTAATTCGCTTTTGGGTCCTCATTCACGCACCGTAACAGAAGAATCCGACCAAGAATGGACCCAGCGACTTCGGATCCTCTCTACTCAGCCGTCGAGATCCAGGGAGCGATGCTAGGCAGACACGAGCAGGAATTGTCTGCTGCTCGACATGCCGTTGAGACCCTGGCCACCCAAGTCTCCAACCTCACAGAACAGGTTCACCATCTCCGCCTCGATCCACCGGCCACTTCCAGGGCTTTCGAATCTCCGGAGCCCAGAATCAATAACCCGCCGTGTTACTCTGGGGAGCCCACTGAATGCCGCTCGTTCCTCACCCAGTGTGATATTGTGTTTTCTCTCCAGCCCAACACTTACTCCAGGAGCACTGCTCGTGTCGCCTACGTCATATCTCTCCTTATTGGACGGGCTCGTGAGTGGGGCACGGCAATCTGGGAGGCAAGGGCTGAGTGTACTAACCAGTATCAGGACTTTAAGGAGGAGATGATACGGGTTTTTGATCGATCTGTTTTTGGGGAGGAGGCTTCCAGGGTCCTGTCTTCCCTATGTCAAGGTAATCGATCCATAACAGACTACTCTATTGAGTTTCGCACTCTTGCTGCCTCCAGTGGCTGGAACGAGCCGGCTTTGCTCGCTCGTTTTCTGGAGGGTCTCCGCGCAGAGGTAAAGGATGAGATTCTCTCCCGGGAGGTTCCTTCCAGCGTGGATTCCTTGATTGAACTCGCTATTCGCATTGAGCGACGGGTTGATCTTCGTCACCGAGCTCGTGGAAAGGAGCTCGCGTTCTCCGTTGCCCCCCTCTCCGCATCACTACCATCTTCCTCTGCCGGCTCGGGTGCTGAGCCTATGCAGCTGGGAGGTATCCGCATCTCGACTAAGGAGAGGGAACGGAGAATCACCAACCGCCTCTGTCTCTATTGCGGTTCTGCTGGTCATTTTGTCACTTCATGTCCAGTAAAAGCCAGAGCTCATCAGTAAGCGGAGGGCTACTGGTGAGCGCTACTACTCCTGTCTCTCCTTCAAGATCCTGCACTACCTTGTCGGTCCATCTACGCTGGACCGGTTCGTCAGCTTCCTGCAGTGCCTTAATAGACTCTGGGGCGGAGGGCTGTTTTATGGACGAGACCTGGGCTCGGGAACATGACATTCCTCTCAGACAGTTAAGGGAGTCCACGGCCTTGTTCGCCCTGGATGGTAGTCCTCTCCCCAGGATTCAGCGTGAGACGCTACCTTTAACCCTCACTGTTTCTGGTAATCATAGCGAAACCATTTCTTTTTTAATTTTTCGTTCACCTTTTACACCTGTTGTTTTGGGCCATCCCTGGCTAGTTTGTCATAATCCTTCCATTAATTGGTCTAGTAATTCTATCCTCTCCTGGAACGTCTCTTGTCATGTGAAATGTTTAATGTCTGCTATCCCTCCTGTTTCCTCTGTCTCTTCTTCACAGGAGGAGCCTGGTGATTTGACAGGGGTGCCGGAGGAATATCACGATCTGCGCACGGTGTTCAGTCGGTCCAGGGCCACCTCTCTTCCTCCACACCGGTCGTATGATTGTAGTATTGATCTCCTTCCGGGAACCACTCCCCCCCGGGGTAGACTATACTCTCTGTCGGCTCCCGAACGTAAGGCTCTCGAAGATTATTTGTCTGTAGCTCTTGCCGCCGGTACCATAGTCCCCTCCTCCTCTCCCGCCGGAGCGGGGTTTTTTTTTGTTAAGAAGAAGGACGGGTCCCTGCGCCCCTGCATAGATTATCGAGGGCTGGATGACATAACAGTGAAGAATCGTTATCCGCTTCCTCTTATGTCTTCAGCCTTCGAGATCCTGCAGGGAGCCAGGTTTTTCACTAAGTTGGACCTTCGTAACGCTTACCATCTCGTCCGCATCAGGGAGGGGGACGAGTGGAAGACGGCGTTTAACACTCCGTTAGGGCACTTTGAATACCGGGTTCTTCCTTTCGGCCTCGCTAACGCTCCAGCTGTCTTTCAGGCATTAGTCAATGATGTCCTGAGAGACATGCTGAACATCTTTGTTTTCGTTTACCTTGACGATATCCTGATTTTTTCACCGTCACTCCAGATTCATGTTCAGCACGTTCGACGTGTCCTCCAGCGCCTTTTAGAGAATTGTCTTTTTGTGAAGGCTGAGAAGTGCTCTTTTCATGCCTCTTCCGTCACATTTCTCGGTTCTGTTATTTCCGCTGAAGGCATTAAGATGGATCCCGCTAAGGTCCAAGCTGTCATTGATTGGCCCGTCCCTAGGTCACGCGTCGAGCTGCAGCGCTTTCTCGGCTTCGCAAACTTCTATCGTCGTTTCATCCGTAATTTCGGTCAGGTGGCAGCCCCTCTCACAGCCCTTACTTCTGTCAAGACGTGCTTTAAGTGGTCCGTTTCCGCCCAGGGAGCTTTTGATCTCCTCAAGAATCGTTTTACATCCGCACCTATCCTTGTTACACCTGACGTCACTAGACAGTTCGTTGTCGAGGTTGACGCGTCAGAGGTGGGCGTGGGAGCCATTCTTTCTCAGCGCTCCCTCTCTGACGACAAGGTCCACCCTTGCGCGTATTTTTCTCATCGCCTGTCGCCGTCAGAACGTAACTATGATGTGGGAAACCGCGAACTGCTCGCCATCCGCTTAGCCCTAGGCGAATGGCGACAGTGGTTGGAGGGGGCGACCGTTCCTTTTGTCGTTTGGACTGACCATAGGAACCTTGAGTACATCCGTTCTGCCAAACGACTTAATGCGCGTCAGGCGCGCTGGGCGCTGTTTTTCGCTCGTTTCGAGTTCGTGATTTCTTATCGTCCGGGCTCTAAGAACACCAAGCCTGATGCTTTATCTCGTCTCTTCAGTTCTTCAGTAGCCTCCACTGACCCCGAGGGGATTCTCCCTGAGGGGCGTGTTGTCGGGTTGACTGTCTGGGGAATTGAGAGGCAGGTAAAGCAAGCACTCACTCAAACTCCGTCGCCGCGCGCTTGTCCTAGGAACCTTCTTTTCGTTCCCGTTCCTACTCGTCTGGCCGTTCTTCAGTGGGCTCACTCTGCCAAGTTAGCCGGCCACCCTGGCGTTCGGGGTACGCTTGCTTCCATTCGCCAGCGTTTTTGGTGGCCCACCTGGGAGCATGACACGCGTCGCTTCGTGGCTGCTTGTTCGGTCTGCGCGCAGACTAAGTCCGGTAACTCTCCTCCTGCCGGCCGTCTCAGGCCGCTTCCCATTCCCTCTCGACCGTGGTCTCACATCGCCTTAGATTTTGTCACCGGACTGCCTTCGTCAGCGGGGAAGACTGTTATTCTTACGGTTGTCGACAGGTTCTCTAAGGCGGCTCATTTTATTCCCCTTGCTAAGCTTCCTTCTGCTAAAGAGACGGCACAAATCATCATCGAGAATGTTTTCAGAATTCATGGCCTTCCGTCAGACGTCGTTTCGGACAGAGGTCCGCAATTCACGTCTCAATTTTGGAGGGAGTTTTGCCGTTTGATTGGGGCTTCCGTCAGTCTCTCTTCCGGCTTTCACCCCCAGTCTAACGGTCAAGCAGAACGGGCCAATCAGACTATTGGTCGCATCTTACGCAGTCTTTCTTTTCGCAACCCTGCGTCTTGGTCAGAACAGCTCCCCTGGGCAGAATACGCCCACAACTCGCTTCCTTCGTCTGCGACCGGGCTATCTCCTTTTCAGAGTAGCCTCGGGTACCAGCCTCCGCTGTTCTCATCTCAGTTCGCCGAGTCCAGCGTCCCCTCCGCTCAGGCTTTTGTCCAACGTTGCGAGCGCACCTGGAAGAGGGTCTGCACTTTGCCGTTATAGGGCGCAGACTGTGAGGGCTGCTAATAAGCGTAGAACTAAGAGTCCTAGATATTGTCGCGGTCAGAGAGTTTGGCTCTCCACTCAGAACCTTCCCCTTAAGACCGCTTCTCGCAAGTTGACCCCGCGGTTCATTGGTCCGTTCCGTATTTCTCAAATCATTAATCCTGTCGCAGTTCGACTTCTTCTTCCGCGATATCTTCGTCGCGTCCACCCGGTCTTCCATGTCTCCTGTATCAAGCCCGTTCTTCGCGCCCCCGCTCGTCTTCCCCCCCCCCCCCCCCCCCCCATCCTTGTCGAGGGCGCACCCATCTACAGGGTCCGTAGGATTTTGGACATGCGTCCTCGGGGCCGTGGTCATCAGTACCTAGTAGATTGGGAGGGGTACGGTCCTGAGGAGAGGAGTTGGGTTCCCTCTCGGGACGCGCTGGACCGTGCGCTGATCGAGGATTTCCTCCGTTGCCGCCAGGTTTCCTCCTCGAGTGCGCCAGGAGGCGCTCGGTGAGTGGGGGGGTACTGTCATGTATTGTCATGTTGTGTCTTGTTTCTGTCCTTTCCCTTCACCCTGTCTCCCTCTGCTGGTCGTTATTAGGTTACCTTTTCTCCCCCTCTTTCCCCCAGCTGTTCCTTGTCTCCTCCTAACTACCTCGTCACCCCTTTTCCCACCTGTTCCCTTTTTCCCTCTGATTAGTCCTCTATATCTCTCTCTGTTTTTGTTTCTGTCTTTGTCGGATTCTTGTTTGTGTTATTCATGCCTGAACCAGACTATCGTCATGTTTGCTGCAACCTTGTCCTGTCCTGTCGGAATCTGCCGGTCCATCTGAGCCTACGTTTGTTTTGTTATTAAAGAAGCTCTGTTTACGTTAATTCGCTTTTGGGTCCTCATTCACGCACCGTAACATTTCTACCATAGCCATATAGTAACTACTACTACTACTTCCTCTATACCCCTGGGGATGCTGATGTTGAATTCAAGGTCCCTCTCCTCCAGATTCAAACCCCAATTGAGCTTTGAAGAGCTTTACGATCTAGACAGAGCACAGCACTGTATACATATCTCTGTCGTCCTTTCTGGCCTGGCCATATAGCAACTAAGCCCTTGTGTACCTCTGGGGATGCTGATGTTGAAGTCAAGGTCCCGCTCCCCGAGATGGTAGCAGGCTACCTCTTGCAGCCTAGCTCTCTCCAGTTCAGATAGGCTCTGGATAGGCACCGGCTGCAGACGCACACTCTGGCCCAGCATGGTCGCCCACGTATGGTCCCCCTGGAGGGAGGGAGGGAGGGAGGGAGGGAGGGAGAAGAGAATGGTTAATGTGATATTACTTGGAGGCATTACACATAGTACCAATCACAGCTAAGAACTGAATTACTTGATATCATTTACAATGTACTCCGAGAAGGGGGAGGGGACAGAGGGAGAAAATGGCATGTGGGAGATGAGAGGGAGAGACGGGAAAGAAGGGCGATGAAAGGATAGAAAGAGAGGAAAAGAGATGACTTACACATGAAAAGGCAATCATAGAAAACATTGCTGAGTAAGATAAAACATTTCCACAATCAAGACCCTCGTATCCAAACGACTTAACATTTGAATTACTATAATGTTTTCTTTAATAGGTTTCCTCAAACCATACAATTTACTGTAGCTAAGTATCAAATGAACAGTAAACCATGAAGACGGCTATTTGTATGGAAATCACTATCGCTGGCTTCAACCCATCTCCACAAGGTTACCGCTGTCCTTGGGACGTCCCTACCCTTAACCCTAATCCTAACCTTAACCCCTACCCTAACCTTAACTCTTACCTAACCCTAACCTTTTTAGATGTAATCTTCCATGGGATAGGGACGTCCCAAGGATCCCGGAAGGAATATCTCAACTATTAACCAACCATCAAATCATCTTTGACTGGGATCTACTCTATAGAGTGCGTCCCAAACGGCACCCTATTCCCTACTTTACATAGTTTCCTACTTTTGACCAAAGCCCATAGGGCTGTTGTCATAAGTGCACTATAGGAATAGAGTGCCATTTGGGATGCATACATAGCCAGAGGTTAGGCCTACCGAGAGCTTAAAACATCTTTACTGTATCTCTCTTTCCCAACAACTTGATTATAATTATGCTGTAGCTTGATAGGAATGATGATAGGGAAATTGCCTTGTCCTCTTGCAGGTGGTCATTTGAGTTTTCTCTGAGAGTTGAATGGATCAGACAAATACACACGGGTATGTATGTGCACACTCACATGCACACATTTCTTACAGGAAAAAGAACCATCCGTCTGTTTTCGTTCTAATTTGTTTTGTTTTGTTTTTAGTCAGAAGACAAACTTTCTTTAGACTGCTCAAGGCTATGTCTGGGGGGGCCAAAGTCAGGCCATTCTACGTCTGGACAATAGACGAAGAGGGTTCGCCACCGAAGGACACTGTTTGAGGCCCTTTCCCTCTGGGTTAACACTGGACCCACAAAGCTTGGGAAACAATCATAAAGTGTGTCTCAAATGACACCCTATTCCCTGTAGGCCCTGGTCAAAATGTAGAAGAACTGTAGGCCTCAGAAAACAGACGTGCACTTTGAATGTGTCATTGCTGTGGGAAGATGCAAGCCATGTTGCCTGTTTATGCTGTTGCCAAAACGCTTCATGCTCTTGCCAAACCCCATTTCTGTCATTGTCACAACAAGCATGACAAGTCCATTAGGAGTTGGCAAGGAACAAGAAAGAAACTGGAAGAAACAGACCCAGACTAGGAAGATGCTGTCCTAACATCAGAATCAGCTGCTATAGAACCTTAGCCTATGCTCCTGCAGTATATATTGATGTTCTGGAATCAGTATCAGCTGCTGCTGTAGAACAGAGTAACACATGCTGTTCTACAATCCTTTAAACACTAGAAAAACAGTCTAAGGTACAGTATATTCATATGAAGTTATTTAGTTTAATATTATGTAATATACTGTAGCTGTACTTAGCCTAATCCCTTGACACGGTAAGTGAATGGATGGAATGGTAGGAACATGGTAAGGGGGAAGAGATTTAACTGTTCTGATGGAATCCATTCCTCCCTGGTTACAATTCCATTCCTGGGTGATTACCAGGAAGTTAGAACCTTATAAACAACCTCATATCATTGGAATTGGGCACAGGATGAAGGGAATTAAAGAGGTATAGAATAACAAATGAAAACCAGAAACAAGAAAAAAATTGAGGGAGTAAGAGGAGAGAGAAAGAAAGAAAACAGACGGAGTAAGATGAGAGAGAGAAAGAAAGAAAATAGAGAGAGTAAGAGGTGTTTTCTTTGATGGTGGATTAAGGTGACAACATGGTGAGTGAAAACAAACATGGTGCTGGGATGAACCCCATCCGTGGTGGTCCACTTTGACGACCCCTCACCCTACTGGCAACAAGGGAATATATGTGTGTATATGTATGTGTGTACGTGTTCTAGAGTCCTGCATCGGGTTGGATATCCGCGGTTCTCCATGGATGACCCGCACATTAAAAAAAATAAACAAATTCAACCCCCGGTTCGGCTCTCGATTCTGAAAATTTCTTACAAACTCAGGAGCTTGTTGTCTTGTATTTTTTTGCCAATTCCACTCTGTGAACGGTGAGGCAGACAGACGACCAGCCATGCACCCAGTGGATCAGAGAACGGTTTGTTGTTTGTGGGGTGCTGAAACTTTTATGTTTCGTCCTCCCACGTTGAGAATACGTTGCCAAGTGTACTTTTCCTGGCTAGCCTAGCTCACTCAAAAACGGCTAACGTAGGCCTAGACCTAACCGGAGAAATAAAAATAAGGGTTATAAAATACACCATCATGGAAACAGGTGCTACACAAGTTAAATGATTTTCTCCTAACCCTACCACCCCTCCCCTTATTGGAGTAAACTAATGGACAACAATACGTATGTTTCAACTTCCAGCTCATACATACTGTACACATTTTACGGACAGTGTATTTAACAATAGTTATCTTTGTTTGTTTTTAATCCCATCCTTCAGGTACCCTCAACCCCTCCCATCTATATCTGAAGACCATCCAGCTTTGATTTCTATTTGACATATATTTTTAACTGTGCTGTTTCACAAAAGTTCTGAACCTATAAACATTTTTCAGACACAGTATATTGAACATTAGTCATCTTGTTGTTTTTAGTCCCAACCTTCAGCTCCACTCAAGCCTTCCCATCTATCTCTGAACACCATCCGGTTTGTGATGTGCTGTGATGGCACAGCTGTCAATTTTTGGGGTCCTTAAATGAAACAGGGATACTTTTTGATTTATCACAATTTTCTTTAACCAATTTGGTCTTTAAGTCAGGACCGACAGACAAGTTTCTTACTTTTTCTCCATTCCACTTGCCTCTTCCATTTCTGTGGTAATGCTGCAATTAGTTGGTTGCAATTTCTGCATGTGTGACATAACTCCATTAGTCATATTTATGATATCCATACAGAATCTTTCCAGATCCTTGATATTATTTGTCTGACCTTATGGACTGCTCACTTCAATTCAAACCACAGGTTTTCAATTGGGTTTAAGTCTGGAGAGTTACCAGCCTCAGAATTTGCAGCCCAATTAATGTTTCACAAAGTTCAATTGACAGACACATTTCAACATCAACAGTTCAGAGGAGCCTGCATTTTTCAAGCCTTCGTGGTTGAATTGCTGTGAAGAAACCACTACTAAAGGACACCAATAAGAAGAAAAGACTTGCTTATGCCAAGAAACACGAGCAATGGACATTTGACCTGTGGAAATCTGTCCTTTGGGCTGAGGACTCCAAATGTGAGATTTATGGTTCCAACCGCTGTGTCTTTGTAAGACAAATAGTAGGTGAACGGATGATCTCCGCATGTGTGGTTCCCACTGTAAAGCATGTGGGAGGAGGTGTGATGGTGTGGGGGTGCTTTGCTATTGACACTGTCAGTGATTTATTTAGAATTCAAGGCACACTTAACCAGCATGGCTACCACATCATTCTACAGCGATATGCCATCCCATCTGGTTTGCGCTTAGTGGGACTATCATTTGTTTTTCAACAGGACAATGACCCAACACACCTCCAGGCTGTGTAAGGGCTATTTGGCCAAGAAGGAGAGTGATGGAGTGCTGCATCAGATGACCTGGCCTCCACAATCACCTGACCTCAACCCAAATAAGATGGTTTGGGATGAGTTGAACTGCAGAGTGAAGGAAAAGTAGAACAACAAGTGCTCAGCATATGTGGGAACTCCTTCAAGACTTTTGGAAGACTTTTGACAGAATGCCAAGAGTGTGCACAGCTGTCATCAAGAGCCAGTTTGAGCTTTTTCTGTGAAGGGAGTAGTACACAGCGTTGTACGAGATCTTCAGTTTCTTAGGAATTGTATATAAATATGTAAATTTACCCCCAAAATATATGGGGGATTGGAAATGATGCAGACAATTACATTCATGGAAGCTACAATCTATCCGCAATATTAAAGCTGATCCACCCCCTAAAAAAGTGTACTGTTAGCTAACTTGCTAATGTTAGCTGGCTGGCTTGCTTGCTAACATTACATGTATGATCTGTGTAGTAATATTATTTGTATCTCAGAGCCATTTGCTTTGCTAGTTATAGCCTAATGTTAGCTAGCTAACATTGCATCTGGTTGGTTATCTACCTGCAGATTCATGCAGGCTAGTAACTTCATGAGTTGAGATTATGGTTCATTTCTTAGCTAGCTAGCTTAACAAAAAACTCCACTATGCAAGTAACCACTTCAATAGAATGTCACTGCGACAATTGTTGATAGACGTGGCTGTTAAATTCGCTCTGGCTATATACTCCGATTTCAGAGCACTCTCGTCTGAGTGTACCAAAGCACAGAATAACTGATGAATTTACGGACGCTCAATACACATTGAATATGGAAAACTGGTCAGTGAGCTGTTCTCTCATTTGTGTTTGGAAGTACTGTAGCTAGTAAGCTAGCCAACATTAGCCAGTTAGCTTGAGTGCTTCACTGCTGTTGTTAGGACAGAATGATCAACCCTTAAAGAGATGGGTGGGGCTAAAGCTTAAGAGGGTGTGAATGATGCTGAATGATGCTGAATGGATAGACAAATAAGAGCTCTACAGTAGGTAGTGTGTGCTTAGGATTGTGTCCTGTTGGAAGGTGAACATTGAGGATCTCTTGGTACTTTGCTCTGTTCATCTTACCTGACTAGTCTCCCACACATCCCCACACCATGATTCTGCCACCATCATGCTTCACCGTAGGGATGGAGCCAAGTTTGTTCCAGATGTGACGTTTGGTATTCAGGCCAAAGAGTTCAGTCTTGGTTTCATCAGACCAGAGAATCTTGTTTCTCATGGTCTGAGAGTCTTTAGGTGCCTTTTGGCAAACTCCAAGTGTGCTGTCATGTGCCTTTTACTGAGGAGTGGCTTCCTGGCCACTCTGGCCACTCTACCATAAAGGCCTGATTGGTGGAGTGCTGCAGAGATTGTCGTCCTTCTGAAAGGTTCTCCCATCTCCACAGAGGAACTCTGGAGCTCTGTCAGAGTGACCATTGGGTTCTTGGTCACCACACTGACCACGGTCCATCTCCCCTGATTGCTCAGTTTGGCCGGGAGGCCAGCTCTAGGAAGAGTCTTGGTAGTTCCATAGATATTATATCTAAGAATGATGGAGGCCTCTCTATTCTTGGGACTTTCAATGATTCAGAAATTTCTGGCACCCTTCCCCAGATCTGTGCCTCGACACAATCCTGTCTCAGAGCTCTACAGATAATTCCTTCGACCTCATGGCTTGGTTTTGCTCTGACATACAATGTTAACTGTGGGACCTTATATAGACAGGTGTGTCCCTTTCCAAATCATGTCCAATCAATTGAATTTACCCAAGGTGGACTACAATCAAAATGTAGAAACATCTCAAGGATAATCAATGGAAACGGGATGCACCTGAGCTCAATTTTCTAGTCTCATAGCAAAGGATCTGAATACCTATGTAAATAAGGTATTTACACATTTTATGTTTAATACATTTCCTAAAATTTCTAAAAACCAGTTTTCACTATGTCATTATGGTGTATTGTGTGTAAATTGATGAGACATTTAAAAAAAAATCTATTTTAGAATAAGGCTGTAATGTAACACATGTGGAAAACGTCAAGGGGTCTGAATACTTTCCGATTGCATTGTCTGTTCTAACACAGTAAACATGTTATTCTTGCAAAGACTATTTGATTCTGACTTCGGACATATACAGTTGAAGTCAGAAGTTTACATACATCTATGCCAAATACATTTAACATCAGTTTTTCACAATTCCTGACATTTAATCCTAGTAAAAATTCCGTGTCATAGGATCACCACTTTATTTTAAGAATGTGAAATGTCAGCATAATAGTAGAGGGTAACGATGGTCATAACATTTTGTTTCAGGCACAGATTAAACAACAGATATACAGTAGGGCAAAAAAAGTATTTTAGTCAGCCACCAATTGTGCAAGTTCTCTCACTTAAAAAGATGAGAGAGGCCTGTAATTCTCATAATAGGTACACTTCAACTATGACAGACAAAATGAGAAAAAAAATCCAGAAAATCACATTGTAGGATTTGTAATGAATTTATTTGCAAATTATGGTGGAAAATAAGTATTTGGTCACCTACAAACAAGCAAGATTTCTGGCTCTCACAGACCTGTAACTTCTTCTTTAAGAGGCTCCTCTGTCCTCCACTCGTTACCTGTATTAATGGCACCTATTTGAACTTGTTATCCGTATAAAAGACACCTGTCCACAACTTCAAATAGTCACACTCCAAACTCCACTATGGCCAAGACCAAAGAGCTGTCAACGGACACCAGAAACAAAATTGTAGACCTGCACCAGGCTGGGAAGACTGAATCTGCAATAGGTAAGCAGCTTGGTTTGAAGAAATCAACTGTGGGAGCAATTATTAGGAAATTGGAAGACATACAAGACCACTGATAATCTCCCTCGATCTGGGGCTCCACACAAGATCTCACCCCGTGGGGTCAAAATGATCACAAGAACGGTGAGCAAAAATCCAAGAACCACACGGCGGGACCTAGTGAATGACCTGCAGAGAGCTGGGACCAAAGTAACAAAGCCTACCATCAGTAACACACTACGCCGCCAGGGACTCAAATCCTGCAGTGCCAGACGTGTCCCCCTGCTTAAGCCAGTACATGTCCAGGCCCGTCTGAAGTTTGCTAGAGAGCATTTGGATGATCCAGAAGAAGATTGGAAGAATATGGTCATATGGTCAGATGAAACCAAAATATAACTTTTTGGTAAAAACTCAACTCGTCGTGTTTGGAGGACAAAGAATGCTGAGTTGCAGCCAAAGAACACCATAACTACTGTGAAGCATGGGGGTGGAAACATCATGCTTTGGGGCTGTTTTTCTGCAAAGGGACCAGGACGACTGATCCGTGTAAAGGAAAGAATGAATGGGGCCATGTATCATGAGATTTTGAGTGAAAACCTCATTCCATCAGCAAGGGCATTGAAGATGAAACGTGGCTGGGTCTTTCAGCATGACAATGATCCCAAACACACCGCCCGGGCAACGAAGGAGTGGCTTCGTAAGAAACATTTCAAGGTCCTGGAGTGGCCTAGCCAGTCTCCAGATCTCAACCCCATAGAAAATATTTGGAGGGAGTTGAAAGTCCGTGTTGCCCAGCAACAGCCCCAAAACATCACTGCTCTAGAGGAGATCTGCATGGAGGAATGGGCCAAAATACCAGCAACAGTGTGTGAAAACCTTGTGAAGACTTACAGAAAATGTTTGACCTCTGTCATTGCCAACAAAGGGTATATAACAAAGTATTGAGATAAACTTTTGTTATTGACCAAATACTTATTTTCCACCATAATTTGCAAATAAATTCATTCAAATTTTTTCTCATTTTGTCTGTCATAGTTGAAGTGTACCTATGTTGAAATGTACAGGCTTCTCTCATCTTTTTAAGTGGGAGAACTTGCACAATTGGTGGCTGACTAAATACTTTTTTGCCCCACTGTGGCTAGGGCAATAATCGGGTATGGCATAACAACTATAGTCAGAGTAGTTGGCTAAAGAACAAACTGGATTCTGAGGTGTTTTTCTATTTAAAATGTTCTCTTTCATTTCCTCCTCTTTGTATTGCATTGATCTTACCCCTCTGATCTAACTCCTGACTATTGTTGTCTTATATGGCCTAACAATGATAGTCAGACAAGATTGCTGAAGTACAAACAAACCTGGGACAATGCAGGTTGGATGATTTTAGTTATTCTATTCAAAATGGCTACTTTCCCATTCTGATGACGTTTGGAGTGATCAGGACAGCTTTTTCTGTGTCTGTTATTTAATCAAGCCTGATGATGAATACCAAGTATACCCTAGGGATCAGGATTGAAGCCAAAACAACTCATTATTCCACTGAAACTCAATAGGTGTGCTGTGGTAGTGTAACTGCTGCTGAAGGTCAAAAGTAATATATTTTTGTCCTGTTTAATCTGCTGCTCACTCAGTCTAGCTGCACTGCTGACACACACACACGCACACACGCACACACACACACACACACACACACACACACACACACACACACACACACACGCACACACGCACACACACACACACACGCACACACACACACACACACACACACACACACACACACACACACACCGCACACGCACACGCACACGCACACGCACACGCACACACACGCACACACACACACAGAGAGAGAGAGAGAGAGAGAGAGAGAGCGATACGGACTGACTTGTTGTCCATGGAACCAGGCTACCAGAGTGTGTGTGTTCCAATGATTAAAAAAATGATGTAAAGAAGTTCTAAACTAACACGTCTTAGATGAGGTGAAACTGAATTCTAAAAGATACCGGAAGAGAGCACAGACAATATTTTATCTATTTTTTGCACTACGATTGGTGGAAGAAAAACAAACTAACAAACATACTAATTGATATAAAAAACATTATTTAAAAAAAGGTTTTCAAAAGTTATCTTTGTAAATTATATCATGAATAGGACTGTTGGTGTTATGTCACACATGCAGCTAACAGAAATATATGGAAAAGCTGCTCTACCCAAAATTACAACCAACTAATTGCAGCATCACCACAGAAATGGAAGAGGCAAGTGGAAGAGGGAAAATGTAATACATTTGTCTGTTGGCCCTGCATTACAGATCAAAATTGGTTTAAGAAAATTGTGATAAATAAAAAAGTATACAAGTTTCATTTAAGGACCAAAAAATTGACAGCTGTGCCATATAGATTGCAAAAATATTGCAGTCATTTACCTGGAGCTAACTCTGAAAATAGCACTATTTGGGGGATTTGAAAAGTCATAGTCAATCGATCAATAATATGATACTTTACAATCTATAGAATCTATGAGCATAGAAAGGTTCAGAACTTTTGTGAAACATAACAGTACAGTTAAAAAATACATGGTAAATATATATTTTTTTATTTAACCAGGCAAGTCAGTTAAGAACACATTTTAATTTACAATGACAGCCTAGGAACAGTAGGTTAACTGCCTTGTTCAGGGGCAGAACGACAGATTTATACCTTGTAAGTGCAGGGATTCAATCCACCAACCTTTCGATTACTGGTCCAACGCTCTAACCACTAGGCTACCTCCTAGTCAACGCCAAAAACGGATGGTGTTATGAGACAGATGGGAGGGGTTGATGGTAGCTGAAGGGTAAGATTAAAAATACACAAAATAGAACTATTGTAAAACACAGTGTGTCCGTAAAATGAATATAGTATGTATAAGCTGGAAGTACAACTCTAAGTGTTGTTGTCCATTAGTTTACTCCAATTAGGGGAGGGGTAAATATATATAATAATATATATGTATATATATATATTTACAAAAAATATATATGGGGGATTGGAAATGATGCAGACAATTACAGTGATGGAAGCTACAATCTTTCTGCACTATTAAAGCTGATCTAACCCCCCCCCCCCTCCAAAAAAAATACAAACATACTATAGTGACCATCTGATCACTAAAATGAATGGAGGTTACTAACTTGAGAAGATCCCTATTTAAGTCATTTTCTACAAATTTTAGGGTGTTTTCACACTTGGTACCTTTCAGCCAAGTCTTGTGAACTCTGTGCAGTTCGCTTAATTGCTTGAACACACCAAAAGGGACTCACAGCTCTCAAAAGAGACCCAGAAGCGAACCAAACCGAGATCATCTCGAGAGTTTGGTTCGCTTGAATTCCGCTGTCCGGTTCCCTTTGTTTGGGGCAATGTGAAGGCAAAGCTCAGCAGGTTTTGCTTGACCCTTTTCCCGTAGTACACACTAGACTACTCCCACACCGTTCTCCCAGCCATAACCCCTGACATTGGTGCCACGAAAGAGAGAAGATGATGATGTCCAGGTGGGTGGAAAAAAATGTGTGCTGTTTTTGGATATTGATTAGCAATTGTCAAGGATGCACAGAAATGCCAAAATATGAGTTTTGTACCGACACGATGTTCAGGTTATTTGTTTGCAATATGTAATCTATAGGCTAAGAGAGCTTCATCAGCTGTTTATTCGATTGTGGGGTTTGAAGCCACAGCAACAGCAACATATTTGGTGAGAATCACAAGATAGGGTACAAAATCAAGGTCCTTGCTATCTGGAATCCTTGGGACGTCCCAACTCTCACGTTACCCCATAGAAGTTGACATTTAAAAGGGTTAAGGTAAGGGTTAACGTTAGGGTTAAGGCTAGGTAAGGATTATGGTTTAGGTTGGGGTTAGACTAGGGGTTGAGTTTAGGATTTAGGGTAGGGACAACCCAAAGATTCCGGATAGCGCTACCACAAAAGCAATGCTAACACTTAAAGGGCCAGTAGCCTACATTTAGGGTCTCATCTATTACAGCATTATTTAATCTGCAGTATTCTTCTGCTATTTATTCTGTTACCAATCATATTTAGATGTTAATATTATCTACTGATTATAATTATTATGTCTCATCTTTTAACAAAATGCAATATAGTAACTTCCAAAATGTAGGTATATCTTGCTGTTGATAACACAATCTGATGGAATGGCTTGTCCTGCACTTTGTGAAAACCCAGAGTTCATTGAGTAAATTTTGGGAAAAGATCTTGGTTCCTTTCTAAAAACATAGTAATGTGAATTGCAAAGAGGACTCCGACCACAAAATAGGTGAAGTGAAATGGCAAAAGAGTTGGGGTCCTCATTCAAAGGCATGGGCAGTGTGAATACAAAGAGAACTGAGTTATTTTGCTTCTCCTTTAACCCAAGAGTTCACTTTAAAGAGGACTGAGATCGGTTATTTTGAAGAGGGGACTATATGTGAAAATAGTCACATGCAGGAGTATTTGCTCTGCACAAAGTAAGATCATTTTCCATATGTGCATTTTACTTAGTTCATTTAATCTATTGTTGAAGACGTCAGATTGAATTCAGACTATAAATGCAACCCTTGACAATACAAATGCACAGAAGGCTCAAATTCAGATTGTTCAAGCGGATTGATTGAATACTTTACAGATAAATGACAGCAACCAGAGCAGAGCACTTAAGGAGACTGAGAGAACCTACTGTACAACACATGCATTGAAACACACACACATTATCTAGCTTTATTCAATATTTGGCAGAGCAAGCCGTGAGACATAGCACACATTCTCTTCGACACTCCAAGACATGGAGACAGTAGCAAGCCCACAATACCTTTTGATGACAAATACCTATTGAACACAAACACACTCGCTACCGGACAGAACTTTTCGACACAACAAAGAGCAACGAGAGTCTCAACAATTGTCTCACTTTGTGACTAACAAACCGTTCTAGAGACAGTAGCAATAAATTCACACCTTTTGAAGACTTAGAGAGACCACAAACGCACATTAAGCACACACTGACTGACTTGCCTGGTATAATAAAGGTATAATAAAAGATTTAAAAAACAATCTATACCTGTACGTAGATAGTCAGCTGTAGATGAATAAAGCCCTTTATGGAGTGAGTGAGTCCACTCAGCTAAGTCCTGTAGTCTGCACAGCTACTTCTCACGCTCACACTCAAACTCGCACACTCACAGCAGAGACGCAGACCAGGTTAGTGTGCCCAGTCCAAATGGGGCATGAGGGAACACACTCGGTGTAAGGAGAGCAAGACAGAGCGAGCAACAGAAGGAGAGAGAGAGAGAGATCTGCTCCCTCCATCTGCTGGTGTAAATCAGTGAGCTGAGTCTCGCTGCCAAGAGATCACTTCACGTAAACACTGGGATGGAGGGGGGGAGCACACTGTGAGGGGAGGGGAGAAGGGGTATAGAAGGGAAAGAGGAGGACATAAGGAAATAAGCGTGGATGAAAGGGTTGGAAACGGGAGAGATGCAGGGGAGAGAACTGAAAGGGAGAGAATGAGAGGAAGGGAGGGGGGAAGTGAGGAAGTGGGACGTAAGATGAACAGGGGATGAAAGGGAAGGAGGGGGGGATAAGTCTGTGAACTAACTAAGCTGTCCTGGCTTGATTTAATGAGTGATTTTCACTATCTCCTCCTCTCTCTCCTTTCCCTCTGCTCTTCTCCCCTCTCCCAATCTTTTCTTTCTATCACATACTTCTCTCTGGTCTTCTCCTCTCTCCCACTCTTTTCTCTCTATCACGTACTTCTCTCTGGTCTTCTCCTCTCTCCCACTCTTTTCTCTCTATCACGTACTTCTCTCTGGTCTTCTCCTCTCTCCCACTCTTTTCTCTCTATCACGTACTTCTCTCTGGTCTTCTCCTCTCTCCCACTCTTTTCTCTCTATCACGTACCGCTCTCTGATCTGCTCTTCCCCTCTCCCTTTCTTTTCTCTCTATCACGTACTTCTCAGTTCTGCTCTTCTCCTCTCCCTCTCTTTTTTCTCTGTGAGGGGAGGGGAGAAGGGGGATAGAAGGGAAAGAGGAGGAAATAAGCGTGGATGAAAGGGTTGGAAACGGGAGAGATGCAGGGGAGAGAACTGAAAGGGAGAGAATGAGGGGAAGGGAGGGGGGAAGTGGGGAAGTGGGACGTGAGATGAACAGGGGATGAAAGGGAAGGAGGGAGGATAAGTCTGTGAACTAACTAAGCTGTCCTGGCTTGATTTAATGAGTGATTTTCCTCCTCCCTCTCCTTTCTCTCTGCTCTTCTCCCCTCTTTCTCTCTTTTTTTTCTCTCTATCACGTACTTCTCTCTCATCTGCCATTCTCCCCTCCCTCTCATTTCTCCCTGCCCTTATCCTCTCACTCTCTTTCCTTTACATCAGTACTTCACTTCTCCAACTCTCATCCTCTACTCCTGGCGTTATTCCCCCTCAGCACAGAAAAGAGAATCCCAGGGAGATCTACCTCAGCTATTTCTTCTCACGCTGACCACTCCCCTTAAAAGGAGAAATAGGATAATAGGTATTTCTAGATGTTTCTGCACTCTCTGGATGTTGGAATGTATCATACTGTGTAAATAACTCACTTGGAAGAGTGTTCAAGTTTCTTTCACTCCTTCCTTGGTTCAATTATCTGTGGATGATTGCACAATTATAACCAGGTGCATGTTGGGTAAGAAAATATCCAACCACCAACTTTAAATCACTCATGATAAGCGCAATTAAACTGATACTATTATACCTTTATTTAAACCAGGCAAGTCATTCAGAACATATAGTATTATTTTATGAAAAATTACCTGTTTTTAGCAGATTTAGCTATCTGGCTAAATCTGGCACATTTACAGAAATGTTGATCGATGTGCCTTATCCCTGTCAAATAAATGTAACGAAAACAGTTCATGCAAATTAAGTGAAACCAGTTGGTTCAGGATGGAGGGTGTTTTTGGAGACTGACATATGATTCGACTGAGCTAGTTCAGGGATACAACAAAAATGTGAAACGTCCGAGGGTCCCAGAGGATACGTTTGAAAAGCACTGAATTAACCCCGTGAAAACCAACATTGTAAAGAAGAAACGTTTCCTAAACCGCATCCTGTACAGGTCCTAAACTCAAAACTCATGGCGCACACTACATAGTGCATCTCCTTCAATGTTTACATTTACATTCTAGTCACTTAGCAGATGCTCTTATTCAGAGCAACTTACAGTGGTGAGAACATTTTAATACTTTTTTCGTACTGGTCCCCCGCACTGGTCGTACTGGTCCCCCGCACTGGTCGTACTGGTCCCCCGCACTGGTCGTACTGGTCCCCCACACTGGTCGTACTGGTCCGTAGACCCAGATGTACCTCTTATTAGTATTTGTTCTGTGTCAGTATGTTTATTGTGGAATCAGTAGCCTCTGAAACATTAGAAAACGGTACACCCATCTGAGACCACACTGGTCCCCTACACAAGCATATGATTTAAACCATGCGTGCAAGTACGTGACTTAAAATATGTTTCCTGTATTCTCTAAGATGTACTGTGATTATGAAGAGCAACTAAAAATGAGAAACAAACCTTCTGAGCCAGAGCTAGAGGTAGTTTTGTAAGTGTCACAAGAACGCAACATTGGGCTACAATCATATATTGATGGACACGTTTTAAAGTTAGGGAGAGATTGAAATGTACTTGGGGGAGGGGTGGTCCAAGATAGGGGTTATCAAACTTTTGTTTTTGCTTTGGGGAGGGTTGTGTGGTTTTTTATTGGGCACAGGGAGGGTGCTGCACACTTGCTCTTCTGCTCATATTTTCTCAATAAACAATGGCTTGACTTACTTCTAATATTACCCTAATAAAGTTCAGAAACTTTTGTGAACATTTGGTATGGCGTGGTTATTATTAAGTGTGGAAGGACCACCAGGGGGCAGGCTGGTCCCACGTATAGTAGCCCAGCCCGGCATGTGAGTAAAGGTGACCAGAGACAGTTAAGGCACAGCTGATGGTACAAATCACCTATTTTCTTCCCCCTACGAGAGAGAGGAGAGAACCGGCAGTGGGGGAGACTGGAGGGGAAAAAAGTGATTGATTCTCCAAACGAGAGGATTTACCTGACCGAAAGGGAGAAGAAGAGGGCAAACTACCTCTTGGGAATGGCAACCACGGATCCGCACCACCTCCCGAAAGGAGCTCTCCGCGAACGGATAGTTGAGGCAGTGACACACCCGTGATTTATGTTATAGTTAAAAGTTACTCACCTTGTGTTCCTTATTAAAGAAGAAGAAAAGAAGAAGATCTGTGTGATCCTTGTGAGATCATTCCTGATTGTGTGAGATTGTTTGAGAAGAAAAAAAAAGTTTGTTCAAAGTAAGAAAACCTGCTCCTGACTCGTTTATTCTACCTCTCCGCCGTAGAGCAACCTAAATACATTGGTAGAGAATGTGTGCATTAGGTGGACAAGTTACACGAGTATAAGTAAGGAAAATGTAAGGAACAAAAAATGTAAGGAAAATGAAGATCTACCTGTAGTCACAGAGGAACCATACAAGAAAGATGGATAACGCATTTGATCACGGCACAGCAGACAACCATAGAACTCATGCAACAACAGCTGAACAGGCGAGAAGAACTGAGAGTGAAGCCGCCTTACCTCGCCTCTCAAAGGAGAATGAAATTGAGGCTTTTATCATGCCTTTCGAAAGGACGGCCACCTTGGAAGAGTGGCCCCTAACAGAATGGGCGAGCGCGTTAGCCCCTCTTTTGACCCGGGATAGCCCAGGAAGCCTACTGTGACCTGGAACCCCACGACGCTGCTGACTATGGGTGACTAAAAACCGAGATTCTGTCCCGGTACCAGCTGACCGCCCGAGATAGAGCCGTGAAGTTCCATCAATGGACCTATATGGCCGACGAACCCGTGCGGGCCCAGATCTTCGCACTCGTACGACTAACAAAACAGTCGCTGGAACCCGGAAAGGGAGTAGAACATGTTGTAGAGACTCTCAACATTTTAAGGGAAATACCCATGGACTTGAAAAGGGTTGTGGGGAAAACAAACCCCTCGGCGCAGACGACATAGCCCAGGCCGTGGAAACGTACCGATCTACATGGGAGTTGTTAAAAGGGGACAAGGAGGACCGGAAGGACTCTGCCAAGACCTTTCCCCGATTAACCCCGGCACGACCGAAACCACTCCAGATGTGAAGAGAAGTCCTCACCCACACAACAGTGTTGGTGCTATAATTGCCAGTCTCCGGACCATTACGCCCCACAAGGTCCCAGAAAGGACGAGTCCATGGCCACCGAGTCATCGCTGCCCGTCCCCACACATCCCTGTTCGAGAGGGCAGGATTGCCCCTGTTGGTTAGCAGAAATAGCCCCAGCCCCAGAGATTCATGTTCAAATAGAAGGACGAGGCGTGGTAGCCATTCTCGACTCAGTAAGTATGGTTATATCAGTGGAGGAGCAGATGGTGACCACAGCAACACTACTACCAGACAAAGTAGCCGTATCCTGTATCCATGGAGACACCCACTATTACCCCACTGTGAGTCTGTCCATTCTCACCCCGAAAGGAAGGTGTACAGTCAGGCAGGGAAAGTACCCCAGCTGAAGGTGCCATTATTGATCGGGAGAGACTGTCTCCTGTATAAGGAGCTTCGGCAGACAACTTTACGCACTGAACAAAGGGGACCAGGTCTCTCTATCACACGCCGAGGTCCGGCCCACCACAGGGGGGGCAGGAAAGCAGAGAAAGAAAAAACCCAAGTCCAAGCCCGAGGAAACGTAGCCTCGGCCTCGACCTCTGACCCAACGCCTCCGACAGCTATTCCAGGAAACCTCAGATGAAAACACTTGCGAAGGGTTGTACATGACGGAGGAAGGAAGGCGCGACCATAGGCTATGGGATATGTTTGAAGCCCAGTCAGAGGAGGGAACATGGAAGGGATTCTCCTCGGGCACACCCCAATGGGGATGGGGAACAACCTCCACACCTCTACAGAGGTCGACTTGCCCCAAGAATTAAAGGGACAGTTCTCCACTGCTCAGCATCGAGACCAAGACCTACGGGACGCCACGAGGAAGGTGAAGGTGATCAACAGGAGAAATGTAGACGGGTCAGGTGAGCCCTCTCTTCCCTACTAAGCAGTCAGGCATGCTCTTGTATTGGGTCGTGCAACGAAGGGGGGAAAAACAGGAATTACGAATGGTGCGTAGACCATACAGTACAGGGATACTGTCCTACAGCTAGCCCATTCCCATGTCCTAGGAGGACAAAATGATTGACAGAATCATGCAGAGGTTCTATTGGCCCCGTGTCACCCGAGATGTGGCCAGGTATTGTAGGATGTGTGATCAATGTCAGCGTATGGCCCCATGGCCACACCTGCGTAATCCTTTGATTCCTCTTCCCATTATAGAGACCTGCTTCGAATGCATAGCTATGGACCTCATGGGACCGCTTCCGGGGTGGGACCCCTCGCCGGTCGACGACAGAACATGTTATCCTGATGCGGGACCGACTGTCGGCATTCTGGCCCATAGGAAAGGAGCATATGGAGAAGGCGCAACAGACTCAAGGTCGTGCCTACAATAAGTCAACGACACCCAGGGAGTTCACCGTGAGAGAGAAAGTTATGGTACTCGTGCCCATGTCCGAATACCAATTGCTGGCACAGTGGAGGGGGCCCTACGGGGTAACGGAGAGGGTCTCACCGGTCAATTACCACATCAAGCAACTTGACAGGAGGAAGAAGGTCCAACTCTATCAGATCAACCTGCTGAAGAAGTACAAGAGAGTGGCTTTGATGGCAGTGGAGGACAAGGAAAAAGAGGAGGCCCCGCTACAGGTACGCCATGGCCGAACTCTCCTGCAGGAACAGTCGAGACAGCTAGACACGCTGATTATGTAATTCGGCAATGTATTCTCTCCCTTCCCAGGACAAACAGATGTCCTGTTTCACCATATCCACACCGAACCAGGCAAGAATGTGCATATCTGGCCTTTCTGGATTCCTGAGGCCCGCCGAGTCATCGCTAAGAACGAGGTAAGGGAGATGCTGAGGATGAGGGTGATCGAGCCATCTACAAGTAGTGGTCCAGTTCCATAGTCCTGGTACCCAAACCTGATGGTAGTATGAGGCTCTGCAACGACTTTAGGGGCGTAAACGCCATCTCTACATTCGACGCGTATCCCATGCCCCACGTGGATGAACTCTTGGAGTGCTTGGGAAGGGCCAAGTTTATCACCACCCTGGATCTGATGAAGGGATATTGGCAAGTGCCGCACAAAGACTGCCTTCGCCACACAGGAGGGGCTTTTTCAGTATGTGAGGATGCCCTTCACTGCGGCTACTTTCCAACGCCTCATGGATGCCATTCTACTGCCCCATCAAGAGTACGCAGCAGCGTATATAGACGATATGGTCATCCACTGCAAGGACTGGGATAGCCACTGCGGGCAGTGCTTGTGGGCTTGGATGCTACAGGGCTGGCAGTCAATCCCATAAAATGGTGCCTGGGTCTGTCTGAAGCGCAATACCTGGGATGCACTGTGGGGAACGAAAAAATATGTCCACAGGCAGAACCAGGTCAATTCGGGATTGGCCTCGGCCCCAGACGAAGCGGGACGTCTGACCCGTCTTGGGAATAACGGGATATTATCGCAGTTTCATCCCTGGATATGCAACCATTGCCACCCCCTCACATATTTCATAAAGAAAAATCTGCCTACCCGTATAGCGTGGAAGGAAGAGACGAAAGATGCCTTCCAGCCTGTGCTTTGATCCCGTCCTGCATGCTCCCGACTTCTCCCAAGAGTTCATTGTGCAGGTAGACGCCTCAGATACAGAGCTCAGGGCCGTCCAAGCTCAGGGTGAAGGTGAAGCAGAGAGGCCTATTCTCTTCATAAGTAGGAAGTTCTGTGATTGGGAACAGAGATATGCTACCGTAGAGAAAGAGGCCCTAACCATTAAGTGGGCCCTCGCACGGCCCTCCGGTCCAGTCCTGAGGGGGGAGGTATGTGGAAGGACCACCAGGAGGCAGGCTGGTCCCACGTATAGTAGCCCAGCCCGGTATGTGAGTCAAGGTGATCAGAGGCAGTTAAACACAGCTTACGGTACTAATCACCTATTTTCTTCCCCCCTATGAGAGAGAGGAGGGAACCGGCAGTGGGGGAGACATTGTGTTCCTTATCCCTGTAAAGAAGAAGATTTGTGTTATCCTTGTGAGATCATCCTTGACTCTGTGTTAGGATTGTTTGAGAAGAAAAACATTCCTCAACAAAGAACTTTGTTCAATGTAAGAAAACCTGCTCCTGACTCGTTTATTCTACCTTTCCGCTGTAGAGCAACCTAAAAAAATACTTGCTCCGCTCACATAAGCTTTAGCTACTACAGGCCTATGATCTAAAGGCAGTGCGCCCCGGCACTGCAACTGACCGTTGAGCTTGAGGTGAGGAAGGCCGACCAGATTTACTCCCATAATCTAACATTATACTGCTGATCTTTATACACAATATTCTGACTGAAGATGTAACAAATTAGCCTCCTTCTATACGTCGACATCTGTATGACAGCCGCAGTGGCCATCTGACATAAAGAAATGCATGTCGGTGTGGGTGCATGCCACTGGCATATCCCTATCTCTCTGGGGTTAGGCCTAAACTTCTCTTCCTTTATATAGGCTATATGTATTTATTCAAATGTTAATATCACACTGTGGACACCTAAGCCTATAGGCCTATGCATGCAATGCTCTGATGCAGTTTGTGATCAAATCTCTGACAGCTGAACCGTGAGGTGGACAATTGTTGTTTTGGAAAAGTAGCCTGAAAAAACAAAACAAAAAAAATTGGCTAGAACGTTTTGCATATGATACACATCGAAGGAATAGTGTTTTTGTCATTTGTTATAGGCGGTTTTTAAGGATGGAAATGTGTGTCGTTTAGCCAATATTGAGAGGAAACCTCTTCAAAGGGAGTATTTCTGGATCCACAGGCTCACTAAAATGTGTCACCAATTGGGTGGAAACCGAGCTAGTGCTCTGGTCCAGTCACTTTGATCATGTCTGCACATCATGGCTCACCAGCAGCCCCAAAACATCATGGCTCACCAGCAGCCCCAAAACATCATGGTTCACCAGCAGCCCCAAAACATCATGGCTCACCAGCAGCCCCAAAACATCATGGCTCACCAGCAGCCCCAAAACATCATGGTTCACCAGCAGCCCCAAAACATCATGGCTCACCAGCAGCCCCAAAACATCATGGCTCACCAGCAGCCCCAAAACATCATGGCTCACCAGCAGCCCCAAAACATCATGGCTCACCAGCAGCCCCAAAACATCATGGCTCACCAGCAGCCCCAAAACATAATGGTTCACCAGTAGCCCCAAACATCATGGCTCACCAGTAGCCCCAAACATCATGGCTCACCAGCAGCCCCAAAACATCATGGCTCACCAGCAGCCCCAAAACATCATGGCTCACCAGCAGCCCCAAACATCTAAATAATAAGCTACCAGCCAAACGAGCTTGTAAGAATTGTACTTCAACTCACCCATCAAACTCATAGCATTTTTTCATCTCTATCTCTGTAATAATTGTATATGTATTTACGTAAAAAATAGGAACCACGATGGAAATAAGTTCTCAACTTTATTGTGCAATCCCAGTCACTTTAAAACATTTAAAAAAAACATTTTTTTACTGACAAATAAAATCTGTCAATCCAAACTGTGCAGTGGCCAATTAATGAATGGCAAGATATATCTTCAACAAAACACCAAATCGTTTAATGACATTCGGAGATTGTCAAGCCAAGCCTTCTGTACTGGGTAAGCCTACAAGGTAGGGAGGGATGTATTTTCTGTATGTTGAGATTGACATAGTCTATTATTGTTGTGTTGAAAATGCAAACCATATGATATTGAAGTGCCTGAAGTCGGTGTGCTTTGTTTATTGGTTGTGTGGTGCATTGGCACAGAAACCTGTTGGTGAAAAATGTGTTGCATATGTTTTATAGAATTATAAATATGGCATCAAAATTTTGAAAATCTGATTTCCCCCTAGCTGATCATTGTCTGCAGTCGTCTCTGAAACAGGCAGGGAGAATGAGCTCCTCTGTGGTGGTCGGCAACCCCACAACCTTCTGGCCCATAGCCCTGCGTGGCATCGACTGTGCCACAAATGCATGCCGAAGTGTCAAAGTCAATATCCACGTTTACAAACACAGCGTCGCTGCGGTTGTTGTTATTTTTGATGGTGACATTATTTTGAGTTAATTCTATGAGGGGGAGGGTGTTACATTTATTTTACAGTACAAGGGGGACAGATGGAAATTTACGAGGGGGGGAGTGTCATGTGAAAATATTTCTAACATTAGGGAAGGGAGGGTGTTTTTTTTATGACACCTTGAGTTGGACCAGCCCCTCCATTAAATGTTGATCTGTCCCTTCATTTTCTGCAATTCTACACATTTGCCATGGGGCATAGAGAAAATGTTGCAATTTTAAAGCAAGTTTTCTGCAATTCGAAACATTTTGTCATTGGGTGGAGAGGATAAAAACAAAATGTATAACACATTGCAATTCTACTAATTTTGACGTTGGGCAGAGAAATTGTTTTTCTTCATTTTTACAGCTAATTTCTTGCAGTTCTATCCATTTTGCCATGACTTATTATGCCATATGATATCTGAGTGAGAATGACAAAAAGCTTCCGCATGCTTCCCAGCCGAAACATTTCGGAACAAACCTGACTTGCCTAGTTAAATAAAGGTAAAATAAAATAAAAATAAATAAAACATGTGGTTTTACATTTACTTATGTCTCAAAAGTAAATGGAAATGCTCAAATAAACTTCAAAAGTAAAACTATTAACCATTCCCAATCATAGACAACGACTGACACCTGTCACTGATTGAGAACCATACTAGGCCAAACACAGAAATATAACAGAACAAAACATAAAAAAAACAACAGAATGCAACATAGAAAACAAAACGTAGAATGCCCACCCCAACTCATGCCCTGACCAACTAAAATAAAGACATAAAAAAGGAACTAACGGAACTCAGAACGTGACAGTACTCCCCCCCCCCCAAAGGTGCGGACTCTGGCCGCAAAACCTGAACCTATAGGGGAGGGTCTGGGTGGGCATTTACCGTGGTGGCGACTCTGGAGCGGGACGTGTACCCCACTCCACCATAGTCTCGGCCCACTTATGTGGCAGCCTAGGAGTGGCGACCCTCCCACCGACCCTCCCACCCTAGCAACGGTCCCGAATGGACGGGAGATTCCGGCCGCTCCTGACTGGCGGGCGACTCCGGCAGCTCAGGACAGGCGGGCGACTCCGGCAGCTCAGGACAGGCGGGCGACTCCGGCAGCTCAGGACAGGCGGGCGACTCCGGCAGCTCAGGACAGGCGGGCGACTCCGGCAGCTCAGGACAGGCGGGCGACTCCGGCAGCTCAGGACAGGCGGGAGACTCCGGCAGCTCAGGACAGGCGGGAGACTCCGGCAGCTCAGGACAGGCGGGAGACTCCGGCAGCTCAGGACAGACGGGAGACTCCGGCAGCTCAGGACAGACGGGAGACTCCGGCAGCTCAGGACAGACGGGAGACTCCGGCAGCTCAGGACAGACGGGAGACTCCGGCAGCTCAGGACAGACGGGAGACTCCGGCAGCTCAGGACAGACGGGAGACTCCGGCAGCTCAGGACAGGCGGGAGCACCTGTAGGGAGGAAACGGAGAGACAGCCTGGTGCAGGGGGCTGCCACCGGAGGGCTGGTGCGTGGAAGAGGCACCGGATAGACCGGACCGTGGAGGCTCACTTAAGGTCTCGAGCACCGAGCCTGCACAACCCTACCTGTTTGAATGCTCCTCGTAGCCAGGCCAGTGCCGCGAGGTGGAAAAGACCGCACTGGGCTGTGCTGGTACCACGGCCCGAGGAGACGCACTGGAGACCAGATGCGCTGAGCCGGCTTCATGGCACCTGGCTCGATGCCCACTCTAGCCCGGCCGATACGAGGCACTGTAACGCACCGATCTATGCCTGCGCACTGGGGACACCGTGCGCCTCACGGCATAACACGGTGCCTGCCTGGTCCACCTCTCTCCACGGTAAGCACAGGGAGTTGGCTTAGGTCTCCTACCTGACCCCCCCGCAAAATATTTGGGGCTACCTCTCGTCCCAGCCACGCTGCGGTGCAGCCTCTTCATACCACCGCCGCTCAGCTTTAGCTGCCTCCAGCTCTGCCTTGGGCCGGCGATATTCCCCAGCCTGTGCCCAGGGTCCCTTGCCTTCCAAAATCTCCTCCCATGTCCTTGAGTCTTGAAATTTCTGTTGCCCGTTACCACGCTGCTTGGTCCTTTTTCGGTGGGTGATTCTGTAACGGAATTCCTCTTCTTCAGAGGAGGAGTAGCAAGGATCAGACCAATGTGCAGCGTGATAAGTGTCCATAATGATATATTTAATAAATCAACAGAACACTGAACAAAATAACAAAAGTACAAACAACCGAAACAGTCCCGTATGGTGCAAACACTAACACAGGATACAACCACCCACAAAACACAATAGAAAACTGGCTACCTAAATATGGCTCCCAATCATAGACAACGACTGACACCTGCCTCTGATTGAGAACCATACTAGGCCAAACACATAGAAATATTACAACAGAACAAAACATAGAAAAACAACATAGAATGCCCACCCCAACTCACACCCTGACCAACTAAAATAAAGACATAAAAAAGGAACTAAGGTCAGAACGTGAAACCTATTACAAGTATTTCTGAAGTTGAAAATGTTTTTCCTCATTTGGATCTATGCTTGGGTCTCACAGGGTCAATGCATACATCTTGCAAGGAGCATCACTAATGGAGAGTGCGTGATCCCCAAGACCAACACAATCCGTCGTTAATTATTTTATAAATGGTTAAACCTAATACATACATTTTCCTGAATGAACTTGAAAACATTTTTGGGGCAAAAAACAAGATGCTGTCGATTACTGCAGCAGTCAAAAAGAGCAGCAGCAGGGAATTTTTATTTTCTTGCACAAAGCTTTTGGAGGCCACCCAAAAAATCCTTTCTGGAAAACTCCAGCCCCCAACTTCCCATTCCCATGTTCAGATGCTTTGAGTCGAAGCGCTGGGGGGGAGTTGGAAAGTCACCGTCAGCAGTGTGTGTGTGTGTGTGTGTGTGCGTGCGTGCGTGCGTGCGTGTGCGTATGCGTGTGTGTGCGTATATGTGTGTCTGCGTGTGTGTGTGTGTCAGCAGTGCAGCTAAACTGAGTGAGCAGCAGATTAAACAAAACAAAAATATATTACCTTTGACCTTTAGAATTGACCTCTGGAGTGGCCAGATTCCACCAGGTTCCATGACTCCTGTTGTCTCAAAATAATATTTTAGGGAGAAGTTGTTTTCCCGGCACCACACAGACACTGACCTCCTCCCTGTAGGCTGTCTCATCTTCTACGTGTCATCAGCAAACTTGATGATGGTGTTGGAGTCCTGTGTGGCCACGCAGTCGAGGTTGAACAGGGAGTACAGTACCCCCGTGTTAAGGATCAGCGTGACAGAGGTGATGTTACCTACCCTCACTATCTGGGGTTGGCCCATCAGGAAGTCTCAGATCCAGTTGCAGATGGAAGTGTTCTGTCCCAGGATCCTAAACTGGGTGACGAGCTTGGAGGGGACAATGTTGTTGAACGCTGAGCTGTAGTCAATGACCAGCATTCTCACATAGCTATTTCTCTTATCTAGGTGGGTGAGGGAAGTGTGGAGTGCAATTAAGATTGCGTCGTCTATGGATCTGTTGGGGCGGTAAGCAAAATGCCTGTGTTTGTGCTCAGGCCTCCCAAGGGTCCTCTCCATCTCTGTCATAGTAAACCCTCTCCAGATGCCAAGCATCACATCTGGCTGGCGTCTATGGGGCTCCCAGTTACACTGCTCAAGTTACTGTTGGTGCCACTAGGCCTAAAACCGTCTGCCTGACATCAACCAAGCTTTCTCATTCTGCAACCCAGCAAAGAACACAGACACCTTTCTCTCCAACCTGACCAACATGCCTCTCAGAAAGCTTTCCAATCCTCAACCCAGCCGGGAATAAATACACCCTTTGGATTATGCGATCAATCACAAACGGCTGAGTCAACCCTTACTGAACTGAGAGATTCTGGAACGGAACTGTTAGAATGTTCTAATCTAAAACAGATTAATGAAAGAGCAAACAAACTGATGACTCTTAGCTGAAATATTTGTATCGCTGTCTCCAGTACTTTTCCCGCTGTGCCTGTTTATACAGTACTACAGGGATTATTGATGATTGTGCAATAACTTGACCCACATAAAAACTGTTGTATTTCATTCTTTACACTGTGGCCATCACCTGTCAGGAACAACTGTGTCGGTCTGGAACAACAGCACAGTGAGCAACCAATTTGGGTACAAAAGCCTTGGTTATGTAAGTGATACATGTGCTGGGTACAGTAGGACAGGAGAAATTAGTGTGTGTGTGTGCATGTGTGTGTGTGTGTGCGCGTGTGTGTGTGTGTGTGTGTGTGTGTGTGTGTGTGTGTGTGTGTGTGTGTGTGTGTGTGTGTGTGTGTGTGTGTGTGTGTGTGTGTGTGTGTGTGGTAAAGGAGAATAGAAGAAGGACAGGAGTTGACCTGGTCCCTGTGGAGAAGGAGAGGACAGCAGGGCATGATAAACACACACACACACAAGTCTTTCCTTTCTTTCTGCTGTATCTGTTAGGAACAACAATTTGGGAACAAAGGCTTTTGTTACATAACAGAAACATGTTCTGCAGGAAGACATGAGAACAGACATGGGACAGGGGTTGACCTGTACAGTATGTGTGTGTGTGTGTGTGTACATGAGTTGACATGGTCCCTGTAGAGAAGGAGAGGACAGGAGGTTGTGATGGGCACACACACATATTTTCTTTCTGTCTGTCAGGAACAACCGAACAGCAGGGGGAAAGCCTTTGTCACATAACAGATAAATGAGCTGGGGACAGAATAACAGAAGAAATGACAGGAGTTGACCCCCCCCCCCCCTCCCCCCACACACACACTCGTCTATCCTGTTTTCGCCAGTGGAGTAGTGGAACATTGGTGGCTATATCATGACTCTGTGACCTGGATATAAAGTGCCTTCGGAAAGTATTCAGACCCCTTGACTTTTTCCACATTTTGTTAGGATACAGCCTTATTCTAAAATTAAATTGTTTTTTCCCCTCATCAATCGACACAAAATACCCCATAATAACAAAGCAAAAACAAGTTTTTAGAAATGTTTGGTAATTTACATATATAGCAAAGAATATCACATTTACATAAGGATTGAGACCCTTTACTCAGTACTTTGTTGAAGCACCTTTGGCAGCAATTACAGCCTTGAGTCTTCTTGGGTATGACTGTACAAGCTTAGCACAACTGTATTTGGGTAGTTTCTCCCATTCTTCTCTGCAGATCCTCTCAAGCTCTGTCAGGTTGGATGGGGATCGTCACATCACAGCTATTTTCAGGTCTCTCCAGAGATGTTCGATTGGGTTCAAGGCCGGGCTCGGGCTTGGCCACTCAAGGACATTCAGAGACTTGTCCCGAAGCCACTCCTGCGTTGTCTTGGCTGTGTGCTTAGGGTTGTTGTCTTGTTGGAAGGCGAACCTTCACCCCAGTATGAGGTCCCAAGCGCTCTGGATCAGGTTTTCATCAAGGATCTCCGTGTACTTTGCTCCGTTCATCTTTGCCTCGATCCTGAATAGTCTCCCAGTCCCTATTGAAAACACCCCCATGGCATCATGCTGCCACCACCATGCTTCACCGTAGGGATGGTGCCAGGTTTCCTCCAGACGTGATACTAGGCATTCAGGCCAAAGAGTTGAATCTTGATTTTATCAGACTAGAACATCTTGTTTCTCATGGTCTGAGAGTCTTTGGGTGCCTTTTGGCAAACTCCAAGCAGGCTGTCATGTGCCTTTTACTGAGGAGTGGCTTCTATCTGGCCACTCTACCATAAAGGCCTGATTGGTGGAGTGCTGATGATGGTTGTCTTTCTGGAAGGTTCTCTCATTTCCACAGAGGAACTCTATAGCACTGTCCGAGAGACCATCGGGTTCTTGGTCACCTCCCTGACCAAGGCCCTTCTCCCCCAATTGCTCAGTTTGGCCAGGTGGCCAGCTCTAGGAAGAGGCTTGGTTGTTCCAAACTTCTTCCATTTAAGAATGATGGAGGCCACTGTGTTCTTGGGGACCTTCAATGCTGCAGACTTTTTTTGGTACACTTCCCCAGATCTTTGCCTCGACACAATCCAGTCTCTGAGCTCTCCGGACACTCTCTTCGACCTCATGGCTTGGTTTTTGCTCTAACATGCACTGTCACCTGTGGGACCTTATATAGACAGGTGTGTGCCTGCAAAAATGTGATGGTCTAAGTCCACAACAATGGTTAACCCACATCAATCTGATTGAGTAGGCCTGGTAGGGCCTTGCTCCCCAGTGGGTGGGCCTCTGTCCACCCAGGCCCATCCATGTCTGCACACCTTATGCAAACAGCGTATGATGACAATTGTGCATCGCCAATAGCCTACTAACCAACACTTTGGACTAAACTTTTTCAACACCTGGTTTGCTTACCCATTGTTGCCTTAGTTAGAATTTACTGATAGACATCACAAGTGGAAACATCTTTCCTACCCGACCGGCTACCGATGTCATTCCTCTGTGAGCTGCTCCATGCCAAAACCAGCTGAGAGCTGCACACTCTTGCTGTCTGCAGATGATATTCCCCTGAAATGAAACTAGGCTGTCTGCGCCACGCATGTGAATATATTTCCTGTGCTTTGCAATTGCATAGGCTACATGGTGCATGGTTTCTCTATTGTACTACGTAATTCCTATACCTCCACTACATTACTTTGACATGCATCAGTAGGGATTAAGAAGTGAGTAATACACAGTGGCGATCCATCGTTCAGGGCAGGTGGCAAATCTTTTTCAGTCCTTGTTATATTGACTACGTCTGTTCTAGCTCGCTCATTGATGAAGGAACTGCTTTCACTGCCACACAATGCTCCGCTGATAGATCAGGTGTAACAATGGTAAGGATTCACTCCATGGTCCTGAAGGATTCACTCCATGGTCCTGAAGGATTCACTCCATGGTAGGCCATAACCGTTTCTGGGCACAGTTTTTCACAGTTATAATGCTTTTCATGTATTATTTAGTGTTGTGTAGTGGCTTTGCTGGCAAATTGTTTGGGGAGTGTGCCCCACCAAGATTCACATGCTAAAATCGCCACTGAGTATAAGCAATGCCCACTGAATTCGTTTTTTGTACACGGCTTATACCTGCGTATACCCTCCACTACACCACTGGCCCTTTGTGTTTTACAGAAAGGGACCTCTCCTACATGAGTGTGCTGGTATTATGGTTGCTGTCCTTCCGGGAATCACAAACCTGTCACACACTGAAGGCCTATAAGTTCGCCACTGCGCAAACATGTCTATAATAGATAGAAAGACTGTTAAGATATTAATGTTTCAAGTAAGGAGTGTATATATTTGG
Organism: Oncorhynchus mykiss; assembly: GCF_013265735.2. Classification (NCBI taxonomy): domain Eukaryota; kingdom Metazoa; phylum Chordata; class Actinopteri; order Salmoniformes; family Salmonidae; genus Oncorhynchus; species Oncorhynchus mykiss. The sequence continues at coordinate 37,976,899 of NC_048585.1, read as the reverse complement.
CCTGGTGAAGAGGTTTTATGCGCTGACTGAATGGAAGCTGATAATTAGGAGTTTTTTACTCTGCTGGTCACGGCCGAGACCGAATCAAGAACCGAGTACAAATGTATCTGACATCGAGACAAACACCGAGACACTCAGTATGTGGTCTTGAGACCGAACTCGAGACCGGTAATACAAACGGAAGGGGCTCTGAGGATCAAAGATTCATCTGGTCAATCAGAAAGGGAGTGTGTTAGCAGCTTTAATTGGAACACAGGCATAAAGGACCATTTTTTATGTATTTACTCAACCTTTATTTAACCAGGAGGTCCCATGTACATGAAGAGGTCAATAACAGGTCAACGAGGTTTCAGAGGAGGCGAGCAGAGGTTAAGTCACCGGATATCCTAACATGTGTTTGTCCTGTCATATAACAAGTACCTGACCACTGTGAGAACACTATGAACCTATAATTAAAAAGACTTGCCCTCCCTCCCTCGCATCATTATAGTCTAATGTATTTGTCCTGTCATATAACAAGTACCTGACCACTGTGAGAACACTATGAACCTATAATTAAAAAGACTCGCCCTCCCTCCCTCGCATCATTATAGTCTAATGTATTTGTCCTGTCATATAACAAGTGAAGGCACCTGACCACTGTGGCACGATTAGGAAACCAGCAGTGGTACAGGATCACTCCACATTCGGATTGAACCAGAACAGTGTGGCTTATGAGCAGTAATGGAACCAAGTATGAGCATAGAATGGCATAGCAAATCATAAATATACTCTAAATAAATATACTCTGAAACATCAATCCCATATGAATGTGTCCACTGAGGTCCTCCTATCCAAACTACTACTCCCTTAATGTGTCCAGTGAGGTCCTCCTATCTAAACTACTACTCCCTTAATGTGTCCACTGAGGTCCTCCTATCCAAACTACTACTCCCTTAATGTGTCCACTTAGGTCCTCCTATCCAAACTACTACTCCCTTAATGTGTCCACTGAGGTCCTCCTATCTAAACTACTACTCCCTTAATGTGTCCACTGAGGTCCTCCTATCCAAACCACTACTCCCTTAATGTGTCCACTGCCGTTATTAGTTGGATGTATTCCTATCTGACAAACAGAAGTCAAAGAGGTTCATTTTGGGGACACTCAGTCGGCCCTCTTTACAATAACATTGGGGTCCCACAAGGGTCAATATTAGGCTCCCTTCTGTTTACCATCTATATAAATGATCTCCCACGTGCTTGCCCACAAGTTAACATGTTAACATGCAGATGTGCAGTTCTGTTAGTACACTCAAAAAACAGACAACTAGATGTTAACAAGTTAACTGAAGCTATGGCACGTGTTTATAAATGCATGACTAATTCTTGCCTGCATTTAAATATCGACAAGACTGTTTGTATGTACTTCTCTAAGAAGTCCTCTAATTCTTCCCAAACAGCTGTTCTTGTTAATGGGGAGAATCTGAAATGTGTGTCTAACTTCAGGAATCTCGGCGTCATTTAGACTCCAACTTGACATTTAAGAAACACGTGACTGTGGATAACACATGTGAAATATTGCCTCACATGCTGGTCACAAGCAGGAGCTACAGTACTATTCTGAAACCAATTGAATCACTCTACAAACAAACACTTATTTATAACAAATCATACAGTTACCACCATGGTCATATAATTTACAAAGGTAATCGATGTAGTCTGGATAGCTTTAAGCAGTATGTAGATGCAAGCCTTGTCTTTAAGATCCTGCATGGTCTTGCCCCTCCACCCCTATGCCGGCATATCATGCTCAAAGAAAGCACCTCCATGATAACAAGGGCAGTAAACTAGAGGGGATTGTGTTGTCCCTTCTCGACACAGTAAAATAGGTCAATCGTCCTTCTCTGTTAGAGCTACAATATACTGGAATGCAATGCCCATGGACTAGAGAAGCTGCACTGATTATTGTATTTAAAAAAAATGTGATTGAAAACATGGCTCAAATCCATCCAAACCTGTACACATGAGTTATCTCTCGTTCCTCATCTGTAAGACAACAGTTGAGGATAGTGTTGCTGTTAGAATGATATATTATTGGATGTAATGTATTTGTATTTAGTATTTTGTATTGCATCGGTGCATGTTAGCTTTTGGCTAGCCCCGGCACTAAAAATATGGATGATGCATCATGTTAATATGGATTTTAATGTGCATTGTCCCCTATAAATAAATACATTAAAAAAATATATAGCAAAAGGCAAACTACTTATTAGAATAGAATAAAATACAGAGACAAGGATAGGGGGAATAGGGGGAGAGGAGAGGCCAGTGTTGATGTATAGCGCTCTGGAGGTCTCCGTAAAGATTGAGGAGGTGAAACTTGTTTATTTGTTCAGGAAATTCCTAATGAGTTTTGGAGCTGATTACTATGAGCAACACACACACACGCTAGCACGTACACACACACACACACACATACACACACACACACACACACACACACACACACACACACACACACACACACACACACACACACACACAATGACCAAATAACCACATGTCCAACTCAACTCAACTTCAAACCAAGGACAGCCGTTGACTCTACTGCCACCCTTAGTCTAAGCGTGCTACCACAAGTCACTGAGACTGTGAAATGGGTCACATGTATCAACCTTCTGAGGAAAAACTAAACATCGCATTATCAATGAACGAAGAAAAAGTCAAGCTGCCAATGTAAAGAGCACCCTTACACAGTGGACCGCCATACTGCATGTAATGTCATTAAAACGTACGTTGATGGTTGAACTTTTTCTGTCCAGACTTGTGAGCAGCTGACAGTTAGTAATCGCCAATAAAAACACATTACTCAACCTTTCCTCCGCTCACCCTTATAGCCATACGGCCAACTCAGACGAGCTGACAGGGAAACACACAGTACGACGCGGTAAACACGCAAGCGCACACACAAATACACACATACACACCAGAGGAGGCTGGTGGGAGGAGCTATAGGAGGATGGGCGCATTATAATGGCCGTAATGTATTCCATGGAACGGAGTCAAACATGTGGTTTCCGTGTGTTTGATACCTTTCAATTCATTCCATTCTATCCATTACAATGAGCCCGTCCTCCTATTGCTCCTCCTCCCACCAGCCTCCTCTGACACACGCACACTCTCTGGTAGAGGTAATGTACCAAGTTGGTTTTACGTTACCACAGATATCCATACAGCAAGTGTGTTGGCCATCTTTCTCACAACCTACGTGACTGAAGGACTGGCCAAGTCAGTGGTGTGTTGTGCATGAAGATAACAGATAAGAAATTGCCCAATAGGGTGTCAAAACTTACCAACAACACAAAAAAGGTGAGGAGCATGGTAGCAGCAAAGTAAGAGCTAGGTTTTGAAGGCTTGAACCAGGATGTGGACATGAAGCTAGGGTTAGGTTAGCTGCTCTTAGCAACGCTAGTGTTTAAAGTCTGTTTCGTTCATGTTCTATTAGATGTTTTGCCTTCTGCATAAGGACCAAACCTACGGACCATCGGCGGAGTGAGTTGAAATGTAATTTCATTTCACTTCCAGCTTCTGGCGGACTATTCCATTTTTGTGCAAGCCAATTCCCAGTAACGCAAGTGTGTAAAGAGTTAGGCTAGGGTTAGGTTTGGTTCGGTTTAGGCTAGGGTTAGGTTTAGGGTTGGTTCGGTTTAGGGTTGGTTCGGTTTAGGGTTGGTTCGGTTTAGGGTTGGTTAGGTTTAGGGTTGGTTCGGTTTAGGGTTGGTTCGGTTTAGGGTTGGTTAGGTTTAGGGTTGGTTAGGTTTAGGGTTGGTTCGGTTTAGGGTTGGTTCGGTTTAGGGTTGGTTAGGTTTAGGGTTGGTTCGGTTTAGGGTTGGTTAGGACTTGGGCAAGGGTTACTCCAATTCCAGAGATACATTTATCAGCTGAAATAAGACTTATCAGCTAATTAACTTCAGGGAATCCAATAATAACCCATCTTTGGGACTCAAAATGCAAGATTCTTTGCTTTAAAGTCCAAGGGATGAAATTAGAATCTAACAATGAATTAGATTTACTATACAAGGTCTCAAAGCACTTCAAATTGTAACTCGCTCCACACGTTGCAAACATAGACTCACTGTTTTGAAGGAGCTAACCCTGTACAACACATAGGTCAATGATGTTTATGGAAGATGATTAGCATCAATATCATGTTTCTGAGAAGAGACGTCTAGTGCTTCTAGGTAGCTGGATCCCTTCACAGTGCCTTACATGACGCTAGATTAGGAGCATCACATTAGACATTCCTGATTCATCATTGTATCTATCTAGCTCCAGGCCTAGTCTAGATGGCTAGGACACTGGGGTTATTGTGTGTGTCTGTATTCGAGAGCGTGGTATGTGAAGTAAACAATGAATTCATTTTCATAGTCTAGACCAGGGGGTATTCAAATCTTACCCTACGAGGTCCAGAATACTGCTGTTTTTCTGTTCCAGCAGATACTTAATTGCGCACACCACCATTAAAAAAAAAACTCTGCATCGTTGGGAAGGGCTCGTAAGAAAGCATTTCATGGCAAAGTCTACACCCGTTGTATTTGGCGCATGTGACAAATACGTTTAAATGCATTTAAATACGTTTAAATGTTATTTTAAATTAGAAAAATCAAAGCGGTGGAACTGGCTTCGAGGTCCAGTTTTGAATTTGAGGGGTCTAGACTGATGACAGGTCTACTGGTAGATTACTGTACTTACTGTCAAATTGGAGGGGAGAACTCCACAGTAGCTAGTTCACAGACCAAGGATAATCTATTTTGAGAAGGGAATAACTCCACAATTGAATCCACTATAAAGGTAAATTCAAACCTTATTTCGCCAGTTCAAACCACTACCAAACCAGAGTCAAGATTAGCATAGTTGAGATCAACAGGCCCATTGTCCTTCAGTCACGTAAAAATATATACCATACTATGGTTGCGTTCCCCTGCTCTATCTGAATGTTAAAAAAGGTTGTGTCCTGCTGAACACGCCCCAAGTTTGATTGACCAATCAAACTTGTTCAGGCACTAGATAAACCAATCACATCAGTTCAGGTACTGTGCAGAAGGAGGCAGAGGCAGAGTCTCCGGTGTCTTAATTAGGACAGCCTCAGTCTGTGTGTCAGTCTCAGCAGGAGTTGTCAGGCCACTACTGCTTCAGGAACATTGCAAACAACAGTATCTGCAGAACTGTATATTTTTTGTCCTCACACAAAATGTCTCTACAACTCCTTTAATCGTCTTTTACCTGAAGTAAGCTACGCAAAATAGGCCTATGACCCCTGAGCAGGTGTAGTTTGGAATACTACAGAAACCACAAATCAAAATCTCTCTCTCTTTCTCTCTCTCTCTCTCTCTCTCTCTCTCTCTCTCTCTCTCTCTCTCTCTCTCTCTCTCTCTCTCTCTCTCTCTCTCTCTCTCTCTCTCTCTCTCTCTCTCTCTCTCTAATTACATTCAAAGAGCCTTATTGCTAAAGTAAAGAATACACTCAACTGTTAAAAAATAATAAGAATATAGACACTTCAAATGTTGTAACAATGGGCAAATAGTTAAATGGATAAATATAGTTTGTATTTCAATGGTGTTTGTGCTTCACTGGTTGCCTTTTTCATGTGGCAACAGATCACAAATCTGGCTACTGTGATGGCCCACTGTAGCATTTCACCTAATAGATATGGGAGTTTATCAGGATTGAATTGGTTTTCAAATTCTTTGTGGGTCTGTGTAATCTGAGGGATATACAGTATGTGTATCTAATATGGTCATACATTTGGCAGGAGGTTAGAAAGTGCAGCTCGGTTTTTCACCTAATTTTCTGGGCAGTAGGCACATAGCCTGTCTTCTCTTGAGAGCCATGCTCACACAATCTGTACATAGACAAAGCTTTTCTTCATTTTGGGTTCAGTCACAGTGGTCAGGTATTCTGCTACTGTTGATTCTCTGTTTAGGGCCAAACAACATTCTAGTTTGCTCAATTTTTGTGTTTATACTTTCCAATGTGTCAAGTGATTATCTTTTAGTTTTCTCATGATTTGGTTGGATCTAATTGTGTTGGGGCTCTGTGGGGTCTGTTTGTGTTTGTGAATAGAATCCCAGTACCAGCTACAGTAGCTGAGGGGACTCTTCTCTCTATAGGTGAGGGCTTTGTTATGGAACTTTTGAGAATTTCTTCCTTTTAGGTGGTTGTAGAATTGAATTGCTCTTTTCTCATGCTTTGATAAATAGCGTGAATCATCCTAATTCTGCTCTGCATGCATTATTTGGTGTTTTTGCAGAATTCTCCAATCAGAGTGTTAATTTGGTGTTTGTCCCATTTTGTGAATTACAACCATAAAGGGCAAATAGGTTCTATAACTGATTCATGTATTTTTAGAATGTCACATTTTATGTTCCTTTAAATGGTATAAAAGACTCTTCTTGCCTTGTCCCGCAGATCGTTCACATCTTTGTGGAAGTTACCTTTGGTGCTGATGTTTAGGTCGGAGTAGGTATAGATTTGTGTGTGCTCTAGGGCAACAATGTCGAGGTGGAATTTGTATTTGTGGCCCTGGCAACTGGACCTTTTTTGGAACACAATTATTTTTGTCGAACTGAGATGAACTGTCAGGGCCTACAAAAAAAACTAAAGCAGACCGGATTTCTCTCTCTGTCATTCTCTCTCTCTCTCTCTCTCTCTCTCTCTCTCTCTCTCTCTCTCTCCCTCTCTCGCTCTTCTCTCTCACTCTCTCTAACTCTGTCTCTCTCTACTCTCTCTCTGTCATTCTCTCTCTCGCTCTCCCTCTCTCGCTCTACTCTCTCACTCTCTCTAACTGTCTCTCTACTCTCTCTCTGTCATTCTCTCTCTCACTCTACTCTCTCACTCTCTCTAACTCTGTCTCTCTCTGCTCTCTCTCTCTGTCATCCTGCTGTTCTATCACTCTATCCCCAGAGGTCTCTGAGAGGAAGTGCCAGAGGGAGAGAAAGATCCAGCGAGGAGGATGCCAGGGCTTCTCTAAACAGGACATACTCTAACTAACCCCACCCGTCACCCGTCAGAGAACAACCCGCTGATCGGTTTGGCTGATCAACTCAGTAGTGTTTCATCCAAACATGCTTTGCAAAAGGTAGCTCACCGCCACCACTCATATTCCATGGGAGCTTGGAACCGATGCGTTTGAATGTTATGAAAACTCTACATTTGACCCAACAGGTTCATTTCCACGGTACCAGCGTTTCTCTAAACAGGACATACTCTAACATAACCCACCCATCATCTCCTAACATTGCCCCTCTCCTTTGCCACTGATGCCTTCTGGGTGCAGTTTTTCTCCTGTGCTGTGCTTATTTAGTCGGATGTTATGCTAGATAACACTGCTGGCATACAGACTCTGTCAAGTGCCAATGGTAGGCTTCGGTACGATAGACTCCAAAATGGTGGTTGGTGTCCTTCACTCTGACCCCGGTTGCCAGCTTAAACAGATTCAATTGTTGGCTAACAGTCCGATGATGGGTCGGCTATGGATACTGCCAACAAAGTGCCAACCATGTTCCAACAGAACGCTGTCCTGTTCAGCTATGTTCAGCTATGTTCAGCTATGTTCAGCTATGAGACCATAAAAGGCACAACAGCAGGTGTTATGAGAGCAAACAATTGTTCAAAAAAATTCCAAACGATAGCGACTAGTTCCAAATCGTGGTTCCATATCAAGTCCTAGTTCAAAATATCAGTTCAAAATCAAGTCCAAATATCCAAATAGTCGTGTCAACACAGCGCTGGCATATGCAGTATACACCGAGTATAGAAAACATCAAAAAGACCTGCTCTTTCCATGACATAGACTGACCAGGTGAATCCAGTTGAAAGCTATGATACCTTATATATGTCACTTGTTATAGCCACTTCAATTATTCTAGATGTAGGGGTGTAGACAGGTTAAAGAAGGATTTTTAAGCTTTGTGCCATTCAGAGGGTAAATGGGCAAGACACAATCTTTAATTGCCTTTGAACGGAGGATGGTAGGTAGTAGGTTCCAGGCGCACCGGTTTGTGTCAAGAACTGCAACGCTGCTGGGTTTTTCAACAGTTTCCCGTGTGTATCAAGAATGATCCACCATCCAAAGGGCATCCAGCCAACTCGACACAACTGTGGGAAGCATTGGAGTCAACATTGGCCAGCATCCCTGTGGAACACTTTCGACATCTTGTAGAGTTCGTGACCGATGAATTGAGGCTGTGCTCAGGGCAAAAGGGGACCTAATGTTTGGTACACTCAGTGCATATGAAGGCTTCACAGAAACTACAGTGGTATTGTCATTGTTTTCGTGCACAGTAATCTGAGTATTTCTTACATTTTTTGTTACCCTTATTATTATTATATATTTTATTTTAGGGGGTAGATCAGCTTTAATAGCGCAGAAGGATTGTAGCTTCCATCAATTTAATTGTCTGCAACATTTCCAATCACCCATATATTTTGTGTATATACTGTATATACAGTGGGGCAAATAAGTATTTAGTCAGCCACCAATTGTGCAAGTTCTCCCACTTAAAAAGATGAGAGAGACCTGTAATTTTCATAATAGGTACACTTCAACTATGACAGACAAAATTAGAAAAAAAATCCAGAAAATCACATTGTAGGATTTTTAATGAATTTATTTGCAAATTGTGGTGGAAAATAAGTATTTGGTCACCTACAAACAAGCAAGATTTCTGGCTCTCACAGACCTGTAACTTCTTCTTTAAGAGGCTCCTCTGTCCTCCACTCGTTACCTGTATTAATGGCACCTGTTTGAACTTGTTATCAGTATAAAAGACACCTGTCCACAACCTCAAACAGTCACACTCCAAACTCTACTATGGCCAAGACCAAAGAGCTGTCAAAGGACACCAGAAACAAAATTGTAGACCTGCACCAGGCTGGGAAGACTGAATCTGCAATAGGTAAGCAGCTTGGTTTGAAAAAATCAACTGTGGGAGCAATTCTTAGGAAATGGAAGACATGCAAGACCACTGATAATCTCCCTCGATCTGGGGCTCCACGCAAGATCTCACCCCGTGGGGTCAAAATGATCACAAGAACGGTGAGCAAAAATCCCAGAACCACACGGGGGGACCTAGTGAATGACCTGCAGAGAGCTGGGACCTAAGTAACAAAGCCTACCATCAGTAACACACTACGCCGCCAGGGACTCAAATCCTGCAGTGCCAGACGTGTCCCCCTGCTTAAGCCAGTACATGTCCAGGCCCGTCTGAAGTTTGCTAAAGAGCATTTGGATGATCCAGAAGAAGATTGGGAGAATGTCATATGGTCAGATGAAACCAAAATATAACTTTTTGGTAAAAACTCAAAACGTTGTGTTTGGAGGACAAAGAATGCTGAGTTGCATCCAAAGAACACCATACCTACTATGAAGCATGGGGGGGTGGAAACATCATGCTTTGGGGCTGTTTTTCTGCAAAGGGACCAGGACGACTGATCTCTTTTGTTTGTTTTTAATCCCATCCTTCAGCTACCCTCAACCCTTCCCATCTATTTCTAAAGACCATCCAGTTTTCTGTTTGCCATATATTTTTAACTGTGCTGTTTTACAAAAGTTCTGAACCTGTTCTGCAATTTATCCGATTTACACCGATTTATGCAATTTTCACCAATTTAAATAGAATTTGAATTGTAACCTCTATTTACCACCACAAAGATGTCCACCCACTGTTGAACGTCAACTTACATGATCATGTCTATTCTATTATCTCTGTCTCTGTGACTATAATTATAATTTAGAACAACAGATATTCCCATTCAAGTCAACATTCTCTGAAGTCTGGACCTCCAACCATCTTTGTGGTAACATTTGAAAGTTGAAATTTCAATTGAATTCCAATTTTAAAACATTTATCAGCCAAACACGACAACTACCCTGTATTCAAGAGAATTTGTCTTCAAGAGAACACAAAAAACTCAGATGATGTAAAATGTATGCAACATATGCGAATATGAAAAAAATTGAAGTTTACACGTTTTTAGATCATTTATGTTAATGGTAAAAAAACAAAAATGGTATTAAATAAATCAATCTCAGCCATTTTTTTTCTTCTACCAAGGAATGAAGAAATGTATGTCTCATTGTAGGGTGGAGTATGCAAAAGGAATCAACTTTGAACACTGTTATCTCTTGAATGTTTTGGCATTCAGGTCCATAAAGTAACTTTGTGAGCACTTCCACATTGGACAAATACTGTATGAATGGAATGTTTTGTTCAAACCATAAGGGGTGCTGTCAAAAATTGATTGAATTCAAATGGATTTACCCTGAACTCAATGCTAACTGTTATTGGTTATCCCAATACCGGACGATATAGTGCACTAATGTGTGTGTGTGTGCGTGTGGTATATGTGTGAATGTTTGTGCATTGCATACCCAACATTTCTGGTATTATCTGGTGATGTTTATCCTACATTCCTTTGGATGCTCATTCAGCATCAGCCTGATAGTTATTAGATTATTGTGTGTGTGTGTGTGTGTGTGTGTGTGCACCCTCTCTGATAGAGGGTCATGACCGAGGTCTGTTACTGACAGAAACCGGTATTTATATGCATATTCATTCAATAGATCATGTGTAGTAATCTAGTCATAGTCAGAGGTCTCCTTGCAGTTAGATTGACTGGACATTAAAGAGAATGACTTATTTATACATGTTCTTAGAATATGTCTTTAGCTATTCTGTGTGTGTGTGTGTGTGTGTGTGTGTGTGTGTGTGTGTGTGTGTGTGTGTGTGTGTGTGTGTGTGTGTGTGTGTGTGTGTGTGTGTGTGTGTGTGTGTGAGTGTGTGTGTGTGTGTGTGTGTGTGTGTAATTCAGACAAATGTATTTAATTCTGTCTGATGAAGTTGGCTCTATCAAAGTGTTCCAAGTTCAACTTGGAATTCAATTATCCTGTCCTAATTTTAATACCAGACCAAAGAACAGAATTAAAGCTACAGTCTGCAATTCGAAAATTCAACAAATGGGTAAAATGGGTAAGGAAGTGAATTGACCATTGAACAGATTCCCAACCAGATCACAGACTGTAGCTTTAAGCTCATTCCATGCTCACAATAAAATGACCCCTGACCTCAGAGCAGCAGCTCTTTTTGACTTAGAAAAGAGTAGGGAGCGAGAGAAAGAAAAAGTCTAAATCCTTCTCTAATAAGAATTATATCCAATTAAAATAGTTAGGGCACAGAGAATCTTGTTTTCACTTGTTTTCACACTCTTAGAAAAAATGGTTATCAAATTATTCTTTAAGGAGGGTTTTACATGGAAGGCTGGTAGTGAGTAATACTAGAAAACATTCCATTTATAATTGAGCAAGTGGCTCAGTTAGTTGGGTGGGTTTGATTCAAGAATAGGCCAAATGGGATGTGTTTAAGTCCCTTTTTAAAAGCATAGTCTTCTAGTTGACCATGCTCTACACCTACATTACCTATCAATGATTTATGAATGACGATGACTAGAGACCAATGCAGACTATATAATCAGACCATAGGGCAGGTTGACAGCTTCCAGTTCCCTGGTGTCCACATCACCAACAAACTAGAATTGTCCAAACACACCAAGACAGTCGTGAAGAGGGCACGACAAAAAGTATTTGGCAGGGTCCTCAGATCCTCAAAGGGTTCTACAGCTGCAACATCGAGAGCATCCTGACTGGTTGCATCACTGCCTGGTACGACAACTGCGCGGCCTCCGACCGCAAGGCACTACAAAGAGTAGTGCGTACGGCCCAGTACGTCACTGGGGCTAAGCTACCTGCCATCCAGGACCTCTATACCAGGCGGTGTCAGAGGAAGTTCCTAAAAATTGTCAAAGACTCCAGCCACCCCAGTCATAGACTGTTCTCTCCACTACCGCATGGCAAGCGGTACCGAAGAGCCAAGTCGAGGACAAAAAGGCTTCTCAACAGCTTTTACCCCCAAGCCATGAGACTCCTGAATAGGTAATCAAATGGCTACCCGGACTATTTGCATTGTGTCCCGCCACATAATCATTTCAAACCTTGCTTACATTTGTATACGATCACAAGTTTCTTTCTATAATGCGTGGGAATACTTGGGAACAGATTTCTTAAATTAAAATCAATTGGAGCTGATTTCCTGGTGTTTTTAGTCTTTTATGTCCATCAACAAAAAATATATATACACTTGGGGGGCCAAATAATACCACACGCGGGCCAAATATGGCCTGCGGGCTTGCCAGTTGGGGAACCCTGCTATAGGGATATCAGATCGTACAATGAGTGACGGACAGGAACAGGAAGAGACAGGTAGAGGTCAAAGGTAAAAAGGAAGTGGTCATCAGAGAGGCAGACCAAATATTGTCTATTATATTGACAAGAAATTTAAGTGACCGCTCTAACATTGGAAATACATTTCCTCAAAGATGGAAGGCAGGCTGGAGGAGGTGTGACCATTCTAGCCAGTGAGATGGCAGATACATGTGTGAACAACAAGTCATAGAGCTAGATAGAGGACTCATCTTTGTATCTGTGTCATTATAACATATGTGACAGCATGGACAGCGACATTAAGGTTATCTCCATTTTAAAGTAGTACATTTTCTATTTTTCTTCATTGGCTGATTGCTCCCAACTCATTGGAATCCCCACCCAGTTGACTAATTTAAAATGGTGGAAGCCCTCAATGGCAATGTCCATGCTAAAACCAGTTATATCCATGATAAGTCCTTTATCTATCTCTATGAAAACAGGCACAACACCGATATGAAGTCGTTTTTTTTCCAAAGTTGCCAAAATGCCATGTGCGTCCACTTATATCAGTGCATTCGTATCCACCTAAGCATTACATGCTTCTATTCAATCAAATAAGCCTCACGTAGCAAATTAGCAATTACATTTTTTGTTGACCAAATTCGACACTCTCTCCATACAAAAATTCCTCACGTCGTAGGCTTATTTTCGCCTCTTCCTCTATGGTGCCACAGACCCGGATGGCCATCCATCTTGTGATAAAAGCTACAGAGAGACGGGCGCTATTTTGTGTCCAGTGTGAATTCCTCCATTGGGAATAGAGAGGAAAGGGGGAAACTGGCGGAGATGGGGCTTTGATGTTGAGCCTGCTGACTGTGGGCGTCTAAACAGGTCTTTAAGTAAAGTACAGCACGTGAAGTATTTGTACTCGGACATTGTGAGTCAGAAACCGTCAATCATTTAGTTGCTGTGCACCTCTCAGGATCAAAGAAATGCTTCTGGGTGGCTCACTATCCAACCAAGAACAACAGCAAATGATTGAGCGAAGAGATACTCAACCTCTCTTTGATGATAATAGAAGTCCAATATGAGGATGCTTCCTCAAAACTCCTGTCTCAGGACAAAGACTAAATGAAATACAATATTTACCTTAGCAACAAACCGTTTATAAGTATTTCCAGATGAACTCTTTAAAAAAAAAAGTGTTATCTAGAACCTAAAAGGGTTCTTCTACTGTCCCCATAAGAGTAATCTTTGAAGAACCCCTTTTGGTTCCAGGTAGAACCCTGGGTCAAGATAGAACCATTTTGGGTTACATGTACAACCCTTTCCACAGGGTTGTAGGGAAAGTCAAAGAACAATTTCGGAGTGTATGGTACACTATCACACGCTACAGAGACACTGGGACTGAGTGTTCAGAATGCAGAGACTCATCGCTCACACACACACTAACACACCCACACGCACACTATGACTGAGTGTTCAGAAGGCAGAGACTCATCGCTCACACACACACACTAACACACCCACACGCACACTGGGACTGAGTGTTCTGAAGGCAGAGACTCATCGCTCACACACACACACTAACACACCCACACGCACACTGGGACTGAGTGTTCAGAAGGCAGAGAGACACTGGAAGAACGTACAGTACTGTAGCCCGCTGTGATGCTGTGTTAGCGTGTATGTGCAGATCCGTGTGTGTGTGCTTGCAAGCATATGTGTGTGTATTTTTCTCTCTCTCTGTGTGTGTGTGTGTGTGTGTGTGTGTGTGTGTGTGTGTGTGTGTGTGTGTGTGTGTGTGTGTACGGGTCTCTCTCTGGGTGTTGTTTGTGTGTCCTGGGACAAACTCCTTCATATAAATCTAGAGACGGGGGAGTCAAGCAAACACAATGAGATATGTACCCAAGACGTTTTCCACAGTAGCACTCCAGAAGAGTAACGTCTCTGTTGATGTGTGTGTGTGCGTGCGCGCGCGCGCGCGTGTGTGTGTGTGTGTGTGTGTGTGTGTGTGTGTGTGTGTGTACGTGTGTGTGTGTGTGTGTGTGTGTACGTGTGTGTGTGTGTGTGTGTGTACGTGTGTGTGTGTGTGTGTGTGTGTGTACGGGTCTCTCTCTGGGTGTTGTTTGTGTGTCCTGGGACAAACTCCTTCATATAAATCTAGAGACGGGGGAGTCAAGCAAACACAATGAGATATGTACCCAAGACGTTTTCCACAGTAGCACTCCAGAAGAGTAACGTCTCTGTTGATGTGTGTGTGTGCGTGCGCGCGCGCGTGTGTGTGTGTGTGTGTGTGTGTGTGTGTGTGTGTGTGTGTGTGTGTGTACGTGTGTGTGTGTGTGTGTGTGTGTACGTGTGTGTGTGTGTGTGTGTGTGTACGTGTGTGTGTGTGTGTGTACGGGTCTCTCTCTGGGTGTTGTTTGTGTGTCCTGGGACAAACTCCTTCATATAAATCTAGAGACGGGGGAGTCAAGCAAACACAAGGAGATATGTACCCAAGACGTTTTCCACAGTAGCACTCCAGAAGAGTAACGTCTCTGTTGATGTGTGTGTGTGTGTGTGTGTGTGTGTGTGTGTGTGTGTGTGTGTGTGTGTGTGTGTGTGTGTGTGTGCGCGTGCGTGTTAGCACTAAATCAAGAAGAGGTATCCAGCCCAGTAGAGTCGTACATTTGAGTAGATGGTTGATTTATTGACGTCAGCTGGTAGGAATATTTTTCGAACCTCAACTTTTCCTTCCTCTTTTCCTACCTCTTGAGAGATTCCTCCGTCTCTTTCTCCCTCTCTCCATCCGGCTCCACTGCCAGGTTTTCTCAGGATGACAGGAAAAGGTAGATTTACGCTCATTTCAATTTGAGAAAGTATTCAGTGGGGTGACTCTGGCCCAAAGCCAACTAATCTAGACATTACAGTAATGTAGTACATAGTATAGTACATAGTATAGTACATAGTACATAGTATAGTACATAGTACAGTACATAGTATAGTACATAGTATAGTACATAGTATAGTACATAGTACAGTACATAGTATAGTACATAGTATAGTACATAGTACAGCTTTGAGTTTTCTTCTGATACCATAAATAGAGTTGGAAGAGAGCAGTGAAATACAAAAAAATAGACCACCTGGTTAGATTAGTATGTCCACTTCAGTTAGGAGGGCAATCAATATTATGTTGCATTATGTCAATATGATTGTAGGCCTATTATGTTGTCAACACTGAAAAACATTCCGTAGCTATTAGATAGCGAGAGAGATTAACGCGTAGCACAATTAGAAAGCAACTTGATTGTCTGAGAGAATAAACACAGGGAACAGCGTAAGAAGCAGAAGAAACAGGAAGTGAGACGGTTGCTGTCCATCCATTAAATGAGTAGGATTGCAATCACGCTAATGAAGGGACGCATACGGTACAGTATCCTTCTCGCTCTTCTTCCTTGCATAATGCCACTTCCCTTCTCCCACCTCGACCCCTCACTCCCCCCCTCTTTCCATCCTCCATCTTTCCCTCCGCCTCACTCCCTTCACTCCGGCACCTCCGCCTGTCCCTTCTCCCACCTCGACCCCTCACTCCCCCCCTCTTTCCATCCTCCATCTTTCCCTCCGCCTCACTCCCTTCACTCCGGCACCTCCGCCTGTCCCTTCTTCCACCACTCCCTCCACCCCTCCATCGCACACTCCCTTCACCCGACCCCATCCCACCTCTCTCGCTCTCTCTTTCTCTCTCTCACGCTCTCCCTCTGTCTCCTTCCCTCCACCTCTCTCCTACTCTCTCCATCCTTCCCTTCCTACCCACTTCCTTCCATTAGCATATGGTGCTCATTATACGGTTGAGCATCCAAGACGTTAGGCAATATCCTAACCACCAGCAATGGACGTCAAATATTGACACACGCGCACACACACACACACACACACACACACACACGCGCACGCACGCACGCACACACACACATACAATTCCATATCGAGCGTTTAGTGCATACCAATAAAAACAGCAGATTATTGCAGAGTGAGAAAAATACTCCATCTTGATGGATTTAGCTATGGCAGATTACTGGTTAATCTAGAAACAACACGTCTCAGCGGTAAAGTATCTGTCTGTCTGTCTGCCAGGAAGAATACTATGTGTGTTGTAATCCCCGGGTTAAATGACGCTCTAAGACAGATGCTCCAGACACGAATCTAAAAAGAACCCTTACAAAAGAAGATTGCAGTCAGAGTGCAGTCCAAAACAAAAACAAAAATGTTTTACTGCAGTAATTTTTGTAGTGTGATCGCAGTTACCGTGCAGTATGACTGCAGCTATTCTGCTTTTACTGTGTCCAAAATACCACAGTCGACTGCATTTACCCCCCCCCCCCCCCCTCCCAAAAAGAAAAGATGACATTGTATGTCAATGGTGGAAGGTTGAGGGTTAGACAAACACACATAAACTCTTGAAGAAAGTGAAGGGACTTCACGAGTCAGGGGTGAGCTGTATGTGACGATGTGAGAGGATTACTTTCAGAAGGGGCATCGTTTCATCCCCTCTCCACAACGAGCGGTGGCATGCGGTGGCACTTCACTGAACCATAAATACATGAATGAGTTCATATCATTGGCACTCCCTCAGGGACGATCTGAGGTTGTTAAAACACTAGTAAACACAAACTACTATGCATCCCATAAAGTTGGAAGATTACATACACTTAGGTTGGAGTCAGTAAAACTCGTTTTTCAACCACTCCACAAATTTCTTGTTAACAAACTATAGTTTGGCAAGTCAGATAGGACATTACTTTGTGCATGACAGAAATAATTTTTCAAACAATTGTTTACAGGCAGATTATTTCACATAATTCATCATTCACATAATTCACTGTATCACAATTCCAGTGGGTCAGAAGTTTACATACACTAAGTTGATGTAAACAGCTTGGAAAATTCCACAAAAGTATGTCATGGCTTTAGAAGCTTCTAGGCTGATTGACATCATTTGAGTCAATTGGAGATGTACCTGTGGATGTATTTCAAGGAGTACCTTCAAACTCAGTGCCTCTTTGCTTGACATCAAGGGAAAATCAAAATAAATCAGCCAAGACCTCAGAAAATAAATTGTAGACCTCCACAAGTCTGGTTCATGATGACCATTGTTATGTTTGGAGGAAAAAGGGGGAGGCTTGCAAGCCAAAGAACACCATCTCAACTGTGAAGCACGGGGGAGGCAGCATCATGTTGTCGGGGTGCTTTGCTGCAGGAGGGACTGGTGCACTTCACAAAATAGATGGCATCATGAGGGTGGAAAATTATGTGGGTACATTGAAGCAACATCTCAAGACATCAGTCAGCAAGTTAAAGCTTGGTCGCAAATGCGTCTTCCAAATGGACAATGACCCCAAGCATACTTCCAATGTTGTGGCAAAATGGCTTAAGGAAAATAAAGTCAAATGGAGTGGCCATCACAAAGCCCTGACCTCAATCCTATAGAACATTTGTGGGCAGACCTGAAAAAGCGTGTGTGAGCAAGGAGGCCTACAAACCTGACTCAGTTACACCAGCTCTGTCAGCAGGAATGGGCCAAAATTCACCCAACTTATTGTGTGAAGCTTGTGGAAGGCTACCTGAAACGTTTGACCCAAGTTAAACAATTTTAAGGCAATGCTACCAAATACTAATTGATTCTATGTAAACTTCTGACCCACTGGGAATGTGATGAAAGAAATAAAAGCTGAAATAAATCATTCTCTCTACTATTCACATTCTTAAAATTAAGTGGTGATCCTAACTAACCTAAGACAGGGAATTTGTACTAGGATTAAATGTCAGGAATTGTGAAAAACTGAGTTTAGATGTATTTGGCTAAGGTGTATGTAAACTTCCGACTTCAACTGTATATACTTTAAATACATTAACCTTAATGTAAAAGTACTTTAGTTACTGTATATTTCACTGTATTGATATAGTAATATAAAACCCCTTGTCCTACTTCTATAAACACACAAACACAAGCTGAAAAAGCGGTTTTCTCCTTTCAATATTAATGTAACATGGCGGTTAGCACTAACGCACAAAGTAAGAATGACGGTGAGAAGTTCATTCATTCACAATTGCCAGCAATATAGTAATATTGTTCCAAAGGTTGACTAAAGTGACCCTGAAGTTTATTGAGCTTAATTAAACGAAGAGCCATAAGGAAACGAGACCAAAGGGAACATGATCAAGGTGCACTGAATGAAGTGTACTGAGTGAGGAGGACAAACATAGCCTTATTCCAAATGGCACCTTATTCTCTATGTAGTGCACTACTTTTGGTTGAAAGTGTGGCACGCACACACACAGAAACACATACATGTGCATGCACCCGCACGCACACACACAGACTTACCACGTAGTAGAACTGCATGTCCTGCCGCACAGGCTGCTCCATCTGCATCACTGAAGAAGATATTCCATCAGTGACTAAAAAATTGTTTTTCTTCTCCTCAGAGAGGGGACCGAGGTGAGCCTCCTTGACTCTCTTCTCTTTAGCGCTCCTCTCTTTCCTATCCTCTCCTCCTCTCACTGCTTAGACAGTAACTGTTGATGTGTAGAGTTGTCCATCAGTCAAGAGACAGCTTGAGCCCAGTATGAGGTTGTTGTTGTGTGGTCCCCCCCACCCACCTCTCTCGCTCTCTCTCTCTCTCTCACACACACACACACACTCCCTCTCTCTCTCACACACACACTCCCTCTCTCTCTCTCTCTCTCTCTCTCTCTCTCTCTCTCTCTCTCACACACACACACACACACTCCCTCTCTCACACACACTCCCCCTCTCTCTCTCTCTCTCTCTCTCTCTCTCTCTCTCGCACACACACACACTCCCTCTCTCTCTCTCTCTCTCACACACACTCCCTCTCTCTCTCTCTCTCTCTCTCTCTCTCTCTCACACACACACACTCCCTCTCTCTCTCTCTCTCTCTCACACACACACACTCACTCACTCACTCACTCACTCACTTACTCACTCACTCCCTCTCTCTCTCTCTCTCTCTCTCTCACACACACACACTCACTCTCTCTCTCACACACACACTCTCTCTCTCTCTCTCTCACACACACTCCCTCTCTCTCTCACACACCCACTCCCTCTCTTGCTCTCTTTCTCTCTCTCTCACACACACACAATCCCTCTCTCTCTTTCCTGCTTCTCTCTATCTCTCTGAAGATAGCGCTCAGTTCTTCCTGTGCCGGCTGCTGTTGTGGCCGCTGGATGTGTGTGTGAGAGAGAAAGAGTGTGTGTGTATGTGTGTTCTGTGACAGATAACGCACTGTGCGCTCTTTGCTGTCAGAAACAGGAAACGTGGAGTTTGGCAGTTTAGCCCTGGTGCCTGCGTTCTCGTCAGTCTGTCCTACTGTCCATATGTGTGTGTGTGTGTGTGTGTCTGTGTGTGTGTCTGTGTGTGCTTGCGTGCGAGAGTGAGACGGAGTTGGTAATCACTTTTAGCCTACTGAACCCTGATAAATAGTAACACACACACACACACACACACAGACACACACACACACACGGATCAACTTCCGACCTGCGTAACCTCAGGTATTCTATAATGTTTTGTAATTTGTATGTTATACCATATTTTTACACACTGGCACACATATATGGTATCATAATGGTACTGCAGTAGCTGGATTAGGGAGGGGTAGTTATTCATTAGCAAAACTATTTAAGATTACAAATGAAAAACCCAGAATAGCACAAAATAGTCTGTATTGCATTAGTTCATTCTGTGATTACTGGGATTTTCCATTGCAAATAGCATTGTGTCATGATGTATCTATAACAATAATAATAATAATAAATCAGAATAATTTGATGGGTGCTTGCATTTGTCCTATTTCACACATGTACAAGTGTGTATTAATACGCATGTGTGAATTGGAAATGTATTTTTTGCATATCCTATTCCTTGGAAAGTGAGGTCACGGCCAGGGTCTGCCATTCAATAGCGAGGATTGAGGATTCGGTTACTGGACCAACGCTCTAACCACTAGGCTACCTGCCGCTATGGTCATGTATAACATATCTTTTTTTATTTTGACTGAGAACACTTTCATCATACAGGAGGGATTTTCAACATTCAACATTCCAACTGCTGCCAATTCCATGGAATTTGAATTCTAGGATCAGGACTGTATCAATAAAAGCGTAGTAACTTTTAGATCCAGTGTGATGTCATTGAGCGATATTTCCACTAGGTGGCAACAGACTCCAGTAGGTTCTTACAGCCAGGGCCATAGTCCTCAGATGCATGTATGTCCCAAACGGTACCATTTTCCCTATGTGGTGCACTACTTTTGACCTGAGCCCATAGGATTCTGGTCAAAAGTAGTGCACTATGTAGGGAATTAGGGTGCCATTTGGGATGAACACTATGTTACGTAAGTTTGTTTAGGATTTTAATAATGAGCTGTCTCTGTGGAACTCAGTTTATTAAAGAAATACCCTCCCTCTAGTTATACATTTTAATCTGAGCGAAACGCAGACTACCACCACTACACAGTCTGAAATACAGGCACACTACCACCACTACACAGTCTGAAATACAGGCACACTTACCACCACTACACAGTCTGAAATACAGGCACACTACCACCACTAGACAGTCTGAAATACAGGCACACTACCACCACTAAACAGCAGTGGAGGCTGCTGAGGGGAGGGTGAATCATAGTACTGCCTGGAATGGAGTCAATGGGATGGTATCAAGCACATAAGAACCACATGTTCGATACCATTCCATTGACTCGATTACAGCCATTATTATGAGCCGTCGTCCCCTCAGCAGCCTCCACTGGTGCAAAGTCTGAAATACAGGCACACTACCACCACTACACAAGACTACACAGTCTGAAATACAGACACACTACCACCACTACACAAGACTACACCGTCTGAGGCAGACTCTGCTCACTACAGAGGTAAGAAAACATAGCTACCGTTTAATTAAACATGGCAAGGAATATACGAATGTAAATGATATATTTAATGTATGAATACATTGGATGTAGGAAAAACTACATTGAAACCTAGGCTATATGTTTATTGATATATGGATAACTTCTCTAGTCCATCATCTTGAGACTGGAGAGGTTTAACTACACAGTCTGAAGCAGACTGGAGAGGTTTAACTACACAGTCTGAAGCAGACTGGAGAGATTTAGCTACACAGTCTGAAGCAGACTGGAGAGGTTTAACTACACAGTCTAAAGCAGACTGGAGAGGTTTAACTACACAGTCTGAAGCAGACTGGAGAGGTTTAACTACACAGTCTGAAGCAGACTGGAGAGATTTAGCTACACAGTCTGAAGCAGACTGGAGAGGTTTAACTACACAGTCTGAAGCAGACTGGAGAGGTTTAACTACACAGTCTGAAGCAGACTGGAGAGGTTTAGCTACACAGTCTGAAGCAGACTGGAGAGGTTTAACTACACAGTCTGAAGCAGACTGGAGAGGTTTAGCTACACAGTCTGAAGCAGACTAGAGAGGTTTAACTACACAGTCTGAAGCAGACTGGAGAGGTTTAACTACACAGTCTGAAGCAGACTGGAGAGGTTTAACTACACAGTCTGAAGCAGACTGGAGAGGTTTAACTACACAGTCTGAAGCAGACTGGAGAGGTTTAGCTACACAGTCTGAAGCAGACTGGAGAGGTTTAACTACACAGTCTGAAGCAGACTGGAGAGGTTTAACTACACAGTCTGAAGCAGACTGGAGAGGTTTAACTACACAGTCTGAAGCAGACTGGAGAGGTTTAACTACACAGTCTGAAGCAGACTGGAGAGGTTTAACTACACAGTCTGAAGCAGACTGGAGAGGTTTAGCTACACAGTCTGAAGCAGACTAGAGAGGTTTAACTACACAGTCTGAAGCAGACTGGAGAGGTTTAACTACACAGTCTGAAGCAGACTGGAGAGGTTTAACTACACAGTCTGAAGCAGACTGGAGAGGTTTAACTACACAGTCTGAAGCAGACTAGAGAGGTTTAACTACACAGTCTGAAGCAGACTGGAGAGGTTTAACTACACAGTCTGAAGCAGACTGGAGAGGTTTAACTACACAGTCTGAAGCAGACTGGAGAGGTTTAACTACACAGTCTGAAGCAGACTGGAGAGGTTTAGCTACACAGTCTGAAGCAGTCTAGAGAGGTTTAACTACACAGTCTGAAGCAGACTGGAGAGGTTTAACTACACAGTCTGAAGCAGACTGGAGAGGTTTAACTACACAGTCTGAAGCAGACTGGAGAGGTTTAGCTACACAGTCTGAAGCAGACTGGAGAGGTTTAACTACACAGTCTGAAGCAGACTGGAGAGGTTTAACTACACAGTCTGAAGCAGACTGGAGATGTTTAACTACACAGTCTGAAGCAGACTGGAGAGGTTTAACTACACAGTCTGAAGCAGACTGGAGAGGTTTAACAACACAGTCTGAAGCAGACTGGAGAGGTTTAGCTACACAGTCTGAAGCAGACTGGAGAGGTTTAACTACACAGTCTGAAGCAGACTGGAGAGGTTTAACTACACAGTCTGAAGCAGACTGGAGAGGTTTAGCTACACAGTCTGAAGCAGTCTAGAGAGGTTTAACTACACAGTCTGAAGCAGACTGGAGAGGTTTAACTACACAGTCTGAAGCAGACTGGAGAGGTTTAACTACACAGTCTGAAGCAGACTGGAGAGGTTTAGCTACACAGTCTGAAGCAGACTGGAGAGGTTTAACTACACAGTCTGAAGCAGACTGGAGAGGTTTAACTACACAGTCTGAAGCAGACTGGAGAGGTTTAACTACACAGTCTGAAGCAGACTGGAGAGGTTTAACTACACAGTCTGAAGCAGACTGGAGAGGTTTAACAACACAGTCTGAAGCAGACTGGAGAGGTTTAGCTACACAGTCTGAAGCAGACTGGAGAGGTTTAACTACACAGTCTGAAGCAGACTGGAGAGGTTTAACTACACAGTCTGAAGCAGACTGGAGAAGAAAGTGAACACACCCAAACACAGAAGGGTTATATGAATGTAAATAGTGTATGTGAATATGTTATAATATATATTCATTGTTGCTCAGTTTTTGGTGATTGAAAAAGGCAAAACGCTAATGAAATCAAAACAGTTCTCAAGTTACGGATGACTTTTCATTTGTCTTGTACTGATCATAGATTTTATTTTGCTATCACCAGCAATGTTCTTTCATTCAGGAAACACAGATATGATAACAGGGTCGTTTGTATTCTCTAGGAACTAAATGAATCAAACGACTGAAATGAGGAGGGACTAACCTGAACTTGTTCAATAAGAGACATTCATTTTCATTGCAAAAATGTTTTCCATGGCAAACACACTTTGCTACCGTTTTGCCATGGTGGGCACTAATGAATACACCCCAAGTCAGAAAAAATTCAAAAGGACATCCATAGACAAAATCAGTGTTAAGCAAGAAAAATAATTTATTTGAATGATATAATAATTTGAATCACATTGGCAAGACATACATAGCTGCATGTGTTCAAACCAACAGCTACATAAACCACACTGCTGGATCTGAAAACTGAGGTTATTGATAATTATCATAATAATAATCATATATGCAGTAGAGTTTTAAATATGTCCTTCCAATGAGAAATAACAAAAATAGAATAATTCCAAGAACTCTCTCTCTCTCTCTTTATTTGAGTAGCCTAACCCAACAAACTTCATCTTGTTTCGTGGGTGTTTTTGTGTGTGTCTTTTAACTTAATAAAACTTTATTATTGTCCTGGTCCTATACATACAGAGAGTACTGTGAGCAGTTTAAAACTGCTGTACAACTAATTATCGGTTATACTCATTATACTTAGGGACAGGAGTTTTTCCTGACCACATGACCTGACCGGGAAACACTCTGGGCCGAGAGTTATATGCTATTTGTTTCTCATAGCCTATAACTAGGACCCTGAGTTTTTCCTGCATTGGTTAGGTAATGTGGTGAGGGAAAATTATGGGGCTAGATTTCTGTAAGAATGTTGTTCGGGGAAAAAAAAAGTACATATTTTGACAGAAAAATAACTCCTGTCCCTAATCATCCTATCACCTCTATATTTAATCTGAATAAGGGTCGTCTAATGGTACTTACATTGTATATACAGATTAACACTTCAACATAGCTCAAAAGGGTGCGATCAAATCTCATTTGAAACCCTTTCAAGTGTTAGACCAGAGTAGTGCACTAGATAGGGAGTAGGATGTGATTTGAGACAAAGGCTAAGATTAATATGTCTGTTTGTTTGTTAGGCGTCATGACAACCAGATGGTTGTTAACAGCTTGTCGTGCTGCTGTTTGATGTCGATGCAGAAACAAGATATAAAACACAAACTGACTAAAGGACATCTTTTTCTGTCATCCCTCCTCTCCCTCTCTCTTCTTCTCTCCCTCTCTCTTCTTCTCCCCCTCTCTTCTTCTCCCCCTCTCTCTTCTTCTCTCCCTCTCTCTTCTTCTCTCCCTCTCTCTAGACTTTTAGTGTTCTGTGGGGAGTTTGGGGAAAGCTTTAAGAGCTGTCCTTATCACAGAAAGAAAGACAGAAAGAAAGACAGAAAGAAAGATGGAAAGAAGGAAGGAAGGAAGGAAGGAAAAAAAGAAAAAAGGAAAAAAGGAAAGAAGGAAAGAAAGAAGGAAAGAAAGAAGGAAAGAAAGAAAGAAAGAAAATAAATCGATGGACAGAACTTGTATTAACCCAACTGTGATCCCCTCTTTCAGAGGAGTGATATATCCACTCGTGAAATGTTACCCACCTTCTCTCCCTCGCCCCCCTCCCCCTATCCTCATACCTCTTTCTCTTCTGCTCCCATACTCTGTAATACTCTACCACATTCCTAGACATGGTTGATTGGAGTTTGGAACCCACTATGATAAATCACTGTATGTGCCAACTGTAGGCTACTGAACAAATCTGTATTTCTTTGTGTGTGTGTGTGTGTGTGTGTGTGTGTGTGTGTGTGTGTGTGTGTGTGTGTGTGTTTGTGTGTGTGTGTGTGTGTGTGTGTGTGTGTGTGTGTGTGTGTGTGTGTGTGTGTGTGTGTGTGTGTGTGTGTGTGTAGCACTGCGCAACCATTTCTGTGGCTAGAGCTGGAATCTGCTACTGGATTGAGAGTTACAGTATTGTGTTCCTGCCTCATCCTCGGTCTTGGGCTAAGTCATCTATCTATTGCTTACATTTTTTTCAACTCTTTCTCTCTCCCTCTTTCTCTCTATCGTTGTACCTGTGTTTTATGAACAATATAAGGGTACAGCCAAGAGTAGTAATAGTAGGAATAGTGACGACCACTACTGTAACAGCCATAGTATATGACAGTAGTAACCATAATATACAGTATTACCGTAATATCCACAGTATATGACTGTAGTAACCATAGTATACAGTATTACCGTAATAACCACAGTATATGACTGTAGTAACCATAGTATACAGCATTACCTTAGTAACCATAATAACTACAGTACTTCAGAACAGAAAGAGTAACAACTCTGCATACCTCAAAGGGAGTGTAATATCAAGGTAGCTGAAAACCATAGAATATAACCAGTAGAATGGGCATAGAACCTCTGACCATAGGAATTTGACATTATGGCCCCATTGACGTAAATAGGGGTGTCCATTCTAGTAATTATATTTCTATGTAGAAAACACAGAAGGTTAAACATCACGCCAGACTACAAGGCAAACTAACACTGAGTTTTGTCATAGTTATTTTTTTTTTATGTAGTTCCATTCACTAAATATTTAAAACAAGCGTCACTTGACTATTTATTAATAATGTGTTCATTTACATAGGTTTTTTTTCTCTCGTTCTTTTCATTGTCTTTATAAGTTGTTGACGTTGTTGTTCTGGTTTCCTGAATGACCGATATAACAAAAAGAGCATCCAGATATTAATCTGGAGTCGTTGCGTCTCCGTGTTGTTGCTGGAGGGACAGAGCAGTAGTCTTACAGGGTGTGCTCCCTCTCTTCATCCACAGGGGGGCGCTGTAGCTTAATAGCACCAGGGTTTGCACAGCCCCAATGTAATGGTTCTGGAAAAGTGTGGTGAAAGGAGGATAGGTTAAGATCCGTGTTCACAGTCTGAGTGGGTCCAGAAGTCCACTATCCTTTCCTTTTAAGTACACATCCAGACATTCATACCCTTTTCCATCCGTCTCTTGTGTGTTCTTTCACACAATCCACCCTCCTGTTTTCCTTGTAACATGGATGGTTGGTTTGGTCTGGATATAGGGACAGATGCACAATGCAGCAGAAGGATTAAAAATAAAAAAAACATTTGTATTTTTGACAGAGAGGGTTGGATCGAAAGATGAAGTTGAACATAGCACTCTTGAACACGATATCAACGCGGCGTCCTTTTCTTTCCTTCCATTGACATTCAGGCTGTGTCGTCTGTGAGCTCAGATGCACAGAAAGAATGGGAGGGGCACGGAGGGAGGGATGAGGGGAGGACGAAGAAATGTGAAGAGGAGGGGGCTACTCCATGGGCAGAGAGAGAGAGAGACAGATGGAGCATGTGTTCCTGCCAGGAAGGAGGACGAGAAGAGAGGGAGAGTGGACGAGAAGAGAGGGAGAGTGCACGAGAAGAGAAGGAGAGTGGACGAGAAGAGAGGGAGAGTGGACGAGAAGAGAGGGAGAGTGGACGAGAAGAGAGGGAGAGTGGACGAGAAGAGAGGGAGAGTGGACGAGGGGAAAAGGCTGCGACATCACCCCTGCACAAAACGGACAGTATGAGAAAAAAACATGTGGAGAGGGCAAAAAGAAGAGGGTGATGCATTTTTCAATATGGCCGATGGATGGTTAGCTGTTTTCCTGGACTGTCTCGGTTTGTTTTGTGATGGTTGTTAGAAAAGTGGGTTCTAATCACAGTTCCGGAATCCCCTCAGGCCCAGAATCCTCTCTCAGTTCCAAAACGTCACGGAAAACTCCAAAGACTACAGCCACATGATTCAGACCACTTAATCCTCTCCTTAGGGCGGATAAATGAAGCCCTTGTCCCCACACACACACACACACACACACACACACACACACACACACACACACACACACACACACACACACACACACACACACACACACACACACACACACACACACACACACACAAACACACACACACACACACACACGCACACACACACACACACACACACACGTTTCCACTGGTCTGTTTATGGCAGTCCTTTGGTCCTAACGGAAACCAGTCTAAACCCTGTTAAATAAACCCAACCCTGTATCATACTCTCTGTTAAGAAAGATCCACAGGGTTCAATTCTGTGCCCGCCATCTTTCACACCTCCCTTGCTGTGTTTGGTTATCATTTCCTGTATACACACACACACACACACACACGCACGCAAGTACACACACACTCTGACGGCAGTGCGAGGAGATCCGTGGGTAAGGGTTCGTGGGATTGTGTTCCATAGCGTCGCTCCTTCAGTTCAGTTGGTTTGATCCTGTTGTGTGCTGTGAGGTGTATCACATAGTATCCTACTACTGTTAGTACTACAGTAGTACTATTGCTGTTAGTACTACTGTAGTACTATTACTGTTAGTACTACTGTAGTACTACTACTAATACTGTTAGTACTACTGTAGTACTTCTGTCCTACTACTGTTAGTACTATTGTTAGTACTACTGTAGTACTATTGTACTACTACTGTTAGTACTAGTGTAGTACTATTATACTACTACTGTTAGTACTACTGTAGTACTTCTGTCCTACTACTGTTAGTACTATTGTTAGTACTAGTGTAGTACTATTGTACTACTACTGTTAGTACTAGTGTAGTACTATTATACTACTACTGTGGCTCTCCATAGTCTGTTAGAACAGTTCAAGCGGATTTTTTCAGTTTATACGGTATGTATGTATATCTTTGTACATTTATATGGCCTTCTATCGCGTATGAAAAGAGAAACATAAACAAACGAATAACAGGGAGGACACAGGCGTTGTTGTTTTCCTCGTTGTTGTAAACTACCTCGGTAGGCAGTCGCCAAAGTGCTTTGATTCAAACATAAAGGATCGGGGCTTGGTACCATGTCCAACTGTCAATCTTCCCGTGGAATGTTTTCGATTTAAACCGTTGTGGTTTTGTTGTTGTTGTTGTTGTTGTGCGAGGGACAGAAAATACGACACACACACTCACCCCATGTCTTCAAAAGACTAGTGTGGCATCTGTCGCCATCGAGCACAGGCCTGCGATGTACCCAGGTCTATTATCCAATCAAACGTTCCCTAGTATAGTCTCTCTCTCGTTTAAAAAAAAAAATAGTGTGTTGAAGTATGACATTAACAATCCTAATGTTCTCCTTTAGACTGAAGGAGACCTCCAAAAAAGAATACCCCTTAATGATGGAACGGACGGCGTGATAAACAGAACTCCTTTGATGACCATTGTGACCAACCATTGGCCAGTTAATAAACGTTTGTGAAAGGTCAATCAGTGGTTGAGTGGTCTGGTTGGACGTTCCTTTCTTCCATCAATAGTCCGATCGAAAAGTCTATAACTAGATTCAAACTACTTTCTCGGGAGATAAGAGAGAAAGAGAGAGAGAGAGAGAGAGAGAGAGAGAGAGAGAGAGAGAGAGAGAGAGGGAGAGAGAGAGAGAGAGAGAGAGAGAGAGAGAGAGAGAGAGAGAGAGAGAGAGAGAGAGAGAGAGGATGACCTGGGACAATTGGTTTAAAAACTCTCATTGGTCCTGAGGCATTCTGGTTCCATTATTCCCGGTGGTCATATCCCCTCCTCCGTCTGCCGAGGTGGAGAATTCTGTGACGCGTCGTGCGAGGGGGTTTGTGCTCTTGAGGAGTTCCATAGCAGAGACTCTGGCCCCTCCCGTGCTGGACTTGCTGCCCTTCTTTTGGAGCAGGGCCATGAAGTTGTCATTCCGCGAGGTGGAGCGCGGGGTCGAGCCCAAGGTCAGGGTTCGGAGGTCACCACCACTGGTGCTGTGCTTCACCGGAGAGACCAGACTCTGGCGGCTGCCGAACGAGTCCCCTGGTTCCTTACGGCCCAGGACTTTCCTTTTTGACCTGTAGGGAGGAGAGAAGAGAAGAAAAGAGGAGAGATGTTAAACGCATTAGAAGTCCTGACATGGATAGTAAAACAAGTAACATTTGGACCAGTGGGACATTTCGCCGGTCCCCACAGGGAAAAAGGCTTTTCAGGCTTAGCGGTTAGGCTTAGTGTTAGAATTAGGGTTATATTTATATTTAGGGCTAAGTTTAGTTTTAGGGTGAGGGTTAAGGTTAGGTTAAGGGAGAAAAACATTGTTTTAAATGAGAATGAATTGCTTAGTCCCCATAAGGATAGTAAAACCAATGTGTGTGTGTGTGTGTGTGTGTGTGTGTGTGTGTGTGTGTGTGTGTGTGCGAGCGTGTGTGCGAGCGTGTGTGCGAGCGTGTGTGTGTGTGTGCGAGCGTGCGTGTGTATTGGCATACCTGTGTATTTTGGTGAACAGGTCCTCTGTGGTGTGTGTGGTAGGTGTGTGTCCTCTGACATCATCATCCATTTCCTCTGTGATGTGGAGTTCCGTCTTGTCACTAACGACCAAACTGCTCTCCTCAACACTCTCCGCATCATCACCTGGAAACAATATGATTGGTCAGTTACTCTCTGACGACAGACCAATGAAAACAAGAAACATTTCTATCAATGGATATCAATCAATAAATGAAGAAAACAATTAACAATGACCAATCAAAACAATATTGGTTTTTCATTTGCGATGGTAACCACTTCCATTTCAACTACGATTGAAGTGAAACCGGAAAGGAAGTTGTGCACTGTAACACTTTCACCCCTGACAGGATCTGAATTCCAGCTAAATTGATTTTGACTTATTCATTTCCCATCATAACATTGTAAACATACTTCTGCCTGTCTCTGTAATGCTGAGCCTCCCCTCCACGTCTGTAAAAGAAGAGCCCTGTAATGAAGACTCCATGGAGCTTTCCTCATCCGTCCCTATTCCCAGGTCATTTTCCTGGTTTTCCTCTTTCCCGGGAATCACTTCTGGTGGGAACGCACCAACGGGAGAGCGGAGGGCGGCAGGGCAGTCTGTCTGTGTTCCCTGTCTGTCGGTGGTACCGTTGGAGGGAAGAAGCAGAACGTTGGGCTTCTTTGGAACCGGCGGAGGAACCTTGGGGAGCGATTTGTTATTAGTGGTGTACATGATAACCAAAGGACAATGTGCCATGTAGCAAGTAAATACATGCAGACAATATACTGTATATGTTTATGAGAGAGAGAGAGAGAGAGAGAGAGAGAGAGAGAGAGAGAGAGAGAGAGAGAGACAGTATTGACTGACTGACCACAGAACAAAAAAAAGGCATTCATTGAACCCTAACCCATTGAACCCTAACCCATTGAACCCTAACCCATTGAACCCTAACCCATTGAACCCTAACCCATTGAACCCTAACCCATTGAACCCTGACCCATTGAACCCTAACCCATTGAACCCTAACCCATTGAACCCTAACCCATTGAACCCTAACCCATTGAACCCTAACCCATTGAACCCTAACCCATTGAACCCTAACCCATTGAACCCTAACCCATTGAACCCTAACCCATTGAACCCTGACCCATTGAACCCTGACCCATTGAACCCTGACCCATTCAGCTGGCCTACCTTGGGTTTCTTCTTGTCCAATTCAGCCAGACAGGATATGGTCATCCTGCTAGGTAGAGACTTGCTCTTATCCTGAGTCTCCTGCACTTCCTGGTTACTGCAGGGAGAGGGGAGAGACCCTCCATCCTCAGGCCCAAGACGGAGCTCCAAGTCAGGGTTGAACTCCGGCTCCATGGAGGGGTCCTCCAGGAGGGGCTGGGGCAGGGGGAGAGGAGGCAGATCGTACAGGGACCGGGTGTGGGGGAAGGAGGGGGCATCATAGAGGCTCTGGGGGTAGTGGAGGGGGAAGGTTTGGGGATGTTCCTGGGGTCTAAAGGGGCTGGTGGGGGTGTGAGGGAAGGCTTTCTTCAGCTTGGGCTTCCTACCTACCACCATGTAGATGCTGGGGTTAGGCATGGGCCGGGGAGGGTCAACAGGGGAGGCAGGGGGGGACTCGGAAGCAACGGGGGAGGAGGAGGGGGACTTGAGGAGGATGTTGAGGGGGCGTTTGGGTAATGGGGGCTTGAAGGCCACAGGGGGTTTGGGTCTGGGGGCAACGAGGGGGCCGGGGATGCAACCGGGGGTGACAGGAGGGGGGGAAAGGTCGCGACCCTGCTCCTCCTCAATGATGTCATTAGAGGCTCCATCAAGGCAGTCCTCCAGGTCAGTACGGGAGACAGAACGCAGGCGGATGTTCCGGAGCTCGTTCGTGGTCACCACTGGGAGAGTTGATTGGCCGCCGGCACTCAGTTTACCGGGCTTAGTGGCGGTGGACGTGTCAGAATGGCGCCGGCTGGCCTTCTGTTTTGGTTTGATGGAGGACAAATCCAGATGAGCGTTAACCGGCATCTCGAAGGACAGCCTCGATCGGGCGGCAGGGTCCCGTGGTGATGTAGCTGGCAACGAAGACTTCCTCTCTGGGATTTTGGGGCGCATCTTACACCCCAACGTGCAGGCGGGCCCTGTTGGTGTTCCTGCCACCTGGTTGGAGGGGGTGATGGGCGTCGGAGTTTCTGACTGGCTAGAGTAGCCGCTGGAGGGGGACATGAGTCCTGGTGGCTTGAAGGGGGAGGAAGCTTTGGTCGACTCTGCCTCAATGGAGAGCAGGGAGGGGGAGGTGGCTCTGGAGGTGGAGGGAGAGTCCAGGAGAGACTCGGAGCTGCCCCGAACCTTAGATTCAATTAAATGTGATTCGATTAAATGTATTAGACATGAATGGTTAAAAACATGACAATCATCTTCCTGGTCGCACATCAGAAAAAAATTCCTGAATTAAACCAGGGCTGCCCAACCCTCTTTCTAGAGATCTAGTGTCCAGTAGGTTTTCAGTCCACTTAACGCCTTAACTAGATGAGTCAGGTACCTAGTTTGGTTAGGGTTGGACTGAAAACCTACAGGACTGTAGATTTTCAGGAAGAGGTTTGGGCAACGCTGCATGACACAATATAGACCAGGCCTGGGTAATTATTTCCATGGAGGGCCACATTCGAATATGTCAGACCAGAATTATATTACAAGATTATACATCATGTGAATGACTGTGTTGACAAATATATCTACACTGTAAATCACGACCAGATATGCTACTTATTGTACTTTTGTAACATGCACAGAAAAAACCACATCCATGTTCTCCTTTTGGTAGGTATTTTCATTATTAAACACGCAATGAACTACACAGAGGGAAAAGTACACTGTGCATTCAGCACCACGGACAGAACTCTTGTTAACAGGTTTGCACAAAAAACACAAGAAAGAGAGAGAGCTCAACATTACATTTAAACTACTCAATCAGTGTGAGGAATGAAGTTAAGTACTTAAAAATCATACAATGTGATTTTCTGGATTTTTGTTTTAGATTCCGTCTCTCACAGTTGAAGTGTACCTATGATAACAATTACAGACCTCTCCATGCTTTGTGAGTAGGAAAACCTGCAAAATCGGCAGTGTATCAAATATTTGTTCTCCCCACTGTATAGACAGTACAAACAGCAAAATACCAACAACCTGTGACTAAGGGAAGTGCTAATGGCCCTATTCACACTTGAGATAAGTAGACTTAACATGGATTTAAGTCCAAATTTGACTTCATGTTGGTCAACTTATCTCATGTCTGAATAGGGCCCTTTGTGTATAGGACTCTCTTACCTTCATGCACTCTATAACAGTCGTCCCTGTGGCTGTACTAGACCCAGACAACGACCTGTAGGGGTCAGAAGCTTTCCACTCCTCCAGCTGCCAGTGGGCTGGGAAGGACAGCTCTGTTGTGTCTGGTCCGTGGACCTCAAGGCTAGGGGGTCCGTCCACGCCGCCGTGGCCCAGCTCAGGCTCCTCCAGATCGGGCTTGGAGAGGGAGGAGGAGGGTAGGAGGAAGTCTGGCTGGAAGTCCTGGAGGTGGTCCCGGGGGATGTGTAGGGATTTGGGGCGTCCATCCCGGTAGTGCCCTCCGTTGTGG
This sequence comes from Oncorhynchus mykiss, assembly GCF_013265735.2. Lineage (NCBI taxonomy): Eukaryota > Metazoa > Chordata > Actinopteri > Salmoniformes > Salmonidae > Oncorhynchus > Oncorhynchus mykiss. The sequence goes on along the minus strand of NC_048585.1, from coordinate 37,943,546 downwards.
CCATGCACGCGCCCCTCGGCGTCCCCTAAATTCTTCACGAGCGAGACGCTCCGGACGGGTGGAGGGGGTTTGCGTTTGGACTTCTTCAGCGAGATGGAGCGAGAACGTAACCGTAGTCGACCGCCCGGGGGGAAGTTGCCGTCGGTTACGGAGACGTTGTCAATGCTGTTGCTCCCATCCTCGGAGCTCCCGCTGGGGTAGAAGAGGGCATAGCTCTCGCCCCTCTCACCGCCCTCGCCGCCAGGGTAATGGTGGTGTGGGTGGCGCATCTCTGTTAAAACGCCGCCACCGTTCCCGTTTGTCCCATTACCGGCTCCAGGTAGTCCACCGAGGCCGTACATCCCGCCGCAG